>NC_091690.1:53867500-54492500 GCF_041296265.1 Equus caballus
GTGTTAGAGGGGAGGGATAAGGATCTCTGCTGTCCTGCTTACTAATGAATCTTATCATTAAGTGCATCAATAATTATATCAGCCTGGTTTTCCTTAATTTCTTAATCTTACTGGACCCTTAATTTTTAAATCTCATTTTATACATAATTAGTTTGGAGTTAAAAATTTTTTATGTAAATGAAATATGGTTTTTAAAATTAATTTATTTTTAAATTGAAACTTTTAGTCCATAATATAGTTACTAATAAATTTGGTTTTATATCTAGCATCTTGTGTTTTTCACTGCTTAACCCATTTTTCTTTCCTCTCTCATCTTTTTTTTTTTTCCAGGTAAATGATTTTACTGTTGAAGATTGAAATTTATATAATGTATTAATTATATTTTACTTGCCCCAAGATCCTTTAACTTTTTTTTTCTTTTTTAAACTTTTTTAATTGCAGTAACATTGAATTATAACATAATATAGCTTTTGGATATACATGATAATATATTTCGAATTTTGTGTAGATTACATCATGTTCACAACCCAAAAATTAATTATAGTCCATCCCCTCACATGTGAGCCTAATCACCCCTTTTGCCCTCCCCCCCTTCCCCTGTGGTAATCACCAATCCAATCTCCATTGCTATGTGTTAGTTCTTCATTGTTTTTGTCGTCTACTTATGATTGAGATCATATGCTGTTTGACTTTCTCCCTCTAATTTCACTCAGGATAATACCCTCAAGGACCAGCCACGTTGTCACAAATGGCCAGATTTCATCATTTCTTATGACTGAATAGTATTCCATTGTGTATAGATACCACATCTTCTTTATCCATTCGTCCCTTGATGGGCACCTGGGTTACTTCCAAGTCTTGGCTGTTGTGAATAATGCTGCAATGAACATAGGGGTGCATGTATCTTTATGCTGTTACATTTTCAAGTTCTTTGGATAAATACTCAGCAGTGGGATAGCTGGATCATATGGTAGATCTATTCTTAATTTTCTGAGGCTACTCCATATTGCTTTCCATAGTGGCTGCACCAGTTTGCACTCCTACCAGCAGTGTACAAGGGTTCCTTTCTTTCCACATCCTCTTGAACACTTATTTCCTGTCTTGTTAATTATAACCATACTGACTGGAGTGAGGTGATAGCTCATTGTATTTTTGATTTGCATTTCCCTGATAGCTAATGATGTTGAGCATCTTTTCATATGCCTGTTGGCCATTTGTATATCTTCTAGGGCTAAATCTCTGTTCAGATCTTTTGCCCATTTTTTAACTGGATTGTTGGGTTTTTTGTTGAGCTGTATGAGTTCTTTGTATATTTTGGATATTAACCCTTTATCTGATAGATGGTTTAGAAATATCGTCTCCCAATCATTAGGTTGTCTTTTCGTTTTGTTGCTGGTTTCCTTTGCTGTGCAGAAGCTTTTTAGTTTGATTTAGTCCCATTTGTTCATTGTTTCTTTTATTTCCCTTGCGTGGTCAGACGTGGTACTTGAAAATGTGCTAAGACTGATGTCAAAGAGTGTACTGCCTATGTTTTCTTCTAGAAGTTTCATGGTTTCGGGTTTTACATTCAAGTCTTTAATCCATTTTGAGTTGATTTTTGTGCATGGTGTAAGCAAATGGTCTGCTTTCATTCTTTTGCATGTGGCTGTCCAGTTTTCCCAAACCATTTATTGAAGAGATTCTCCTTTCTCCATCGTATGCTCTTGGCTCCCTTGTCGAATATTAGCTGTCCATAGATGTGTGGGTTTGTTTCTGGGCTCTTGATTCTGTTACATTGACCTGTGTGTCTGTTTTTGTGCCAGTACCATGCTGTTTTGGTTACTATGGCTTTGTAGTACATTTTGAAATCAGGGAGAGTGATACCTCCAGCTTTGTTAGTTTTTCTCAGGAGTCCTCTGGCTATTCAGGTCTTTTTGTTGTTCCATATAAATTTTAGGATTCTTCCATTTCTGTGAAAAAATTTGTTGGGACTTTGATAGGGATTGAGTTGAATCTATAGATTGCTTTAGGAAGTACGGACATTTTAACGATGTTATTTTTTCTAATCCAAGAGCATGGAATGTCTTTCTACTTCTTTGTGTCTTCTTTGATTTCTTTCAACAATGTTTTGTAGTTTTCGGTGTACAGATCTTTCATCTCTTTGGTTAAGTTTATTCCTAGGTATTTTATTCTTTTTGTTGCAATTGTAAATGGCATTGCATTCTTAATTTCTCTTTCTGCTACTTCGTTGTTAGTCTATAGAAATACAACCGATTTTTGTACATGGATTTTGTATCCCGCACCTTGATTGTATTCCTTTATTGTTTCTGAAAGTTTTTTAGTGGATTCTTTAGGGTTTTCTAGATATAAAATCATGTCATCTGCAGAGAGTGACAGTTTCACTTCTTTTCCAATGTGGATCCCTTTTATTTCTTTTTCTTGCCAGATTGCTGTGGCTAGGACTTCCAATAATATGTTAAATAAGAGTGGTGACAGTGGACATCCTTGTCTGGTTCCTGTTCTTAGAGGGAGAGCTTTCAGTTTTTCTCCGTTGAGAATATTTGCTGTGGGTTTGTCATATATGGCCTTTACTATGTTGAAGTGTTTTCCTTCTATACCCATTTTATTTAGAGTCTTTATCATAAATGGATGTTGTGTCTTGTCAAATTCTTTCTCTGCATCTATTGAGCTGATCATGTGATTTTGATTCTTCATTTTGTTAATGTGGTGTATCACGTTGATAGATTTGTGGATGTTGAACCATCCCTGCATCCCTGGAATGAAACCCACTTGATCATGATGTATGATCTTTTTAATGTATTGTATTCAATTTGCTAGTATTTTGTTGAGGATTTTTGTGTCAATGTTCATCAGTGATATTGGCCTGTAATTTTCTTTTTTTGTGTTGTCCTTGTCTGGTTTTGGTATCAGGATATCTTTGGCTTCGTAGAAGGAGTTAGGAAGCCTCCCCTCCTCTTCAATTTTTTGGAAGAGTTTGAGAAGGATAGGTGTTAAATCTTCTTTGAATGTTTGGTAGAATTCACCAGGGAAGCCATCAGGTCTTGAACTTTTATTTTCTGTGAGGTTTTTGATTGCTGTTTCGATCTCCTTACTGGTGATTGGTCTATTCAAATTCTCTACTTCTTCTTGGTCCGGTTTTGGAAGGTTGTATGTTTCTAAGAATTTATCCATTTCTTCTAAATTATCCACTTTGGTGGGATATAGCTTTTCATATTATTCTCTTACTATCTTTTGTATTTCTGAGGTGTCTGTTGTAATCTCTCCTCTTTCATTTCTGATTTTATTTATTTGAGCTTTCTCTCTTTTTTTCTTAAGTGAGTCTGGCTAAGGGTTTGTCAATTTTTATCTTTTCTAAGAACCAGCTCTTGGTTTCATTGTTTTTCTATTTTTTTAATCTCTTTCATTTATTTCTGCTCTGATTTTTATTATTTCCTTCCTTCGTGATTTTGGGCTTTGTTGTTCTTTTTCCAGTACATTTCCATGCACTTTTAGATTGTTCCTTGTCGAATATTAGCAGAGAGTCCTAGAATTAAGTCAAAAGTCAGGGGAGCCACTTATAGGTCCAGGTGGCAAGATGAACAGGTCCCCTGAGAAGTGGGACATCCTCTCCTTGAAAGAGGATATGTGTGACAGGGACATGGGTACCCCTGTGGAGAAGTGCTTGGTATCATCAACTGTACTGAAAGCACTATCTTGTGATAAAAGTTGATCACCTCCTTAAGGGGACACACCAGTGGAGGTTGCATGATGGCCCTGCTGTGGACAAAACTTACTAATGATGATGTGGACAGGTGTGATGATTCTCCAGCTTTGCCTGGATCTTACAGGCTTCACATTAGCCTTTTCTATCCCATAAGACTTTGGTCCTGACAGTCTCCCTCAGCCCCCAGTGGTGTCTTCCATGGAGTTCCCCATTGGCATTTTCCCTGGCCTTTTGGGGACCACTGCAGTCACTGCAGCTCTGGCCTTTTCTTCACTCATAGCCCAGATTTGCCTTCCAACTATTCTCCCTCCTCGACTCTTCTGCCACTTCTCAAATAAACGGTGTCCTGTGGGTCCTTGAGGAGAGGGATATTACAAAAGGAATTATTGCCCCTGAGAAGTGTGTCTTTCCACAGGTTACGGAAAGGCTATTAACCTCCCTGTGTGCAGGGAACCTACAAGTGACACAACACGTGGGCATTTAAAATTACTGTTTTGCGTTAGGTGTAGTATTCTATGAAATACTGGCAGAGCACTCTGGTTTTTTAATCTCAGTTTTTAACACACTACGTTCCTCGATTCAGGATCTGAATAGTAGTAATTTTAAAATTTACTCTTTTAAAATCTTTTTATTTGCAAATTATAATGATTTTGAAATAATCAGATGTATAAATTTAATATTACTGATTAAGTCTCAAGCACTTTAAGGTCCTTCTGTTTATGGGTGGGTATTTTATTGAACTGCATCTGGGTGAGAGGCACTGCCACCCAAGCCAATTTTGAATTTCTTTTCCCCCGGACCTGTGGTTTGGGGAGGCTCCATTAAGTAATACTACTATTTCACAATTTTTTATTATGATAAACTATATATCACATAAAATTTACTCATTTAACCTTTTTAAGTTCACAGCTCAGTGGTGTTAAATACTCTCACATTGTTGTTTTACCATCACCACCATCCATCTCTAGAACTTTTTCATCATCCCAAATTCATACTTGGTACTTATTAAACACTAACTCACCATAGCCTCTTCCTCCAGTCCCCAGCAACACCCATTCTAATTTCTGGCTCTGTGTTTATTGAGTAGACTCCTCTAGTTACCTTATGTAAGTGGAGTCATACACTGTATGGTGTTTTGTGTCAGGCTTATTTCACATAGCAGAATGTCTTCAAAGTCCATCCATGTTTTTAGCGTGTGACAGAATTTTATTCTTTTTAAGGCTGAATAATATTCCATTGTTTGTATACACATTTTGTGTATCCATTTGTCCATTGATAGACACTTGGGTGGCTTCCACCTTTTGGCTACTGTGAATAATGCAGCTTATGAAAATGGGTGTGCATATATCTATTTGATGTTCCTGCATTTCTTTTGGGTGAAACTCAAAGGGGAAATTGTTGGATATTATGATAATCCTATTTACCCCATTCACTTTCAAGTTTTACTGTATCTGGATAGGTGTGTTATTCATAGGGACTTTGAGAAGATGTGGAAAATGGGGTGATTTTGATATATAGGAAGTCCCTAGTTTGGGTATCAAGATGTAGCAGTAGCAGCTATACAGCAGAACATTATATGTTTTTGTTTTCTTTTGCCTCTAGATAGATATTTAATTATACCTCCTAGAAGATTGTGTATTGCATCGAGCAAGCTAAGATCCAGTTATTTTGCTTTAACTAGGTATCCATTAACAATATTGAGAAGGATCTCACTTGTCTGTTAGTCAAGAATCACTAGGTGCCAGTGATCAAGGGTCAATGTCAGATACTAAGGGAACATTGGTAACCAAAAGACATAATGCTGCCCATGATATACAAAAACTCCCCTAAAGAAAGCAAATCGTACTGCCAAACAAGATAGACTTCAAGTCACAAAGCGTTTCTTGAGATAGAGTTGATTCAGATAAAAGACTCAGATTCTCCAACATATAAAATGTTGAAATGTGAATCCACCTAATAATATTGTTACAAAATACATAAAGCAATGCTTGACAGAAATAGACTCTAAGTCCACAATTCAAGTGGGAGATTTAAACATCTTTCTCCCGTATTGCCTCTCTAAACAATGGAGAAAAATCAGCTAAAGTGTAGATTGGAAAATGATGAGCAAGCTGTCTAATATGTGTACACATGTATCTTTTGCCTGTTGAAATCAAAGTGCTTGTCTGCAGAAGCGGTAAAGGGAATAGACTAGGAGAGGCAAGAGGGCTTTTGGGAGAGATGACTGTGTTCCGTATCTTGTTTAGGCTGGTGATTACACAAGGATGTGCAATTTTAAAATCATTTACAGAATACTTAAGGTCTGTTTATTTGATTGTATATTAATGGTATTACAATGAAAAAATTCTATGCAATTTCCACCAAACTAAACGCATTTGTGTGCCTCATCAGCACAAAGTCCCCCAGGTTGATAACTGTAGTATTAAAATCTCAACTTGGAGATAGACAGCTGGGTCTTCTTTTTTCCTGTGACTGTATGTGACTTCATGGTAACAAGAGGACACTGGTAACAAAAGACACATAATGCTGCACATGACATGCAAAAACTCTAATAGAAAGCAGATCCTAGTGTCAGACAACATAGAATCATGTATAGAGTTTCAGCCTTCTCAGTCATGGAGTTGTTGTGAAGGTGGATTTAGTTTGCAGATAATGAACTGTGAAACTTTCTGTTTGTCATTATAATACCATTGTGTAGATTACCACTCAGGCTGCTCTTCTGTTTTTGGTTTATTAAAGAGTGCAGTTTATTTAAAAGAAAAAGAATTGACCTTGAATTCACATAAATTTAAAAGATCTGAAATGAACATGAAGGAAATCTGAGGAATAAAAGAATACAAATCAAAGCAAAACAAAAAAACTGATAAATAATATGCAAAAGTGGTTCTCTGAGAAGACGCACATCTGAGGAGACCTGTAAAATGCACAGATGTTGGAGAAAGTCTGATTTGGCATTTCCCCTCTGCAAAGGTGGAAGGGAGAGAGCAGACCTGTTTGATTTGAGTATTCTCAACCAAGACTCTCTTGAAGTTGCCCGCTACTTGAAAAGTATTCTGAGGGGGATTTTTTTTTTTTTGTAAAAATCTTGACGTTGTTTCTCTAATCTTTTTGCATTCAAGTTGGAATAGTTAGTTTCCCTTTTCTGCCATTATCTGCCCCAGAATATTTGTGCCTCTGTGTGTGTATGTAGAAGACTCATTTTACTACCTGCCTGATTTCTCTCATCTTAAATATGCTTTTAGACTGATACGTCAATCATTGGCTTATTATCTACCTACTTTCATAGGAAGATTGGATTTTCAAGGCTTCGGGTGATTTCTGTATTCACTACTTATCCCTTCTCACTTCCTAGCACAGGGACAGAATTTTATTATTTGCTGAAAGAATGGAAAAAGCCAGAGGTAAGAACTTTAAAGCAGTTACAGGACTCCAAACTTCTTCAAGGGAATGTCCACTGTATCAGCTGAATACAATATTTCACTTTTTATCTCTTTGTAATGCCCAGCAGCAGTTTGAAAGCATAATGTGACATGTAGAGTTTACATTTTTTCAGTAGCCATAATGAACCAAAAAAGAACTGAGATCAATTTTAATAATAAATTTTATTTAATTCAATGTATTTAAAATATTTCAACATTGTAAGCAGTATAAAGATTGAGATGTCTAAATCCTTTATACTAAGTCTTCAAATTTCACTGGATACTATATTGTCATCGGACGTCATTGATTTGTGTTTAGATCTCATACAATTGCAGTTGAAGAGGTAGATTCCAATATCCAAATATTTCCAGTAACTGTCTACCTAAGGCGAGAGCCTTGTAACTCCAGGAGCCCTGGGTGAAGATTTTGCTGCTGTTCTGCATGGCATGAGGAGTTGTCACATGGCCCTCCAGAACTGCCCTGCAACCCAGTGTACCAAGAGTCACCATGGGATGAACACAGTACATCAATGAAGAGTGTGGGTGTCTAAATATGTTTATTCACCAATAACTCTGGACTTTCTTCTAGAGACAAGATGTGATATGTTGAGACAGAGTTAAAGCCCTCACCAGACCCTTTCACTTTGCCCTTATGTCTGTACAAGGTACAGGTGATTCATGGACTGCCATACAATCCTCAAGGCAGTCAAGTCTAGAGGAAATGCCCCATTGGCACCATTGGGGAAGTGGAAGGAAGAGTGCCACTGATAAAAATAGGAAAGAATGACAAAATGGACTCCATGATGTACTCATTTCCATTTCTCATTCCATGATGTACTCATGGGAGAAAAGGGTGAGAAGAAAAGGAGATATATCTCAATGGGTCAGAAGTCAAATGGTTTACAAGCTCAGAGTGAAACATCTCACCTTCTCCTTTTGCATACAAATACAAGCTGACCCTGCTCTGCACCTCATTTCTAAGAACATTTGGCCTCAACTCAAAGCTCACAGCAAAGTTGTTGCCTTTCAGAGGTTATTTCCTGTGGAAAGACACATTTCCTAGGTGCTAAAATTTCCTCTAATATTTCCCCCACCCTCAGGCTACCCTTTCTATGAGAAGTGCAAGAGGTGTCAGGGAGGAACAAAAGGTGGGAGAAAGGCTGCTGAGAGGATGATGTGGGATAAGAGTGAAGAAAGGGCCAGAACAGCAGGTAATGAGGTGGTCCCAACAATGCCAGGTGACAATAGGACACCCAATAAATGGCACTTCTGGGGACTGAGACAGCCCTGAATAAGGACATCTGGGAGAAGAGGTCAATGCAAAAGCTATATCCCCCAGGTAAAGCTTTGGAATAGTCAGGAATGCAATAGTTTGCAATAGTTTGGAATAATATCCCCATTACCATTTGTTTCACTGTTGATAATACCCAGAATTTGCACAAAGAAGTACCCAAGTCCCTGTCAGATATGTCCTCTCCCAAGGAGGGGGAGACACTCCCACCACACAGGGGGCCAGCTCTAGCTTAAGTGGAAGTCAGGCAAAATCCAGTGCTCTAGCCAATTAAAGGATTAAGTGGAGAAGAAATGATAGTCTCATCCATTACCATTCAATACTCTGGGCTTTGGGAAATCTGGGTGGTATTGGAGTCACTATTTTAGAGTGAGGGAATGGCACTTCAGGGCTTCCACACACCCTTTCTACCACAGTCTCCTAGCAGGGTCAAGGGACAATAGAGGAACCTCAGACTGACTGGAAGACTCTAATAGCGGTTTTCGAGATCACCGAAATAACTGCTGGCCAGGTCAGGAAAGTCTAACCTCTGGTAACCCACCTGTATCTCATCTTATCTATAACTGTTTCCCTGAGACCCCAGTACTACTGAGTGTCCTGAAGACCTAAAGTAGAGGATGATGAGCTCAAATCTTGATTTTCTCATCTGATGTCATAAGAGATGCTCAGTCTTTCACCCACTGACAAAACCCCTCCCTGTTAACAACATGAACCCTGCTTCTAGAGACTCCCCCAACTTGTCACTGAGGTGCTACAGTTTATAGGCTTGTGTGCCACAGATATGTGTATCAGGTAGCCTTTACTGTGTAACAAACCCAAAACATAGCAGAAAACAGTAATAATTTCATACCAGAAGCTTCTTGAAAACAAACTTGTACAGCTCAGTTCTGCTTGTTTCTGTTGGTCAAAGCAAGTCACAAGGCCAGCTCAGACAAAAGTATAAAAGAAAAAACACCTATTAAGAGAAGCATTAGATTACTTTTTTACGTTTGGTCTACCTATGTTACAGGGAAAATTAGAAAGTGACTGCACATACACAGAGAAAGGTTCAGGAAAGACCTGAGAAGACCTTAAGTTTACACCAAGTGCTGATCTGCAGCCTAGAGATAGCCTACAACAAAGAAGCAACAACAACAAAAAGTTAAAATCTGATGAAGGGGGAGAATTTGGTTTCCAGAGATACCACAGGATTAGGTTCAAATATACAGCATTTCACAAAAAGGTTCCAATATCCAGTGTTTCACAAAAAAAATCACAAGGCATACCAAGAAAGAGGAAAGTACGACCCATTCAAAGGAAAAGGTAAATCAACAGAAACTGTCTCCAAAAATGACCTCATGACATATCTACTAGACAAACACTTTAAAACAACTGTCTTAAAGGTTCTCAAAGTACTAAAGAAGATATCGAGAAAGACAAGGAAACAATGTATGAACAAAATGGAGATATCAATAAAGAGATAGAGAACCTTTTAAAAAAGAAACCAGGAAGAGATTCTGGAGTTGAAAAGTGTGGTAAGTGAAATGAAAAATTCACTAGAGGGATTCAAACACACATTTGTACAATTCAGTAAAAAAAATTAGTGAACTCCAAGATAGGAGAATGGAAATAAGAAACAGAAGGAAAAAAGACTCAAGAATAGTGAACATAGCCAAAAATATCTTTGGGATAGCCTCAAAGAGACCAACATTCTCACTGTGGAAGTCCTAGAAGGAGAAGAGTCAGAGAAAGAATTAGAAGAAATCATTGCTGAATTCTTCCCAATTTGATATATGGGTTGAATACAGACATCAAAGAAGCTGAACAAACTCCAAGTAGATGAGTTCCAATTGACCAGATGAAGACATACCAAAATCAAACTTTCAAAAGACAGAGAAACTTGAAAGTAGCAAGAGAGAAGCAAGTGGTCACACATCAGGGTCCTCAATAGAAAGCTAAGCAGATTTCCCATCAGAATCTTTGGAAGCCAGAAGATTGTGAGCTGATATATTCAAAGTACTAAAATTAAAAAAAAAATTCTACCAAGATTCCTATATCTAGCAAAACCATCTTTCAAAAATGAGGAATATGGGCCTGCCCAGTGGCACAGCAGTTAAGTGCACACGTTCCACTTCATTGGCCTGGGGTTCACTGGTTTGGATCCCGGGTGCAGACATGGCACTGCTTGGCAAGCCATGCTGTGCTAGGTGTCCCATGTATAAAGTAGAGGAAGATGGGCATGGATGTTAGCTCAGGGCCAGTCTTCCTCAGCAAAAAAGAGGAGGACTGGCAGCAGTTAGCTCAGGGCTAATCTTCCTGAAAAAAAAAAGTGAGGAATATGGGGCTGGCCTGGTGGTGCAGTGGTTAAATTCACACATTCCACTTCTCAGAGGCCCAGGATTTGCAGGTTCAGATCTCGGGTGCGGACATGGCACTGCTTTGCAAAAGCCATGCTGTGGCAGGCGTCCCACATAGAAACTAGAGGAGGATGGGCATGGATGTTGGCTCAGGGCCAGTCTTCCTCAGCAAAAAGGGAAGGATTGGCAGTAGTTAGCTCAGGGCTAATCTTCCTCAGGAAAAAAAAAAAAAGAACACAATTACTAAAGTAAATCCCTCTTCATCAGTATTTTAAATGTAAATGGATTAAAGTCTTAAAGAGATTGGCAGAATGCATAAAAATACATGATCCAACCATATGCTGTCTACCAGAGATTCACTATAGATCCAAAGACAGAAACAGGTTGAAAATTAAAGTATGGAAAAAGATATTCCATGCAAATGGTAGCCAAATGGCAGCAGGGGTAGCTATACAAATATCAGACAAAATAGATTTTAAGTCTAAAGATTTTATTCTAAAGAGACACAGAAAAACATTAAATATTAATAAAAGTTTCAATACAACAAGAAGGTATAACAATTATAAATATGCACCTAATGACAGACCATGAAAATATAAGAAGTAAAAACTTACAGATTTGAAGAAAGAAATAGTTTTACAATAATATTTGAAGACTTCAATATCCCACTCACAATAATGGACACAATAGCCAGACAGAAGATAAGTATGGAAATAAAAGACTTAAACAACACAATAATCCAACTGGATCTAACAGACATGTACGGAACACTACCCAACAACAGAACACACATTCTTCTCAAGTACAAATGAAATATTTGCAAGAATAGACCACAAATTAATTCTGTATAGATTTAATAGCATACAAAGTACCTTCTCCAATCAAAACAGGATGAAGCTAGAAATCAGTAAAAACAACAAACTGGAAAATCAATAAAATTGTGGAAATGAAACAACACTCTTTAAAACAACCAATATATCAAAAAGAAATTACAAGGGAAATTAGAACATAGACAAAAATGAAAACAAAACACGGCATGGTAAAACTTATGGGAAGCAGTGCTAAGGGGAAAATTTATGGTGATAAAGGATTACATTAAAAAAGCAAAATCTCAAATCAATTTGAGTAACTAGAAGAGGAATAAACTAAACTCAAAGCTAACAGGAGGAAGGAAGTAATAAATATTAGAACAGAGACAAATGACATAGATAACACAAAAAAATAGAAAATATCAATGAAACCAAAAGTTGGTTCTTTGAAAAAAATCAACCTAATTGACAAACATTCAGCTAGATGTGCTAAGACAGAAGACGCAAATTTCTAAAACCAAAAATGAAAGTAAGAGCATTACTAAGACTCTACAGAAATAAAAAACATTATAAGAGAACAATTTTGTGCATCAAAAGGCACTGTTAGAGTAGACAGGCAACCCACAAAATGGAAGAAAATATTTGCAAATCATGTATCTGATAATAGATTAATATCTAGGATATACAGAGAGCTCCTCAAGATAGACAACAAACAACCCAATTCATCAATGGACAAAGGACTTGAGTAGACATTTCTCCAAAGAATATATATGAATGGCCAATAAGCAAGCAGAAAAATACTCAACATCATTAACCATTTGGGAAACGTGCACCAAAACTACGTTGAGATACCACTACACACCCTTCAAATGGCTACTATCAAACAACAGAAAATGAGTGTTGGTGAGGATAAGGAAAAGTTGACACCCTTGTGCACTTTTGGTGGGAACATAAAATGGTAGAGCTACTGTAGAAAATAGTATGACAGCTTCTCAAAAAGTAAAAAGTAGAATTACCATATAATCCAGCAACTCAACTTCTGGATATGCACCTAAGAAAACTGAATGCAAGTACTTGAAGAGATATTTCTTTACTCTTATTCATAACAAACTTTACTAAAATAAAAAGGAAAGTACAGAAAGAATAAGAAAGCAAAAGCACAGTGATAGGGGCTGGCCCGGTGGCTCAGCGGTTAAGTGTGCACGTTCCACTTCTCAGCAGCCCAGGGTTCACAGGTTCAGATCCTAGGTGAAGACATGGCACCGCTTGGCAAAAGCCATGCTGTGGTAGGTGTCCCACGTGTAAAGTAGAGGAAGGTGGGCATGGATGTTAGCTCAGGGCCAGTCTTCCTCAGCAAAAAGAGGAGTATTGGTAGTAGTTAGCTCAGGGCTAATCTTCCTCAAAAAAAAAAAGAAGCACAGTGATATAGGTATATAAATACATAACAGAAATTAAATAAAAACAAAACATGGCAGATATGGTGTAGCTTACTCAAGGGAGTCTGAAATAAATAATAAGAACAGACTACTTTCTACCACAATGAATGCCAGGAAAAAGGAGAATGCACAAAGAAATTGTATTTGGAACACAAATAAGTCCCAAACAGAATGTAGTTACATAAGGAGCAAACATTAAAAATGTAACCAAATACATTCATATTATATATTTTAAAATGGACAAAATGCCTAGAAACATATACAAAACCTGCTGAGTAAGAAATTGGAAGGCTTAGCTGTCCTATAACGGTAAGAAGAGTTTAATCAATACTTAATATCGTTAGAGAAGAAAAGTACCAAAACCAACTATCTTAACAGTTACCGTATATCCAGATAATTTTACTAGTTCAGTGCACCCTGCATTAGAGAAATACATATTTCTTACCTTACGGAAACCGTTTAAGAATTAATAAAAGGTGGAAATACTTTCCGTTGCCATATAGGAGGCTGTCATAATCAGCATCTAAATACCATTCAGGAACAAAATAAGAGAAAAAGAATTACGTGTCAGTGTTACTCAAGCATATCATTAAAAGGCTTGTATAAAATATTAGTAAACAGAACCCAACGAAGTATATACACATATGTAAGAAAAAGGTGATTCTCTATGTCCTAGTTGAGTTTATTCAGGAATCCAAGGTCGACTTCACAATAGAAAACCAATAATTACAATGACCACATTAATTTTTTAAAATAGTCTTTTTATTTATGGATTCACTCAAATATTATTAGGTACTTATCATGGGCCAAGTGCAGTTCTAGGTGCTTGAATTTTATCAGTGAACAAATATGATTATTTCAGATGCTACAGGGGAATCATTTAATAAATTCATAGGCATTCAGTCTCCAAAATATGAAATATTAGGAAATTTTATAAACTTTTATAAGGTGGCTACAAAAAAAAAACAAGACAGGAAACAATCTTTTCCTTTTAATTTAAAAACCTATTGTGCATATAACATTGTGTACATTTAAAGCATACAACAGGTTAATTTGATACATTATATATTGTAATATGACTGCTATAGTAGTGATAAAGAGCAACCTCATCACATTACATAATTATCCTTTATTTTGAGTTGTTGGAATAATTAAGTCTAATCTCATCAGATTTGATGATTGTAATACAATATTGTTGTAAACGATCTTGGATGATAAAGTAGGAAGCATATCCTTTTAGAATTGGGAAGAATACAAGGCTACTGCCTGTATTACTTCTGGTCCATATTGTATTGGAGGTCTCGTTCAGGCCCCAAACCAGACAATATATATATATATATATATATATGACCTAGGGTTAAAGTAGAAAAGTAAAACTGTCATTATTTACATAGTTTCCTATGGTGAGAAAACTAAATATACTGTTATTAGAATAGATAAAAATATGTAAGAAGACTGCTAGTTACAGATTCAACTGCAGTCTTACATCAACAACCATCAGAAGAAATCTAAGATTAAAAATAGTTATAATTGCAAAATGATTATAAAATGCTGAAGAGGGGGACCAGCCCAGTGGCACAGCGGTTAAGTTCCAACCTTCCACTTTGGTGGTCCCGGATTCACCAATCCAGATCCTGGGTGTGGACCTATGCACTGCTTGTCAAGCCATGCTGTGGCAGGCATCCTACATATAAAGTAGAGGAAGATGAGCATAGATGTTCGCTTAGGGCCAGTCTTCCACAGCAAAATGAGGAAAATTGACAGCAGATGTTAGCTCAGGTCTAATGTTCCTCAAAAAAATATAAATAAATAAATTTTTAAAGTGCTGAAGAGTAAATCTAACAAAAGTACACAATATTTTTTGAAGATTAGAAAATATTGAATGTCTTTGAAGAAAAACACACGGAAAGATAAACCTTCCTTATGGATTAAAATTCCAATGTATAAAACCTTCTAATTCTCCCTTCCTCAAAATGATTTAGAGATTCACAAATGAAGTGTACGCACTTAGAAAAAAATAAATAGGCCATTTTAATTAGAAAATTCAGGCAACAATAGAATAAGATATTACACACCAATGTTACCAAAAACAACTGCAAAAAAACTTCTCCAAGTTATCAGTAATGGAATAATTCAGGCATTTTAAAAAAGATAATTCAGGAGCCAGCCTTATGGCCTAGTGGTTGACTTCAGTGCTCTCCACTTCAGTGGCTTGGGTTTGCAACTTTGGATCCTGTGTGCAGACCTAAACCACTCATCAGTCCTGCTGTGGCAATGTCCCACATACAAAATAGAGGAAGATTGGCCCAGATGTTAGATCAGGGCTAATCTTTCTCAACCAAAAAATGGGGAAGATTGGAAGTTGGGAGATGTTAGCTCATGGCAAATCTTCTTCAGCAAAAAAAAAAAAAAAAAGAAAAAGTATTATGTCCTAAGTTAGATTTCCAGAATTACAAGGTTGATTCAACATTAGAAAATCAATGCACCATATTTAAAAACACACAGACATGTATATGCAAATCTGACCAGTGACAGAAAAGGCACTGTAGAGAAAAAAATAAAAAATGATCTTTCAATAAATGATCCTGGAAAGTTTTTTATCCATGTGAAAGAAATGATTAGAGATATAGTGACACCCTATTTAAAAGTGCATTCCAGCTGGATTAAGCACATAAATATAAAATTAAAAACAAGGTAACAGAATATATGTAAACAACAACGTAGAAGAAAATGTCTGAAGACATCAGTGAAGTTGAATAAATCTGACTTTCAAAAAATTAAGAATTCTTTTTCCTTAAGACAGCATGACAAATAAAAAGACATTACCTTGACTTCTGGAAATTTTTCTCATAAATATATCACACTGTCATCCACTAACCAACAGAAGTTGGGAGCAAATCTGTTTGATTTCTCTCATACAGTATTTAGTAATGCTATTGCTAGGAGTCCAAGCAGCAGGATGAAGCCAACCTGCAGGATTGACCTCTCCTATGTCCCCTAAGGACTTGGAGTAAGTCAACTGTGAATAAGACTCAGTAGAACTTGTAGGTTTTATTGCAGATAATAAATCATGTCATCTAAACCCAGTCTGTTATACATTGCAGTCCACACGAAGGAGTTAAGACTAACCCCATACCCAAGAGAATCACTTCATAACCCAATTTTCTCCAAATACAAATATAACATAAGTATACCCAGTTCACATCTGATCAGGATTGAACACTATATTTGATTTTGAGTGTAATACAAATCACTATTTTGAGTAAGTTTGAGTAAGCCCTATGGGAAGTGGCACTAAGCAGCAACAACCTCCATGGCCATACATGACATAATCGAAGGCTGCTCAAGTGTGAGAAGGATGTGATTTTTTAATCTTTAAATTGAAACAAGTGAGAGATCTCGTCAAGATGGCAGCATAGATGGGCTCTGAACTCACCTTCTCCGCCAAACACAGCCAGGTTACAACTATTCTTGGAAAAATGACCATGGAGAGAGAACTGAACACTGGATAAAAAGAACCCCCATAACAAGGGAGAGTCCTGACTGAGGCAGAAGAGGCAGAAATTCCTTCTGGAGAGAAAAAAAGCAACCTTCCTGAGCTGTAGAGCTTCACAGCTGAGCAGGAGCCACCCTAAGGTGCACAGCCTTCCCTGGAGAAGCAGAGACCATAGTGGGGGTATGTTACCACTATAAGCACCCTGCAGACTCAGCATAACTGAGATGAGTGTCATAATATCTGGCTTCACTGGCTATTGGCTGCAACAGGGAATACCCCCAGAAAAGCTGTTGGACGTAAGCCAAAAAAAAACTGAGATCTTAAAGGGCCATGCACAAATTCACTCATCTCAGAGAGCAACCTAAAATCACCAGAAAGAAAGGTGAACAGTCCTTTGTGAAGAGACTCACCTGGTAGGCTCTGGGTGCATCTCAGTGAGAGGTGAGACCTCTCTGGAGACTGAGACATTGGCAGCAGCCATTGTTGTGACTGAGTACAGGAATGCTGACACAGATGCTGACAGATGCCATCAGAGCTTTTCCCCTTGCCTCTTAGCCCAGGGTTCTGCCAAACCCACTAGAGCACAGATTTAATCAAGTTGAGCCAGGGCAGGCAACCCACCCTAGGGACAGGCCCCACCCAACAGCAAGCCCTCAGGCTACTTGTCGGCCTGCATAGACTGGGTGCCTCAATCCTCTACAGGCAGGCAAGTGCCTCTGCCTTTGTGTGGCAGGGGCTATGTGAGGAGCAGGTGAACTATGAGGGGCATTGGTGGAAGTGTGGAGGCCTCTGCAGTGGGGCGACTGAGTATATCCCACGGGATGGGGAAGTGTTCACAGGCCAGGACAGTGTTGACAGTTGTGTGTGGGCATGTGGATGGTGAAGCTTATCAGTGGGAGAACATCTGTGCTTCAGAAAAGCCATAAACAGGATTGTCTCCCTTTCCAAAACCTGATTTAATTGAGTGCTCCCATGACTGGGGCCAGCCCCACTCAGATGCAATCCTAAGAGAGCTGACAACAGCCTTGCAGGCCTGAGGCCTACAGCAATTGTAAGCCCCTGAACCTAGCAACCAGCTACACTGGCTGCCTACTCACTTAACCAAAACACTGCAACAGGAGTGTGCTATTAGACCTTGCAGCCAATGGTGCTGGGGCTCCCCAAACCTGATATACAAACAGCCAGCCAGGGAGGAAAGCCTAGACTCCCTTGCTACCAGCAGCGAGAGCAGCCCTGCCACAGCAGAAGAGTACACATGGCCCACACAGGGGTCACTCTTGGAACGTTTGGACTGGTGACTAGAGGAAAGCACACTTCTGGGCCTCAAAAGGCATTACTTACATAAGGCCACTTCTCCAAAGTCAGAAGACATAGCTGACTCATCTAATACACAGTTATAAGCACAGAGAAAGAGGCATAATGAGAAAGCAAAGGAATATATTCCAAGCAAGGGAACAGGACAAAACTCCAGAAGAAAAAATAAGCAATGTACCTGACAAAAAGTCCAAACAAAAACTCACAAGTATGCTCACTGATCCTGGGAAAACACTGGGTGAATACAGTGAGAATGTCAACAAAGAATTGTAAAATATAAAAAAGAACCAACCAGAAATAAAGAATACAATACTGGAAATGAAAAATTCACTAGAGGGACTCAATAGCAGAGTAGAGGATACAGTAGAATGGATCAGTGAGCTGATGACAGAATAGAGGAAATCACCCAAGCTGAACAGATAAAAGAATTAAAAAGAAGGAGAATAGTCTAAGGGAACTCTGGGACAATATCAAGCAAACTAACATTCATATTATAGGTGTCTCCATATAGAAGGAGAAGAGAGAGATAAAGGGACAGAAAATGTATTTGAAGAAATAATAGCTGAAAATTTTCCTAACCTGTGGAAGGAAACAGACATCCAAGTACAGGAAACACAGAGAGCACCAAACAAGATAAACCCAAACAGGCCCACACCAAGACACATTATAATTGAAATGTCCAAAATTAAAGATAAAGAGAGAATCCTAAAAGCTGCAAGAGAAAGGCAACAAGTGACATACAAAGGAAAGCTCATAAGGCTATCAGTGGACTTCTCAGTAAAAACCCTACAGGCTAGAAGACAGTGGCATGACGTATTTAAAGTGCTGAAAGGAAAAACCCTACAGCCAAGAATACTCTATCCTGCAAGGTTATCATTCAGAATGGAAGGAGAGATAAAGAAATTCCCAGACAAGCAAAAATTAAAGTTCATCACCAAGAAACAAGTTCTACAAGAAATGCTGAAAGGACTTATTTAAATGGGAAAGAGAAGACCACAAATAAGCATAATAAAATTATCAAAAAAAAGACAACAAAATCACTGGTAAAGGAAAAAATACAGTAAAGGTAGCTGGTCAACCACCTAGGAATATAATATGAAAGTTAAAGACAAAAGTATTAAAATTAACTATTTCAATCATAAGAGAGTAATGGATAGACACAGAATAAGAGATTAGATATGATTTAAAAAACATAAAATATAGGAGGGGAGTAAAAGAGTAGAGCTTTTAGAAAAAGGTCAAAATAAGAGATTATCAACTCAATATAGATGGCTATATACATAGAATATTATAAATGAACCTCACGGTAATCAGAAACCAGAAACCTATAACAAATAAACAAGTAAGAGAAAGGAAATCAAACATATTACTAAAGAATGCCATCAAACCAGAAGGTAAGAGATGAAGAAGGGAAAAGAGAAGAACTACTAAAACACCCAGAAGAAAAGTAACAAAATGGCAATAAATACATATCTATCAATGGTACTTTAAAAGGAAAAGGGTGGCTGATTGGATAAAAAAACAAGACCCATATATGTGCTTCACACAAGAGACACACTTCAGATCTAAAGACATTCAGAAGCTGAAAGTGAAAGGATGGGAAAATACACTCCATGCAAATGGCAAGGAAAAGAAAGCAGGGGTAGGAATACTTAGATCAGACAAAATAGACTATAAAACAAAAAATTTACTGAGAGACAAAGAATGGCACTAAATAATGATAAAGGGAACAATCCAACAAGAGGATATAACACTTGTCAATAGCTATGTACCAAACATAGAAGCGCCTACATATATAAAGCATTTATTAACAGACATAAAAAGAGAAATAGACAGTAACACAATAATAGTAGGACATCTTAACATTTCATTTACACCAATGGATAGATCATCCAGACAGAAGATCAGTAAGGAAACAATGGCCTTAAATGACACATTAGACCAGATGGACTTAGTAGATATATAGAGAGCATTCCATTCAAAATCTGCAGAATACACATTGTTTTCAAATACACATGGAACATTCTTCAGGATTGATCACGTATTAGGCCACAAAATAAGTCTCAATAAATTTAAGAAGATCGAAATATTAGCAAGCATCATTTCTGACCACAAAGGTATGAAACTAGAAATCAACTACAGGAAGAAACCCAGAAAAGCCACAAAAATCTGAAGATTAAACAAAATGCAACTGAAAAATCATTGGGTTAATGAAGAAATCAAAGAAGAAATAAAAAATTACCTGGAGACAAATGAAAATACAACATGCCAAAATCTATGGGATACAGCAAAAGCAGTATTAAGAAGGACATTTGTAGCAATTTAGGCTTACCTCAACAGACAAGAAAAATCCTAAATGAATAATAAAACAGTGTACCTAAAGTACCTGGGAAAAGAAAAAACAAAGCCCAAAATCAGCAGAAGGAAATAACAATCAGAGCAGAAATAAATGAAATGGAGACTAAAAAGCAATAGAAAAAAAGTCAATGAAACCAAGAGCTGGCTCTTTGAAAAGATGAAAAATAAATAAATAAATAAGGACAAACCTTTGGCTAAACTCACCAAGAAAAAAAGAAAGTTCAAATAAATAAATACAAAAGTTTATAAGAGAATACTATGAAAAGCTGCACGCCAATAAATTGAATAACCTGGAAGAAATAGATAACTTCTTAGAATCACAGAACCTTCCAAAATGGAATCAAGAAGAAGTAAAGAATTTGAATCACCAGTAAGAAGATTGAAATAGTAATCAAATCCTCCCAAAAAATAAAAGTCCAGGACCAGACAGCTTCTCTGGTGAATTCTACCAAACATTCAAAGAAGACTTTTTACTTATCCTTCTCAAAATCTACCAAAAGACTGAAGAGGAGGGGAAGTTTCCTAACTCATTCTACAAAGCCAACATTACCTTGACAACAAAACTAGACAGGGAAAATGCAAAAAAAGAAAATTATAGGCCAATTTCACTGATGAACATTGATGCAAAAATCCTCAACAAAATGCTAGCAAATCGAATGCAACAATACGTTAAAAAGATCACAAACCATGATCAAGTAGGATTTATTCTAGAGATGCAGGGATGGTTCAGCATCCACAAATAAATCAACGTGATACACTACATTAACAAAATGAAGAATAAAAATCATGTGATCATCTTAATAGATGCAGAGAAAGCATTTGACAAGATACAACATCTATTTATGATAAAAAGTCTAAATAAAATGGGTGTAGAAGGAAAATACCTCAACATAATAAAGTCCATATATGACAAACACACAGCTAATATTGTTAACAATGGAGAAAAACTGAAAGCTACCCCTCTAAGGACAGGAACCAGACAACGAAGTCCACTGGCACTATTCTTATTTAACGTAGTATTGGAAGTCCTAGCCACAGCAATCAGGCAAGAAAAAGAAATAAAAGGGATCCAAATTGGAAAAGAAGTGAAACTGTCACTATTTTCAGGCAACATAATTTTATATATAGGAAATCCTAAAGGATCCACTAAAAACTTTTAGAAATAATAAATGAATATAGGCAAGTTGCAGGATACAACATCAACATACAAAAATCAGTTGTGTTTCTATACACTAAAAACGATGTAGCAGAAAGAGAAATTAAGAATACAATCCCATTTACAATTGCAACAAAAAGAATAAAATACCTAGGAATAAACTTAACCAAAGAGGTGAAAGATCTGTACATTGAAAACTATAAAACATTGCCAAAAGAAATTGAAGAAGACACAAAGAAATGGAAAGATATTCTATGCTCTTGGATTGGACGAATTAACATAGTTAAAATGCTCATACTTCCTAAAGCAATCTATAGATTCAGTGCAATCCCTATCAAAGTTCCAACAACAATTTTCACAGAAATAGAAGAAAGAATCCTAAAATTTATATGGAACAATGAAAGACTCCAAATACCCAAAAGAATCCTGAGAAAAAAGAAAAAAACAGGAGGTGTCACACTCCTTGATTTCAAAATGTACCACAAAGCTATAGTAACCAAACATATTTACCATAACATATAGTACCAAAACAGCATGGTACTGGCACAAAAACAGACACACAGATCAATGGAACAGAATTGAGAGCCCAGAAATAAACCCACACATATATGGACAGCTAATATTTGACAAGGGGGCCAAGAACTTACAATGGAGAAGGGAAATTCTCTCCAATAAATGGTGTTGGTAAACTGGACAGCCACATGCAAAAGAATGAAAGCAGACCATTTGCTTACACCATGCACAAAAATCAACTCAAAATGGATTTAAGATTGAATGTAAGACCTGAAACCATGAATCTTCTAGAAGAAAACATAGGCAGTCTGCTCTTTGACGTGAGTTTTAGCAGCATATTTTCAAGTACCAAGTCTGACTGGGCAAGGGAAACAAAAGAAAAAATGAACAAATGGGACTACATCAAACTCAAAAGCTTCTGCACAGCAAAGGAAACTATCAACAAAACAAAAAGACAACCTAGCAGTTGGGAGAAGATACTTGGACTGAGGTCAGCAGGCCTGTTACCTGAGGCATGAATGGACATGACTCCTCCCAGGGTCTTGGTGAGTGCCAGCAGCAATAGCAATGCCAAATGCAGCTGCAGCCAAGTCCACATAGGGACATGGCTGTTTCCAAGTCTGTAGTTGGCATCATGGTCAGTGAGCCTGCCATGTGAGAATAGGTCTGTCTTCTCAAAATGGCCCTTCTTGTTCACGGGCTCTCCTGGAGTTTTGCAATCTTCTACCTGTATCCCAAAACTTCCACATAGCCACTTTTGTCCATAGATGGCTGCCAAATTATTGTTGCTGTGGGAGGATATGAGTGGGGGGCCTTGGACTCTGCCATCTTGCTGACATCCCAGGAATTTAACTGGGTTTCAACTTTAGGAAATCTTTTTACATTAATTTATCAAATTAATTGGCATAAATATATTAAAGCAAAAGAGGGCAAGTCTAATAGAATATATATGTATTTGATGATTTTTAAAGCTATTGCTGCAAATGATGGTGTACATGTGTGTGGTGAGAGAGGGGTGGGATGAAGACCCTCAAATGAGAAAAATAAGTACATATCTTTAAAATCATAAATAATGTTGATTTTTTAAAACATAAGTGATAACATTCAATTGATCAGGGAAGCATTAAGAAATGACAATAAACATGCAAAAAATCGCTGTTATGAACCATAAGTTTTTAATATTATTGTGATAACTCAAACATGCATAAGATGGAAAAATAAAGAAAATATAACCATTGTAAGCTCAAAAACACAATTAATTGTAGATAAGACTTGGGAGGTGGAGAGCCCTGAGATCTCTGAATATGAAGCCCTGTGTGGAGCCTTCATTGTACATTTCAACAAGGCCCCTAGGACAGTTGGTTTCAAATTTTAACCATGCATAAGATCTACCGGGATGGCTTATAAAACACAAATGGCTGAGCCAGACCCTGGAGTTTCTGATTCAGAAGAACTGGGATGAAGGACAATTCGCATATCAAACAAGCTCCCAGGTTACGTTGATGCTGCTCCTCTGGGGACACCTTCAGAGACAGTTGTTCGTGTCCCTAGTACTCTGGCCTAATAAAAGTTTTCCCTCCACTATTTCCATCTCTTCTCTCCCACCCTGCCCTCAGCCTTTAGTAGGTTACATTGGTTCCTTCAGATGTTCAGATAGCATGATGGAGACCCCTGGTGACCCTGTCTCTTTCTCTTACAGTGAAATTTCCCCAGAAAGTTCAGAGAGATGCTTCAGGCAGAGAATTCAAAACCCACATCTCTGAGAGGCCCAAGATGGTTTGCCTTGGGGCATTGGAAACTTATTTAAAGTTTCCAGGACCTTGGGGGCTGAATTCTCAGGCATCCTCATTAAATAAATTGTTCTTTTGTCATTCTACTGTTTAAACAATTAAGCTTCCTTGGAGTGGAAGGAGATTAATAGAAACAAAACTCTCTGCCACTTCTGTTTCCCTGAAGATAGCAGGGAAGATATCTGTATCTCTCTCTCAAGAGTCAAATTTCTTTCTTTCAGTTATTCCTACTTTATCTGGTACATGCAACATTTGCAGTCAACAAGATCATTCTGGAGATGAAAAGTTTCTTTATCTTCCTTCAAAGGAGTCTCCCAGGGCTCCTTGGGATACTGCCCTAATTGTTGCCTCCTCTTCCCATGATTTAATTTCAAAATTAGGTGTTTCTCCCTGAGGGATGTGTTAGAATTACAAGGAGCCCAACAGACTTGACCTTTAGAATTGTCAGAAAAATGAAATGCATGAGAAAGGTCCCTATTTCCAGAAGGAGATTGCAGCCATTAGTGATGTTACTACAGAAAAATCAAGAATTTTTAAAAATGAAAATAACCCTGAGAATTTATTGGGCATATGACAGTCTCGGCAGACCACAGGGAGAACAATTGTGATGGAGGTAGAAAGACTCCAGATGAGATGGTTGAAGAGAGAATGAGCAAAGTAGAAACGGAAGTGGTAAGCATAGACCAAATTCTCCAAAACTTTGGAACAATACCCGAAGGGGAGTATTTTTCCAGGAGAGAGTTTCATTTTTGTTGAAAGAAATGGGAATGTGGAACATTCCCATGACATTGGAAATTACAACCATATATACATAAAATGGAATATACAGAATAAAGAAAGCATAAATTATAGCATAAGTTCCCCCCAGCATTAGGAAGGGATAGAATTCAAAGTTCAGACAGAGGTTTTGAAGAGGTAGTCATTAACAAAATAATTATACGAATAATTATTTAGTTACAATGGTGGCTAATGTTGTAATGGATTATATAGTGTCCAATTCTTACTGAGTCAAAGTGGGTTCAGCTCCTCGTGAGTTAAAATAATGCTTTCCACCAGACATAGTTGTCACACTAAGTATATATGCAGCAAATAGGAGGCTATGTGAAATCATTTCCAAAGTCTTGTCTGTCAGCCAGCACAGGAAAGCAGGGGTTTTGTCATTTTGGGTGAGGAACACATATTCAAAAGGGAGTTGTGGGTATTCACTTGCTTGCACAAGCTCAGTTGGAAAAAATGCTTCCACATACACTGAAGGTTATGATAATAAGGCCTAAGCTTCTCCCTAAGAGGAGATATTAGTGTTAAAATTGAGGTAGAAGACCCAGGCATTGCTCCTGTGGTGGGGCTTGGTCTGGTTCAGGGTGGTTGGTGATTGCATCTCCTAACATAACAAAAAGAAAAAACAATTTGGAGAAACCATTAAGTAGTCTGAAAACTTCCTTGTGTTCCTTGGGGCAATTAGTCACTGACACAATGACAGCATATATCTGGTGATTCTTTATAACTGAGAACTGAAAGATCACGTACAACACTCAGCCCAGCACCAACTTTCTAACTCCTGATTTGCTCAACAAGAACTTCTCCCTCTTTCTGTACAGCTACTTGATTTGTGCTGCCGCCTGCACAGACTGATGGTTGCCAGACCAACACGTTAGACCTCTGAGATCATAGCACCAATGGGGTGTTCTAGACACTCCTCACCTCAACCTTTACAAGATTCAACAGATGTTTTATCCTCCCTAAAATGTTACTCTTTCTGTTATTCTCACATTGTGAAAGTGAACATAATCAACACTGACACCCATGGAATTGTTCTACTACAGTGGGACTCAATCCCACTCATTTTTACCCTTACAGGACAACTGGCAATGTCTGGAGACAATTCTGGTTATTACAACATAGTGTTGGCATCTAGAGGGTAGATGACAGGAATCTGTCAAAAATCTTACCACACACATAATGACTCCTCATGACAAATAATTTTATAGACCAAAATGTTAATATTGTGATGGGTTAGAAATCTTGATAAAGAATGTTGAAGACAAACGTTAAAATTTTACCTAAAAAAAGCAAATGATTCTCTATTACTTTATAAGGATATAGACAATATTAGAAAGATCTCAAAATCTTTCTCCATTGTTTTGTTCTACATCATCTTTGTTATGGTGGTTAAATTTATGTAACATATAATGTACTGTTTTAGCCATTTTTAAGTGTGCAATTTTGTACACTTGTCATTAAGTACATACACATTATTGAGCAACTATCTCCACCCTTGGTCTCCAGAACTTTTTCATTTTGTCAAACTGAACCTCTGTCCCCAGTAAATGCTGTCTCCCTATTTCCTCCATTTCCCATCCCCAGGCACCCACAATTGTACTTCATGTATCTATAAATTGACTACTATTGGTACTTCATATAAGTGGAATCATATAATATTTATCCATTTGGAATATCTCAATTTTGACATTTTAAAACCTGAACTTCTGATATCCCCCTTCCTTGCCAAATTTGCTCCACCCACAGCTCTCCTTGTCTCAATGGATGCAATTCCATTCTTTTAGTTCTCCAGGCTCCAAACCATGGACTCATCCTCTCTTTCTCTCACATCCGTATCCTCACTGGCAACAAATCTTCTTGACTCTACTTCAAAATTATAGACCAACTGACCACTTCCCAACCCTTACACTACTGTCTCCGCTCAGGCCCCAGCTACCTGTATCTCAGCTGGCTTGCTGCATTCAGTGCCAAGCGGGCTTCCTCACACCTTCAAATCCATTCTCAACCCAGCAGCAAGAATGATCTTTTAAAATCCTCATTATGTCACGTGTCTGCTTAAAACTGAGCAACGACTCCCCTTGTCACTCAGAGTAAATGAAAGCAAAAGCCCTTCAATGGTGGAGAAAGTCTCACATGATCAGTCCCTGTTACCTGTCGATCTCTTCTATTGTGCTTCCCCTCTCTCTCTCCGCTGCAGCTACATTCCCCACAGTTATCCTACTGCCCCAGGTTTTTTGTATTAACTTTCCCCTCTGCCTGGGGCACTCAATCCCCAGACATGCACTCACCTAAGTCATTCACTGCCTTTACAAATGTAGCTTTCTCAATGAAGTTTATGAAGACCATCCTTTATAACGTGACAACCAACACTTCCGACACTCCTGACTCTCTTTATCCTCTGGAGTTGAGCCTAAAATACTGACTGACACATAGTAAATACTCAGTATAAGTAGATTTGGTTAATTGAATAAACAAGTGTGGTTCAGAAGGGGCTGCCAGTGTCATTGTCTCCTGAGCACAGTTAATTGGTCCAAGGTGGGAAGAGGACATGACTGTGTCAATTTAAATAGTTTTCTGAGGTATTCCTTTACATACGAGGAGATAAAATAAATGTTTATTAGTGAAGCTATGAGGCGTGAGCTGTGAAAGCTGCTGGTTTCTGTGTCTCTTTCCATGTGGGGGTATCTAGTCTGAGAAAAGAAACTTGATAATCTGACCAGAAATCTTCAAAATGTTTGAGCCCCTCTGTCCAGTGTCCAGCTGAGCTTCTGATGAGCCATGTTCAGAGGGACCAGGAAATTGTCTTTTATCACTTGCCAGCAAAGCAGACCTGTCAGTGCAGCCTTATCTCCACCTGAGCCAGGACTATGAGATGATTATCGTGTAGGGGGATCAGAATTGCCATCCCAAAGTGTATCTCTTTTGCTTGATTATTTTTAAGAACAAAAGTAACAAAAAGAAACTTTGACCTTCCCATAAACTGCCTAAAACAATTTAAGAAAAAAGGCCTGTCCTGATTTTCTGACAGATTGAGCCATCACCATACATAACTCTAAGTGTGGTAAAGTGAGAAGAAACTTGCTAGGCCAATTTTTATCAAAGTTCTCTCTCAGGTCACATTTTCCATAGACGGCCCAGCAAAAATTTGTTTATCAAACATTTTCTTCTCCATTTTCATGTAAATTGCCTTCCTCCTCTTTGAAGTTCCAAGCCACTATTCCCAATATACTCCTCTGTCTTTGACTAAAGATGGTATTTAAGGTGGGGGCTTCAGCCATTTTAGTGACTTACTCAGTTTTCCTAGGTTTCTCCTACATATACAAGCTATTAAACTTTGTTTCATATTCTCTTGTAATTCTGTCTCATGTCAATTTAATTATTTGACCAGCCAGAATAACCTAGAGGGTAGAGAAATAGTTCTTCCTCCTTTTCAATAATGCATAATGGAAATCAGCAAGGAGTGTCCTACTGGACCCTACACTATCTCAGCTCAAGGCCTTACTGATCAATTATTGGCAAATTCTAACTCACACACATCTCTTGTGGTAGGTTGTGTAATAGCCTCCCAAAGATGTTTGAACCTGTGAATATGTTCCTCAGATGGCAAAAGACCCTTGCACATGTGATTAAGTCAAGAATCTGTAGATGGAGAGATTATTCTGAATCTGGGCTCAATGTAATCATAAGCATCCTTGTAAGAGGAAGGCAGGAGGGCTAGAGAGAGTATTGAAGATACTATGCTGTTGACTTTGAAGATGGAAAAAGGGGCCACAAGCCAATGAATGCGGGGGGCTTCTAGAATTCAGAAAAGGCAAAGAAACAGATTCTTCCCCAGAGCCTCCAGAAAGAAAGCATCTCTGCTGACCCATGTTAGATTTCTCACCTCCAGAACTATTAGATAATAAATATATGTCCTTTTAAGCCACTATGCTTAGGGAAAGTTGTTACAGTAGCAACAGGTAACTCATACGTCTTTCTTCCAAACACTTCTCATCTCATTGTAACAGGCTTAAATCAGATCCTTATGATCTCTCCCCTAGACTATTTCCATAGCCTCCTAAATGTTCCCTCTTTCTCCAATTGTTCCCACTCAGGACAATCTTAAATTCCTCATATTATAAGTATGATTACATTATGGCTCTGGTTCTCAATTGCTTATAAAATCCTTAGACTGTCAAATTAGATTCTCAATGATCTGTCCTTCATCTATGTATCCAATCTTATTTCTAATCTCTCAGTCATACATTCCATATATCCTCCTGATAGGCCTAACTTTTTAATGTCTCTTGAATATCACCCAAATATATTTCCCAGTTAAGTTTCTACTCATTTTTTGTTATCCAACATTCAAGCATATTCTCCTTTCAGAAGTTTACCCTGAATACCAAGTGTTTGCCAAGATGTGGAGAAACTGGAACCTTCATGTTTTCCTGGTGGAAATGTAAAGTGGTGAAGCCAATTTGGAAAACAGTTTAGCAGTTTCTTTAAAAGTTAAGCATAAATTTACCATATAGCGCAGTAACTGTACTCCAACATATCTACTCAAGAGAAATGAAAATGCACCTTGACACAGAGACATGTGCACATATGTTTATAGCAGAATTATTCATAATAACATCAAACTGGGTACATCCAAATGTCCATCAACTGGTACCTGGATAAGCAAAATTTGGTATAAACATACAATAGCATTCTATTCTGCAATTAAAAGGAACAAAATATTGATACATACTTCCACATGGATGAGCCTCAAAAACATTGGTAAGTAGGGGCTGGCCCTGTGGCACAGCAGTTAAGTTTGTGCATTCCACTTCTTGGTGGCCTGAGGTATGCCAGTTTGGATCCCTGGTTCGGACATGGCACCACTTGGCAAAAGCCATGCTGTGGTAGGCGTCCCACATATAAAGTAGAGAAAGATGGGCACAGATGTTAGCTCAGGGCCAGTATTCCTTGGCAAAAAGAGGAGTATTGGCAGTAGTTAGCTCAGGGCTAATCCTCCTCTAAAAAAGACATTGGTAAGTAGAAGAAGCCAGCTAAACAAGACCACATATTGTATAATTCCATTTCTATGAAATATTTGAAATGCACATTTATGGAGGCAGAAAGTGATAGATGGTTTCCTAGGGCTGAGGTGGGGGTGTGAATTAACTGCAAACAGACACAAGGGTACTATTTGAGGTGATAGAAATATTCTAAAACTGAATTGTGGTAATGATTGCATAACTGTATAAATTTACTAAAATCCTTGAATTTACATCATAATGGGTGAATTTTAATGCATATAAATTATGCCTCAATAAAAATGTTAAATAGATAAATATCTAAAGGTTTTTTTTCTGAAATTACTCAAGATGAGTTGAAAACTTTTACCTTTGTTTCCCACAGGATCTATTACATACCTATTTTACTATGCTCAAGCCCCTATATTGCAATCATTTGTATCTCTTTGGTCCCCTCTTCAATTTGTACGCATTAGACAACAAATGCACATTGGATTAAACTTAATGGAATCAAAGTGAACTGAAGCCTCATCAAATAAGACTCGTCTCTAACAAATTATAACTTCTGAGTAATTTTGCAGTCCTTACTTTGTCTCCAATAATTACTTTCATTTTTATCTCAAATTCCCTAAATATTTTCATGATATTGTCTTTATACATCACAGTCCTTATTACCTGTGTTAGTTTTTGTTCCCACAGAAAAAGACAATGAGCCAAAGATTGGTGTACAAGCACTTTGTTGGAAGGAGCAGTGAACGGACAGGACAGAGGAGAGGTCGACACAGGAAAAAAATTACGTCCAATAAAGCTTGCATTAAGTCAGCTATGATAAGAAGTAATCAGAGTTTTCACCTGTGTGGAATTTCTGGAAAATGGTACAAAATCCAAAGCTCAGAATTATCTCAGCTAAAGGGTGAAGGAGATGGCATACCCCATACCTCTCCCTCAAGGGCTGTCTCTGATAGGGCATAATTCCTTGTTACTTCTGCCACCACATATTGGGTAAAGTAGGTTACAACTGCTATTGGCCATTGGCAATAGTCAATAGAGATGGTAAGAGGCTCCCAGGGAAAGTGGGAGGAATGTTGACAACATCTGCTTCTCCATCCTTCCCCGAAGACTCAATTCTATCAACATTCTTCTCAAAAGGTAGACTAAGTTCTCAACACCTTCCACATGCATGTGACTATGATTCCTGATGGCACTTCAAGAGAATCCCCCCCCAAAAAATTAAGCCTTGAGGAAAACCAGCTCTAATTCTATTGCATTCAATATTACATGTTTTAGGATCTTATAAGGTGTATCTCAAAAGTGGAATAATGGGAAATAAAGGTCAAAGAAAGGAAGAAAAGAAAGGAAGGATCAAAAAGAATGAAGCAAAATCTCAGAGTTATTCTAGGTGGTATATTTCTATTAATCATCTGAATAAACCAGCTTTAAACCTGTATTCCTACTTTCAAGTTGAAAATCACAACACTGTTCTTATGAAAAGTAGGATAGAAAAGTCACTGTCAGCTATCCAGATTAGAGTCCAACATGATCTCAGTCTCTTCTTTTGAAAAGTAGAATGAATAAGAGAAAATATCTCAGAGAAATATTTTCAAGATGAAATAAAGTCGTACATGCACAATCTTGATTTGATAAGTACTTTGTTGTGATGACTGTGTGATTTTAATTCCATTTCTTGGGGGGAAGACAAGCACACAACCAAATGAAGGTGAAGAATTTCAATGTTTGAGAGGATAATTTTGGGGAAGCAACATCAGCACTTGATATGATAAGTGCTTTGAATATAAGTTAAAAATCTTAAGAATGACTGCAAGAACATTATACACAATAGCCAAGACTTGGAAGCAACCTAGGTGCCCATCAAGGGACAAATGGATAAAGAAGATGTGGTGTGTATACAGAACAGAATACTACTCAGCCACAAGAACTGATGAAATCCAGCCATTTGTGACAACATGGATGGTCCTTGAGGGTATTATGCTAAGCGAAATTAGTCAGAGGGAGAAAGTCAAATACCGTATGATATCTCATAAGTAGAAGATAAACAAACACATAGCAGTGGAGATTGGATTGGTGGTTACCATAGGGGAAGGGGCGGGAAGGGCAAAAGGGGTGATTAGGCTCACATGTGAGGGGATGGACTATAATTAGTTTTTGGGTGGTGAACATGATGTAATCTACACAGAATTTGAAATATGTTACAATGTACACCCGAAAGCTAAAAAAAATAAGAAATAAAAAATAAAAATAAATAAATAAGAATGGCTGCAAGAAAGCTGACCAACTTGGAACTTTATGGACAGGATACAAGCAAGAAAAGTTAAAAAGGAATTACTGAGGTGGTTGTTAAGGAGAAATCAATACACAAACAAATAAAAGTGAAGTCATAGGTGCTTTGGGAATTGAAGAAATCAATCATGTCTTTTAGGTGTGATAAGGAACCAGAATATTTATATTTGCAACAATTGCTTTTGGGGTCACAGTGCCCACTTAGTTCTGAGGCCACTGATCCATCACAGACAGGAGGCTGTTCGCCTGAGCAGCCTTCCCAGGGCCCCTTTCACATCCTTGTTCCTCAGGCTGTAGATGAAGGGGTTCAGCATGGGGGTGACCACGGTGTACATCACTGAGGCAACTGAGCTTCTCTGGGAAGAATGAGTCACAGCAGAACTGAGGTAGACTCCCACACCTGTCCCATAGAACAAGGAGACTGCAGAGAGGTGAGACCCACAGGTGGAAAATGCTTTATACTTGCTCTCAGAGGTGCCCACCCTCATTAAGGAGGAGACAATCTGAGAGTAAGAAAAGAGAATCCCAGTGAGAGGAAACACAAACAGCAGAGCAGTGGCCACATACAAGGAAATGTTATTGATGAGGGTGTCAGAGCAGGCCACCTTGAGAAGCTGAGCCAGTTCACAGAAGAAATGTGGAATTTCAGTGCCTATGCAGAAGGTCAGCTGCACCATCAGTAGAATATGAAACAGGGAGACAGAAAAAATGACCGACCAACACATCAGAACCAAGATGCAGCAGAGTCGTGGGTTCATGATGACCACGTAGTGCAAGGGGTGGCAGATGGCCACAAATCTGTCATAGGCCATCACAGTCAGGAGGAAATCATCCATTCCAGCAAAAACCATAAAAAAATACACCTGACTGAGACATCCTATGTAGGAGATATCTTTGCTCTGTGTCTGGATATTCATTAGCATCTTTGGGATAGTGGTGGAGATGAAGCAGATGTCAACAAAGGACAGGTTTGAGAGGAAGAAATACATGGGGGTGTGGAGGTGTGGGTCAGAGCTGATGGCTACGATGATGAGCAGGTTCCCAAGCACGGTGACCAGGTACATGGACAGGAACACTCCAAAGAGCAAGGGCTGCAGTTCAGGATCCTCTGAGAGACCCAGGAGGAGGAATTCTGATACTTCTGTGTGGTTTCCTGCTTCCATGCAGCTAGTGTGTCTGCCAGGAAAGGAGATAAACGCAATGTTTAATGAGCATCCAACTGGCACCTCAGCTAGTGAGCACCTCATGATTCCACCTTTAGGAAACTTCACACTTTGTTGAGTTTTTCCAATGACAGTGATTCATTCAGCCAAGTGGTAGCCCATTTCCACTTTAAATGTGTGTGATCATTCAGACTTTCCTTAATTTAGCAGAAATCTCTCTCTCTTTTCTCCCATTCCCCAAATTTAACTCTTTTATTCAAATCTACAGACATAAACCGATTTTGTCTTTGATAAAATTATTGTGTTTGGAATTTGGAATTTAGAAGACAATGATTTTGTCTTCCAAAATTATTGAAGACAATGGAGAGCTTTACTTTGGTAATCTTCACAATTCCTTCATTCTAAGAACTCTGTAATAGTGGTTAAGACACAGATTTTCCACTTAAACAACCTGAATTCCGTGACCTGATGGTTCCTATTGATGTCACAGTTAATTCTCATGTGTATCATTTTTTTTTCCCTAAAATTGCGGTTACTGCTATTACCTTCTGTGTAAGGTTTAGAAATGCCTTTGTACATAGTAGGATCTCAAACAGTGATAGCTTTTGTTATCATTATTAATCTGTTCTTTTTTAATCACATATTTTATTTTTTAGTTTTTTGGAGCTTGGCCCTGAGCTAACATCTCTTGCCAATCTTCCTCTTTTTATTTTTCTCCTCAAATCCCCAGCAAATAGGTGTATCCTAGTTGTAAGTTGTTCTATTTCCTCTATGTGGAATGCTGCCGCAGAATGGCATGACCATGCCTAGGATCCAAACCAGCAAACCCCAGGCCACTGAAGTGGAGCATGTGCACTTAACCACTCAGCCACAGGGCCAGCCCCAACTGTTCTTTTTAAGGTAATTATTCGTAATATATAACTCTCCCATAGTACGGTACAGACCATGATTTAGAAAATGGGATCTTGAATCAGACTTTATAGAATTTTCCTCCACCACCTACTATCTCCGTGACCTTGAGGAAGTTATTTAATCTCTCTTAGCTACAGATCCTTTACCTCTACAGTGGGAGTAGTAAACGCGCCCTATATTGTTAAGACTGTTGAGTCAATTAAATGAGATGATGTATGTAATTTTTCTTGTTATTCCTGTGACATACAATGGACACTTGATAAATGTCAGCTTCCATTCTTAACATCACAATAAATCTGTCTTTCATGGCTATCACTTATTAAATTTCCCTTAAACTGGAGCTGCCAATCAAGGATGGAATTCTGATCATTATAAAAACAACAGGGTTGTTACCTCTTTTGACCACCTTGCAGCACTAATTAGTGAAGATACCTCTGGCTTCCTCTTTCCTAGACTGCTGCCAGGCAGATTCTTCCAAGAAGAGGAAAAGGTGTGTGGACTACATATAAGAGGAGGAAACAAAATCTCAAAAGTATTAAAATAAAATACAAGGCGTGTGTGCTCATGTGTACATGTTCAGAAGGGGAGATGTGTTGTATTAACGATCAATGCACTTAAATTTAAAAAGAATATGATTGCTATATTGGACAAAAAATATTTAAAGTGTCTATAAATCATATCATCCAAAAAATTGAAAATTTAAGATTTGAAAATAAATATTTGTATTCTCTGGGGGGGGGAAGGTCAGTGTTAATTCCTAGAGAATGCTAAATAATTAGAGAGAAAATATCATTGAGGACCAATTTATTTCTAGGAAGGTGGGTAGAAAAGACTTCCCTAAAATATGAATATTTGAGCTATGAAAGGAAGGATGGGTAATTTTTAATCAGGGGAAGTAAGGAAAGGACCAGCATTTTGGGCTGAGAGAACAGAATTCCTAGTTGCCCTGTGGGTCAGTGAGCTTGAGAATGGAAGGATTTGAGAGGCTAGTGAGATGGAGAACAGAGAGTGAGGGTCAGGAGGACAGAGTGTGGAGGCCCACAAGCCCAGCATCCTGTACCATTCCTTGATGTACCTCTCATGTTGGTAATTTTACATTTATTTTGGGGTGCGAGGATGTGAGTGCTTTTGCTCACGATTGTCTTTCCAGGGACTTACGTGTTGCATGACACATAGCAGGTGTTCAACACACAAATGTTAGATGTGTAATAAAGACTGAGGTGCAAAATGTCAACTGTAAAAAAGTATACAAAAAATAATCTTCATGCTCACATATACCAGAATACAGACACAAAATTTAATAGTAAAATTAAATGGAGGGCTTTTATATGTATTTTAAGAAAATATTACATCATCAATAAATAATACTTATTCTAGAAATGGGAAGTTGGTTGAATACTGTGATGTTTGTTCACATAACTCATCACTAAAATAGGTCAATGAAGAGAAATCATAATCATAGTTACAATAGAAAATGCATTTGGAAAAGTATAACAGTCATTACTGTAGTTAGCAGCTAGGATAGAGCCTCTCATTAAATGAGGAAACTGAGAACAATTTTTAAACTCAATAAAGAATAGTTATATTAAATCTGCAGCCAACAGGATATTCTACATTAAAACACTAAAATATTTGTGTTAAATTCATAAAGAGACCAAGGCAGTTGACTCTAAATTCAATCACTTCATATTCCTCTGAATATTTCAAGAGACTGGTAAGATCAGTAAAGAAAATTGGCCTGAGTACACAACACCAGGAATAATTATGTTATTTGAGATGATATTACGGTCAGTAAAGTGAAACAACAAGAAGAAGAATCAATACAGAACTATTAAGTGCTAAAAGTGAGTCAAATCTGTTGCAAAAAATGGTCAGGGCACATAGAAGAAAAATACAGTCACATTAGGAGCAAAGTAGAAAATACCTGGTGCATAATAGATCTCCAGTGAGTGGTTAGTGAAGAAATTATTAGACACAAGAAATCCAACAGGAGTCTACAATTACGGGAAAGAGTAGCGAAGAAGTAGAGACTCTCTGGAAAATAACTCTTATTGGAGAATTGCTCTAGATTCCAAAAAGTGTGAGAAGGAAACAGAAAAGATCTGGTTCAGTAGACATAAGATACCTTCAAAATACAGAGACCGCACCTTCATAGACTAAATAAATATGGGACTGTCCCAGTCTCATTACTCTTGAGGGAAAGCCCAGTACCCATATTCTCTCCTCTTTGCCTTCTTCCTCCACCAGCCTTCACTGGGATACACTGACCCTCTCTGACGGTTATCACTGGAGTTTTCTGTTCTCTGAGGTCTGTCCCTAGGAAGCCCAACTGGGTTTGCATTGGGCTGAGATTACATAATTATAGGTAAAGGACAACAGCAAGATGTTTAGAGTTTCCAATGTCTCAAGGGTTGAATTCTCAGAGCCTCTCATTAAAAAAATTGTTCTCTTGACTCTCCTCTCGGCAAACAATTCAGCTCCCTTGGGGTACAAATATAAGAGAATGGACAATTCAGCCAATGAGTCTGGATAGGCAGCAAACGGGGAAACTGAATTTATTTCCTTCAAGGAGAAACTCTTCTTAATTTAATTTGACATAAAAAATACAAGGTGTCTCAGAAGGAAAGTTTAATTTCTGCAAGAACCAAACTCAGGAGACAGCTTTCTGTGATGTTCTTCTCTTGGAGTCTTTGGAGATTTTGTGGCTCACTTGGTGTCCAGAATGTCATGAAGACAAACAGATCCTTTCTGAAGAACAGCAAAGGGGTTAACAGTTTTGGTTTTGTTGAAAGGACTAATCAGATGAGGATGAAAACATCCCTTGATATTTGCTGGTGACATGGAAACTTTTGTTGATATTAGTGAGGGATCCACTTATGACCTCTCAATAGAGGGACATGGTGGAAGTAATCAGGGAGAGTGGGTTGAAGAGTGAGTATTGAGGAAATATGTGTGGCAAACATAAATCATATAGAAAGTTTGTCCAACAAACAGAGGGCAGTGGTAAGACATATCCTGAAGTGAGTATCAAGTACGGGAGAGTTAAAAAACTTGTAATGAAAGATATTTAAGTTCAAAGAGAATGATCGTATTTCAGTGGACATTTGACTACACAGGAGGTGTTGACTACATTATTCACAGGATGCAATGTACACTCCAAATCAAGGACAATCATAATGTGCTGTATCTCCAAATTAGAGAATATATAGGTCCAGAAATCAACCATTGGAAGTAGAAGCAACCCCATCTCACATCTCTCCCAGTGAGCCACTTGGAGAGTTTGTGCTTTAGGTTTTCACAGTTCTGACCTCTGTGTGTTTAGAGGTCATGACTCCTAAAGGGCTATCACTTCCCGAAGTATGACAAAAGTCCCAGTAAACGTCAAGCTATCTTGCTTCTTGGCATTTCAGGTCTCTCATGCCAAGAAGAGGAGTCATTGTCCCTGCAGGTGTAATTGACTCTGGTCATCTGTGTCATTGTGTGACCATGAAAATGGACATGCACTGGTACTCTGCTGTGTTCAGTCAGTGGCTGGGAGCAGCCCAGGAGCAACCTCAGTGCCAACACAGTGGGGGATGCAGATGGCTGTTGGTGAGTTATGCTCCCACAGTAAGACATCTGAGTGGTGCGACCTTGGAAGAAGCAGATTCGTTTAGCTGAGTTCAATTCTCAAAGAGGGCTGAAGGCTGAGGGCTGTCAGATGGGTGCAACCCCTGAACCTGGAATAATAAGCCCTTAATCTGGAAGGAGGATCTGGGCACGGCAGCATGGAATTCACTAGAGTCCATCACATGGGACAACTGAATACCTTTTTTTTAATTGAGATACAGTTGACATACAATATTATATTATTTTTAGGTGTATACGATGAGTCAACATTTTTATATACTGGGAAATGGTCACCACGATAAATCTAGTTAAGATCCATCATCACACAGAGTTACAAATTATTTTCCTTGTCATGAGAACTTTTAAGATCTACTCTCTTTGCAATTTTCCAATATACCATACAGTATTAGAAACTATCATCACATGCTGTATATTACATCCCCATGACTTATTTACTTTATAACTGGAAGCTTGTCCCTTTTTATCACCTTCATCCATTCCTCCCACACTCTGGCAACCACCAGTGTGTTATCTATATCTATAAGTTTGGTTTTTGTTTGTTTTTTCGGCTGTCTTGATCAGTATGTTAAAGAACAAGAGGTCAATAATTCTTACCACAGGAATTTAAATATGTTTCAACTTTAAGAAATTTATTTTCATTAATATATTTCAGAAATATATCAATACAAAAGCTGGCGAGTCCAACTGGAATCAAAATGAATTTGAGAATTTTTAACAGTCATTGCTGCAAATAGTGGTGTGTATGTGTGTGGGCATGGAGAAATGCAAGCTCTCAAAATAGGAAAATAAGGATATATCATCCAAATGAAAAATAATGTAGATTTTTCAATGAGATTTAATGTTCCATTGAACACGGATGCCTTAAGAAATGACAATAAACATGCAAGAATTGCTACTATGAACCATATGTTGTAAACATTATTCTGACCATGGAAACACATGGATAAGATGAAAAAAGGGGACATAAGCATTGTAAAGTAAAAGACAAGTGTATCATTATTAGGAGACAAGACTTTGGAGGTGGAGAGGCCTGAGATCTCTGAAGATGCAGCCCCATGTGGGAGCTTCATCATCCGTTTCAACAAATCCCCTAGGGCACTTGGTTTCAAATTTTAGCCATGTTTATGATCCACCTAGATGGTTTATTAAACACAAATAGCTGGGTGTGAACTTGGAGTTTCTCATTTAGTAGAACTGGGATAAAGGACAAGAATTTGTGTATCTAACAATCTCCCGAGGGTTGCTGGTCCTGCTGGTCTGGAGACACTTCCAGAGACACTTGTGTCCCTAGCACTCTGGTCTAAGAAAAGGTTTTCCTCCACTGTTTCTCTCCCCCTCCTCACCCTGCCCTCAGCCTTTACTGGGAAACACTGGTTCTTTCAGATGGCATCTGAAACCCCTGATGGTCCTGTCTCTTTCTCCTATGGTGGCTTTTCCCCAGAAAGTGCAGGGAAAACCTCCAGGTAGGGAATTCATAACCCATATCTCTGGGAGGCCCAAGATGGTTTGCCTTGGGGACACTGAGACCTTATTTAAAGTTTCCAGGACACTGGGGGCTGAATGATCAGACCTCCTCATTAATAAATTGTTCTATTGTCATTCTACTCTATAAACAATTAAGCTCCCTTCAGGTAGAAGGAGAATAACAGAAACAAAACTTTCTGCCACCTCCCTTTCCCTGAAGATAGCTGCAGAGAGAGATGGGTTTCTTTCTTCCAATTATTCCTTCTTTATCTGATACATGCAACATTTGCAGGCAACAAGATCATCCTCCTGGAGATTAAAAAATTTATCTTCCTTCAAAGAAGTCTCTCAGGTCTCCTTATGTTCCTGCCCTAATTCTTGCCATCTCTTCACAGGATTAATTTCAAAGTTAGGAGTTTCTCCTTGAAGGATGTGTCACTGTTACAAGAAGCCCAATAGACTTGACTCTCAGAATCCCATTGTCACAAAAATGAAATGCTTAAGAAGGGTCCCCTTTCCAGAAGGGACCTCCAATAATTACCTTCTTTTGTATCTCAAAGTACCTAAATATTTTCATGATGCTGTCTTTATACATCAGACTTTATTACCTGTGTTTGTTTTGGTACCCACAGAAGCAGACGCTGAGCCAAAGATTCATGTACAAACACTTTATGGGAAGGAGCAATGAATGGATGAGAGCAGCAGAAGTGGATGCGGGGAAGAAAATACATCCAGTAAAGCTTGCATTATGTCATCTACCACAGGAAATGAGCAGAGTTTTTATCCTGTGAGTAAATTCTGAAAAATGGTACAAACTTCAAACTTCAGAATTATCCCAGCTAAAGGGTGAAGGAGAGGGCATACCCCACAACTCTCCCTCAAGGACTGTCTCTGAGGGAACATAATTCCTTGTTACTTAATCCACAACATACTTGGCAAAGAAGGTTCCAGATGGTGCTTGCACTTGGCAGTCATGCAATGGAGATGTTGAAAGGATCCCAGAAAACATGAGACGACTGTCAACAGCATATACTTCTCCATCCTTTCCCGCAGACTCAATTCTACCAACATTCTTCTCAAAAGCTGAGCTAAGTTCTCAACACCTTCCACATGTGTGTAACTATGATTCCTGATGGCACCTCCAGAAAGTCCCCCAAAATATATACAACTGAATGATAAAGCAACTCTGATTCTATTATATTCATTATTACATTTTTTTAGGATCTTAGAGGGTATATGTCAAAATTGCAATGATGGAAAATAAAGGTCAAATAAAGGAAGTAAGGGATGCAAGGAGGGAAGAAATGAAGGAAGGATGGAAGGAAGAAAGAGAGTAATGAAGGAAGGAAGGGGATGAATGGAAGGAACACAAAGAATGAAGCAACATCTCAGAGTTATTCTAGGTGGTATATTACTATGAATCATCTGAACAAACCAGCTTACAAATGTACATTCCTACTTTGAAGTTGAAAATCTCATCACTATTCTCATGAAAAGTAGTGTAGCAAAGTCATGGTCAGCTAACCAGGTTAGAATCAAACACAATCCCAGTCTCTTCTTTTGAAAAGTGGGGTAAATGAGAGACAATATCTCAAAGAAATGTTTTCCAGATGAAATAAAGTGATACATGTGAAAAGACAAGCGCAATCCTGATGTGGTAAGTGCTTTGTTGTGATGACTGTATTATTTTTATTCCATTTCCTCTGGAGAAAACAAGTGCACAACCAAATGTAGGTGAAGAACCTCAACAGTAGAGAGGATAATTTGGGAAACCACATCAGCACTTGATATGATAAGTGCTTTAAATCTAAAGTTACAAATCTTAAGAACGACTACAAGAAATCTGACCAAATGTGGAACTTTAATGCACAGCATATAGAGAAGAAAAGTCAGAAAGGAATTACTGAGGAGATTGTTGAGGAGAAACTAATACAAAAACAAAACTGGGGGCCGGCACCGTGGTCGAGTGGTTAAGTTTGCGCGCTCTGCTTCCGTGGCCCAGGATTTCGCTGGTTCAGATCCTGTGTGCAGACATGGCACTGCTCATCAGGCCATGCTGAGGCAGCATCACACATGCCACAACTAGAAGGACCTACAACTAAGGATACACAATTATGTCCATGGGTGTTTTGGAGAGAAAAAGGAAAAATTAAAACATCTTTAAAAAAATAACTGAAGTCATAGATGTTCTGGGAATTGAGGAAATCAAACATGTCTTTTAGCGAAGAAAAAGAACCAGGAGATTTAAATTGCAGCACTTGCCTTTGGGGCCCACAGGGTCCACTTAGTTCTGAGGCACGTGACTTATCACACACAAGGGGTTGCTCGATTGAGGAGCCTTCCCAGGGCCCCCTTCACATCCTTATTCCTCAGGCTGTAGATGAAGGGGTTCAGCATGGGGGTGACCACAGTGTACATCACTGAGGTGGCTGAGCTTCTCTGGGAAGAATGGGTCACAGCAGAGCTGAGGTAGACCCCCAGGCTTGTCCCATAAAACAAGGAGACTGCAGAGAGGTGAGACCCACAGGTGGAAAATGCTTTATATTTTCCTCCTGCAGAGGACATCCTCATTAAGGAAGAGACAATCTGAGAGTAAGAAAAGAGGATCCCGGTGAGAGGAAATGCACACAGGAGGGCAGTGGCCACATACAAGGAGATATTATTGATGAGAGTGTCAGAGCAGGCCACCTTGAGAACCTGAGCCAGTTCACAGAAGAAATGTGGAATTTCAGTGCCTATGCAGAAGGTCAGTCGTACCATCAGTAGAATATGAAACAGGGAGACAGATAAAATGATCAACCAACACATCAGAACCAAGATGCAGCAGAGTCGTGGGTTCATGATGACCACGTAGTGCAAGGGGTGGCAGATGGCCACAAATCTGTCATAGGCCATCACAGTCAGGAGGAAATCGTCCATTCCAGCAAAAACCATAAAAAAATACACCTGACTGAGACATCCTATGTAGGAGATATCTTTGTTCTGTTTCTGGTTGTTCACTAGCATCTTTGGGATTGTGGTGGAGATGAAGCAGATGTCAACAAAGGACAGGTTTGAGAGGAAGAAATACATGGGGGTGTGGAGGTGGGAGTCAGAGCTGATGGCCAGGATGATGAGCAGGTTCCCAAGCACGGTGACCAGGTACATGGACAGGAACACTCCAAAGAGCAAGGGCTGCAGTTCAGGATCCTCTGAGAGACCCAGGAGGAGGAATTCTGATACTTCTGTGTGGTTTCCTGCTTCCATGTAGCTAGTATGTCTGCCAGGAAAGGAGATAAAAGCAACATTTAATGAGCATCCAACTGGCACCTCAGCTAGTGAGCACCTCGTGATTCCACCTTTAGGAAGCATCACCCTCTGTTGAGTTTTTCCAATGACAGTGATTCATTCAGCCAAGTGGTAGCCCATTTCCACTTTAAATGTGTGTGATCATTCAGACTTTTCTTAATTTAACAGAAAACTCTCTCTTTTCTCCTACTCACTGATTTTAACTCTCTTATTCAAATCTATGGACATAAGCCAATTTTGTCTTTGATATGACTCTTCCAAAATCATAGAGACAATGAATAACTTTACTTTGGTAATCTCCACAATTCCTTCATTCTAAGCACTCTTTAATAGTGGGTAAGACACAGATTTTCCACTTAAACAACCTGACTTCTGTGACCTGATGGTTTCAATTGATGTCACAGTTAATTCTCATGCGTATCATTTTTTTTCCTAAAACTGTGGTTACTGCTATTACCTTCTGTGTAAGCTTTAGAAATGCCTTTGTACACAGTAGGATCTCAAAAAGTGATAGCTTTTATTATCATTATTAATCTGTTCTTTTTTATCGTATATTTTATTTTTTATTTTTTTGAAGCTTGGTCCTGAACTAACTTGTCTTGACAATCTGCCTCATTTTATTTCTCTCCTCAAATCCCCAGCAAATAGGTGTATCTTAGTTGTAAATCATTCTATCTGCTCTAGGTGGAATGCTGCCATAGATGGCATGACTGTGCCCAGAATCCAAACCAGCAAACCCCAGGCCACTGAACTGGAACATGTGGACCTAACCACTCGCCCATGGGGCCAGCCCCAACTGTTCTTTTTATGACAATTATTTTTGATATATAACTCTCCCATAGTACAATACAGAGCATGATTTAGAAAATGGGATCTTGAGTCAGACTTTATAGAATAGAATTTTCCTCCACCAGCTACTATCTCCATGACCTTGAGGAAGTTATTTAATCTCTCTTAGCTACAGATCCTTTACCTCTACAGTGGGAGTAGTAAACACGCCCTATATTGTTAAGGCTTTTCAGTCAATTAAATGAGATGATGTATGTAATTTTTCTTGTTATTCCTGTGACATACAATGGACACTTGATAAATGTCAGCTTCCATTCTTAACATCACAATAAATCTGTCTTTCATGGCTATCACTTATTAAATTTCCCTTAAACTGGAGCTGCCGATCAAGGATGGAATTCTGATCATTATAAACACAACAGGGTTGTTACCTCTTTTGACCACCTTGCAGCACTAATTAGTGAAGATACCTCTGGCTTCCTCTTTCCTAGACTGCTGCCAGGCAGATTCTTCCAAGAAGAGGAAAAGGCGTGTGGACTACATATAAGAGGAGGAAACAAAATCTCAAAAGTATTAAAATAAAATACAAGGCGTGTGTGCTCATGTGTACATGTTCAGAAGGGGAGATGTGTTGTATTAACGATCAATGCACTTAAATTTAAAAAGAATATGATTGCTATATTGGACAAAAAATATTTAAAGTGTCTATAAATCATATCATCCAAAAAATTGAAAATTTAAGATTTGAAAATAAATATTTGTATTCTCTGGGGGGGGGAAGGTCAGTGTTAATTCCTAGAGAATGCTAATTAATTAGAGAGAAAAATATCATTGAAGACTAATTTAGTGCTGGGAAGGTGGGTAGAAAAGACTTCCCTAAAATATGAATATTTGAGCTATGAAAGGAAGGATGGGTAATTTTTAATCAGGAGAAGTAAGGAAAGGACCAGTATTTTGGGCTGAGAGAACAGAATTCCTAGTTGCCCTGTGGGTCAGTGAGCTTGAGAATGGAAGGATTTGAGAGGCTAGTGAGATGGAGAACAGAGAGTGAGGGTCAGGAGAACAGAGTGCAGGAGGCCCACAAGCCCAGCATCCTCTACTATTCCTTGATGTGCCTCTCATGTTGGTAATTTTACATTTATTTTGGGGTGTGAGGATGTGAGTGCTTTTGCTCATGATTGTCTTTCCAGGGACTTACATGTTGCATGGTACTCAACACACAAATATTAGATGCATAATAAAGACTGAGGTGCCAAATGTGAACTGTAAAAAAGTATACAAAAAATAATCTTCATACTCACAATACCAGAATGCAGACATAAAATTTAATAGTAAAATTAAATCGAGTGCTTTTATATGTATTTTAAGAGAATAGTACATCATCAATAAATAATACCTATTCTAGAAATGGGAAGCTGGTTTAATACTGTGATGTTTGTTCACATAACTCATCACTAAAATAGGTCAATGAAGAGAAATCATAATCATAATTACAATAGAAAATGCATTTGGAAAAGTATAAGAGTCATTCCTATAGCTAGCAGCTAGGATAGAGCCTCTCATTAAATGAGGAAACGAGAACAATTTTTAAACTCAATAAATAGTTATATTAAATCTGCAGCCAACAGGATATTCTATATTAAAACACTAAAATATTTGTGTTAAATTCATAAAGAGACCAAGGCAGTCGACTCTAAATTCAATCACTCCATATTCACCTGAGTATTTCAAGAGACTGGTAAGATCAGTAAAGAAAATTGGCCTGAGTACACAACACCAGGAATGATTATCTTATTTGAGATGATATTATGGTCACTAAAATTAAACAACAACAGCAAAAATCAATACAGAACTGTTAAGTGCTATCAGTGAGTCAAATCTGTTGCTAAAAATGGTCAGGGCATATAAAAGAAAAACACAGTCACGTTAGGAACAAAGCAGACAACACCTGGTGCATAATAGATCTCCAGTGAGTGGTTAGTGAAAAAAATGATTGGACACAGGAAATCCAACAGGAGCCTACAGTTATGGGAAAGAATAGAGAAGAGGTAGAGACTCTCTGGAAAATAACTCTAATCAGAGAAATGCTGTAGATTCCAAAAAGGATGAGAAGGAAACAGAAAAGATCTGGTTCAGTAGATATAAGGTACCTTCAAAATACAGAGACTGCACCTTCATAGACTAAATAAATATGGGACTGTCCCAGTCTCATTACTCTGAGGGAAAGCCCAGTATCCATTTTCTCTTCTCTTTGCCTTCTTCCTCCACCAGCACTCACTGGGATACACTGACCCTCTCTGATGATTATCACTGGAGTTTTCTGTTCTCTGAGGTCTGTCCCTAGGAAGCCCAACTGACTTTGCATTTGGCTGAGATTGCATAATTATAGGTAAAGGACAACAGCAAGATGTTTAAAGTTTCCAGTGTCTCAAGGGTTGAATTCTCAGAGCCTCTCATTAAAAAAATTGTTCTCTTGACTCTCCTCTCAGCAAACAATTCAGCTCCCTTGGGGTACAAATATAAGAGAATGGACAATTCAGCCAATATTGTGTCTGGATAGGCAGCAAAGGGGGAAATTGAATTTATTTCCTTCAAGGAGAAACTCTTCTTAACTTGATTTGACATAAAAATACAAGGTGTCTCAGAAGAAAACTTTAATTTCTGCAAGAACCAAACTCAGGAGACAGCTTTCTGCGATGTTCTTCTCTTGGAGTCTTTGGAGATTTTGTGGCTCACTTGGTGTCCAGAATGTCATGAAGACAAACAGATCCTTTCTGAAGAACAGCAAAGGAGTTAACAGTTTTGGTTTTGTTGAAAGGACTAATCAGATGAGGATGAAAACATCCCTTGATATTTGTTGGTGACATGAAAACTTTTCTTGATATTAGTGAGGGATCAATTTATGACCCCTCAATAGAGGAACAGGGGTGGAAGTAATCAGGGAGAGTGGGTTGAAGAGTGAGTATTGAGGAAATATGTGTGGCAAATATAAATCATATAGAAAGTTTGTCCGACAAACAGAGGGCAGTGGCAAGACATATCCTGAAGTGAGAATCAAGCATGGGAGAGTTAAAAAACTTTTAAGGAAAGATATTTAAGTTCAAAGAGAATGATCGTATTTCAGTGGACATTTGACTACACAGGAGGTGTTGACTACATTATTCACAGGATGCAATGTACACTCCAAATCAAGGACAATCATAATGTGCTGTATCTCCAAATTAGAGAATACATAGTTCCAGAAATCAACCATTGGAAGTAGAAGCAACCCCATCTCACATCTCTCCCAGTGAGCCACTTGGAGAGTTTGTGCTTTAGGTTTTCACAGTTCTGACCTCTGCGTGTTTAGAGGTCATGACTCCTAAAGGGCTATCACTTCCCGAAGTATGACAAAAGTCCCAGTAAACGTCAAACTATGTTGCTTCTTGGCATTTCAGGTCTCTCATGCCAAGAAGAGGAGTCATTGTCCCTGCATGTGTAATTGACTCTGGTCATCCGTGTCATTGTGTGACCATGAAAATGGGCATGCACTGGTACTCTGCTGTGTTCAGTCAGTGGCTGGGAGCAGCCCAGGAGCACCCTCAGTGCCAACACAGTGGGGGATGCAGATGGCTGTTGGTCAGTTATACTCCCACTGTAAGACATCTGAGTGGTGCGACCTTGGAAGAAGCAGATTCGTTTAGCTGAGTTCAATTCTCAAAGAGGGCTGAAGGCTGAGGGCTGTCAGGTGGCTGCCACCCCTGAACCTGGAATAATAAGCCCTTAATTTGGAAGGAGGATCTGAGCACAGCAGCATGGAATTCACTAGAGTCCATCACATGGGACAATTGAATACCTTCTTTTTAATTGAGATATAGTTGACATACAATATTATGTTAGTTTTAGGTGTGCAACATGATGACTCAACATTTTTATGTACTGGGACATGGTCACCACAATGAACCTAGTTAACATCTGTCACCACACAGAGTTGCAAATTATTTTTCTTGTCATGAGAACTTTTAAGATCTACTCTCTTAACAACTTTCCAATTTACAATACAGTATTAGAAACTATCATCACATCCTGTACATAGGATTTAATTTCAAAGTTAGGAGTTTCTACCTGAAGGACGTGTTACTGTTCCAAGAAACCCAATAGACTTGACCCTCAGAATCCCATTGTCACAAAAATGAAATGGTTAAGAAAGGTCCCCTTTCCAGAAGGGAGAATGCAAACACTAACAACTTTGGTACTGAAAATCAAGCATTTTGAAGAATGGAAATATCCTGAGAATTGACTGGGCACATGATGTTACTGCAGAGCTTGAGGAGATCAATTGTGATGGAGGTAGAAAGACACCAGATGAGTTGGTTGAAGAAAGAGTGAGCAGAATAGAAATGGAAGTAACAAGTATAGACCAAATGCTCCAAGAGTTGGGAGCAATACCCAAAGGGGAGTATGGGTCTATAAATGAGTGGCATTGTCGTTGAAAGAAATGGGAATGTGGAACATCCCCATGATATTGGAAATTCTTACATTTCAAGAAGACATTAGTATATACAGGATAAAGGATAAGGGAGAGCTGAAGTTCTGCCCAAAGTTAGGAAGGGAAAGGATTCAAAGTTCAGCCAGACGATTTTAATAGACAGTCATTAATAAAATAATTATCCAAATAACTATTTAATTACAATGGTGGCAAATGTTGTTATGGATGGTGTCGTGTCCAAACAGTTCATATATCTAGGTGGCCCTATAACTGAGAATGGGAGGATGATGGGTAGCACTCAGCCCAGCATCAATTTGTCTAACTCCTGACTTTCTCAACAGGAACTTCTTCTTTCTGTGCAAGTATTAGATTTGTGCTACCACCAGTGCAGACTGATGATTGCCAGACAAATACATTTGATCTCTGAGACAATAGCACCAGCACCACTTCTGTTCCCCCCTCACCTCAACCTTTTCAAGATTCAACTGATGTTTTATCCTCCTCAAAAAGTTGCTCTTTCTGTTCTTCCCATACTGTGAAAGTTAACACCACCAACTGTGGCACCCACGGAACTGTTCTCCTCTCGTGGTTCTCAATCCCACTGATTTTTACCCCTACAGGACAACTGGCAATGTCTGGAGACATTTCTGGTTATCACAACTCAGTGGTGGCATCTAGTGGTTAGATGACAAGTATCTGTCAAAAATCTTACCATACACATAATGGCTCTTCATGATAAATAATTATATATAACAAAATGTTAATATCATCATGGGTTAGCAATCCTGGTAAAGACCATTGAAGACTGATGTTAAAATTTTTCCTAAAAAAACTCAAACGATTCCCTACTATTTTGTAACAATATTGAAAATATTAGAAAAATGTCACAATCTTTCTCCATTGATTTCTGCTACTTCATCTTTTTTACGGTGGTTAAATTTATATAACATACAATGTACTGTTTTAACCATTTTTAAGTGTGCAATTCTGTACACTTGGCATTAAGTACATTCACATTGTTGAGCAATTATCACCACCTTTGATCTCCAGAATTTTTTAATTTTCCCAAACTGAAACTCTGTCCCCATTAAATACTAACTCCCTATTTTTCTCCCTTCCACAACCCCTGGCACCCATAATGGTACTTCATGTATCTATAAACTTGACTGTTATTGATACTTCATGTAAGTGGAATCATATAATATTTATCCATTTGAAATATCTCCATTTGGCATTTCAAAATCTGAACTTCTGATGTCCCCCTTCCTTGCCAAATTTGCTCCACCCACAGCTCTCCGTATCAATGGATGCAATTCTATTCTTTCAGTTCTTCTGGATCCAAACCATGAACTCATTCTTATTTCCTTTTTTCCTATCAGATCCATATCCAGACTGGCAATGAATCTTTTTGACTCTACTTTAAAAATATAGACCAACTGACCAATTATCAACCCTTACACTACTGTTCCCAATCACACCTAGATACCTATATCTCATCTGGCTTGCTACAGTCAGCTCCAAGCTGGCTTCCTTACACCGTCAAATCCATTCTCAACCCAGTAGCCAGAATGATCTTTTAAAATCCTCATTATATCACTTGTCTGCTCAAAACTGGGCAATTAATCCCCTTGTCACTCAGAGTAAATGAAAGCAAAAGCCCTTCAATGGCAGAGAAGGCCTCACGAGATCAGCCCCTGATACCTGTCAGTCTCTTCTACTGTGCTTCCCCTCTCTCCCTCTGCTGCAGCTACATTCCCTCCAGTTAGCCTTTTACTCCAGGGTCCTTGTATTAACCTTACTCTCTGCCTGGGCCCCTCATTCCTCTGATATACACTCCTCTAAGTCATTCACTGTCTTCACAAATGTTGCCTTCTCAATGAAGTTTATGAAGACCATCCTCTACAACATGACAACCAACACTCTCTACACTCCTGACTCTCTTTATCCTGTGGAGTTTAGCCAAAAATTGTGACTGACACGTAGTAAATACTCAGTAAACATAAGTTTGATATATTGAATACATTAGTGTGGTTCTAAAGGGCTGCCAGTGTCGTTGTCTCCTGAGCACAGTTGATTGGTTCAATGTGGGAAGAGGTCATGACTTTCTGAGGTAATTTTTTATACATAAAGAGAAAATAAGTCCCATTCCTCTTTATTAGTGAAGCTATGAGTTATGAGTTGTGAGAGCGGCTGGTTTCCATGTCTCTTTCCATGTGGGAGCAGCTGGTCTGAGAAAATAAACCTGATACTCTGAACAGAAATTTTCATAATGGTTGAGTCCCTCTGTCCAGTGTCCAGCTGGCTTCTGCTTATCTATGTACAAATGGACCAGGAAATTCTCTTCTATCATTTGTCAGCAAAGCAGACCTGTCTTGTGCAGCCTTCTCTTCACCTGAGCCAGGACCATGAGAGGATCATGCTGTGGGAAGATCAGAATTGCCACTCCAAAGTGCATCTCTTTTGCCTGATTTTATTTAAGAACAAGGACTCAGAAAGAATCTTTGACCTTCCCATCAACGGCCTAGCAGAATTTAAGATAGAAGGCTTGTCCCAGGATGGAGCTAGCACTATACATAATTCTAAGTGTGGTAAAGTGAGAGGAACCTTGCTAGACCCTCTTTTATCAAAGTTCACTCTCAGGTCACATTGTCTATAGACGGCCCAGCATATATTTGTTCACTAAATATTTGCTTTTCCATCTCCACGTAAATTGCCTTCCTCTCCTTTGAAGCCCTGAACCACTACACACAATGTCCTCTTTTGCTTTTAACTAAAGGTGGTATTTAAGGTGGCTTCAGTCATTTTGGTGAATTACTCAGTTTTCCTGGGTTTTTCTCCTGTATACATGTTATTAAACTTCATTTCATTCTCTCCTATTATTCTGTCTCATGCCAATTTAATTCTTAGACCAGCTGGAAGAAACCAGATGGTAGTGGAATAGTTTTTCCTCCTTTACAATGCCCAGTGAAAATCAGCAAGGCATGCCATAAGAGACCCTCTACCTTCGTAGCTCAAGGCCTTACTGATCAATTGTTGGCAAATTCTACCTCACACACGTCTTTTGCGGCAGGTTGCCTAATAGCCTCCCAAAGATGTTTGAACCTATGAATACGTTACCTCTGAGGGCAAAAGGCACTTGAAGGTGTGATTAAGTTAAGAATATGGAGATACAGAAATTATCCTGAATCTGAATGGGCTCAATGTAATCACAAGCATTCTTGTAAGAGGAAGGCAGCAGGGATACAAAGAGATTTGAAATGCCTTACTGTTAATTTGAAGATGGAGGAAGGGGACAGAGACCAATGAATTCTGGGAGCCTCTAGAATTTGGAAAAGGCAAGGAAACAGATTCTCCCCTAGTGCTTCCAGAAGGAAAGCATCCTTTCTGGCACATATTAAATTTCTTACCTCCAGAATATTGGTTTAATAATAAATTTGTATCATTTGAAGCCACTAGACTGATAGAAATTTGTTACAGCAGCAGTAGGTAACTAATACGTTTTTCTTCTAAACTCTACTGATCTCATTGCTACTCTTCTTGGTCAGGTCCCCATCATCTCTCCCCTGGACTATTTCCACAGCCTCCTAACTGTTCCCTGTGCCTCCAATTTCTCCCACTCAGGACAATACTAAAGTCCTCATATTACACACATTATTACATTATTGCTCTGGTTTTCAATTGCTTATGAAATCCTTAATATGTCAAATACACTCTCAATGGTCTGTCCTTCATCTACATACCCAATCTTATTTGTAATACCTCAGCCATATGTTCCTTATAGCCTCCTGATATGCCTAACTTTTGAATAGCTCTTGAACACCACTCAAATATACTCTTCAGTTAAGTTTCTACTCATTTTTTATTATTCACCATTTAAGCATATTCTCCTTTTAGAAGTTTTTCCTGAATACCAAGTATTTGCCAAGATGTGGAAAAACTTCAACATTCATGCTTTCCTGGTGGGAATGTAAAATGGTGCAGCCACTTGAGAAAACAGTTTGGCAGTTTCTTAAAAAAATTAAGCATACATTTACCATATAGCCCAGTAATTGCACTCCAAAGTGCCTACCCAAGAGGAATGAAATGTATGTCAACACAGAGACACATACACAAATCTTCATCACAGCGTTATTCATAATAGCCCCATGGGAAATATCCAAATTTCCATCAGCTGGTAACTGGATAAGCAAAATGTGGTATACACATACAATAGAATACTATTCAATTAAAAGGAAAAAAATATTGATGCTTGCTTCACATGGATGAACCTCAAAAATAATTGTAAGTAGAAGAAGCCAGATAAAAAAAGACCACATATTGTATGATTCCATTTATACAAAATATTTGAAAATGCAAAGAGCCAGAAAGTGATAATTGGTTTCCCAGGACTGAGGTAAGAGTGGAAATTAACTGCAAATGGGCACAAGAGTACTATTTGAGGTGATAGAAATATTCTAAAACTGAATTGTGGTAAAGGTTGCATAATTCTACAAATTTACCAAAATAATTGAGTACATTATCATGGGTGAATTTCATGTATGTAAATTATACCTCAATAAAAATGTTAAACAATATATGTCTAAATAGTTTTTTCTGTAATTGCTCGAGATGAGTTGAAAACTTTTACCTTTTTTTCCACAGGATTGCCTACAGATCAGTTTGGTCATGTTCACTCCTCTATATTGCAATCCCTTGCATCTCTTTGGCCCGCTCCTCAATTTCTACACGGCAGATAATAAATACAATCTGGGTTAAAACCTGATTGTATATATGAACTGAAGTCACATCAAATGAGCCTTTTGTCACTAATGAATTATAAGTTTTGAGTAATTTTGCAGTCTTTACTATGTCTCCAATAATTACCTTAGTTTTTCTGCTTTTTCTCCCCAAATCCTCCCAGTACATATCTGTATATTTTAGTTGTGGGTCCTTCTAGTTGTGGCATGTGGGACACAGCCTCAGTATGGCCTAATGAGCATTGCCATGTCTGCATCCAGGATCCTAACAGGGGAAACCCTGGGCCACCAAAGCAGAGTGCATGAAGTTAACCACTCAGCCACAGGGCCAGCCCATCCAATAATTACTTTCTTTTTTTGTCTCAAACTACCTAAATATTTTCATGATGTTGTCTTGATACATCACAGACTTTGTTACCTGTGTTTGTTTTAGTATCCATAGAAGCAGACACTGAGCCAAGGATTCATGTACAAGCACTTTACAGGAAAGAGCAATGAATGGAGGAGAGACAGGAGGAATGGATGCAGGGAAGACAATACATCCAGTAAATCTTGCATTATGTCATCTACCAAAGGAAATGAGCAGAGTTTTTATCCTGTGAGTAAATTCTGAAAAATGGTACAAACTTCAAACTTCAGAATTATCCCAGCTAAAGGGTGAAGGAGAGGGCATACCCCACAACTCTCCCTCAAGGGCTGTCTCTGAGGGGACATACTTCCTTCTCACTTCTTCCACCACATATTTGGCAAAGAAGGTTCCTGATGGTGCTTGCACTTGGCAGTCATGCAATGGAGATGTTGAAAGGATCCCAGAAAACATGACAGGACTGTTGATGGCATCTACTTCTCCATCCTTTCCTGCAGACTCAATTCTACCAACATTCTTCTCAAAAGCTGAGCTAAGTTCTCAACACCTTCCACATGTGTGTAATGTGTGTAACTATGATTCCTGATGGCACCTTGAGAAAGTCTCCCAAAATATATACAAGTGAATGATAAAGAAACCCTGAGTCTATTATATTCATTATTACATTTTTTTTAGGATCTTAGAGAGTCTATCTCAAAATTGTAATGATGGGAAATAAAGGTCAAATAAAGGAAGTAAGGCAAGAAAGGAGGGAATAAATGAAGGAAGGATGGGAGAAAGAAAGGAATGATGGGAGGAAGGAGGATGAATGGAAGGAACACAAAGAATGAAGCAACATCTCAGAGTTATTCTAGATGGTATATTACTATGAATCACCCAAACAAACCAGCTTCCAAAGGTACATTCCTACTTTGAAATTGAAAATCTCATCACTATTCTCATGAAAAGTAGTATAGCAAAGTCATTGTCAGCTAGCCAGGTTAGAATCCAACGCAATCCCAGTCTCTTCTTTTGAAAAGTGGGGTAAATGAGAGACAATATCTCAAAGAAATGTTTTCCAGATGAAATAAAGTGATACATGTGAAAAAACAAGCGCAATCCTGATGTGGTAAGTGCTTTGTTGTGATGACTCTATTATTTTCATTCCATTTCTTCTGGAGAAAACAAGTGCACAACCAAATGTAGGTGAAGAACCTCAACAGTAGAGAGGATAATTTGGGAAAACACATCAGCACTTGATATGATAAGTGCTTTAAATCTAAAGTTACAAATCTTAAGAATGACTGCAAGAAATCTGACCAAACGTGGAACTTTAATGCACAGCATATAGAGAAGAAAAGTCAGAAAGGAATTACTGAGGAGGTTGTTGAGGAGAAACTAATACAAAAACAAAACTGGGGGCCAGCCTCGTGGCCGAGTGGCTAAGTTCACTCGCTCTGCTTCCGTGGCCCAGGATTTCGCTGGTTCAGATCCTGTGTGCAGACATGGCACTGCTCATCAGGCCATGCTGAGGCAGCATCACACATGCCACAACTAGAAGGACCTACAACTAAGGACACACAATTATGTCCATGGGTGTTTTGGAGAGAAAAAGGAAAAATTAAAACATCTTTAAAAAAATAACTGAAGTCATAGATGTTCTGGGAATTGAGGAAATCAAATATGTCTTTTAGCGAAGAAAAAGAACCAGGAGATTTAAATTGCAACACTTGCCTTTGGGGCCCACAGGGTCCACTTAGTTCTGAGGCACGTGACTTATCACACACAAGGGGTTGCTCGATTGAGGAGCCTTCCCAGGGCCCCCTTCACATCCTTATTCCTCAGGCTGTAGATGAAGGAGTTCAGCATGGGGGTGACCACAGTGTACATCACTGAGGTGACTGAACTTCTCTGGGAAGAATGGGTCACTGCAGAGCTGAAGTAGACCCCCAGGCTTGTCCCATAAAACAAAGAGACTGCAGAGAGGTGAGACCCACAGGTGGAAAATGCTTTATATTTTCCTCCTGCAGAGGACATCCTCATTAAGGAAGAGACAATCTGAGAGTAAGAAGAGAGGATCCCGGTGAGAGGAAATGCACACAAGAGGGCAGTGGCCACATACAAGGAGATATTATTGATGAGAGTGTCAGAGCAGGCCACCTTGAGAACCTGAGCCAGTTCACAGAAGAAATGTGGAATTTCAGTGCCTATGCAGAAGGTCAGTCGCACCATCAGTAGAATATTAAACAGGGAGACAGATAAAATGATCAACCAACACATCAGAACCAAGATGCAGCAGAGTCATGGGTTCATGATGACCATGTAGTGCAGGGGGTGGCAGATGGCCACAAATCTGTCATAGGCCATCACAGTCAGGAGGAAATCGTCCATTCCAGCAAAAACCATAAAAAAATACACCTGAGTGAGACATCCTGTGTAGGGGATGTTCTTGCTCTGTGTCTGGATGTTCACTAACATCTTTGGGATGGTTGTGGAGATGAAGCAGATGTCAACAAAGAACATGTTTGAAAGGAAGAAGTACATGGGGGTGTAGAGGTGAGAGTCAGAGCTGATAGTCAGGATGATGAGCAGGTTCCCGAGCACAGTGACCAGGTACATAGACAAGAACACCCCAAAGAGCAAGGGCTACAATTCTGGATCCTCTGAGAGACCCATGAGGAGGAATTCTGATACTTCTGTGTGGTTTCCTGCTTCCATGTAGCTGGTGTGGAAGAAAGCAGAAATAATGTTTAATGAACATGCAACTGACACCTTAGCTAGAAAGCATCACTTGATTCCACGTGTAGCTGGACTAACTTCACCCTTTGTTGAGTCTTTCCAATGAATGATTCCCTCAATCAATTAGTACCCATTTCCATTTTATATGTGTGTAACAATCAGACTTTCTTTAATTAAGCAGAAATCTCTCTCTCTTTACCTCCTACTCACTGGTTCTAATTTTCCTATTCAAATCTGTGGACATAAACCAATTTTGTCTTTGATATGACTCTTCCAACATCATTGAAGACATTGAAGAACTTTTCTTGGGTAATCTCCCTACTTCCTTCATTCTAATAACTGTAATAGTAATTAAGACCTGGGGTTTCGACCCAGACAACCTTAATTCTGTGATCTCATGCTTCCTATTGATGTTACAGTTGACTCTTATATGCCATAATTTTTTCTTTCTAAAAATGTAATTGCTGCATTACCTTCTTTGCCAGGTTAGAAATGCCTTTATGGAGGAGTGACATCAGCATCATGGCAGAGTAAGTTGTTCCCTCTGTCTCTCCCCTCTAAGTTATAACTAAACAGATGTCCATTAACCAAAAGAGGATTCTCTACACAAGACATCAGGATACCTGAGAGATTCATGCAGCTATATATTTGAAGGTGGGTGGACAGGACCTTCAGGAATCAGTGGAACTAAAGGAGTGGGCCCTGCCCCCTTGCCAGCAGCAGTGATCCAGGTCATACAACTTGACACAGTAGCCAGCACAACTGTGAGTGGAAGAGGGCCAGCCCAGGCTGCATGCAAACACTTTTGGAGAGGTAGCCCAGCCTGAGGGTGTACCAACACACTACAGCTGCTGAACCCTTGCAAACATTCCCCATTGAATAGCAGCAGCTCAGCTCACACAAAGGCACCCTGCCCACTGAGCACAGCAGCCCTGCTCACATGAGAAAAACCTGCCAAGTGCCTACAGCTAGCCCTTGTGAACCCAGAGCAGCCCAACAGGCACAACTACCAGCAGATGCCACGAGAAAAAAACCACATCTCCTACCCACCCTGCCATGATAACAGTGGAATCTGCAACCAGATACTATGACTAATGTGCTGGGAGAGGACCAATTCGTCAAAAACACCATGAAGAACTACAGTAACACTACAGAACAGAAGGAAAATGGTAAGACTCCAGAAACCAAGTTTGAAGTCACAGAAGATTACAATCTAAATGACAGAGAATTCAAAATAGCTGTCATAAAGGAACTTGGCGAGTTACAAGAAAATGCAGAGAGATGGTGTCAAGATGGCAACACAGGTGGACTCTGAACTCACTTCTTCCCATAGACACACAAATTTACAACTACTCTTGGAACAATTACCCCTGAGAGAGCTGAAACCTGGATAAAAAGAACCCCCACAACAAGGGATTGTGCTGAGTAAGAAGGAAAAAGCAAAAATACATTTCTGGAGAGAAAAAAAGCCATCTTTGAGCCACAGTGCTTCATGGCAAACTGGGAGCAATGCTTAAGGTATGAAGCCTTCACAGGTGAAGTGGGGGATCTGAGCAGGGGAGCATTACCACTATAAACAGCTTTTGGACTCAGTGCAACTGAGACAAGGGTCATAATATCTGGCTTTGGTGACTATTAACTACAACAGAGAATACCCCCAGAAAAGCTACTGGACATAAGGGAAAAAAGCCTGCTCTTAAATGTCCCACACACAAATTCACTCATTTCAGAAAGCAGCCTAAAATCACCAGAAAGAAATGTGCAGTCTTTTGGTGAAAAGAGACTCTCTTGATAGGTTATCTATGCACTTCAGTGAGAGGTGAGAACTTCCTAGGGACTGAGACATTGGTGGTAGCTGTTATTGTGACCTATTATAGGTATGCTGTCACAGAAACAGCCCAGGGGTCTGCCCCACCCACTAGAGCACTGATTTAATTCAGTTCAGCCAGGGCAGGCAGCCCATGATAGGGACTAGCTCCACCCAACAGCAAGCTCTCAGGCAACTTGTGAGGCCACATAGGTAGCGTGCCTGGAAACTCTTCCATCACGCAAGTGGGTCTGCCTCTGTGGAGCAGGGCATTCACAAGGGTCAGACCTGCATTGGTGGAGTGTGTGGGTCCACTGTAGTAGGGTGACTGGGTCCATCTCAGTTAGTCAGAGCACAGACATGGTGCAGGACTGTGTTGACTGGGTCTGTAGCTCTGTAGGCAGTGGGGTTTGTCAGCTTCAGCAGACTTTTGCTTCTCAAACAACCACATAGGGGATCAGCCCTACCTTCCAAAGCCTGAAAAAATTGTGTGCTTTCATGCCTGGAGCCAGCCCCAAACAGCTACAGGTCTGAGAAAGTTGACAACAGCCTTCCAGGATGGATGCTTTACAGCAATTATAAGCTTCTGAACCTAGTAACCACCTACACTGGGGTCTTACTCACTTAAGAGAAGTACTGCAACAGGAATGTGCTATTAGATTTTGCAGCCAAATGTGCTAGGGCTCCCCACATCCAACAACGTGAGTGAAGGGTTCATAGAAGCAACAAGCAGCTGAGCATTACAACCAGCTGGCCAGGGGGACAGCCTAGGCTCCCCAGGGACCTGACGGAAAGCAACACTGCCACAATATAAGGACACATGTACCCAACACAGGGGACACTCCTGGAACATTTGGAACTAATGACAAGAGGGAAGCACACTGCTGGGCCTCATAAGGGATCTCTTACATAAGGTCACATTTCCAAGATCAGGAGACATGGCTGACCTAGATATACACACAGAGAAAAGAGGAAAATGAGGAGGAGAAAGAATGTATTCCAAGTAAGAGGACAGGACAAAACCTCAGGAAAAGAACTAAATAAAACAGAGGTAAACAATCTACCTGACAATGAGTACAAACTAAGAGTCATAAAGATGCTCACTGATATTGGGAGAAGAATGGATGAACTCAGACAGAACTTCAACAAAGAATTGGAAAATACAAAAAAGAACCAATTAGAAATGAAGAATACAATATAGGAAATGAAAAGTTCATTAGAGGGACACAAAAACAGAGTAAATGATACAGAATAATGGATCAGCAAGCTGGAGAAAAGATTAGAGGAAATCACCCAAGCTGAACAGATTAAAAAAAAGAATTACAAAGAATAAGAACAGTCTAACCTCTGGGACAACATCAATCACACTAAAATCCATATTATAGGTGTCTCAGAAGGAGAAGAGAGAGAGACAAAGTGGCAGAGAACCTATTTGAAGAAATAATAGCTGAAAACTTTCCTAACCTAAGGAAGGAAACAGACATCAACGTACAGGAAGAACAGAGAGCATCAAACAAGATAAACCCAAAGACACCCACACCAAGGCACGTTATAATTAAAATGTCAAGAATTAAAGATAAAGAAAGAATCCAAAAAACTGCAAGAGAAAGGCAACAAGTTACATATAAAGGAACCCCCATAAAGCTATTAGCTGACTTCTAAGCAGAAACCCCAAAGGCTAGGAGGGAGTGGCATGATATATTTAAAGTGCTGAAAGGAAAAAACCTACAGCCAAGAATATCCTACCAGGTAAGGTTATCATTCAGAATAGAAGGAGAGATAAAGAGTTTCCCAGACGAGCAAAAACAAAGAGTTTATCACCAAGAAACCAGCCTTATAAGAAATGCTAAAGGGACTTTTTTAAGTCGAAAAGAAAAGACCACAAACAAGAATAAGAAAGTTATCCAAAAAAGCAATAAAATCAATGGCAAAGCCAAATAAGCAAAAAAGGTAACAGATCAACCACCTATGAAGCTAATATGAAGGTCAAATGACAAAAAGTACTAAGATATCTATTTCCAAGATAGGAGGGTAATGGATATATGTACACACACACAAAGAGGTTATATATGATACCAAAAACAAAATCTGGGAGGAGGGGAGCAAAAGACTAGAGCTTTTAGCAAGAGGTCAAACTAAAGAAACTATCAACTTGATATAGACTGCTACATACAAAGGTTATTATATATGAAATACATGATAATCACAAACCAGAAGCCTATAATAAATACACAAAAAATTAAGAGAAAGGAACCCAAACATAATACTAAAGAAAGCCACCAAACCACAAGGGTGGAGAGCAAGAGAAGAAGAAAGGAACAGAGAACTACTAAAACACCCAGAAAAAAAGTAACAAAATGGCAATAAGTACATTCTTATCAATAGCTACTTTAAATATCAATAGACTAAATACTATTATCAAAAGGCACAGGGTGGGTGATTGGATAAAAAGAACAAGACTCATATATATGCTGCATACAAGAGACACACTTCAGACCTGAAGACACACATAAACTGAAAGTGAAGGGATAGAGAAAGATACTCAATGCAAATGGCAATGAAAAGAAAGCTGGAGTAGCAATACTTATATCAGATAAAACAGACTTTATACGAATAACTGTAGCAAGAGACAAAGAAGTGCACTAAATAATGATAAAGGGAACAATCCTATAAGAGGATATAACAGTTATAAATATGTATGCACCCCACATAGGAGCACCTAAACATATAAGGCAATTATTAGCAGATGTAAAAGGAGAAATAGACAGTAACATAATAATAGTAGGGGACTTTAACACTCTACTTACACCAATGGATAACTCATCCAACAGAAGATCAATAAGGATATATTGGCCTTAAATGACACGTTAGAACAGATGGACTTATAGATATACACAGAACATTCCATCTCAAAACCACAGAATACACAGTCTTTTCAAATGCACGTGGAACATTCTCCAGGATAGAGCACATATTAGGCCACAAAATAAATCTATACAAATTTAAGAAGACTGAAATAATACCAAGCATGTTTCCTGACCACAGCAGTATGAAACTAGAAATCAACTAAAGGAGGAAAATTGGAAAAGCCACAAAAATGTGGAAATTAAATGAGATGCTACTGAACAACAATTGGGCCAATGAAAAAATCAAAGGAGGAATCAAAAAATATCTAGAGACAAATGAAAATGAAAATACAGCAAAGCAAAATTTATGGGATATGGCAAAAGCAGTTCTAAGAGGAAAATTAACAGCAATACAGGACTACGTTAACAAACAAGAAAAATCTCAAACAAACAATCTAACAATGCACCCAAAGGAATGGGTAAAAGAAGAAGAAACAAACCCCAAAATCAGTAGAAGGAAGGAAATAATAAAAATCATAGCAAAAATTTAAAAAAGAGACTAAACAAACAATAGAAAAAAATCAATGAAACTAAGAGCTGGTTCTTTTAAATGACAAACAAAATTGACCAACCTTTAGCTTGACTTACCAAGAAAAACAGAGAAAAGGATCAAATAAATAAAATCAGGAATAACAAGAGGAGAAATTACAACAGACACCACCAAAATGCAAAATATTATAAAAGAACACTACAAAAAGCTATACACCAACAAACTGGATAATCTAGAATAAATGGATAAATTCCTAGAATCATAAAACTTTCCAAAACTGAATCAAGAAGAAATAGTGAATTTGAATACACCAATCACTAGTAAGGAGATCAGAACAGTAAAAACTCTCCCAAAAAATAGGAGTCCAGGGCCAGATGGCTTCACTAGTGAATTCAAAGAAGATTCACTATGTAGCCTTCTTAAACTCTTCCAAAAAAATTGAAGAAGTGAGGAATCTTCCTAATTCTTTCTATGAAGTCGACATCACCCTGATACTAAAAACAGACAAGGACCACACAAAAAAAGGAAATTAAAGGACCATATCACTGATGAACATCTATGTAGTAACCCTTGACAAAACACTAACAAATTGAAGAAACAATACATTAAAATGATCATACACCATGATCAAGTGGGGTTTATTCAAGGGATGCAGGGATGGTTCAACATCCACAAATCAATCAACATGATGCACCACATTAACAAAATGAAGAAGAAAAATCACATGACCATCTCAATAAATGCAGAGAAATCATTTGACAAGATGAAGCATTCATTTAAGATAAAAACTCTGAATAAGATGGGTGTAGAGGGAAAGTATCTCAACATAATAAAGGCCAAAAATGACAAACCCACAGCTAACATCATTCTCAATGGAGAAAACTAAAATCTATTCTTCTAAGAACAGAAACTAGACAAGGATGTCCACTTTCACCAATCTTACTTAACATAGAATTGGAAGTCCTAGCCAGATCGATCAGGCAGGAAAAAGAAATAAAAGGGATCCAGATTGGAAAAGAAAAAGTGAAACTGTCACTATTTGCAGATGACATGATTTTGTATATAGAAAAGTCTAAAGCATCCACCAAAAAACTTTTAGAAATAATAAATGAATACAGTAAAGTTGCAGGATACAAATCAACATACAAAAGTCAGTTGCATTTCTATACACTAACAACGAAGTAGCATAAAGAGAAATTAAGAATGCAATCCCATTTACAATTGCAACAAAAAGAATAAAATACCTAGGAATAAACTTAACCAAAGAGGTGAAAGATCTGTACACCGAAAACTACAAAACATTGTTTAAAGAAATTCAAGACTGAAAGAAATGGAAAGATATTCCATGATTTTTGTTTGGAAGAATTAACATAATTAAAATGTCCATACTTCGCAAAGCCATCTACAGATTCAATGCAATCCCTATAAAAGTTCCAACACTTTTGTCAGAAATAGAAGAAAGAATCCTGAAATTTATATCAGACAACAAAAAGACCTGAATAGCCAAAGGAATCCTAGGAACAAAGAACAAAGCTAGAGGTATCACACTCCCTGATTTCAAAATATACTCCAAAGCTATAGTAACCAAAACGGCATGATACAGGCACAAAAACAGACATGCAGATCAATGGAACAGAATCGAGAGCCAGAAATAAACCCACATGTATATGGACAGCTAATTTTTGACAAGGGAGCCAAGAAAATACAATGGAGAAAGGAGAGTCTCTTCATTAATGGTATTGGGAAAACTGGACAGCCACATGAAAAAGAATGAAAGTAGACCATTATCTTACACCATACACAAAAATCAACTCAAAATGGATTAAAGACTTGAATGTAAGACCAGAAACCATTAAACTACTAGAAGAAAACATAGGCAGTATGCTCTTTGACATCAGTCTTAGCAGTATTTTTTCAAATACCACGTCTGACTGGGCAAGGGGAACAAAAGAAAAAATAAACAAATAAGACTACAGCAAACTAAAAATCTTCTGCACAGCAAAGGAAACCATTGACAAAATGAAAAGACAACCTAACAATTGAGAGAAGACTTTGTAAACCATATATCAGATAATAGAATAATATCTAAAATATACAAAGAACTCATGCATCTCAACATCAAAAAAACTAACAACCCAATTTTAAAAAAGGGCAAAGATCTGAATAGAAGTTTGTGCCAAGAAGGTATACAGATGGCCAATAGGCACATGAACAGATGGTCAACATCATTAACTATCAGAGAAATGCAAATCAAAACTACGAGATATCACCTTGCTCCCATCAGAATGGCTATAATTAACAACGCAGGAAACAGCAAATGTTGGAAAGGATGTGGGGAGAAGGGAACCCCTGTACACTGCTAGTGGGAGTGCAAACTGCTGCAGGCACTATGGAAAACAGTGCAGAGTTTCCTCAGAAAATTAAGAATAGATCTACCATATGGTCCAGCTATTCCACTGGTGGATATTTATCCAAAGAACTTGAAACACAAATGCATAGAGATACATGCACCCCTATGTTCACCACAGCATTATTCACAACAGCCAAGTCTTGGAGGCAACCTAGATGCCCATCAAGGGGTGGATGGATAAAGAAGATGTGGTGTATGTAGACCATGGAACACTACTCAGCCATAAGAAATTATGAGATCTGGCCATCTGTGACAACATGGATGAAACTTGAGGGTATTATGCTAAGTCATAGGGAGAAAGTCAAGTACTGTATGAACTCACTCATAAGTAGAAGATAAAAACAACCACAAGCCAACGCATAACAGCAGAGATTGGATTAGTGGTTATCAGAAGGGAAGGAGGAGGGAGGAGAGCGAAAGGAGCGATTAGGCACATGTGTGTGGTGATGGATTGTAATTATTCTTTGGGTAGTGAACGTGATGTAATCTACCCAGAATTTAAAATATACTATGATGTACACCTGAAAGTTATATAATGTTATACACTAATGTTACTGCAATAAAAAAAAGGGATCATACACCATGATCAAGTGGGATTTATCCAGGGATGCAGGGATGGTTCAACATCCACAGGTCAATCAATGTGATACACCACACTAAAACATGAGGAATGACAATCATATGATCATCTCAATAGACACAGAGATAGCATTTGACAAGATCCAACATCCACTTATAATAAAAACTCTCAATAAAATGGTAATAGAAGGAAAATACCTCAACATAATAAAGGCCATATATGACAAACACAAAGCCCACATCATACCTAATGATGAAAAACTGAAAACCCTTCCTCTGAGAACAGAAAGAAGACAAAGGTGCCCACTTTTGCTACTCCTATTCAACAAAATACTGGAAGTTTCGGCCAGAGCAATTAGGCAAAAAAAAAAAAAAAAGAAAAAAAAAAAGAAAAAGAAAAGAAAAGAAAATAAAAGAAAATGGATCCAAATTGGAAAGGAAGAAGTAAAACTTTCGCCGTTTGTAGATGACATGATTCTATATATAGAAAACCCTAAAGAATCCACCAGACAAGTATTAGGAATAACAACTACAACGAAGCTTCAGGGTACAAAATAAAAAATTACAAAAATCAGTTGCATTTCTCTACACTAATAACAAACTAGCAGAAAGAGAAACTAAGAATACAATCCCATTTAAAATCACAACAAAAAGAATAAAATATCTAGGAATAAATTTATCCAAGGATGTTAAAAATCTATACACCAAAAACTATAACACATTATTGAAAGAAATTGAAGAAGACGTAAAAAATGGAAAGATATTCCATGCTCATGAATTAGAAGAATAAACATAGTTAAAATGTCCGTATTACCTAAAACAATCTACAGATTCAATGCAATCTCAATCAGTATCCCAATGACATTCTTCATGGAAATAGAATAAAGAATCCTAAAATTCATATGGAGCAAAAAAACCCTGAATAGCTAAAACAATCCTCAGAGAAAATAACAAAGCTGGAGGTATCACAATCCTTGACTTCAAAATATACTACGAAACTATAGTAATCAAAACAGCATGGTACTGGTACAAAAACAGACATATAGGTCAGTGGGACAAAACTGAAAGCCCAGAAATAAAACCACACATCTATGGACAGCTAATCTTCCCAAAAGCAGCCAAGAACATACAACAGAGAAAGGAAAGTCTCTTCAATAAATGCTGTTGGGAAAACTGGCAGCCACATGCAAAAGGATGAAGGTAGAACATTATCTTACACCATACACAAAAATTACCTGAAAATGGATTAAAGACTGGAATGAAAGACCTGAAACCATAAAAATCCTACAAGAAAATACAGGCAGTACAATCTTTGACATCAGTCTTTGCAATATCTTTTCAAATACCATATCTACTCAGGCAAGGAAAACAAAAGAAAAAATAAACAAATGGGACTATTTCAGACTATAGAACTTTTGCAAGGCAAAGGAAACTATGAACAAAATGAAAGACAACCCACCAACTGGGATAAAATATTTGCAAATCATATATCTGACAAGGGGTTAATTTCCAAAATATATAAAGAACTCATACAACCCAACAACAACAAAAAAACAAACTAATCAAAAAATTAACAGAGGATGTGAACAGAGATTTTTCCAAAGAATATGTACAGATGGCCAACAGGCACATGAAAAGATGTTCCCCATCACTAATTACGATGGAAATGAAAATCAAAACTACAATGAGATATCACCTTATACCCCGAAGAATGGTTATAATTAACAAGACAAAAAATAACAAATGTTGGAGAGGATGCGGAAAAAAGCAAACCCTCAAACACTGCTGGTGGGAATGCAAACTTGTTCAGCCACTATGGAAAACACTATGGAGATTTCCCCAAAAATTAAAAATAAATACCATATGATTCAGCTATCTCAGTACTCGGTATTTATGCAAAGAACATAAATCAACAATTCCAAGAGATTTATGCATCCCTGTTCATCACAGCATCATTCACGATAGCTAATTCATGGAAGCAAACCAAGTGCCCATCAACTGATGAAAGGATAAAGAAGATGTGGTATATATGCACAATGGAATACTACTTTGCCATAAAAAGGAGAAAATTGTGTCATTTGCAACAACATGGATGGACCTTGAGGGTATAATGCTAAGTGAAATAAGCCAGACAGAGAAAGACAAACACCATAATGATTTCATTCATATGTGGAAGATAAACATACACATGGATAAGGAGAACATATTAATGGTTGTCAGAGGGGAAGGGGATGAGGGGAGGTTGAAAGGGGTAATGGAGCACATATGTATGGCAACGGATAATAACTAGACTATTGGGGGTGAGCATGATGCAGTCTATTAGAAACTGATATATACACAATGTTATAAGCCAATATGACCTCAATAAAATAATTAAATAAAAAAAGAAATGCCTTTATGCACAGTAGGATCTCAATAAATAACTATTATTAATATGTTCCTTTTATGACAATTACTTTTTATATATAACCCTCTTAAAGCACAGCACAGAGCTGTGATTTAGAAAATGGGATTTCGAGTAAGACTTCCTAGAAGAGAATTTTGTTCCACCAACCTACTATCTGTATGATCTTGAGAAAGTTAATCGCTCTTAGCTGCAGATACCTCACCTCTACAATAGGAGTCGTAAATATTCCCTACATTGTAATACTAATGAGTGAATTAAATGAGATGCACGTAATTTTTCTTGTGATTCCTGTGATATACAATTGACACTTGTTAAATGGGAGCTTCTGTTCTTAATTTCACAATAAATCTGTCTCACAAGTCTATCAATTATCAAATTTCTCTTAAACTGGGGCAGTCATTAAAGATGGATTCTGATCATTATAAGCACAACAGGTCTGTTACCTCTTTTGATTACCATGCAGCACTAATTAATGAAGATCCCTATGTCTCCCTCTTTCCGAGATGGCCTGCCAGGCGCGTTCTTCCAAGAAGAGGGAAAAGCATGTGAACTACATAAATAAGAAGAGGGAACAAAATTACAAAACCATTAAAATCAACTACAGATCATGTGAGAGTGTTTGTTCATGTGTACATGCTCAGAAGTGGAGATGGCATTGTATTAAAAATGTGTGCATTTAATTACAAAAAAAGATTGATAGATTTGATAAAAATACTCAAAGATTTTAGGAGTCACATCATCCTAGAAATTGAAAGGCAAAATTAAGATTTGATGATAAATATTTACATTCTTCATGATAGAAGAAATTTGCGTTATTAAGACAATGCTACTAGGGAATGTTAATTAATTGAAGAGAAAAATAATCACTGAGGACCAATTTAGTCTTGGGAAGTGGGTGGAAAAGGCTTCCCTGAAACATGAATATTTGTGCTGTGAGAGGAAGGATGGGTAATTGTTAACCAAAGGAAATAAGGAAAGGGCAAGCACTTGGAGCTGAGAGAACTGAATTCATGTTTTCACTGTGGGTGAGTGAGCTTGGGAATGAAAGGGATTTCAGAGGCCAGTGAGATGGAGAACAGAGCGTGAGGGTCAGGAGGACAAAGTGGATGAGGCCCACAAGTCCAGCATCTTGGACTATTCCTTGATGTGCCTTTCAGGTTGGTAATTTTATGATGTTTTTGGGTCAGAGGATGCGAGTGTTTTTGCTCACCATTGTCCCTTCAGGGACTTACATAGTGCCTGATACATTGTGTTGCTCAATACTTACAAATATATACAGGAAATAACACTCACGAGGTCAGTCACAGAGTATAGCACAATGTAATTGCTGAAAGCATCAGAACAGGCAAAGTTAGCACCTCAGCCAAGTCACAGAAGAAGTGTGGAATATGTGTGTGTGTATAAAACGAGAGACACAACACCATCAGACTGTGGGGGTTGGAGAATAGGACACTGAGGGACCAGGAGATTAGAGCCAGCAGGCCACAAAGGAGTTTGTCATGACTATGTAGGCATGGCAGTTGGCCACAAACCTATCACAGGCCATCTCACAGTCAGGAGAAATTTGTCCAAACACCCCCCAAACCAAGAAAAAACACACCTGCTGATGCAGCCTGCATAGGTGAAGGCTTTGTTCTGTGGATGTTCATCAAAATTTTTGGAACTATTGTAGAATTGAGACAAATATCAGAAAAGGACAGGCGAGAGAGGAAGAAGTACATGGGAGTGTGGAGATGGGAGTCCGAGCTCATGGCCAGGATGATGAGCAGGTTCCCAAGCAAAGGGACCAGGTACATGGACAACAACAGGCCAAAGAGGAAGGACTGCTGTTCCAGATCCACTGAGTGGCCCAGGAGGAGGAGGAATTCTGACACACCTGTTTAGTTTCCAGGACCCATGTAGCTATTAATTCTGCCAGGAAACCAGCAGAGCAATGCTAAATAAAACAACCCAGCAGGAGTCACTAAACATAAAAATCCATTTATCTTATTAATGCCCAAAGGAAAACAGAAAAATCACATCTTTTGAATAACAATCTAATATTCATTGAGAGGGATAAGAAATGTCATTATCTTGTACAGGTATCATTTTGGGGAAAATCTATTCCCTCCTTGTGACCTTTATCACAAATCAGCCATTGCCTTCAAGATCTGTCTCAACAGATCATCACCCTTTGTGGTGTCCAGCTCAGCATCAACCCATTTCAGGTGTAGTACATCAACGACTTGAACATTCTTCCTCCTTTGGGGCTGAATTTTGCCTCTGGGATAATTCTGCCTTTTTCTACATTTCTCTAATATTTTAGCAGATCCGTGCATGTTGGTGGTGCTGAGGCCTCACTTGCTCTGTGGCCATGCCCCCTGATAACGGCTAATTGGATCACAGAGAAGTGTTCAGCTCAAACTGGCCAAATAGTTTCTCCCCTGAGAATAATAAATAAAATTCAGATTTTAGTTAATAATCTGAGGTGGTAGACCTGATGGGACACATCAACCAAGAGTCTGGGTTTTTCAGGCTGGCCATCACTAGGTTTGCAAAGAAAGCAGCCTACGCCCCAGAGACAGTGTAGTGAGCCACTAGGCATGGCGGTAACTATAATAGTCAAAGATGGACCCTGGAGTTTGACTGCTCAGGCATGAATCCCGGCTTTGCAGCTCATTGATCTTGGACAAGTTATTTGATTTCTTGGTGCCTCAGTTTACTACTTGGTGATAGAGGATTATTTATTAATGGTACTTACTCCATAGGATTGTTGAGAGGGTAAAATGAGTTAACGTTTTAAAGAACAGTGCCTGGCACACTATAGAAACCTATAGAAATTATGTTTCAATAAATTTTAAAAGCTAGGAAATATAGTCTGCAGAGAGGAAGGCAGTGAAGCAAATAGTTAGAGAGAATTGGATATCAAAGATCACTTCGTGTGAGAGAATGTGATCCTCTCAGAGAGAGAAAAAGGAAGAGACAGAGATGATCACCTTGGTTCTGAGGCATTCCAGTTTGGGGATCAGATCAGCCCTTTAAGACTTCTGGTTACCTTCTTGCCCTTTGTTCTCCTCAAATATACTTGAATTTTCCTGATAATCTTACCTTTCCTGTGGAAGCTGGTTTTATTGGGTTTCTATAACTTGCATTCAGGAGAGCATTTACAAAGATGTGTGCTTATAGAAAATACATCTTCTTGTTGACATTGCAACCCTCATGTAGTTATTTTAAAATATTCCTTCAGAGAGACAAAGTTGACACTGCAATTAAGAGGATTGTTTTATGAGACAAACAGATATGGATTTGAATTTTGCTCTATCGCGTCTTAGCTTTGTGACTGTGGGGAATTACAGGACCTCTCTGAGCTGTTAGCGAAGAGGATTATAATGATGCAATGCCATAATGAATGCAAAGAACCTGGCACATTGAAGGTTTTCAATAAAAGGTAATTACTATTATTATTTATGGACTTTTCCAATGACATAGTTGTTCATTTTTGCAGCCCATCTGTCATCTCTAGATTCAGTATTCTTTCTTGATATCCTTATTTTAAGGTAGCCAACAATGACTGTAGTAAAACACAATTAATTTGCTAATTACAAAGTAGAAAGGGCACATTACCTTCTTTGATTTACACATGGGATGTCTGTCAATGAAGATGGCTATAACATAGTTTGAACCAAACTAACATCAGTTTACCAACTGGCAGGCTGTTGGCATGACTGTTCACAGTGGTCCAGAATCTTTGAACAATCCCCGTATTGCTCCACTTCATGAACACAAATAAAATGAGATTGAGTACTCTTGTCTAATAGAGATGTAAATGAAGGAAATTAAGGTAGTTGAAAACACTCCACTCTTAATGGGCTGACACAGGCTTTTAAGAGTCGATACTTTCTCATGTAAAAATTTATTCACATGTTTAATCATCTTCCCCAAATCCCACCAGTAGTGAAACCATTTACAGATTTATATTTGCTATCCCCATCTTTTCCTTCTTTTAGAAAATGGTGACAAACTTGGAATATTTCTGGAGGGCCATCCAAACCCTCTCTGTTCATGAAAAGTGTTTCAACAAACTCTTTCAAAAGTTTTTTGAGTGCCCTGGATGATAAATCGGTCAAATCCAAAGTGATTTCAAATTGTGAAGTGCTTATTTGTTTTCTTTTCATCTCTTTTAATTAGTTTGTTTTCATTGATTAAAATAACACTAAATAATATATACTATGGTCCAACCATTTTTTAAAATAAATAAATATCACCAAGTAAAAGTCAAATGTCCACCTCACCTTTCCTTCATCTTTCCTCTGACTTATCTTTAATAAAAAGTGTTACTATTTCAGTGAGCTTCTTTCCAGATTATCATTTTTTAAAACATGTGTTTACGTTTGTATGGCAGTAGAGACAAGGCTGAGTGATATTTATCTGGTGAGGAACAGCACAGTGAAACTGTGGGCCAAAATAGTCTCTTTCTTTTGGCAAATAGGAGCTGCCTGGCATACTCCAAGTGTTCCCAATGAGCACCAAACTAAAGGATTATCACCTGAAACCTCCAGAACCTGAATAAGCCTGTGCTGATGCTAGGTTGTTAACTAGTTTGAATATCATACACTCCCTTAGTTTGGCAGCTTGCTTTCTTGCAATCCACAATGTAAATCTCAGACCACTACCAGTGTGTTAGATACTTGGAAGTCCTGCTTCTCAGGTTCAGCCCTTATAGCAAGTGGCTGGCAGGGTTGAGCAGAGTATGGATCCTAGATCCTAAGAGGAAAAGCACCCCCACAAACACCTGAGTGCTTCTGCCCCTCCCACCCATGGTGAGGGGAGGGATGGAAGGAAAAAGAAAGCTTGGGGGCTGCACTTTCTGAGCTTTGCCAGGAGCAGCCCCTGAGTCTTCCCCTTGACTGTCTCTCTTCAGGGATGCTGTAGGATGCCCCCTCACCCTGTGCCAAACTCCTACCACAGCATTTTTCAGAATTTCAGCACTTCTGGTCTCTAAACAACAGATAACTTACTCTTGCTTAACAACGATGACTATTGCATATCCAATAGCAACAAGTACTGTTTTATGCACTTTACCAATATTAATTTCTTTAATCTTCATGACAACTCGAGGCAGCAGGTACTATTTTAACGTCTACCTTAACTGAGATCCAGGGAGGTCAGATGACTTGTCTAAGCTCATAAACCCAGTAAGATACAGAGTGGAGATTTAGAGCCCAGCACCCTGCCTTGTGCTTCCCATAAGTGGACATTCCAAAGTTCAATAAGTATTAAACTGTACAATTTCACTAAAAATAACATTGAATAGAAACAAAATCAAAGTCCCCTTTTCATCTCTGAAATTACAAATATTTAAAAATATAACTGTCAAATTTATTAATCTAATTTTTGCTGGGAGAACACTTGTTAAACAGCCTGGAGGGGTCCAATCAGGGAATAACATTTTGTATGTAAATATGTAAGTGCACATGGATAGGTGGCCACAGTAGATGCATCAAATTGTAAATTGTGGTTAGACTTTGGGCTTCCTATTATTTCTCTTATTATTTGCATTTTCCAAATTTTCTAGCATCTTTATATTTTTTTTATTATCGGGCACTTAAAGTGTTAAAGAGTTTTAAATATTGAAAAATGACTAAGGAAATAACCTACTGAAAGAAGTAGTAAATATTAAAAATAAAAGCATAAATCAATATATTTTTAAAAATAAGAAATGTTCATATTGATTGATCCAAGAGCTTATTTTTATAAACAATCAAAATTATGTCAAGTCAAATTTAAAAATTGAGAAATCCATACATATAAAATTAAGGAGATAGGGACTATAAAACTAGATACAGAGAAAAAAGTAAAATTTGTAATAGAATATCATATAAAACTTTACATTGACTTGTTAAAATATCAAAGAAATAGATTATTTTCTAAAAAATTGAAGTGCCAAAATTCATTCTGATAAGAAATAAAATACACCAATTAAAAGGAAAAATCATAGTAGAGTGAAAAAATATTTCTTTGGGTCACATGGCCTTTAAAAACTCTTCTGAGCATAGTAAAACTTTTCTATGCATTGATTTTATGATGCTATATGACAATAATACAAAGAGCTGCCAAAGATAGTACAAAAAAGAAAATTCAAATGAATTTTATGTGACCAAGAAGTGCTAATCATCAGAATCAAAGACTCTTTAAGAAATAAGAAATCTATTATAGATGAATAAATGTATACCTTGCATATGCTGAAAAAAAATGATACAAGCATTTACCAAAATTTAATCTTATTTTTAAATTTAAAAGTGCTTCCAAAGTTAGAATGGAGGTTGGAGGGGCTCCTATAGTCCATAAAGAAAGAGGCTATTTCCCTAAATGATAAAGAATTTATTTAGCGCAAATCAATAGGCAATAACATACCATTGAAATGGTAGCTAGATTACCACTAAAGTTCTAAGCAGATAAGCATGTCTGCAGTCATCATTATCATTATTTAATTCACTCCAGAGCCTGGAGTACAGACTAAGCCACAAACCTAAAATCACAAACTTAAAATCTTTAGGAATTTTTAATTAGACTCTCTTAGCTACTACCCATGTCCTTGGTCCTAGAGTTACTGCTGGCAAAAGCCTTTTACACATGCCTAGGTACACACTCTTCTTTCCAAAAACACTTACTAAGCCCAAATGGATCATCCAGATTGTAACAGGGAAGAAGAATCTGGTTGCACTGGTGGACGGAATGATAGATGGCAATAGGTCTTCAGAAATGGTAGAGAAATAAATTTAGTCATGGGATTCAAATAGGCTGGGGGGCAGCAGGACAGCAATATTATTCTTCAATGAGCTGGGAACAAAGAAGCAGAGAAGGAGCATTTATCCTTTCAGAGACATCCAGGGTTGAATTCTCAAAGCTTCTAACTAAATGTGTCCCTACTGTTACTCTATTTTGAACAGCTTAGCCCCTTGGGGGAGAGAGAGAATCATAGTAAACTGGAAATTGTGATGTATAATTCTACTCCCATGTGGGAAATTTGGGGGCAGTCATGTTTTTCTTCACATTGGGAGCTCTCCTCTCCCTATGTGTGATCTCATAGTTCAGGATTCTCAGTAAAAAATATCCCACTAGAGTTTGGCCTACACGTTATTTTACCAATCAAAATATTTAAATAACAATTGTGTAACGCCTGCTAAGTCTCAGACAGCACCCTAAACCAAAGACTTACCCTATCAGATATGAATATAATAACACATAGCACTGTCAATACAACATTAACAAAGACAATAACAGTGAATACCACACTCTTTATCATTATTAATGTGATATTATTAATATATAATAATAATATTAATGTTATTTAAGATACACAGCAATCCCTGACATAAGGGTTATCATACCTATTTTAGAGATGAATAACAGAAGTAGAGAGAAGCTGACCAACTGTCTGTGATCATATGTTGTAAATGGCAGAGTTGGAATTAGATCAGGTATCTGACTTCAAAATGACGGAAAATTGTGGTATGGGAATTTGAAAATAAAAAAGTTGCCCTTATAAGTCAATGGGAAAGGAAGGACTAGTATAAATAGAGTTAGAACAAATTAGTTTTTCATATGGAAAGAATATATTTCTACACCCCACTGAACAAAAATAAATCGTAAGTGCAATAATTTAAGAAATGAAAAAATATATTTTAACTATTAGAAGGAACTGTTGAAAAATTTTTCTTGCAAAACATAGGCAAAGCTTTTAACAAGGTGATGCAAAATCACAATCCACAAAGAGAAAGATTGGTAACTTTGAATGCATAAAAATGGTTGACAAAGTATACCATAAATAAATTTAAAAGATGAGTCACAGATGAAAGAAGACATTGAAACATAGATAGCAGACAAAGGATTAGTGTCCAGAACATAAAAAAAAAAAAAAAGCCCTGATACTCCTAAAAATTGATAAGGAATTGTCAAAGACTCAATTGGAAATTGGGAAGGAGATATGAACATTCAGTTCTCAAATAGAAATACAAATGATCATTTGTATGATCAATGAAACAAGAAGACTGGATTAGAAGGAGTCACAACCAAATCATGATACTAAGAGCTTCAAGGTAGATAGTGAGGTAATTGTGAGTTAAAGAGGACTTTATTTTTATCTCTGACGTTGTAGTGCTTTTTTTTAAGAAAAAGGATATATAGTATAGACACATAGATTATACATACACACACTACCAATGTAACTTCCATGAGGACATAAGTAATAAAAATGACTGGAAGCAAATATCTTCTAATGCTAATATCAGTTATTTCTGAGAGGTGGGGATATTTATACTTTCTATTACTCTATATACTTTCCTGTATTTTAAAGAAAAATCTCAAAATAATAAAAGAACGTGTCACTTCCAGCATGGCAGAAAGATGAGGTGCTTTGAATTCCCATATCAATTTTAGAATCAGCTTATTACTTTCTACAAAAATCCACTGGGAAGTGACATCAGCATCATGGCAGAGTGAGCTGTTCCCCAGCCTCTCCCCACTAAGATATAACAAAAAGGACATTCATTAACCAACAGAGGACATTGACACAACACAATAGACGTCTGAGAGATCCACACAGCCATATGTCTGAAGGTGGAGGTGCTGGATCCCCTGGGAGGCAGTGGAAGGAAGAAAGTGGATCTCCTCTCCCTCCCCAGTGGCAGCAATCTAGGGCACAGGACCTCTCACAGTGGCACCTAACACTGAGAGGAGAAATGGGAAAAGGCAGCCCTCCATGGGAATGCTTTCACTCTGAGTTGCCTCCCCGCCTTTGGGAATGCTGCACACCAAGGCAGCTAAGCAGCTGCAGGGACACCAGTACCAAGGCAAGCAGCCCATGCAGGTAGCCAGTGAGTGCACAATGGGAGCATCGGTGGGAAAGAAGGCACCTCCTCCCCATATCCCTCATGGCACATCAGCATGGCTAGGCAGTCAGGGCAGGGGATCCCTGCCAGAGTGCCTGCACCTACATGTGTGCAGCAATGGTGGCCAGACATAGAGACCCCTATTTCCACAGCTTCTAATAGACTGGCACAACTTCCAGGCATTGCAGTGGGCTCAAAAAACATAGCTCCTGTCACTCCAGTGGTGGCAGGTGGAATCTGGGACCAGATACTACCACCATGCAGTGGTGAAAGTCCACCTCATCAAACGGCATGTAAAAATATATTAACAGTCCAGACCAGAAGGAAATAACAAGTATCCACAAACCAAACCTGAAGTCACAAAAATTTACTATCTAAATAACAGAGAAATCAAAATAGTTATCATAAAGAAACTCAGTGAGTTACAAGAAAACTCAGAAATACAGTTCAATGGACTCAGAAATAAAATTAATGAGCAGAGGGAATTCTTCACAAAAGAGATTGAAACTATTTTTAAAAATCAGAAATTTTGGAAATTAAGAACAAAATGAATGAGATTTTAAAAATCTGGAATCCCTCAAAAACAGAACTGATATTAGGAGGACAGAATTAGTAATTTAGAGGACAGAAATATACAAATGCTTCAGGTGGAGGAGAAGAGAGAGTGAAGACTAAACAGAAATGAAGAAGTTATCTGAGACTTATCTGACTCAGTTAGGAAATACAACATAAGAATTATAGGTATTCAAGAGGGAGAAGATGGGAAGAAAAGAGCAGGGAGCTTGTTCAAAGAAACAATACCTGGGGACTTCCCAAAACTTGGGAAGAAGCTGGAATTACATGTAAATGAAGCTAATAGAACTCCTGATTACATCAATGCAAAAAGACCTTCTCCAAGGCATGCAATTACTAAAACTGGCAAAAGTCAATGACAAAGAAAAAATATTAAGAGTTGCAAGGCAGAAGAAAATAACCTACAAAGGAACCCCTATTAGGCTTTCAGCAGCCTTCTCAGCAGAAATTTTAAAAGCTAAGAGAGAATGGAACACTATATTCAAAATTATGAGTGACAAAAACAATCAGCCAAGAATACTCTGTCCAGTGAAACTATCCTTCAGATACAATGGAGAAATAAAAAGTTTCCCAGATAAACAAAAGCTGAGGGAGTTCATTGCCACAAGTCACCTTCTACAAGAAATGATCAAGAAGCCCCTCATACCTGAAAAAAAGACAGGGTTTACAAAGCCTTGACCAAGGAGATAAATAGACAGACAAAATCAGAAAATTGCAGCTCTCTATCAGAACAGGATAGCAAACAATTATAACATTAAAGATAAAGGGAAGGAAAGCATCAAAAACAACTATAATCACTTCATTTTAATCACAAACTCACACTCAAAACAGAATAAGTGGTGACAACAATAACTTAGACAGGGAAGGGGAAATGGATGGAAATTGCTTAAACTAAGGAGTTAAGAGTCTATCATAAAATGGACTATATCATCTATAAGATCTTTCATATAAACCTCACAGTAGTCACTAAACAAAAAATCAGAACAGACACACAAATGATAAACAAAGAGAAGATGAGAAAACCATCATAGAGAATCACAAAACTGAATTAGCAGTCAGAAACATACAGAAAGAGAAACAAGAGAAACAGAACAACCAGATAACAAGTTATACGATGGCAGTACTAAGCCCTCATCTATCAATATCACTCTAAATGTAAATGGATTGAATTCTCCAATCCAAAGACACAGAGTGGCTGGATGGATTAGAAAACAAGACCCAACAATATGCTGCCTTAAGGAAACACATCTGAGCTCTATAGACAAACACAGGCTCAGAGTGAAGAGATGGAAAATGATACTCCAAATTAATGGCAAACAAAATAAAGCAAGTGTTGCCATACTTATATCAGGCAAAGTAGACTTCAAGATAAAAAAGGCAATGAGAGACAGAGAGTGGAAGTATAAAATGATAAAAGGGACACTCCACCAGAAAGACATAATACTTATATATGCACCAAACACAGGAGCACTAAGTACATAAAGCAACTATTAGCAAACCCAGAAGGAGATATTTAAAACAACACAATAATAGTAAGGACGTTAACACCCCACTTACATCAATGGATAGATCATCCAAACAGAAAGTGAACAAGGAAATAGTGCAATTAAACAAAAAACTAGACCAGAGGGACTTAATAGATATATAGAGAGCATTCCATCCAAAAACCTCAGAATACACATTCTTCTCCAGTGCACATGGAACATTCTCAAAGATAGACCATATGTTGGGAAATAAGGCAAGTTTCAATAAATTTAAGAAGATTGAAATCATACAAAGCATCTTTTCTGAGAATAATGCTATGAAACTAGAAATCAACTACAAGAAAAAAACTGGGAAAGTAACAAATATGTAGATTAAACAACATGCTACTGAACAACCAATGGATCAATGAAGAAATTAAAGGGAAAGTCAAAAAATAGCTGGAGACAAATGAAAACAAAAATACATCATACCAAATCATAGGGGAGGCAACAACAGTGGTCCTAAGAGGGAAACTCATAGCAATACAGGCCCACCTTAATAAACAAGAAAAATCTCAAATAAATAATCTTAAACTACATCAAACAGAAATAGAAAAAGAAGAACAAACAGAGCCCAAAGTTAGCAGAAGGAGGGCGATAATAAAAATTAGAGCAGAAATAAATGGAATTGAAATTAAAAAAAAAAAAGTAGAAAGACTCAATGAAACAAAGAGCTGTTTCTTTGAGAAGATAAATAAAATTGAGAAATCCTTAGCCAGACTCACTAAGAAAAAAAGAGAGAAGGCTCAAATAAATAAAATTAGAAAGAAAAGAGGAGAAATTACAACAGACTTCACAGAAACACAAAGGATTATAAGAGAATATTACAAAAAATTATACACCAACAAATAGGACAATCTAGAAGAAATCAATAAATTCTAAGACTGTTACAACCTCCCAAAATGGAATCAAGAAGAAATAGAGAATCTGAATAGACCAATCACAAGTAAACAGATTGAAACAGTAATCAAAAACTTCCCAAAAAACAAAGGTCCAGGACCAGATGGCTTCTCTGGAGAATTCTACCAAACATTCAAAGAAGATTTAATACCTATCCTTCTCAAAGTATTCCAAAAAATTAAAGAAGATGGAACACTTCCTAACTCATTCTACAAGGCCTTCATTACCCTGATTCCAAAGCCAGAAAAGGACAACACAAAGTAAGAAAAGTACAGGCCAATATCGCTGATGAACAGAGATGGAAATATCTTCAACAAAATATTGAGAAACCAAATACAGCAATACATTAAGAGGATCATACACCATAATCGAGTGGGATTTACTCCAGGAATGAAGGGATGGTTCAACATCCGCAAATCAATCAATGTGATACACCACATTAAAAAAATGGGGAACAAAAACCACGTGATCATCTTGATAGATACAGAGAAAGTATTTGACAAGATCCACATCCATATGATAAAAACTCTCAATAAGATGGGATTAAAAGGAAAATGCCTCAACATAATAAAGGTCATATATGATAAACCCACAGCCACCATCATACTTAACAGTGAAAACCTGAAAACCATTCCTCTGAGGACAGGAACAAGACAAGGGTGCCCACTCTTGCCACTTTATTTAACACAGTACTGGAGGTTTGGGCCAGAGCAATTAGGCAAGAAAAAAAATAAAATATATCCAAATTGGCAAGCAAGAGGTGAAGCTCTTGCTGTTTGCCAATGCCATGAGTCTACATATAGAAAACCCTAAAGAAGCCATGGGTAACTACTAGAAATAATTAACAACTACAGCACAGTTACAAAGGAACAAAATCAACTTACAAAAATCAGTTGCATTTCTATGCTCTAATAATGAACTAACAGAAAAAGAACTCAAGAATACAATCCCATTTACAATCACAACAAAATGAATAAAATACTTAGGAATAAATTTAACCAAGGTGAAAGACCTATACAATGAAAACTGTAAGACATTATTGAAAGAAATCAGTGACAACATAAAGAAATGGAATCATATTCCAGGCACACGGATGGTAAGAATAAACATACTTAACATGTCCATGCTTCCCAAAGCAATCTAGAGATTCAATGCAATCCCAATCAGAATCCCAATGACATTCTTCACAGAAATAGAACAAAGAATCCTAAAACTCATTTGGGGCAACAAAAGACCCTGAATAGCTAAAGTAATCCTGAGAAAAAAGAAGAACCTGGAGGCATCACAATCCCTAATTTCAAAATATACTGCAAAGCTATGGTAATCAAAACATCATGATACTGGCACAAAAACAGACAGATCCATGGAACAGAATTATAGCCCAGAAATAAAAACACACATCTATGGGCAGCTAATATTTGACAAAGGAGCCAAGAGCATAAGATGGAGAAAGGAAAGTCCCTTCAATAAATGATGCTGGGAAAACTGGATGGCCACCTGTAAAAGAATGAAAGTAACCCATTATCTTAGGCCATACACAAAAATAAACTCAAAATGGATTAAAGACCTGAAGATAAGGCGTGAAACTATAAAACTCCTACAAGAAAATATAGGCAGTACACTCTTTCACATTGGTCTTAGCAGTACCTTTTTGAATACCATGTCTACTCAGGCAAGGGAAACAAAAGAAAAAATAAACAAATGGGACTACTTCAGACTAAAAATCTTCTTCAAAGCAAAGGAAATCAGGAACAAAATTTTAAAAACCCACCAATTGGGAGAAAATATTTGTGAATCCTATATCTAACAAGGAGTTACTCACCAAAAGATATAAAGAATTCACACAACGCAACAGCAAGAAGATGAACAATCCAATGAAAAAATGGGCAGAGGATGTGTGAACAGACATTTTCCCAAAGAAGATATACAGATGACCAACAGGCTCATGAAAAGATGTTAAAGATCGCCAATCATTAGGGAAATACAAATCAAAACTATGAGATATCACCTTACATCTAATAGAATGGCTATAATTACCAAGACAAAAAATAAGTGTTGGATAAGTTGTGGAGAAAAACGAACACTCATACACTGGTGATGGAAATGCAAACTGGTGCAATCACTATGGAAAACAGTATGAGGATTTCTCAAAAAATTAAAAATAGAAATACCCACATGACCCAGCTATCCCACTACTGGGTATTGATCCAAATAACTTGAAATCAACAACTCCAAGACTCTTATGCACCCCTGTGTTCATTGCAGCATTATTTACAATAGAAAACCCAAGTGCCCATCAAGCCGTAAATGGATGAAGAAGATGTGGTATATATCTACAATGGAGTACTACTCAGCTGTAATAATGGACAAGCCCATCCCATTTTCAACAACATGGATGGACCTTGAGGGTATTATGTTAAGTGAAATAATCCAGACAGAGAAAGACAAACATCACATAATTTCACTCATATGTGGAAGATAGACAAACACATGGACAAAGAGAACAGAGTAATGGTTACCGGAGGGGAAAGGGTTTGGGGGTGGGCCTAAGGGGTAAAGGGACAAATATATATGGTGACCGACAAATAATAATGTACAACTTAAATTTCACAGTGTTATAAACTATTATGACCTCAGTAAAATAATAAAATAATAATGATGGTGATGATAATAATGAAAGGAAAAAACTACCCAGGAGCAATAATTTTCTACTATCTAGAAAATTAGTGGTTACTTTATAATATGCCAATTATATCGAAGACCTGCAAAATATTGTACTCATGTTCTACTTGTGTCAGGGCATTTGGTAGAATTTTTTCTCATTTTGAATAATAAAATAAGGATGCAAAAAATTTTTTAAAATATACATGTAGAAAGAAAATACTCAAATGTTAATAATACCCACGTGTGTGGGTAATGGAAGCCATCATAATTAATTATTCTTTTTAAAGATTTTGTTTTTCCTTTTTCTCCCCAAAGCCCCCAGGTACATAGTTGTATATTTTTAGTTGTGAGTCCTTATAGTTGTGGCATGTGGGACGCTGCCCCAGCATGACCCGATGAGCTGTGCCATGTCCGCGCCCAGGATTCGAACCAGAGAATCCCTGGGCTGCCGAAGCTGGAGTGCACGAACTTAACCACTCGGCCACGGGGCCGGCCCCCATAATTAATTTTTATTTTCTCTATATTTTCATGAAAGATCATTCTAAAATAAAATACCCATTTTAAATTTTAAAAATTATCAAATAAAATTATAATACATTACCATTACAAGTAAATAAATAAAAAATGTTTTATTGATTAAACTTTTTTTAGATTAAATTTTTATAAAAAGGATGTAAAGTACTACAAAGCCAACTTAAGAAGAACCAACAGAAATAAAAAATAGAATTTGTTGAGTAAAAATAAACAAACAGTGGATCAATAAAATGGAGGGCTAATTCCTGAGGAAAATACTCAAACTTCTGGCAAATCTTATCCAAAAAAATAATAAAGAACAATCAAACATATAAACTAAGATTAACAATAGAAATAGGGGAAATTTTAAAGATGATAAAATGAAAATTAGGAAATATGCTATTGAAGATTTGAAAATCTCATGGAAATCAATAATGTACTAAAATCAACTTACTAATATGTAGAACAAATCTAAACAATAGGAGGAAATTAAATAAAATTTAAAACATTTCTTCAAAACCATATGGTTTTGTCATGTTAGAATCAATCATACTTTTAAGAAACAAGTAAATACCTAGTCAATAAAAAATGGTGAAGTCTATTCTTTTAAAATAGCCACTAAAATAAAGTGGCAGCCAAAGAGGTGTGATTCCTGGATCTCTTCTCAAGAAAGAGCTTGCCATTTAGTTTCAAGGAATATGGTTAGATGGCAGCCTCCAGCTATTACCACTTTCAGGATCTGCCTGAGTTTTCAAGGCCACACTCTTCCTGGAGTAATAGAGCCTGGTCATTGCTGCCCAATGTGGGACTCTTCCAAAGGGCAACCCATGCTCCAGAACACCTCACTGATGGCCCAAAGTTTGTCAGATCTGCATAAGCATCTGTTAGGAACTTCTCCCTTCTGACATTCTAAGGAGATAGTGTTCTGGTGTTCCTAGTATCTTGGGGCTTAACATAGGAATTTTGTCCAAGCTATAACCATTTGGGCTTCTTGAGGAGATAAAAGAAGTTTTATTATCCTTTTGGATAAAAATACCTAGCTTAAAAAATGGCTACAGATTTAATTCTCATATTATATGAAGAGCTATAACGATTCAAAGGATTTGGGGGCTGATCTAGGAAAAGATATGACCATAACGGATAGTTGCATATACCACCTTTACTGGGTGATGCCCTGAAAGGTTTGCATTTGGGGGAAGTCCTTCAGAGCAGGAGTCTGTCCAAAGGCTATAGACAAGAACTCCTGAAGGAGAGGGCGTTTGGAGAGGGGCTTAAGTGTCTAGGTGATGTTGCTCCACAGCACAGGGGAATCACTGGATCAGAGAGCCCCAAAAGACAAAGTAGCAAGGCCCTATCTTATTGATAGGTAACAGCTGTCTGGTGAGGTCTTTTTAGGGTATGCAAAGCAAGTAGGTCCTAAATGGCTAAAACTTTGCTTGTTTTGGCTATTTTTAAAATAACTGGATGTGTGAAAATTTGAGTTTGGTGCTGGTGGGCTTCTGCATTAAAGAGTCTCAACCTGCAGTGAAGAAATATACATCCTAAGGGCCAATACATAGAGGCCATCTTTGTTTAATTCATATAACAAGAACAAAACATTTCTAGTGGGGGTGGAAGCAAATGTTCTCTATCTTTATTTCATATACTTTTCTGTGTCTCGGGAGGTGAGAGATTTTTGCAAAAGCACTGAGAAATCCAGGAAAATTGTATTTCCCCATATTGGGGTAGACAAGCACCGTCCAATAGAACTATTTTGTGATAATGACAATGTTTCACATCTTAACCGTCCAATATGGTAGCCACGAGGAACATGGGTTAGTGAGCGCTTGAAATATGGTTAATATAGATGAGAAATTGAATTTTATTAATTTAATTTTAATTTATTTACATTTACATAGTTACATTTAGCAAGTGGCTACCATATTGGACAGTACTGGTAGACTATGAGACAGCTCCAGAGATGGTGAGCAGCTGATTAAGATCAGGGAATTCACATGAGCTTAGGATCAGCCTAGAAGTGATACATCACTTCCACTCATATTTTATGGGACAGATCAAAACATATTACCACCTTTAACTTCAAGGGAGAAGGGAAATGGAATTCTCTTGGATGTCCAATAGGAAAGGATAACCAGAAATATTATCAATTAGCAGTAAAATCCACGATAGAGGTGTACACAACATCAAAATCCATATGAAAATCTGTGCAGCCTGTTGGGTAAGAATATGAGCTCAGGGACAGAGTTCTGGGTTTGAATCCTGGTTTTGCCACTTGGTCCCTCTGTAATTTGGGGGAATTTTTTTTAACCCTTAGAGTTTCAATTTTCTCACCTCTAAAATGGGGATGGTAATAATTCTTAAGAAGATTACATAAGATATAGAAAGCAGCATAGGCTTTCCATATAATAAGCAATAAAATATCAACTATATTTTGATATGTGTTTTAGTCATACTTTATTCAGTAAAAAAGAAAAACACTGTTGGTGATACACCCACATAAGCAACACACTCCACAGTCAAACACATAGAAATAAATTAAGGGAACAATCAATGGTTTCAGCACTCTATGCCAACATTTGAGATAACAAAGCTATAGCAAATGTTTCAAATCCAAGCTAAAATTCACCTGGGTGCAAGTAGGAAAGAAGACCAAGGACAGACTTTTTGGACAGCAGATAGGGTAGACAGGTCATCATAGAAATTACAGGGAGATTAGTTGTTTAAAATCACGTTGAATAAAAACAACAATGAACAAACACATAGAGACAGAGATTGGATTGGTGGTTACCAGAGGGGAAGGGGGAGGGAGGAGGGCAAAAGGGGTAACTAGGCACAAGTGTATGGTGATGGATTGTAATTAGTCTTTGGGTGGTGAGCATGATGTAATCTACACAGAAATAGAAATATAATGATGAGCATTTGAAATTTATATAATGTTATAAACCAACGTTACCTCAATAAGAAAATAAAAATGTGTTAAAAACTAGCAGAGAGCAAAGCCATAGATCCTTCAGGACTGGATGAAAGAACAAGACAATTTGGGACATTCAAGAGTAAGAACTTCAGGGGTTGGCCCCATAGCCGAGTGGTTAAGTTTGCACTCTGCTTTGGAGGCCCAGAGTTTTGCTGGTTTGGATCCTGGGCACGGACATGGCACTGCTCATCAAGTCATGCTGAGGTGGCGTCCCACATGGCACAACCAGAAGGACCTACAACTAGAATATACAACTATGTACTGAGGGGCTTTGGGAAGAAACAGAAGGAAAAAAAAAATAAAAGAAGATGGCAACAGATATTAGCCCAGGAGGCAATCCTAAAAAAAAAAAAAGAATTAAAACAAATTTCTTTTTAATTTTTTAAAAAAGAACTTCAGAACAAAAAGTTTCTGCCATTGGTACCCACAAAACTTCTTAGGCCGGAGGCCACTGGATCTACCACAGACAAGAGGCTGATCTGCTGAGGAGCCTTCCCAGTGCCCCCTTCACATCCTTGTTCCTCAGACTGTAGATGAAGGGGTTAAGCATGGGGGTGACCACGGTGTACATCACTGAGGCCACTGAGATTTTCTGGGAAGAGTGAGTCACTGCAGAAGTGAAGTAGACAGCAACGCCTGTCCCATAAAATAAAGAAACAACTGAGAGGTGGGACCCACAGGTGGAAAATGCTTTTTGCTTTCCCCCAGATGAGGACATCTTCCTTATGGATGAAGCAATTTGTGAGTAGGAGAAAAGGATCCCAATGAGGGGAAAAACACCCAGCACACCAGTCATAAAATATATCAAAGTGCTGTTCAGGAAGGTATCAGAGCAGGCCAACTTGAGAATGTGTGTCAGCTCACAGAAGAAATGTGGAATTTCAAGATCTCTACAGAAGGTCAGATGCATTATCAGCAAGATATGAAGGAGAGATGTCATAACACCAATGAACCAGGTAATAAAAACCAGCATACCACAGAGGCGGGGGTTCATAACAACTGTGTAGTGTAGGGGGTGACAGATGGCCACGAACCGGTCATAGGCCATCACAGTAAGGAGTAGAGTGTCCAGGATAGGAAAAAACATGGAAAAATATACCTGAGTGAGGCAGTCCATGTAGGAGATGGCTTTGTTCTCTGTATGGATGTTCACCAGTATCCTGGGGACTATGGTGGTACTGAAACAGATGTCAACCAAGGACAGATTGGTAAGGAAGAAGTACATGGGTGTGTGGAGGTGAGAGTCAGAGCTGATGGCCAGGATGATGAGCAGGTTCCCAAGCACAGTGACCAGGTACATGGACAGGAAGAGTCCAAATATGAAGGGCTGCAGTTCTGGTTCCTCAGAGAATCCAAGGAGGATGAACTCTGAAATTCCTGTTTGGTTTTCTGCTTCCATATAGCTGATATATCTATGAAGGAAGAGATAAGAGCAACAGAAATTAGCAGCAAACTGGCATTCTCCACATAATAGAAATGTTGAGCATGCTTTTCCCTCAAGTTATTTATGAAGTCAGTCATTTTGTCTAAGAGTTGGGTCTCCTTTCACTCCTAAGTGGAATCCTATAAAATAGAGTTTCATCTCAACCTCTGATCAAAGTATGACAACAACAAAACCAAAATGGAATCCCTCGAAATGGGGTCTAGAATTCCTGATAGCCTATGTTACGCATCCGTTTAATAAGAATCTTGACAGATGGTCAGGGAGCTTCAAAATGTACCTCCTGGTACATCATCATGTACCTCCTGGTAGGAGGCACTGGAAAGGACACAACGTTGCTTCTGTAGGATTCCTGCCAAAGATGGAGGACTTCAGTCTAAGACTAGGGAGCATCAGAAAAATCCAAATTTAGGGACATTGTACACAATATCTCACCTGTGCCCTTCAAAAATGTCAATGTCATCAAATACAAAGAAAGTCTAGGAACTGTTCCGGATTAAAGGAGGCTAAAGAGATGTGTATGTAATGCATGATCTTGGATTTTCTTTTGCTATAGATGACATTATTGGGATAATTGTCAAAATAGGAATGAATTCTGTAAACTTGAGAACAGTTTTATATCACTGTTAGTTTTCTGATTTTGATCATTGTTCTGTAGTTATTCGAGGAAAAGGTCCTTGTTTTTAGAGAATATTGAAGATTTAGAGGTAAAGAGGAAACATATCTGCAGTGCAACGTACTGTACTCTCAAATGGTTCTGAAAACACACACACACACAAAGAAAAGGAAGAGAGAGAAAAGTGGATAAAGAGAAAAGTAAAGATGGTAAACATTAATATATGGTGGATCTGATAAAGGATACTATTTATGTTGTTCTTTCAAATTTTCTGTAGATCTGAAATGGTGTCAAAACTTGAAGTTAAAAAGTAGCACTTTCACAAAATGCCCAATTGAACAGGCTAGAAAAAAGGAAGACAATTCACACAGGAGATGTTGTCAGAAAAGAGACTTCAAAGAATACTGCACCTGAGGTGACCACTCATAGAATTAGAGCCCACACTCACTCTCACCTAGAAATCCTCTGCCAAAGGCATTTAGCCTAAAGTGGTCCTGGATGAATTGTACCCTAAGTCCAAGGCAGAAGTAAACACAAATCTGCTCTAGAAAATGTTTTCATCTGAGGATTTTTGCCTCAATGTCCATAAAGGAGATCGATCTGCAATTTTTCTTTCATTTAACCTCCTTTCCTGGTTTGCCTGCACATTCTGGTTCCTTCCAACCTCCCAGTCTTTTTAAGCACAACACCAGCCTTTCACTCTGAAGTTCTGACATCTTTTGCTTACTTAGGAGTCCTAAAACTGCTATGATTCTCCACCTAGCAATACTGTGTAAATACTGCCCTCTGTGTCCAGCAAGTACAGGCTCCCAATCCATGCCTTCATAGCCCCCTGTATTTTTATTCACTGCACAAATAATAGTTATATTTTCATGTTAATTTATAGGATTGTTTGATGAATATCTGTCCCCCTCACCACTGAATCATAAACCACATAAATTCAGATCACATGTTATAAAACTTACTTATTCTCATATCCCCATGGTTTGCATTTGAAGAGCACAAAAAGTTGAGTGAAGGATGAAACAAAAAAAATGATCATATATGACACAAACAAGAAATCTACAGGTTAATCTCAAATTGACTATAGATGCACCAAACTGAAAAAGGACTAAGATGAAGTTAGCTGTTTGATAAATATCATACTCCATTACTAATTACTGTTCATCTGAAGAGTACAAAAAATATTTAATATTAGAAAGTCTGATAACAAAGTATTTGCATGAATTGATCAACGCAGAAAATAATGATAGTTTCAACATAAACCAAAATACACTTAACAAAATTTAACAGTCCTTGATGGGAAGGGATCAGAGTAAAATTTCAGCCACATAGAATAGAAGGATACTGCCAAAGGTGATAAAGAACAGTTACATGAAACCAAGTGTTAATCCAAGACCCATCATTCAGCCCTAAAAAGCAAACAAACAAAAATAAAAGGGGAAATCATGTCTGCTGTTATCATCATTATTTAACACTGTTTCTGATAATGTAAAAGAAATACCATAAGACAAGAAAAGCAAATGTGATATAATATTAGGACATCAAAACCAAAATTGGTTGCCATCAGTGGCTGATATGATCACCTGCTTAGAACATGAAAGAAAGTCAATTTAAACACAATTAGAACTAATTGATGTCATCAGCTTTTTTATGTATCTGCAAACAATCATTAGGAAAGAGAAAAGACATTAAAAAGTCCGTTCACAATTGCAATGACAACATAAATAACTTCTGGCACAGAGTGGGCATTCAGAACATATTTGTCAAATGAAAGAGTGCAGGTAATCTAGTAGAAACTAAGCGATGATGGGGGCAGGATGGAGAGGCAGATACCCTGCCAGAGCAGAGGTTCTCCAGTGATACCATACATCAGAATCGCCTACAGTCCTTGGTAAAACAGAGCGTTGGGTCCCATGCCCAGAGTTTCTGTCAGCCGGTCTTGGGTGAGGCTTGAGAATCTGCATTTCTAACAAGCTCCCAGAAGATGCTGATGCTGTGGCTCCAGGAACCCCACTTTGAGAACTACTGTACTAGAGAAGAACAAGGAAGGTATTAGCAGATGGGTTGGCAACTCTTAAGAAAAGGGTACATTTGAGAGAGTGCCAGTTCCTACTGACACTGAGAAAGTCACTAGTTTCCAGACTGAGGGGCCATCAGAGCTGGAGGTGACAGAAGACAGAAGCAGTGGAATCTAAAAAGACATAAATATTTTCTGAGTATACTCCATACTACTTTCCACAGTGGCTGCAAAAGTTTGCACTCCCACCAGCAGTGTACGAGTGTTCCCTTCTCTCCACATCCCCTCCAACACTTGTTCCCTGTCTTCTTAATTATAGCCATTCTGATTGGAGTGAGGTGATATCTCATTGTCATTTTGATTTGCATTTCCCTGATAGCTAATGATGTTGAACATCTTTAGATCTACCATATGATTCGGCTATTCCACTGTTGGGTATTTATCCAAAGAACTCGAAAATACAAATGTGTAAAGATACATGCACCTCTGTGTTCATTGCAGCATTATTCACAATAGCCAAGACTTGGAAGCAACCTAGGTGCCCATCAAGGGACGAATGGATAAAGATGTGGTATATATACATAATGGAATACTACTCAACCATAAGAAATGATGAAATCCAGCTATTTGTGACAACATGGATGGACCTTGAGGGTATTATGCTGAGTGAAATAAGTCAGAGGGAGAAAGTCAAATACCGTATGATCTCACTTATAAGTAGAAAATAAAAATAACGACAAACAAACACATAGCAACAGAGATTGGATTGGTGGTTACCATAGGGGAAGGGGGGAGGGGGAAGGGCAAAAGAGGTTATTAAGCTCACATGTGTGGTGATGGACTATAATTAGTTTTTGGGTAGTGAATATGATGTAATCTACACAGAATTTGAAATATATTATGATGCACATCTGAAAGCTATATAATGTTATAATCCAATGTTACTGCAATAAAAAAATTAAAAAATAACTAAAAAATAAAGAGACATAAATAATGAGGGGAATAAATTCTAGAAATTCCAAAAAATTGTCATGGCTCGTTATCAACTGTGTTACCTCCTTCCCCCACCACAGTTTTAATCCTCATTTTTACGTGCAATACTCACTAGGACAGTGAATTCACTCGGCTGGCATTGCTAAAAGAAATGTTTGTGCAACCTTTTTCTCCTCTGACTGCTAGATACTGAAGACTCTCCCAGGGGATCAGGGGGAGATGGAAGCGGTCACAAAGTCTTGTCTGTGAGAGGCACCAAGTGTGGTCTCCTCTTTGTCAGGCATCACTGAACTATGGGTGAGGATGCTAGGGAAGTATTTACGGTTTCTCAAGTCCCAGAAGAATGATTTCTCATTGTTCCTCATTAAATAAATTGGCCCTACTCTTCAAGTCACTCAGCTCCTTTGGGGTAAAAAGCAAATGGCAGAACGGAACCATGTGTGCTGTTTCCAAGAAGGCACCCTTGGAGCCAGATGGATCTCTCTGCCCCCAAGGGCCTCTTCCTTCTTGGAAGAACTTTCATCACTATTGATTTGGCTTTGAGGAAAAGAGGCTGCCCCTCAGGAACATTTCTCTGCTGCAAAGACCCATCTCCCCATAACCACAGTATTCAGGGTCTTGACGTAACAGATGGAAACAGAGATTCATTTGTCTCAGTGAATCCCTTGTGGCTGTACAAGCTACGTGATGTTGAACATGCTGTTGATAAAGAAAGTCCTGTTTCAAGAGAAAGAGTCAACTGTTTAAAATGACAATGCTAAGTCAAGTAATAAAGGCTGAACAATAGCCCTTGGATTTAGTGACATGGAAACCAGAGAAAGCAATTTTGGTAGAGCAATGGGGAGGAGTCTACTTGTGCAGGCTTGGGAGTGACTTGGCAGTGAGGAAGTTGAGCTCACGAGTGTAGAACACTTTGTCTAGAACTTTGGTTGTGAAGAGAAAGAGAGAATAGTATCATAAGCTGTGTTTTTTCATTTCAGATATGAGGAAATATTTATCGGGGAAGGAAATGCTCCAGTTGACTGTAGGAAATTAAACTGATACTCTACGATTTACCATAAAAACTAGAGTTCTGTGATATGTTTTTAAATGACTGAATAATTTATTTTATAAATTATTCTTAATTCTAAGTGAAATGTATCATCTTTAATTAGTTGAGTAAATTAAAACTAGAGCAGTGAAATCAAACTCGAATGTGTTATTAACACGTTTCATAAGTAACAGTAATTTCCTATCACCAAGTACAACATCATTAAATGAATAGCTTTCTACTACATACACATAACTTGATAAACATTTGTAATCTTAATGGTATAACCCAACAGCCATTGAAACCATAAGTATAAGACTTCAAATATAATATAGGGAATTCTTTCATCCCTTTTAATAAACAGTCTTAGCAACAACTCCATTATGGCAAGATTAAAAAAATCTATGCCATGGGGGCTGGCCTCGTGGTGTAGCAGTTAAGTTTGTACATTCCACTTTGGCATCACGGGGTTCGCCAGTTCGGATCCTGGGTGCTGACCTATGCACTGCTTGTCAAACCATGCTGTGGCAGGCAGGCCACATATAAAGTAGAGGAAGATGGGCACGGATGTTAGCTCAGGGCCAGTCTTCCTCAGTAAAAAGAGGAGGATTGGCAGCAGATGCTACCTCAGGGCTAATCTTCCTCCAAAAAAAAACAACTATGCCATGAATTCACATTTTTGGCTATGAATGAACACATTTCTTAATAAATTTGGAGATCCTTTGAGACAAAGTGTAGCAAAAAATTAATTGGACAGGATCTTTTATACTTCAAGACTCAGTTAAAGAAAAGTACTCATGGCTTTTCAAATTTTGAATCAACTGTTCTCTGATATTTTAAGAAAGGTCTTTATTCTACAGGCAATTGGTCAGTGGCTTAATTGAAGCACTCACATTTAAAAAATATCCTTTTTAGTCTTTTCATGATAATTTCCTAATAAAATTTCCATAACTGAAAAAATAATTTGTTTTATAACCTATAAAAAAATGTTTTTCTTGATTTTGTTGCAAGATTCCAAGACATTTTATAGCTGACCAAAGTTACAAGCTCAGATCTGTAAAAAATGGTTTTAAAACTTCTGTTGGTTGTACATCCATGTTCATCGCAGCATTATTCACAAAAGCCAAAAGGTAGAAGTAACCCAACTATCCACTGACAGATAAAGGGATAAACAAAATGTGGTATATATATATATATAAGGGGATATTATTCAGTCTTAAAAAGGAAGGAAATTTTGAGCCAGCTCTCATGGCCTAGTGGTTAAAGTTTGGCATGCTCCACTTCAGCAGCCCAGGTTCAGTTCCATGGGCATGGAACCACACTACTCATCTATCAGTAGCCATGCCTTGGTGACAGCTCACATAGAAGAACCAGAAGAACTTACAACTATACATAACTACGTACTGGGGCTTTGGGGAGAAAAGAAGAAGGAAGATTGGCAACAGAAGTTAGCTTAGGGTGAAGCTTCTCCTAAAAACAAAAAGGAATGAAATTTTGGCACATGATACAACATGGATGAACCTTGAAGATATTATGCTAAGTGAAATAGGCACTCACAAAAGAACAGATATTGCATGATTCTCTTATATGAAGTTCCTAGGGTAGTCAAATTCATAAAGACAGAAAGTAGAATGGTGGTTTCTGGGACTGGGGGAGGGGAAATGAGGAGTTAGTGTTTAATGGGGACAGAGTTTCAGTTGGGGAAGATGAAAAAGTTCTAGAGATAGATGGTGGTGACAGTTGTACAACAATGTGAATCTACTTAACGCCACAGGTTGTCCATTAAAAAATGGTTAAAATAGTAACTTTTATGTTATATTTTTATATATTATATATATATATATTTCACCACAACACAAAAATAGTAAGTGAAAAGAAAAAGAACATCTGCTGGACACCAGTTACCTGATTTTAGGTGATGAAATTAATCAATTTTTTGACCGTTGACAGGAAATGTCTTATCAAATTCATTTGCTAAAAATATCTCTTAATTTTGTCCACTTCATTGTCTCTGAAAAACTTTTACACAACAAATATCTTTTTTGCTCTGTTGCAGCAAGTTTTAATTGACATCATTATGACATACCTTCTTCCAGTCTCTTTTTTTTAATATTCCAGTCACAGTACTGCTTTCTGCATCTCCACTCAATTCTGCATCACTAGTATGCCTTCATATGAAAGTCAAAAACTTGTCCATACTTATGTTTTTAACTAGGAAAATAATTTAATTGTATTATAATTAAAATAAATGTTTCTACTTAATTACCAATTACAAAGTACCTAGTATCATTGTAACTTGTGCTTTAGATTCATATAAAGATATTATAACATTACACTGGTGCATTAAAAAAAATCATTCAAACCGAATGAATCTACTGTACCAAAGAGATGACCTATCAGACATGCACAGTACAATACAACCCACCATGAAATTGATATGTAATCTCAACAAGATAATAAAGTTGTATTTCAAAGAAGAATATTTTACTCTGCTTCAGTTTGTGTGTGTGTGTACGTATGTGTGTACTGGATAACTTTTTTTAATTGTGGTAAAATACACATAACACAAAATTTACCACCTTTACCACTTTTAAGCGTACAGCCCTGTGGCATTAAAAACATTCACAGTGTTGTACAATCATCCTCACCTTCCAGCATGCCAAACCCCAATCCAATTAAATCTGCATCCCTACTGACAAAATCCAGGCATGAGGATTTTTAAAGCTGACCAGGTGCTTCCAGTATGAAGCCAAGATTGAGGACCAGTGACAGACTCTTTCACATAACCTGTTTCAATAGATTTGATCAATGCCAAAGTGTTTTGACAATAGGCATGGACTGTGGAAAGCTTTGAGAATTGTATGTATATTTAAAAACGAGAGTTGTGCATTTCATAAGTTGTGCCTGCGACATAAGTAACAAATACAGACGATTCCAAAGGTGTTATAGGATTCAAACTTGATGTGGTTTTGAAACATACAGGAACCCAGAATATTTCTCTAATCCTGCTGAAGTACCAAAAAAAGCAATATTCAGATATAAAACATCAAGAGAAATGAAAGCCATGAGAGCTACAAAAATTATGTGACCAGAGAGGCATGCTTGACAATTCCAGATGTTTGGTTTTGCAATTTTTTCTAATCAACAGACCTAAAAAATGGCCAGGCATTGCAAATAGGCTGGTCTACTCAGGAGCCTCTGCGTGGATCTCTTCATGTCCCTGTTTCTTGGAATGTTGATGAAAAGTTTCAACATGGAGGTGACCACAGTATACACCACTGAGGCCACCGCATCATTCCTGGGAAAATGTGAAACAGTTGAACCAAGTCCCACTCCAATGCTTGTTCCATGAAATAAGCAAACAGCTAACAGGTGAGAACCACAGATGGAGAAGGTTTTGTACTTCCCATCTGATGAGGGGACTCTCAGAATGGAGGAAACAATTTTATAGTAAGAGAAAAGGATCCCTGAGATAGGGAGAAAACCAGAGATGGCACCAACTAAATACATGACTATGCTATTGGTGAAAGTATCAGAACAGGCAAGCTTGAGGAGTTGAGAAGGGTCACAGAAGAAATTAGAAATTTCCACATCCTTGAAGCAGGTAAGTTGTAACACAATCAAATTGTGCAGCTGGGATTGCAAAAGGCTAACAAGACAAGACATTAAAACTGAGAAGCCACAGAGACATGGATTCATGATGACCGGGTAGTGCAGAGGATGACAGATGGCCACAAATTGGTCATAGGCCATCATGGTCAGTAGCATATAATCCATACATCCAAAAAGGATCAAAAAAGACATCTGTGTCAGGCAGCCCACAGAGGAGATGATTCTTCTATGGGTTTGGATGTCCATAATCATCTTGGGGATTGTGGTGAAGATGAAACTAATGTCAACCAAGGAAAGGATGGAAAGGAAGAAGTACATGGTGGGGTGTGGACAAGGGAGTCAGAGCTGACCACCAGTATGACGAGCAGATTCTCAAGCACAGTGACCAGGTACATGGACAAGAACAGCCTGAAGAAGAGAGAGCTGCAGTTCTGGATGGATCTTCTGAGAGAACCAAGAGAAGGAATTCTGAGACACGTGTTAGATTGTGTGGTTCTATGTAGCCTGGAAACCTTGAATGTTGTAGATGCTCATAAATGGAAAATAATTGGTCCACCCAATTGTCCATTACATAGAAACAAACAAGCACTATTTTATGTTGTCTCTAGTTCTATGGGACATCCTTGAAAAGGAGGAAAGTACTTAATTTGTGGAAGCCACATTGCCTACATTCTATTAACCAAACAGGGGTGTATTCACCATTTAAAAGAGATTTTCATTTCGTTTTGTTCTCAATGCCTCTTTGGTGCCAACAAAGAATAGGCTCTAGAGAATTGGATATAAACTTGTCTTTTTCTTCAAATACTAAATATCTACTTGAATGAGGACAAAAATAAAATGTCCTTTCAGAGATTGAAAGACACTATAACTTCAGCTCACAGGATGTTTAAATTGAATGACATGAGGAGCAGCCTTATCATTACCAAAAATAATAGTATTTAAAATTTATTTTGCCCTTACTTTATGCACTCATCACAAATGGATTCCATAAGGAGCATCCATCTTCTGTTAGTCATTACTCAATGTAGTTGTATCAACAAGGAGTCAAACCAGATGACAATACTGATGCTCAGAGATACTCTAAGAACTTGCCTCATGTCACAGAGACAATAAGTAGAGCAGACAAGGATTCAAAATTAAATTGTCAGTCTCTGAGTTTGACCGTTCAGATGACACTAAACTTCTTCAGTCTCCTGACGTGAACAAAGTTTTCAGCAGAGTCCAGAGGTCTTAAACATAGGTACATCTGAGAGACATTTAACTGCTTCCAGTTTCTTGAGCAGGAATGGAACCCAAGACTCCGAGTTCATGTCTCCCTTTGAGATTGAGTGGGCGGATTGCACAAATGGAGGAGGGAGTGGACAGCTGGAGGGATATCCAGGAGTGGGGATTTTGTCGTCTATTATCACATGGCAACTGTTTCTGTGCTCTTTGCCTGGGATCTCAGCCATCCTTCCTGTAGTTGATGCAGCAGGTGCACCCACTGCTCTCCACTGTGGTCTACCAGAAACCCCCAAAGAGAAGAACACAGTGAGTAAGTGATCTCTTCCTGAAGTGTCCAGGGAAGTGAAATGGCCACTTGGGTGCACAGGGAGTGGATACCAGCCAGGTGCCCTGTGTCAGGAGTCAGACCGCCCGATTTAAACTTGGTTTCACTCTTTGCTACCTCATGACCCATACAAATTACACAAAAACGTTGTGCTCCTTTCCTCTTCAATAAAGTAATAATAAAGTGTGCACCTAGATTTTGAGGATGATTATGCAGGTGAAATGAAACAAGCTACATGGAATGCACAGTTCAGAGCCTGGCACTTAGGACACACTCCACAAAGGTTCAGATGTTATGGTTATTGTCATCTTCCTCTTCCTCATTCTCTTATTCTAATCTCACATTCATGATCCATTTAGAATTCATAAGGGACACTATAGAGAGACCTATTTCCTGCTCTTGCAGGCGAGATGCCTATGGGAGCTCAAACAGGTGTGGGAGGAAAGCAGAACTCTCGAGGAGATTCCTTGGACCCTCCCCCCCCATCAGAACCAAGAACATAGACTCCACAGTCCTTGGAGCTGAAACTTTGCGTACTTCTGCCCTACCATCTATCTGTCCCAAAGTCCTGTTTGTTCTCATGGTGAGGAAACACTCTTCCTGATAGTCCCTCTCATTCTTCCCACATACCTCAGAACCCCAAGTTAGGAATACGTAGTTGACTCCCAGGCTCATACAGACCCAACAAGTCTCTTTGAAGGTGCAGTGTTCCCATCCTGAAATCCTGATATCAGACCTGGGAGGAAGATGAAGCTACTACTGGGGTAACAGGCACAGGCTGGCTGGCTGGCTGCTCCCATCTTTTTTTCCAGGGGTTTGGCATTTTCCTAGGGCTATTTTCCTAGGGAAATTTGATTGTGTTCCCTAGGAGATGCTCAGGTCAGAGAAAACACACAAGGCAGATGGATGGATCAGAATGAAAACTTCTTATGCATAATGATAATTGTTGCCATCACTCCCCAAGATGATGATGACATCTCCTCATTGGTCTTGCCATCCCCACTCTGGTGCCTTCTACAGCCCACTCTCTATACAGAGGCCACAGGAAACTCAGAAATCAAAAAAAGGACATCACATCACATCGTGTTTGCTACAAAGTCTTTCAATGGCTTCACATCTCCCGCATCTTAAAACCCTAACTCCTCACATGGGTCTATACACCTATGAATGACCAGGGCATTGATTTTTGACCACATCCACCTCACACCTTTTTCAACATTGTCACCATGCTTCCGAAACACAGGCCTGTGACTCAAATATGTCAAATCAGTTTCTGCCTTCAGGGCTTTTGAACATGCTCTTTCCTCTCCCAAGAGTGACCCTAGCCATTCACCTGGTTGGCACTTTCTCATCATTTCCACCTTAGCTCCGAATGTTACCTCCTCTGAGAAGCCCCCAGGCATGCTTCGGCACACAGCCCTATTTTAAATATACTCGTCATTATTTATTTACCTGTTAATTTGTTTATCCTTTGTATCCTTGCATAACTCTGTCCACAATTAGAAGGAAATCCCATGAGGGCAGGGTCCTCATCTATCTTATTGCTCTATCACATATGGAAAGTGTTCAACTATATTTATTTGTTGAAGGTGCTCAAAAAATTTTACCTTGAATGCTGAATGAACAAAGACAGTACCTATTAGGGTGACTGCGAAGCCGACCACAAGGCCTGTGAATGTCCTGACACCCCAGTTATTCAGTGACTCCTGACCTCAGGCTCTCTTTCTCAGAAATACCTGGGTCAAGGTGCCGCATGGCCGTGTGTGACTGGGCGTGGTCAGCATCATTGCCCTGTCACTCGGGTGGCCCTTAGGAAAGCTTGCCCTCCTCTCCGCTCCTCTTCTCTACTGCTTCAATTTTTGTTCCAAAGGGTGGTCCAAGGGCATCCTCAGGGACCTCAGAGAAGACTCTAGGCTCTGAGCAAGACTTGAAGAAAGATGTTTCTTAATCCTTAGACTTGTAAAGAATCTGCAGATGGAATGAGATGTTTCCCCAAGGGAAGGTGGATACCCTGGAGGCCACATCTAAGAGGAGAGGAATTGCTTTAGGAAGAAAAAGGCCCAGTGGGGGCTGAGGTGTGAGGCAGGAGGATGTGAGGGTGGGGAGGGCAGATCCTACATGTGGCTCTAACTCTGCTCCCAGTGGGTAGAATCTGCAGAACCATTTACTCCCCTGACCCTGAGGGAGTGTGGGACTCTCCAGAAACAGAGTCGAAACAGTAATTTATTTAATGAGAAGTGAGGGTATTCAGCCCCAAATAATCCTCCTGTGCTCTTGGCTCAGGCTCACCTATCCTAGGCCAGGAGGAAATGCCCTTGGGCCCACCCATTTAGCTCTTTGTCCCTGCTCCTCCATCCTTATTTGTCCTCCATCAATAGAAGGAAAGATAATAGAACCCAGACTTACAGAAATTCTATTGTGATATCCCAGTGTTGTTCAGAAACTGCTGTGGCAGAGAGGTAAGAGGGAGGTCAGAGCTTTAACTGCATGCTTTCCTGGCACACAGGCAGGGATATAGAGGGAGGAAAGCCCATCAAAATTGAGTAAAAGTCCCTGACTCTGGACAGGTTTCTCCAAGCCCCACTACGCCTTATATTCTCTTACCTCTATCTCTAGTTTCACTGCCTCTCAGTTTCTGGGCATTCCATGCATAATCCTCTCTCCACTCACAGGAAAATCCCCCTCCCTTTTTTAGAGGGGACATTTCCACCTCCATAGAGCATCTCCCCTGTGCCCAACACTAAGCTAGGTACTGCACAAAAGAGGTAACTGTAATGTATTGCTCTCCTGGGAGGATGAAAAATCCAGAAATGAACATATGCATGCAATGTGATAGTTTGCCTCATGTGTAGTCCAGTTTCTACAAGGTACAGAGGAGGTCCAAAGAGACAATGGTCAGTGCTGTGTGGAGGTGTCAGTGATTTCAAGACAGAGTGTGGAAGGAGGGATAGGACATTTCTTGGTGAATACGGGAGAAAGAGGACTCCAGGTAAGGGTAAATGCAAAGGTCTAGAGCTTTGAAACTGCATAGAATCCTCTTAGAATTGCAAGATGTTGAGTATCTAATGTCAAAGCATTATTTTCCAATAGATAAAAACATGCCTCTCATACAAATATATAATGAGCATATGTCAAAGATTTATTTCTTAATGAGGGAGCCAGGAGAGTAAAGCTAGTTTGCAAAGCATTTGAGGAACAGGAATTTATATAGTTAGGAAAGGAATGATGGAATTAGTTTTCCAACTTAGATACAAAAATACAAGAAAATAAAACTATAGCCGTTGGGGTTATCTTTTCCACCAGATAGAGATGTCCCACAGGAAGAAGATAAATGATAATCTCTGGGGTAATCTTTTAGCTGAAGAGAAATAATTTGCATCTCTACTGGACGAAAATCATTTGCAATTTAGTAATCTCCTATGAGTTAGCACTAACTTCACAGAGCCTAGGTCCCAAGCAAACAAAAACACATTCCCCCAGAAAATGAGAGAATTAGGCAGGCCTATTAGGCAATATTTCAGTGTGATAGTGAAAGGAAATGCTGTCATCATTTTGCCTCATTGGGTAATTTCCTTCTTACTACATAGGATGGATCAGAAGACAGGAAGAGGGTGGTGGAATGGGAGATGAAGCTGGAACAATAAGACAGGGAGCAGATCATGGAGGGCATCGGACTTTGGGCTTTCTCCTGGAGAGATATAGAGCCATAGAATGATTTTTAAGATGCACATAATGATGAGATTGGAGCTATTCTGATATTCTCTACAGAATGGTCTAGAAGGGTATCAGTCTATTTTTAGCCCAGATGAGAGGTTATGAGGACCTGAATTACAGCAGCGTTGGTGAGTGAAGAAAGTGTCCAGTGGGAGTTTATATTGCCATCTTGATACTAAGGACAGACTCTTCCTAAATAACAATCTTCATCCATTCATCTAATTTATTAATAAGTATTGTAGCAATAGCCATCTTTACCCATTCCTGACTCCCTATGACCTACTGCATGTCTGAGTCTCAGATGTTTCCACTGGCAAAGTTCTCACTTGTCTCCCTATGAGCCATGGAATCCTGAAATAATAAATCTGCATCTGTCATCTAGGCTGATTATATTCCTCCCCTATCTGAAAAATCTGTCCTACAGCAGATCTTTTATTCCGTATGCCACAAACACATAGATACACCCCCCCCCACCATCAAATATTCAAAATCAAGTATTTTCAATTCTTTGCTGGATTCAGCAGCAATGCCTACCTCCCATCAGGGAGGCCTGAAGGCATTGGATGTTATTCCCAATTCACAATCAGATTATTTATCATTGCAGCCAAGTAGAGACCTTTTTATTTCTGCAGGCTGTTACTTTTGAAGTGAACACACCAATTATGATCTATATGATTCTCTGATGGTAGATATTTGGTCAAACATTACTCTGGGTGTGTCTGTGAGGGTGTTTCTGGATAAGATTAACATTTGAATCTGTAGACTGAGTAAAGCAGATTGTCCTCCTTAATGTGGGTGGGCCTCATCAAATCAGTTGAAGGCATGAATAGAGCAAAAGGGCTGAGTAAGAGAGAATTCGTTCTGCCTGACTGCCTTTGGGCTGGGACATTGGGTTTTTTTGCCCTGCTTTCAGATTGGAATTGAAACACCAGCTTTTCCTGGGTCTCAAGCCTGCTAGCTTTCAGACTAGAAATATACCATCAGCTCTCCTGGTTCTCAGGAGTTTGGACTTGGAGTGCGACTACACATAGGGTCTCCCAAGCCTCCAGCTTGCCAACTGCAGATTTTGGGACATGTCAGCCTCCATAATCACGTGAGCCAATTCCTTATAATAAATCTCTTTATAAACACACACACGCTCATCCTGCTGGTTTTCTTTTTCTGGAGAACCTTGACTATTATGCAGTTTCTTTTCCTTGTTTTCACCTCTAAATTTTTGTTTCTCTTACTCTTGCTTTCCCTTTTCTTTCCTCTTTTAAATACCAGCATAATGGTTCATGATAAGTTATCTTCCATTGAGGGGTTACTCTACACCTGACCTGCCCCAGGGGAACAGGGAGAAGGGAGGAGCCATCCTGAGATCCATTCTAAGATATGAATATATTTCTCTATAAATAACTTTTTTCTGATCACAAAGTAATATGTGCTCATTGTGAGGAATTAAGAAAATGTAGAAAAAGGGGGAAAAAAGAAAGAAAATAGGCACCCATAGTCCCACATCTCAGAAATATAAGCACATGATGTTCTGATGAATTTCTTTCCAGTCGTGGTTCATCTCCAAATTGCTACTGTTCTATATGAATGGCTTTCTCTCCTATTCTTTCCACTTAACATTATAGCATGGACACTTTGTCATGTTGGCTAGTGTTTTTGCACCACCCCATTAGATTGTTCAAAAATTTCCATTACTATAAACATTATACTCCAACAGCAATACTCTAAACAGTATACTCTAATAGCAATACTCTAAGCAGCATACAGTAATGCTCTCCAGTGTATTCTAAAGCACTATAAGCAGTAATGCTATCAAAGTCTCATACCTAAATCCTTTTTGGCCAATCTGATCATCATTTTTCCTAGAATTAAAATAGAAGGATCCTAGTGTATATATACATTTGGAAGGTTCTTAATACTTAGTAACTTGATTTCCAGAATATCTGAGCCAAAAGGAGTCTTTTCATATACCATCATGCCAATTACCCTCATTATTATCAACACTCAATATTCTAATTAAATTTCGTGGGTTATTTTTTCACTATTTCTTTAACTGAAATCAGATTCTTACCATATAATCCAGCAACTGCACTGGTAGTATTGACACAAGTGAGTTGCAAACTTATGGCCACATGAAAACCTGCACACGAATTTCATGTAATTTTATTTATAAATGTCAAAAATTGGAAGCAATCAAGATGTTCTTCAATAGGTGAACAGATAAACTGTGGTACATTCAGACAATGGAGTATTATTTAGAAATAAAAAGAAATAAGCTAGAAAGCCATAAAAAGACATGGAGGAAACTTAAACATATGTTGCTAAGTGAAAGAAGGCTATTTGGAAAGGTTACATGATTCCAACCATATGACATTCTAGAAAAGGCAAAATTATAGTGATAGCAAAAAGACCAGTGGTTGCCAGTGGTTGGAGAGGGGAGGGATGGATAGCACACAGAACTTTTAGGGCAGTCTCTATGATACTGTAATGGTGGATAAATGCTATTATGCATTTGGCAAAACCGACAGAACTGTACAACACAGGGATAACTCTAAACTATGGACGTTAGTTAATAATAATGCATCAATATTTGTTCATCAGTTGTAACAAAGGTATCACACCAACGCAAAATGTTAATAATAGGCAAAACTGAGGGCGAGTCGGGGGTAATATATGAGAGCTCTACTTTCTGCTAAATTTTTCTGTAAACTTAAAACTTCTCTAAAAAATAAAGTCTATAAAAATGGCATATTCTTGTTTTATTTTGATTTTCCTTGATTGTATGGAACTTGAACATTTCTTCATGTGTTGATTCACTTGTATTTAGCCTCATGTTTTTTGGATTTTTTTCTTACTGTTTTTAAGAGCTTTCAAATATATCACTACTGTACTTTGGTTATATTTTCTTATAAATTATAAATTCTCTCTCCCTCCGATTTTAATTTGCCTTTTAATGTCATTTGGTATTATTGATAAACAAATGATACATTGTATGTACTTTGTGATTTCTTCCACTGCTCTTCTGCTTAGGAAGTTTGCACACTTCAAGAAGTATGCAAATATATTATCTATATTCATTTCTAATAGTGTTCTGATTTCAATTTTTCAAGTCACTCTCTTTTCTATTATTCATTGTGAGGTATTTTTTTTAAGTTTTCTGAGCACCATTTATTATGTCATTTTCCTTTTATGGGTTGATTTGTGATACATCTATATTGTGAACTAAATTCTCGTACTGTGTCCAGTTCTTGACTCTCCAATTTGTTCCATTGATCTCTTTATATTTAAGTTGACCACACTGTTTTAAAAGTTGCATGTCCTCATCATCCATCTTCTTTTAAAACTTTCTTGAATTTTTAACTAAGTTCCTTAAGCTTAACCAGTTAATGTTCCTAATCACTTTTCTCAAGTGGATCTTAAGGGTCTAAATCAGAATAATTACTGCAGAGGAGTCAAAGGCAGCGATATTTCCATGGTACTCAAAGCTACAGGAAGGCTGAGCCCATGCCTCTTACTTTTCTATACTTATTCCTACCCAGTGCCTGGTATACTGTAGGTACTCAAATAATTATGGAATAAATGAAAGATGAGAATATACAGTCATTTAGATGTCTACAAAATTTAAAGATCATCGTGGCAAAGAGAAATGACCTTCAGAGAGGCAAACTGAGACCATGTAAGTTATAGACACACTTCAATTCAAAGAAAGGACCTTTTTCTTTTTTTTTTTTTAAAGATTGGCACCTGAGCTAACAATTGTTGCCAATCTTCTTTTTTTTTCTTTCCGCTTGTTCTCCCCAAGTCCCCCCAGTACATAGTTGCTTATTTTAGTTGTGGGTCCTTCTAGTTGTGGCATGTGGGACGCTGCCTCAGCATGGCCTGATGAGGGGTGCCATGTCCGCGCCCAGGATCGGAAGCAGCGAAGCCCTAGGCCACCGCAGCAGAGTGCGGGAAGTTAACCACTCAACCACCGGGTCGGCCCCAAGTACCTTTTTCCCATATGTGTATAAAATTGAAGGCAACTGCCTCTTAATTTAGGAATTGCCTCCTGTTGCAGAGACCTAATATTCAAATAGAAACTAAGGCTTATTTTTTTTCTTTAATGGAGTGAAATGAAAGGTAGAAGGCTCTCTTTCTTTTTACGTTCAGTTGAAGAGACTTCATGATAAATAGTGTCTTTGTTATTGGTTAAAGGGCTTTATGATAGGGAATTGCCTCTAGTATGCCCTTAAAATTTCTTCTAATCTGTCATTCACTCAGTAAACATTTGTAGAGCGTATATTATGTATCAGGTACTGTGCTAAGTGCTTGGGATAGAAATAGAAAAGACATTGTCCACCCAACCTAAAGAAATTTAACAACTACAACACAAACATGTAGGGAGGGCATAAATAGAATGTATGGTGGGGAGGGTCTGATTTGGTCTTTGGGATTGAGGCGTATTACAGCACATTCATCATTATGATGATTCTAGAGGGATAAATTGGGACAGTTATGAGAAGTTACTATAATAATGGAGGAATTATCTGTAAAATCTTTTCCAAGTATCCTCCTCTGAGTCAAACTTGAGACAGAGAACAGTCTATTTCAAGACAGTGGCAAATGGCGCGATGGCAAAAACATCTCATTAAATTCTGCATTTCCTAATGATCGCCCTCTTTCTCTGCATTTCCCTGGGACTCGAAGAGACCACAACTAGAAGGCAGAAGGGAGGTGTTCATGAGGCTGATGATCCTTTCACAGGAATTGTGGAAATATGCGAGTTCCAGGTAGTAGGTACATGAGTGATCTATTTGTATACTTCTCTATATTTTTAAAGTTTGGTACCGCCCCCCCCCCCCTTTAAGAACAGCAGGGCGCTATGGAAATAGTTGTCAAACCCAACTGCTGTTACATGGGGAACTTAAAAAATGTTAGATTCCTGGCCATGCTACACCTGTACTGAGTTCCCAGGAGAGGGATCCAGAAGGCGGCTTTTTAAAAAGTTCCCCGGATAATCCTCATTCAGCCATTCCAGCGCAGCCCTCGGAGCAGCTTTGAAGTCCCACTTCAGCGCAGGTGGAATAGCCATTTGTTGGGGATGATGCATAGGACACCCTTCCATGCTGTGGGACATTCGTCTTAAAGAGGGGTTCCTGGTAGTAGTGGTAGAAGCAAGGAAGGGAGCGTATCATTAAAGAGGTTTTGATCAACAAAACACTTAGTTAAAACAGAACACTTCATGAGTGAAAATTCAGTTTGAAAACATATGGCACATCCCCTTTTGTCATTGTTTTAATTCCATTATTCTTGCTTCTTTCTAGGCAATTTCTATAAGTTATATGGAAGCAGGGAACCAAACAGCTATTTCAAAATTCACCCTTCTGGGACTTTCAGATGATATGGACCTGCAGCCTCTCCTCTTTGGGCTGTTCCTCTACGTGTACCTGATGTGTGTTATAGGGAACCTGCTCATCATCCTAGCTATCATCTCTGACTCCCACCTTCACAATCCCATGTACTTCTTCCTCTCCAACTTGTCCTTCACTGACATCTGTTTCAGCTCCACCACCATCCCCAAGATGTTAGTGAACATCCAGACAAAGAGCAAAGTCATCACGTATGAAGGCTGTCTCACTCAGATGTATTTTTTCATGATTTTTGCTGGCTTAGATAATTTGCTGCTGACCGTGATGGCCTATGACCGGTTTGTGGCCATCTGTCACCCCTTGCACTACACAGTCATCATGAACCCCCGCCTTTGTGGTCTCCTACTTCTGCTTTCTTGGTTAATCTGCCTGACATATTCTTTGTTGCAAAGTTTGATGGTTTTGAGGGTGTCCTTCTGCAAAGAGACAGAAATCCCCCACTTCTTCTGTGAACTTACTCAGATCCTCAAGCTTGCCTGCTCTGACACCCTTGTCAACCACATCGTGCTATATTTTGTAACTGGCCTGCTGGGTGTTATTCCCCTGACTGGGATCCTTTTTTCTTATTCTAGAATTATCTCCTCCATAATGGGAATTCCATCTACTGGGGGGAAGTATAAAGCCTTTTCCACCTGTGGGTCTCACCTCTCAGTCGTCTCCTTGTTCTATGGTGCGGGTCTTGGGGTCTACCTCACTTCTGGAACAGCCCACCCCTCCAGAAAGGGCTCAATAGCCTCGGTGATGTACACAGTGGTCACCCCCATGCTGAATCCCTTCATCTACAGTCTGAGAAACAGGGACATGAATGGGTCTCTGAGTAGACTTTTCAGCAGAGGAGTGTACTCTCAGTGAGATCACGGAAGTTAAGGACAGACAACAGAGATCCAAAGTGCTGTTAACTAGTGTTCCTGAATATGTAATCTGAAGACATAGAAAAGATATACTATTCATGATATACTAGAAGACATTCCTGAACTGAAGACTAATGTGAAGCAGCACACCAAAAGGCTCACCATCTACTAAGGAGAAAGAATGGCCAACCAATAACTAAACTTCTCATGAAAATAAACTATTTCAAGGATACAGACTCCTTCCTTTAATCATCAAGAGAGAAGGCAAGTCAAAAAAATGCAGCAGAGGAGGAGAGAGGACAACAGTGATGAAAATGTTTACACATTGTTGACTCATCTTTAACCTTCTCAGTTATGTTCTAGCTAAAACACAGCACCAAGCCTGCTGGACTATGCTTTTCCCTGGTCTGTCTAGAAATGCCATCTGGATTGCCTCATATTGATCTTCCTTGTCCCGTAAAATTGTACTTATTGTATCTTGCTTTGGTGGTGCCCACTGACCTATACTGAAGACTTTAATAGGAAACATCTTTTTGTAGTGTCAAATTTAAGAGAAAGTAAATCCTGATCTTTGTCAATCCATATGAGCCAGCAGATCTGAAATACAAGTCCAAAGCAATCTACTAGCTGTTTTCCTTGCCTCATCCACACTTCACCAAATCTTCACAGGCCTGCTCCTTCTCACAGGCTAGGGCTCAAATCAAAACTGTCAGAACTTCAGAGGCCTACCCTGGCTACCATCCTCCTATTCATTCCAGTTTTCATAGCACTTATATTTTGAGGTGCAGCAGAGCATAGCACCTAAGAGGGCCCTAGGTTTAAGTATCTCTTCATCATTCACTCATGGTGTGATCTTGTATAAGTTACTTCTCTGTGCCTCCATGCTCTCATCTGTAATAATAAGGCTGACAATACATTTCCTGAAGATTTCTCGTGGGGATTAAATGTTACACATAAGAAAGTCCAGAACAGCATCTGCATAAGTACTCAATAATTGTTAGCCATAATAAGATCCAGGAGAGCACTCGAGATCTATGTTGACCACACACAGGTGCAAAGAGATTGTGAACAGTCAGCCAGGGACTCTTCTGTTGCTTTAACCCTATTAACCATAACAGCTTGCACTGCCATGGGGAGGGGGAATGGGGGGTGGGGAGGGCAGTTCAGGTCCACTATCAGAAGAGTTGGAAAAACTGACTAGAGAGGGTGGATCAGGCTATGGGTTTAGATGGGGCTGAGTGCATCCTCAGAGCTCTAACTCAGAGCACCAAGGAAGCCATGTAGCAGAGAGGGTCCCGGCCAAGGCTCAGCTCTCTGAACAGTCATAAGAGCACCACACACTGGAGGTCAGATCTGCAGAGTCTAGGAGAGAATGTTCCTGTACCTAGAGACTAAAGATTAGGCCAGGAAATGGCCCCAGACAAGGACTGGCTACAACAGGAAGCAGGGAAGACAAAGCATACTTTATACTGGTTCAGCTCCATGCAGAGATTCTCTTGAACTGAGAGTAAAAATTTAACTTTAATACCTGTCTTAGGTTGACCTGAGGACTGTTGAACCCTCTTGGTGATCAATGGATTCGGAAACATGCAGATTCCAATGTCTGAATCCTAATTTTACCACTTATTAGGATATCTACTCTGTCCTTAAGCAGCCTCCAATTCTTCATTTGTAAATAAGTGTTGGGGGTGATTACAGAAAATCAGTGTCTAATGTACAGATTTTCAAAAGGTAGTGGGCACCATATTTATGAACACAGCATTTATTTATTTGTGTCCCCATCTTGTGCCCAAAAGAGGTAATTCTATTGGCAGGATCCTGCACCCCAAAAAGCTCGGCCCAGCTGCATCCTTTTCCAGCAGGTGTCTGAGAGAGATAGAAACTGATTGCTCCTGGGGGAAAAAAAAATCCCTTTATTCAGTGCGGTAAGTTCTTAGCTTCCAACCATTCTATGGAACCCCTGGCCCTGGTGATCAGGGCCATAAGAATTAGATGAAGCCAAAAAGATAGGGCCATCCTAATGAGCCTGGAACAGTATCTGATTGTCTTCCATCTTTCAATTAGTTCCTGGTATAGAAATTATTACTCTACCATGGGGCTTTTCAATCCAGGTACTGCTAACATTTGGTGCCAGATACTTGTGGTGGGGGCTGCCCTGTGCATTGTAGGATATGTGCTGGCATCCATGGCCTTATACACTAGACAACAGTAGCTTCCTTGACCACCATGTCCCAGTCATAAAAATAAAAAATGTCTCCAGACATTGCCAAATGTCCCTTGAGGGAAAAATCACTCCCAAATGTGCACTGATCTACCATGACCCAGGAGAACCAAGGAAAAGAAAAGGCAAGAAAAATGAAGTGAGAGGAAGACCCTGGTTTTCCTAAGGCCCAGAAAAGAATGGACCTAAGATATCAGCCTCTAGCTGAGAGAGTCCTCACATGGAGAGGGCAGCCTCAGGTCTGGAACAGAAGCACCAATTCACATTTGTTGAATAAACAGATGAACAAATTTTAGTGACCTCAAAACTCCATAGGACAAGAACCTTGTCTGTTCACTGGCTGCTGGGGGTTCACCATCTTGATTGTGGTGATAGTTTCACAAGTGTATACATAGGTCAAAACTGACCATACCGTCTATGTTAAGAATGTGCAATTTATTACACATCAATCGTCTCTATAAAAAGTTATTCCCTTTCATTTGGACCCTTCCAACACAAACACTGGCCCTGTGGTGACTGCACAAATAGGTATGATTTCTTCCCTCTCCTATCCCCACACCACTTCTGAGTATCTCCGAGTACTCTTCCACTCTTGGCTCACCCGTTGACTGCACTGGGCAGTGGGGTGCAGGCCAAAATGACACAAGCAGGGACCTGCAGTGGAGCTTATGTTCTCCTGGAAGCCACCAGCATGTGCATAGGCCCCATCTACACTGCTGGAGGATGAGACATGAGTGAAGAGCAAGTAGTTCCCAAGCTAAACTGGCAGCCAGCTGCAGACATGAGTTAAGTCCAGCTAAGCACAGACCAAATTTTCAACCAATAGAATCATAAACTAAATAAATGGTGGCTGTTTTAAACCACTGTTCTTTGGGCAGTTTATTACGCAGCGAATATAAATAGGCCCCTTCATTCCATTCTACTAAAGGGCACAGGTCACCTTTCTAAACTGCAAATCTCACCAAACTCAGTGGATTTCCTTCCAATGAACATTTAAATTGAGATGGATATATAGTGTTGATGTGTTTGTGTGTTATATAATCTGTCCCATGTTACTCCTCCAGCTTTCTCTCCTACTTCAAAGAGTGTCATTTTACATGTCAAAGAATGATATATTTTTTGTGCCTTTGCACTCTGGATTCACATGCTTATTCAAATCTGAGCCTGAATACTGTAAATAAGCCTTCTACACTTAGCTTGCATCCCCTTATATGTAGCTTTCCTTGATTGCTCCAAGTTCAACATCCCCTCCTTGGGATTTTCTGAATAGATTAAGTGGTTACACTAGCTATCTCATTTATTGTTTATCTCTGTCTCTCCTCCTAGACCTTTACTCCTTTAAGGGCAGTTCTGTGTCTTATTGTCTTTCTCCCGGAAGCCTAATTCAGTGTAAGGCACTTAACTGACATTCATTGGTTCTCTAGAGAGGAAAAAGTTCTGAGTGATGGGAGTTACCCAAACATTACACAAGACAGAGCTGTTTCCTGCTGGAGAGGATCCAAGAATTGAAAGCCATAGTCAGACAAGACTCTATGCGAGAATAATTAGAAGTCCCCTCCAGAGAGACCATGTACGGTATCGTGTCTGTCCCAAGAACCAGCAGGGAATTGCAATGAGATGCAAGAGCTCTGGGCCATTTAGGTGGAGATGGGAATTTAGCTTCCTTCTGCCCTGATAATTGATGTGATGGCAGGACTGGGCACAGAGGGAGTAGTTGCGCTGGATTCCCAAAGCTCCTAATTAAAGAAATAGTCCTGTTCTACTCAATGCTGAGAGATAAGTGCTCTCCTTCCCTTGGGCCTGTCCTCTAGGGTACACAGGTTTTTTTTTTTTTTTTTTTTTTCAAATCTAGGCAAGAGCAAGTCAATGATTGCTATTTCTTCACTAATGAGCCTAAGAAAACTTTTGACCAGGGCCTGCAGCACATTCAGCACCTTCACTCATGGATGTGCCAAGCACCTCCACCACTCACCCAAAGACCTGCACGGAAGCACTGCAAGAGGAAAAGGAAGAGGGCAGGGATTCCAGGAAGGCAAATGGAAGACAGAAGTCCTGGAAGAGATGAAGTGAGCTCTGACAGAGTAGGGACTCAACAAATGGGTCCTGTTTCCAGCTGGCAAGCTGACTTTTCGCTGCTGTGTCTTCAGCACGTGAATGACTACCTTACAATGGTGTGTGGAAGGCTGTAGTTAATCTACGGGTAAAGTGTTCAAATCTTCCATCTTCTTGGCTAAGGTAGAGAAACTACTCTTTAAAAAATTATGACAAATATTAAGTCAAAACAATTGTCAAAGACCCAAGGCTGGAACTTGTCTTTAGGAAGCAGATTTATTTATTTATTTAGGTTTTCAAGGAGTAACTGCGTAGGTTATAAAAAGAAAATCAGCTTTGATTCTGAATTCAGAAAAGTAGCAGTGGGCTAAAGACAAATATAAAGAAGTTTGTGTTGCTTAAACCAAAAGGGTCAGAAGGGTTTTCTTGGGCTCCTGTATAACAGGGGACTACAGTTAAAAGAAATGCTAGTCTTGATCCCTGTTTAATGAGTCTCTAGAATAACCCAAGAAAACAGGGGAGACAAAAATAAAGACACTAGAGGAGGCGGGACCAAGATGGCAGAGTGAGTGGTCTTCTTTGTCTCTCCCCCGTCAAATCCACAATTAATTGGACATTCACCGATTAACAAAGGATATCCAGATGGCATCTCAAGACGCCTGAGTCCCGTGCTACTACACATTGGAAGGCGGATGGACTTCCCCCCGGGAGGAGGTGGAAATAGGTGAAAACTCTCCAATCCCTGACCCCCAACTCCTGGACAGCCTAGTTCCTGCAGGAGGCTCTGTTCCAGCAGACTCCCCCATAGCATCTCCACACACCAAGGGTGGGAGTGCGCACTCACCAACAGAGCGATGGTGGAAACAGGTGACAACAGCCCTACCCAAGCCCGCCGTGATTACACCTAAGCCCAGGGGGAATCCCCAGGGTCCCACACCCACCAACAGGGAAGGCCTCTGCTCGCCATTAGCAGGGAGGCCCCATCCAGAATCCAGCACAAAGAAAAGCTCCCGGCGGGCCCAGCACGGCACCAGACTGAAAGCTGTGGCTGGGCTCATGGTCTCCGGTGCATGGGGCGCCCAGACTTCCTGTAGACGTGCTTGGGGACACAGTTGGAGCTCCAGCGCCTGGCTCTGCGGCACAGGGGAAGGCTCCGGGGTCCCGCACCTCCCCGGCAGGGAAAGCCTCTGCTCGCCATTAGCAGGGAGGCCATGCCCAGAATCCAGGACAAAGGGAAGCTCCCGGTGGGAGGAAACCCCAGCACGGCACCAGACCGCAAGCTGCTGCTGGGCTCACGGTCTCTGGCACACGGGTCGGTGCAGGGGCCACCCGGACTTCCCGTGAACGCACTTGGGGACTGGGTGGAGCTCCAACACCTGGCTCTGCGGCCCGAGGGGATGCTCCAGGGTTCCGCAACCCCCCAGCAGGGAGGCCCCACCCAGCATTCGGAACACCAGGAAGCTCCCTAGAGCAGAATTCCCCACAAGGCAGCAGCTTACAAGCCACTGCCAGGCCGACGGACTCTGGCCATGTTCCAGACGAGGCAAGGCGCTCCCAGAGATCCCGTGAGAGTGGAGTGGGGCAGAGTGGAGCTCCAGTGAAATGGCTACGTAGCCCAGGGGGGAACTCCAGGTTCCTACAGCAGCCTCAGCAAAAGCCTCTGCACAGCACTAGTGGAGAGGTCCCGACTGGCAATCGCAAGGCGGGAAGGCCCTGGGGCAAAAGCAGCACAGCTAGGTGAGCTAACGACAGACTGCAGAAGATACCCATAGCTCTGCTGGGACCTATAGTGGACAAGTGTGGTCTGGTGGGCTCTGTTAGGGACAAATCAGAGATTATAGGTGATCCTGCTCCTGGCTGATGGGAAAGCCCACAACACTGCTGCAGACCACAAGGAGGGAGTGCATCTAAGTGGGCTGAAGCAGTAGGCACCAGCAGCCTGAGGCCCCCTTGCGATTGCCCCCACAACCGACAAGGGACCCCACAGGACCACTGTGACACGAGTAGGGGTCCAGGTCCAGTCAGTAACAGTTGAACAGGGTTCCTGGTTGGTGCAGTCTAAACAGCTGTCCCCACCACATCAGTCGCAACAAGTGGAAGCAGCGACTAAACTCTATCTCTATGCAGAGGCACAAATCCATGCCATCAATCAGTATGAAAAAAACATATTAAATCTCCAGAACAGAAGGAAAATGATAAGCACCCAGAAAACAATCCCAAAGACAATGAAATCTATAACCTAAATGACGATGATTTCAAATCTGCCATTATTAAAAAACTCAACGAGCTAAAAGAGAATTCCCATAGACAACTCAATGAATTCAGGAGCTATGTCACAAAAGAGCTTGCTACTATAAAGAAGAACCAATTAGAAATACTGGAGATGAAGAACACAATGGAGGAGATTAAGAAAAATCTGGACTCTCTGAACAGTAGGGTCGATAATATGGAGGGCAGGAATATAGAAATGCTGCAGACAGAGGAGGAGAGAGAACTAAGACTAAAGAGAAATGAAGAAACTCTCCAAGAATTATCAGACTCAATTAGGAGATGTAACATAAGGATTATAGGTATACCAGAGGGAGCAGAGGAAAAGGGGGCAGAAGGCCTGTTCAAAGAAATAATAGCTGAGAACTTTCCAAACTTGGCAAGAGAGATGGAACTTCATGTGACAGAAGCCAGTAGATCTCCAAACTTTATTAACGCAAGAAGACCAACCCCAAGGCATATAGTAGTGAAACCAGCAAAAGTCAACGACAAAGAGAAAATACTAAGGGCAGCCAGGCAGAAGAAAATAACTTACAAAGGAAACCCCATAAGCCTATCAGCAGAATTCTCAGGAGAGACCTTTCAGGCTAGAAGAGATTGGAATGAAATATTCAAAACTCTGAAGGACAAAAACCTGCAGCCAAGAATACTCTACCCAGCGAAAATATCCTTCAAATATGATGGAGAAATAAAAACTTTCCCAGATAAACAAAAGTTAAGGGAGTTCATCGCCACAAAACCTCCTCTTCAAGAAATGCTCAGGAAGAACCTCATTCCTGAAAAATCAAAAAAAGGAAAGGGGTTACAAAATCCAGAACAAAGGAGAGAAGGAGAAGGACAATAACACAAAGTAACAGCTCTCCATCAGGACAAAATGCAAAAGAACCGGAAAACAAGTGATAAAATGGCAACAGTAGGCCCCCACGTTTCAATAATCACTCTAAACGTGAATGGATTGAACTCTCCAATCAAAAGGCACAGAGTGGATGGATCAAAGAACAAGATCCAACAATATGCTGCCTCCAGGAAACACACCTCAGCCCCAAAGACAAACACAGACTCAAAGTGAAGGGATGGAAGACAATACTCCAAGCTAATAATGAACAAAAGAAAGCAGGTGTTGCTATACTTATATCAGACAAAGTAGACTTCAAAGCAAAACAGATAAAGAAAGACAAAGAGGGGCAGTATATAATGATAAAAGGGATGCTCCACCAAGATGACATAACACTTATAAATATATATGCACCTAACACAGGAGCACCAAAATTCATAAAGAAACTATTAACAAAACTAAAAGGAGACAGCAACAGCAATACAATAATAGTAGGGGACCTCAACACCCCATTAACATCAATGGACAGATCATCCAGACAGAAAATCAACAAGGAAATTATAGAATTAAATGAAAAATTAGAGCAGATGGACCTAATAGATATATATAGGACACTTCACACAAAAACAGCAGGTTACACATTCTTCTCAAGCGCACATGGAACATTCTCAAGGATAGACCATATCTTGGGAAACAAAGCAAGCATCAATAAGTTCAAGAGGGTTGAAATAATATCAAGCATCTTTTCTGATCACAATGCTATGAAACTAGAAATCAACTACAAGAATAAAGCTGGGAATGAGCCAAAACTGTGGAGACTAAACAACATGCTACTGAACAAACAATGGATTATTCAAGAAATTAAAGAAGAAATCAAATATTATCTGGAGACAAATGAAAATGAAAACACGCCATACCAAATTATTTGGGACGCAGCAAAGGCAGTCCTAATAGGGAAATTCACTGCAACACAGGCTCACCTCAATAAGCAAGAAAAATCTTACATAAACAATCTCAAACGACACCTAACAGAATTAGAAAAAGAAGAATAAACAAAGCCCAAAGTCAGTGGAAGGAGGGAAATAATAAAAATTAGAGCAGAAATAAATGATATTGAAACAAAAAAGACAGTAGAAAGGATCAATGAAACAAAGAGTTGGTTCTTCAATAAAATTAACACAATTGACAAACCCTTAGCTAGACTCACTAAAAAAAAAAGACAGAAGTCTCAAATAAATAAAAGTAGAAACGAGAGAGAGGAGAAATCACAACAGATACCGAAGAAATACAAAGGATCATAAGAGAATACTATGAAAAACTATGCCAACAAATTGAACAACCTAGAAGAAATGGATAAATTCCTAGACTCATAAAACCTACCCAAATTGAATGAGGAAGAAATAGAGAATCTGAATAGACCAATCACAAGTAAAGAAATAGAAAAAGTGATCAAAAACCTCCCCAAAAATAAGAGTCCAGGACCAGACGGCTTCTCTGGAGAATTCTACCAAATATTCAAAGAAGATTTATTACCTATCCTTCTCAAACTATTCCAGAAAACAGAGGAAGATGGAGCACTCCCAAATACATTCTATGAAGCCAACATCACCCTGATCCCCAAACCTGACACGGACAACACAGAGAAGGAAAACTACAGGCCAACATCACTGATGAACATAGATGCAAAAATCCTCAACAAAATTTTGGCAAACCGAATACAGCAATACATCAAAAAGATTATAGACCATGATCAAGTGGGATTTATACCAGTGACACAAGGATGGTTCAACATCCGCAAGTCAATCAACATGACTCACTACATTAACAAAACGATAAACAAAAACCACATGATCATCTCAATAGATGCAGAGAAAGCATTTGACAAGATCCAACATCTATTTATGATAAAAACCCTCAATAAAATAGGTACAGAAGGAAAGTACCTCAACATAATAAAGGCCATATATGACAAACCCACAGCCAACATCATACTCAATGAACAAAAACTGAAACCCATCCCTCTCAGAACAGGAACAAGACAAGGGTGCCCACTTTCACCACTCTTATTCAACGTAGTACTGGAGGTTCTGGCCAGAGCTATTTGGCAGGAAAAAGAAATAAAAGGAATCTAAATAGGCAATGAAGAAGTAAAACTCTCGCTGTTTGCAGACGACATGATCTTATATATAGAAAACCCCAAAGAATCCACAGAAAAACTATTAGAAACAATCAACAACTACAGCAAAGTTGCAGGGTATAAAATCAACATACATAAATCAGTAGCATTTCTATATGCTAACAATGAACTAACAGAAAAAGATCTCAAGAAGTCAATGCCATTCACAATCGCAACAAAAAGAATAAAATACCTTGGGATAAATTTAACCAAGGAAGTGAAAGATCTATACAACGAAAACTACAAGACCTTCTTGAAAGAAATCGACGACGACATAAAGAGATGGAAAGACATTCCATGCACATGGATTGGAAGAATAAACATAGTTAAAATGTCCATACTACCTAAAGCAATCTACAGATTCAACACTATCCCAATCAGAATCCCAATGACATTCTTTACAGAAATTGAACAGAGAATCCTAAAATTCATATGGGGCAACAAAAGACCCCAAATTGCTAAAGCAATCCTGAGAAAGAAGAACAAAGCTGGAGGCATCACAATCCCTGACTTCAAAACATACTACAAAGCTACAGTAATCAAAACAGCATGGTACTGGTACAAAAACAGATATACAGATCAATGGAACAGAATTGAAAGCCCAGAAATAAAACCACACATCTATGGACAGCTAATCTTCGACAAAGGAGCTGAGGACCTACAATGGAGGAAAGAAAGTCTCTTCAACAAATGGTGCTGGGAAAACTGGACAGCCACATGTAAAAGAATGAAAATTGACCATTCTTTTTCACCACTTACTAAAATAAACTCAAAATGGATCAAAGACCTAAAGATTAGGCCTGAAACAATAAGTCTTCTAGAAGAGAATATCGGCAGTACACTCTTTGACATCAGCTTCAAAAGAATCTTTTCGGATACCATAACCCCACACAAGAGGGAAACAATAGAAAGAATAAACAAATGGGACTTCATCAGACTAAAGGGCTTCTTCAATGCAAGGGAAAACAGGATTGAAACAAACTAACAGCCCACTAATTGGGAAAAAATATTCACAAGTCATTTTTCTGACAAAGGGTTAATCTCCATAATATACAAAGAACTCACACAACTCAACAATAAAAAATCAAACAACCCAATTACAAAATGGGCCGGGGACATGAACAGACATTTCTGCAAAGATATAAAGATGGCCAATAGACGCATGAAAAGATGCTCCTCATCACTAAACATAAGGGAAATGCAAATCAAAACTACACTAAGATATCACCTTACACCTGTTAGAATGGCAAACATATCCAAAACCAAGAGTGACAAATGTTGGAGAGGCTGTGGAGAAAAGGGAACCCTCATACACTGTTGGTGGGAATGCAAACTGGTGCAACCACTATGGAAAACAGTATGGAGATTCCTCAAAAAGTTAAGAATAGAAATACCTTATGACCCAGCCATCCCACTACTGGGTATCTATCCTAAGAACCTGAAAGCAGCAATTCCAAAAGTTCCATGCACCCCTATGTTCATCGCAGCATTACTCACAATAGCCAAGTCATCGAACCAACCTAAGTGCCCAGCAACTGATGATTGGATAAAGAAGATGTGGTATATATATATATATATATATACACACAATGGAATACTACTCAGCCATAAAAAAGGACAAAGTCGTCCCATTCACAACAACATGGATAGACCTTGAGGGTATTCTGTTGAGTGAAATAAGACAGACAAAGACGAACTCTGTATGACTCCACTCATAGGTGGTAGTTAGCATATGGACAAAGAGAACAGATCGTTGGTTGCCAGGGGAAAGGGGGGTGGGGGGAGGGCACTAGGGGTGAAGTGGTGTACCTACAACATGACTAACAATGATGTACAACTGTAATTTCACAAGGATGTTAACTTTCATAACCTTAATAAAAAATAAAAAATAAAATAAAGACACTAGAGAAATACTTTAGCCTCTGACACAACAGCCACAGCCAATAGTAAACACAGGCTAACCTCGAGCCAAAAAACCATAAAACACACAGAAGACCTACCTACTGATGTTCCTTTTACCCAACACATCATGTCAAGTTTTCAACAAAAACTTGCAAGCCATGATAAAAGGCAAGAAAAAATAGTCTAAAATGAGAAAGCAAGCATCAGAGCCAGACTCAGTTATGGCAGAGATTTTGGAATTATCAGACCAGGAATTTAAAGCAACCATGGTTAACATGCTAAACGTTCTAACTGGAAAAGTGAACACGCAAAACAAATGGGTAATGAAAGCAGGGAAACAGAAACTCTAAGAAAGAATCAAAAGGAAATGCTAGAAATAAAAAACTTTATTAACAAAAACAAAAAAAGACTGTTCTACCTGAAAATTTAAAAACCTCACACTAACTTTTTTTTCTTGAGGAAAATCAGCCCTGAGCTAACTACTGCCAATCCTCCTCGTTTTGCTGAGGAAGACTGGTTCTGAGCTAACATCCATGCCCATCTTCCTCTACTTTATACGTGGGACACCTACCACAGCATGGCTTTTTGCCAAGCGGTGCCATGTCCGCACCAGGGTCCAAACTGGCGAGCCCCAGGCCACCGAGAAGCATAACGTGCAAACTTAACTGTTGTGCCACCGGGCTGGCCCCTTGTATTAACTCTTGAGTGAAGGGGAAACTATAAACTAAAGTTACAGAATTTTAAAGAAATAATGATAATCAAGACTACATATTAGAATCTATGGAATGCATTATAAAGTAGTGATCAGGGGAAAATTCACTGCACATAACACTTGTCAATAAAATGAAAGATTAAGAATTAATTATCAGTTAAGAAAAGAGAAACAAACCAAAAGAAAGCATAAGGAAGGAATAGAGATAAAAGCAGGAATTAATGAGGAAAACAGAAAAACAATAGATCTAATTAGTCAAAATTCTATTCTGGGAGGAAAAGCAAACAAATAAATCATCAGCTCATTTGGTCCAGGAAAAGAGACACAGCAAATACACAAAAATAAGTAATGACCATTGAATCAGAAAATATTTCAAAAGTTATGAGATTACTTTGCTAATCTCTAACTACACTAGACAAAATGGACAATTTTCCAGGAAAATACAGATTACTAGTATTGACTCAATATTCAAGTTAGAAAGCATACAGACCAATTTCCATAAAAGAAATAAAGTTCCAAAGGAAATAGCCCACCAAAAAGCATTTGGCCCAGCTGATTCCATAGAGAATTCTACCAAATCTCCCAACACCACATAGTCCTAAGGCTGTATAAATTATTCCAGAGCACTGGAAAGAAAATTCCTAATTCCTCTTATGAGCAAAGATAATACTAATACCTAAGCCAGATAAAGACAGTATAAAGAAAACTACAGACCAATTGTCATTCATGAATACAAATGCAAAATTCTAAACAAATTACTAACAAACAGAATCCAAAATCACATTAAGAAGATAATACACCATGACAAAGTGAAATTCATTCCAGGAATGCAAGATTTGTTGAATACTGAGAAATTTATTAATATCATTACTATATAAATAAACAATAGTAAAGGAACCATGGTCCTCTTCAAAAGATGTTCAAAAAAACTTTGAGGAAATTCAACACCCATTCATGATAAATCATTCAAGAATACAGGATACCCTCTCACTATGATAAAATAAATATATACCTTAGTTCTAAAAAACTACATCTTAATTAATGGAAAACAATAGGGGCATTACCCGTAGAACAAAGCAAAGATGCCCATTATCTCTGCTACTATTTAGCATTGTATTACGGGTATTAGGCAATGCAATTAGACAGGCAAAAACAACTAGAGGTGTAAGAACTTGGAAACAAGTAAAGATACCTCAATTTGTCGAGGATATGGTAGCATGCCTGAAAGACCCCAGAAAAGCAATAATAAAACTCAAAAAATAATTCAGTGAAGTAGCAAGTTACAAAATTAAGATACAAAGTTAGTAGCTTCCATATACAGAAACTGTGAAGAGAAGACATATCAGTAGAGAAAATTTTATTTACAGTAAAAGATTAAATACTTAGGGAAAACTTAACAAGAATGTAGAAAATTCGTATAAGGAAAATTTTTAAACATTCCTGACAAAAACTAAAGTAGACTGGAACAAAGGGAAAGACATTCCCTGTTCTTGCACAAGACAACTTAATATCATAGAGATGTTAGGTCTCCCCAAGTTAACTTTAATTCAAGGTAATGCCAATAAAATACCAACAAGCTAATTTTATGGAACTGAACAAGGTAATAGGAAAGTGCATATTAAAAAAAAAAAAAAGAAAAAGTAGGAAAACCTCGGAAAACACTGAAAAAGAAAAAAACCAAAAGGGGAACTAGACCTCCCAGACATCCAAACTATAAAGCCCGTTTTAATATAAAAGCCCATGGCATGGTACATGAAGAGAAAAACAGACCAGAATAGAATAATGTCCAGAAATAGTATAAATACATAATGGAATCCAGTACATGACAAAGATGACATGTCAAATAATAAAGATTTATTTTTAAAATAAATGATGTTGGGTCAATCTGGAAAAAAATAAATCTTAATCCTACGTCACATAATACACAAAAAAAAATCCATTTCAGATGGACTCTAGATCTAAATGTGTATACCAACACAATAAAACTTGTAAAAGAAAATGTAGTAGCTTCTTGCCTTCATGCTAGGCAAGTACTTCTCACACAGGAACAGACTAGTGCTGTCCATAAAGATTAGATGACATTAAAATTATGAACTCATTTCATCAAAAGATATCAATTAAAACACGAAGAGGAAAGCCACAGAGTGTGAGAAAATATCTGACAAACATATCCATCCATAACGTTCACATCTGGAATATAAACTAAGTAAGAAAAAGGCAGGCAACTTTAGTATCATCTTATCTAACTTCATAAAAGAGCTTGCTGGAAAACCAATTTTCACCACCACTTTGGAAAACTGTCATCACCTACAGAAATGAATATATACATCCCACATGACCCAGCAATTTCAGTCCAGGTTATATAGCCAAGACAAACATATATGCTTGTGCATTATCAGAAATATGAAACTACGCTCAAAGCAGCATTATTCACAATAGCCCCAAACTACAAAGTCAAATGTCATCAGCACAAATGGCTTAATAAATTATGGAATATTCAAACAATGGAAGACAATAAAATGTACCAACTAGAGATACTCAAAACCATATGGACAAACTTCACAAAAATATCAGGCAAGTTAAGACAGACACAAAAGAACAAATACTGAATGGTTCCATCTGTACAGGATTCAAAAACAAAAAACCCAAGGCACGTTGTCAGGGTCAGAATATCAGTTACCTGTGGAGAGTAGAGAAGGATTTGTCATTTGGATGAGGCAAGAAGGGGTATTATCAGAAATGCCTTTTTTTTTTTAGTCAGAAAAGACTAAAATAATAGTCTTTTTCTTGCCTGAGTACATGGATGTGTTCATGTGATAATTTACCTGTACATGAATTAAGCACTTTTCTGCATTTCAGTAAAACCTGTTTTAAATGTTACTACACACACACAAGATCATCATTACACAACCACTGCAGAAACAACTTTCGTGTTATACTGGTAAGTTGAACATGCAGAGACCTCAGAACCCAGCAATTTCACACTCCTGGAACAGCTCACCAACGCTCCAGAAGGCATTTATACAATTTCTTAAAGCAGCATTGTTCATTAACTGGGAAAAATGGGAACAACTGTACATCAGCAGTAGAAAGGGTAAATAAATCGTGGGCTAATACATAGGATAACTTTCTGGAAGTGAAAATGAAACAACAGCTCCCTTCATCAATGTGACTCTTAAACCACATCTGTTGCTAAGAATCTAGGCACCAAGAAATCTGACTTGAGATTTGCAATGGCTTGTTAGCAAGTTTCTGTTTGCACCTTGTCCCTCTTTAGCCTATCAACCCAGAAGCCACTATGAAACTTTCAAAACAGAAATTGAATAACTGTCACTTCTGTGTTGAAAACTCTCCAATGACTTCCTACTACACTGAACGTGAAAGGCAATGTCCTTCCATTTAACCCACAAGACACTCCCAGGATCAAGACCCTGTTACAGCTCTGATTTCATCATTAACTGCAACTTCCAAGATTGCTCCACTTGAGTCACACCAACCCATTTGCTACTGCACGGCTGCCCCAAGCACAATTCTTTTTCATGACCTTCAGACTGCTGAGGCTGCTCTTCCCCCGATTACAATATGGCACACACTTGCAGTTCATTTGCATCTCTGTTCAAATGTCCCCTTAAACAAAAGGCTTTTCTGATTCATCCAATAGCTCTGCTGAACCCCCATATTCCCTATCATCACCTCAGTTAATTTTCCCCCATTGCACTGACCATCATCTGATATACAGTATTTACCCATTTGTTTATCAGGTGCCTCACCTCCAAGTAGAATGTAAGTACCAGGAGGGCAAAAATCCTGATTCACCACTAGACTCAGGACATAGAACTGGGCCTGACATAAAAGGATGGACTCAGACGCAAGCACAACTACTTGTTAATAGGTTAATTTCAGACAAGTAACCTAAACTTGCCTCAGTCTTCAATTCTCCATATGTAAAAGGGAGACACTGATGGTACCCGCTTCTTAGGGCTTTTGTGAAAACTAATATACTTCTTTCAATTCAAGCCAAGAAAATAAGTGTTTAAACGTTTAAGTACATCAGAGATTTGAAATACAATTTAAAAACTTGGTTTACACAATTTAAAAACCCATATCCAACAACTGAAACTATAAGCAGATGATACTCACACATGTAGCAGTTATAAGACCTCACTAATGACAAGTGCATGGGTTACAGACAGCAACCAGCTGGGTATAGCAAAACGACCCCACCACCAATAAAACAATTAGTAAACAGATAATGAAATACTCAAAGCAGCTTAAACCAATAGTTTTATTTTTTCTCATGTTATAGGAAGTCTGGAAATAAATCCAGGGCTAGTGCAGACACTCCAATATGCCACTGTGGGGGCCAGGATCATTGCGATTTTTCTGCAGTATCCTCCTTAGCCTGTGGCTTGTATCCTCTTCGTCACAAGACTGATCTTTTAACACTAAGTGCTGAATCTCCTTGCAAGGTGAGATGTAGGGGGAAGAGCAAAAAAGAAAAAACAGGGGCCGGCCCCGTGGCCGAGTGGTTAAGTTTGCACATTCCACTTCGGCAGCCCTGGGTTTTATTGGTTTGGATCCTGGGTGAGGACATGACACTGCTTGTCAGGGCACGTTGAGGCAGTGTCCCACATGCCACAACTAGAAGGACCCACAACTAAAATATAGAAATATGTACTGGGGGGATTTGGGGAGAAAAAGCAGAAAAAAAAACCCAGAAGATTGGCAACAGTTGTTAGCTCAGGCGCCAATCTAGAAAAAAAAAAAGAAAAAAACCAAACGAATCCAGGTAAGAATAACCCTTTTTCAAGAGCTTTCTCATAGCCCATACAATGACATCTGCTTATTTGTCAAATGATCAGGCTGTGGGACATGGACTGCACAGGCTGCAAGAAAACTTGTAAAAGGTTTTAAAAAGCAGCACACCTTACTAATCTGACAAAACTTGGATTTTCTTGATATGGAAGAAGAGATATTGGGGAAGGAACCAGAAGTGCATGCCACCCTTGGCTGGACAGGAGGCCAAAAACATTCCAAAGAATCCATCTGATGAAGACATCATGCTCTGATCACAATGCATTTGAATTAGATATTCGTAACAAATAGGTACTAAAAATACCCACGTTACACAGTACAAAACACATTCTAAACAGTGTGTTGCCAAGGAAGTTATCCAAAAGGAAATGAATATATATCAAGAATGAAGGTATGGTAAAAATACTATATACAAACCTTTTGTGATGAGGCATAAGGGTTATTTAGAGGAGCATCATATTTACTAGAAAACCCCATTGAGAAGTGAGTTCTCCCATGCACAACTGAGGGGGCAATGGCTGAAACTGTCCTACATATGGACCGTCTGCGGTGTGGGTTCTCATGTGTTGCCTGAAAGAATTACACAGATTATATTTTTGAAGTTTTAATTTCTCCTAGTGTGAGTACTCACACCTTTCAAAACTTGAGGGATTGCTGTAGGCCATGGTTTCTCAACCTCAGCAAGACTAACATTTTGGGGCACATGATTCTTTGTTGTGGTGGGCTCCTGTGCATTGTAGGATATTTAGCAGCATCCCTGATGTCTTCCAACTATATGCCAGTAGCATTGCCCCAGTTATAACAACCAAAAACATCTCCAGACAGTGCCAAACGTCCCCTGGGGACCAAAATCACCCCCAGGTGAGAAATGCTGCTGAAGACAAAAGTTTGGCCAAGTTTTTCTGTTAAGGACCAGATAGTAAGTAATTTTAGGCTTTGTGGACCACTTACATGGTGTCTGTCACACAGTTGTCTTCTTTGAAAATTTAACAACTACTCTTAGCTTGCAAGCTGTAAAAAAAATACCAGACAGCTGGCCATAGTTTGCCAGCCCCTGTTACAGACTTTCCCCCATTCTTACTTTTATATGATTTCTCTCACAAGGAAGACAGTGTGAGAGCAGAAAAGGTTTGCCCAGTCAGTGAATTTAGAGATTCTCCCTACTGTGCTTACTCACGTGCCCAGAATATGAGACACTGTGTTAAAGCCATTTCGACATTAAATACTAGGCTAGAGTTTCTCTCAAGTTCTCATGTTTTTCAAGAGCTGAACGCATAATGACAGCTTCTCCACACCACATAGACATCTTCTTCCCCAGGATGAGCTCTCACGAATCTCCAAAGTGATGAGAAAAAAACTCAAATCTTTCCAACTCATTACACAAACTGGATTTCTCCCAATTTACATGTATTCTTTTGTGCCCAATAAGATAAGTTCATCAAGGCTCTCTTGCCTTCCTGACACCTATGAGGTTTCCTCTCAGTCTGAGCTCTTGCACTTCTCTTAAAGATGTGTCACTGGAGCCTTTTCCACACGGATGATGCAAACAGCTTCTCTCCCCGGTGAGTTTTCACATGACTCCGCAGGGACGAATGATCACTGAAGGCTTTCCCACAGGCCAGGCATTCATAGGGTTTCTCCCCAGTGTGTATCCTCCTGTGCACATTAAGGTTTGAGCCTATGCTGAAGGCTTTCCCACAATGATCACACTCATAGGGCTTCTCTCCTGTGTGACTTCTCATGTGTGTCTTAAGGGTTGACTGGTTTCTGAATGCTTTCCCACACTGTCTACATTCAACGCGTTTCTTTACAAGATGAATACTCATATGCCTCCTCCGGGATAAATAATCGCCAAAGACTTTCCCACAGGCAGCACATTCATAGCGTCTCTCTTGAGTGTGTATTTTCCTGTGTGCGGTTAGGTTTGAGCTTGCGCTGAAAGCTTTTCCACAGAGATCGCACCCGTACGGTTTCTCTCCAGTGTGAGAATTCATATGTGTCTTAAGGATAGACTGGTTTCTGAACGCTTTCCCACACTGTCTACATTCAACAGGTTTCTTTACAATATGAATTCTCATGTGTTTTCTCCGCGATAAGAGATCACCAAAGGATTTCCCACATTCTTTACATTCGTATGTTTTCTCTACCATGTGGTTCTTCTTGTGCAAATTAAAGTTAGACTTCCATCTGAAGGCTTTTCCACACTGTGTGCATTCATAGGGTTTCTCTCCAGTGTGATTCCTGACATGCTCTTTGAGATGTGAGGGATGCTGAAAAGCTTTCCCACAGTCAACGCATTCATAGGGTCTCTCTCCAGTATGTGTTCGTTTGTGTGCAATGAGGTGGCAGCTCCTGCCATACGCCTTCCCACACTCATCACACTTGTAAGGTCTCTCCCCAGTGTGAACTCTCATGTGTATCTTCAGAGAAGATAGGGTTCGGAATGCGTTTCCACACTGACTGCAGTCAAAGGGCTTCTCTGTGAGGTGAGTTCTCGCATGACTCCTAAGGGCTGAGGGATCATTGAAAGCTTTCCCACAGGCACTGCATTCATAGGGTTTCTCCCCTGTGTGTATTCTCCTGTGCCGGGTAAGGGAAGCACTCGTGGTGAAGGCTTTTTGGCACTGATGACATTCATGCATTTTTCTCCCATTGTAAATGCTCACATGTTGAGTTAGATGTGACCTGTTCTTGAGAGCTACCCCACAGTCCCGGCGGTGATAGGGCCTCTTAACAGTGTGTCTCCCCATCTGCTGAGTAAGATGAGCACTCATGGTGAAGACTTCAAACAGGTGAGCATATCCAGTGGATTTCTCTCCAAGATGAGTTCTATCCTGTTGATTAAGAGATGAGTGCTAACTAAGGCATTTCTCATATTGATTACACTCCTACGTTATCCCCAAATAAACTGACACAAATTGAAGCACAAATTTTGGTGTTATAATTTGCAGTGCAAAAGTACTGTTCCTGCCCCATTTTGGCTCTATGAAGTAGAACAGGTGAATGCTAGCCCCTAAGGCTCCCACGTGTATAACTTCTTTCACAAAACTTTTTACATATATTTACCCCAGAGATACTGTAGGTACAGTTCCAGACAACCACAATAAAGCAAATATTGCAATAAAGCAACTCACATGAATTTTTTGGTTTCCCAGTACATATAAAAGTTATGTTTACACTATACTGTAGTCTATTAAGTATGCAATAGCATTATGTCTAAATAAAACAATGTACATACCTTAATGTAAACATACTATATTGCTAAAAATGCTAACCATCACCTGAACCTCCAGTGAGGTGTAATCTTTTTGCTGGTGGAGGGTCTTGCCCTTCACACAGTATCTGCAAAGTGCAATAAAATGAGGTATGCCTACACTTTGTTAACCATTTAAATGTGAACTGAGCCCCAACACTCAATATCTGAGACATAGTTACACAAATATTTACTCACTGGAAGTCTAAGTGGGGAAGCTTGGGGCTAGCTTTAGGACTATCTCCCAAATTAGTAACACTTAAGAGTCTCTGACAGTACTTCCTCTTGAAGACGTCGCTCACCTGGTTCTTGAGCTGCTTCTCTAACTTAGCCTATCTGAGTCTTCTCCCAATACGGAAGATCCAGAATTAACCCAAGGAAATCTTACCATTGTCACACCATTGGTTGTTTCCTTCCCAAAAATATCTTCCACAAGAATTGTCCATTTGGTTTTAGATGGAGTCTCCCAATCTGAAACAAATTGAGAAACTACTAACTTGCTGGAAAAAGAAAATGGTGAGATGACAGTGACAAAGACAGGTGGATTTCTTTGCAAATATTAACCCTAAAGAAGGAAAGCTGATGTGAAAGAAAAGAACACAAACATGAGTAAAAATGACTGAAAAATTTGACTGTAAAAAATTTACCCTTGGCAATGACAGGGGTGGATATTTAAGTCAATTCACTAAGAAGTAATTTTTCAAAGACTGACGTTGATAATGACAGAAGGAATATGATCAGGAATGTTAAGTACAGAGAAATGGGAGAAAGAGACCATGTGGACATGTGACATTTAAAAATGAAGCCTACCAATTCCACTTCTGGGTATTTATCCCAAGAAAACAAAAACAGTAACTCAAAAAGATATCTGCACCCTCACGTTCCTTGTAGCATTATTTACAGTAGCCAAGATATGGAAACAACCTAAGTGTCCTTTGAAAGATAAATGGAAAAAGAAAATGTGGTATATATAAAGAATGGAATATTATTCAGCCGTAAAAAAGAAGGACATCCTGCCATTTCTGACAAAACGGATGGAACTTGAGGGCATATTATGCTAAGTGCAATAAGTCAGACAGAGAAAGACAAGTATTGAATGATCTCACTTATATGTGGAATCTTAAAAAAAACAAAGCAAAACCAAGCTCACAGATACAGAGAACAGACTGATGGTTGTCAGAGGTGGGAGAGAGTGGAGGGTGGGTGAAATTGGTGAAGGGGGTCAAAAGGTAGAAACTTCCAGTTATAAAATGAATAAGTCCTAGGGATATAAAGTACAGCCTGATGGCTATAGTTAATAACATTGTACTGCGTATTTGAAAGTTGCTGAGAGTAAACCTTAAAAATTCTCATCACACACACACAAAATTTTGTAACTATGTGCGGTAATTGACGTTAACTATAGGTAAAGATGAAGGGACATCGAGACCAAAGGACTTGTGAGAGAACGAAGGGGCAGTGAAAGAGAACGAATTTTCAAATTTCCCTGGTGATATTTCCTAATGGATCTCCCTCCACCCCAATCACTAGACAGAGATATTCAGAAACACTCGCATGTGCCTGGTGCTTACCGGGACAAGAGCCTCGGTGAAGTCCTCTCTCCTCTGTCCTCAGCTCCTCTTCTTGCTCCAAGTGGGAGATGAGGCTGGGTTTGCCCACCTGACACCCTACTCATGGAGAAAAACACATGCTAAGGGAGGAGTGTGCAGAAGACACCCCCTTCCCATAGACTGGGGTCAGTGCTTTGGTCTTCAGTGCTCGGAAGATGGACAAGTCTGACGTAGGAGCAGCAAAATGATGGTGCCAAATTTCTAAGGAACACAGTGAAAGGCTTTCATAAAACACAAAAACACAAATACCCACACATTTTGCTGTTTAGAGGAATGAGGACTTAACTCAGAAATCTATGCTCAAGCTCAGACACATTTAACCTCCATGGTCAACGCAATGGACAGGTCATGGGGATATACCATGAGGGTGGGCACCAGCTCAACTTGTTCACAATTGTGTTCCAAATTCCCAGTTTCTGGGTCACAGGAAGTACTCAAAAACATTTGACATGAATGAATAAATGATGCCAGCCTTACCCACTGAGGCGAGGTTGCTATAGTTCTCCAACATTACATCTTTGTACAGTTTTCTCTGAGAAGAATCCAGCAAGGGCCACTCCTTCTCAGTAAAGTCCACAGCAACATCCTGGAAAGTCACTGATTCCTGAAACACCACACACATTTGAGGTCAGTGAGAAACCAGCTTATGTGTTCACAGATGGCTGAGGCTCAGGACTCAGCATAAGAGACTTTAAACACAGCATTTTCAGATGGAGTTCTGGGGTCCCACCATTTACTCTAGAAGTCAGTCTTCAGACTCTAACCTATGATGTGATTGCACCTCATCTCCTTGTCAAATGCAACTGTGACATGGGACCAAAACTCTCTCCACTTCTGGCCTGGGCTGAGCACTCTAAGTGATATTATAAGAGAAACATCTGGTACATTAAGTCATTTCCCCTAACAATCATGAAACCAGGACAGCCTTGTAACATTCTTTGGCTCTTTCTCGTCTGCCCTGATCAGGCATCAATCAGCCTGAATGAAGATCTAAAACAATTCTAACATGTGATATTGGGGGCATCCTAGGGAAGTACCTCTCCCACCCTCAGAGGCTCTGAGATCTTGGTGTACCTGGGAACCAACACTGGTTGGCATATGCGGCTCCAGGCCATTGCAAGCAAACAGGTCCACACCTTGGGGACAGGAACGATCTTTTGAAGGAAGAGGAATTTCTGACTCCTGGAGACAGGCAGGGTCTTGGGTGGACAGAGCTAGAGAAGACAGGATCCATGAAGATTAAAGCCTGCCTGACACTCACAAATCAGCGTGCTCACACTACGAGCATGCAGTGCACATCCTAAATCAATACACACACACACACAGACACACACACACACACACACACACAATGTTTTGTAACAAGCCAGAATATCCCTGTTTCACTTAAGGACAGGAAAAAGGGTGCAGGGCTTACACATCCATAAAGAACATGATACATTTCTTCAATTTATGAGTTAAGTAATTAAAGCTCCAACAAGTAAAGCTGTTAATCTGCTTACATTTATTAAATAAATAGGACAGTGCAGGGTTACCCATTACTTGTGTCTTTTCTTACACACCAAATACACACACTCCCTCTCCTACCCAAACTCACAAAAACCCTGAATCTGATACAGTCACCTGAGGGGCTCCCAGGAGTTCCCATCCACTGCTTTTCAGTTCATCCAACACCCCTGGCAGTCCTCCCTCTGGCTGCGCACACCCTTGACACCTCAGTGAACTGGCAGGCCACATAAGCTTGATTTCTGAGGGCATTCATCAACCCAAGAACTTACCACATGTAGGAGACAGATCAAGAGCTGCCATCCCGTGAGAATGATAGTAAATTTGCCTGAACAACAGGGCACTGGCAGTAGGAAGCTACTCTCTTGCTGTCACGGAAGTCTTCGAGCAGGCATCTATAATAAATGAGAAAAGACTACTAGGCATAGTCAAAGGCTTTCTCTCTCTCCTACTCACAAGACAATTCTGACTTTTGTTTTCCAATATCTTCTCTTTTAAGCAGCAAGTTCCATCTGATCTTGGGCCTTTATCTTACTTAGGTAAAGCCTCCAGGAAATGTGGTGGAGATCCCTGACCTGCCTCAAGTAAGATTCAGATTCACTCTCCCAAGTCGGTCACCAAGAAAAACTCTGTTAAACTCCCCGACTTATTAAACATTCTGGTCCCAGACTTCTGTTCTGCTTTTCAACTTGAAGACAATGATCCTAGTATCCATGAGGATGGTCCATCTAAGACCACATATTCCAGTCTCCAATGCTCTTTGACCCCACACTCTACACCAACACACGTATCCAGAGGCCAAAAGACCAGGCCTTGTCATCATCAGAATCAGCTTCACTTCACAATGATTCAGAAATCTGCTCTGGGGACAAAACTTCCTACACAACATTCTTCACACGTTAACTCTCCCACTTTATAGTTCCAGACCATCCATGCTTCCATCATCTTGTATCTCTTCTCACTACAACACCTATCCAGCTAAGATTCATCACAATCCATCACTTCTACAATTTGTCCAAATTCCCTTACCTTCTGCCTAGTATCACCCCTAATGAGCAAAAGACCAGATCTAGATGATTCCAACCACCTGCCTCCTCCATGAAGGTACTTGGGACCAGCCTACACACAAGTCAGTCACACTGGAAGCTTCTGAAACTCAAAGACACTAACCTTAAACGAGCATCTACACTAACTAACAGCACACTAAGCAATCCAATCTTTCAACCTCCCAAACCATGTAAAAATTTTTCTGAATCAACTGTCTTACTATTAACCTTACTTTCAGGAAACAGCCTTACTTTCATTTCATAGTAACCACAACTGAAATAATGTACACTCAACAAAGAACTAGAAAATGAAACAAAAAAAATAACTCCATTTATGATAGCAGAAAATACATAAAACACCTTGAAATAAGTCAAAAGCTGTACTATAAGACCTTGACAATAAAAACTGTAAAACACTGCTGAAAGAAATTAAAGACCTAAACAAGTGGGGAGGAATATTATTTCCATGAACTGCAAGGGTCGATAATATTAAGCTAGACACTCTCCAAATTCATCTGCAGATACAACACAGTCTGTATCAAAACCCCACCAAGCTGTTTTCTAGAAATTGAAAACCAAATCTAAAATTGTATCAAAATGCAAAAGCTCTAAAAGAGCCAGAACAAAGTTAAGAAAGAAAAACAGAGAATTCATATCTACTAACTTTACCATAGTAATGAACAAGTATTGGAATAAGTATAAACAAATAAGTCAATGGAACAGAACAGAGTTAGAAACAGACCTACAGATGCACAGTCAAATGATCTTCAATAAGGGAACAAAGCAATTCAATAGGGAAAGCAGTCTTTTTAATAAATGGTGTCAAAAGAACTCAATGGAAAAAAAGACACTTTGATCTCTATTATCACGGCATACACAAAAATTAATTTGAAATTTAAAAACCTTTTTGAGATGAATAAGACACCAAAAAATAAAATACAAAGTGACTATTTTCATGACCTAGAGTACACAACAGAATTCTAAGACTGCACACAGGGGCTGGCCCCATGGTCGAGTGGTTAAGTTTGCGTGCTCCGCTGCAGGCGGCCCAGTGTTTCGGCAGTTTGAATCCTGGGCATGGACATGGCACCACTCATTGAGCCACGCTGAGGTGGCATCCCACATGCCACAACTAGAAGGACCCACAACTAAGAATATACAACTATGTACTGGGGGCTTTGGGGAGAAAATGGAAAAAAATAAAATCTTTTAAAAAAAAAAGACTAGACACAAATAGAATTAAACAAACAAAAAAATAAATTAGACTCCACCAAAATTAAAAATCTCTAGTCATCAAATAACATCATTAGAAAAATGAATAGGTTGGCATAAAAACAGACACATAGATTAATGGAACAGAACTGAGAGCCCAGAAATAAACCCAGGCATATACAGTTGATTAATGTATGACAAAGAATACAAATATACAACAGGGGAAAGACAGTCTCTTCAATAAACAGTGTTGGAAAACTGGACAGCCACACGCGAAAGAATGACACTGAACCACTATCTTACTCTATACACAAAAAGTAACTCAAAATGGATTAAAGACTTGAACGTAAGACCTGATATCATAAAACTCCCAGAAGAAAACATAGCAGGTTAGCTCCCTGACATCAGTCTTGGCAATGATTTTTTGGATTTGACAGTAAAAGTCTCAGGAAATGGTGTCAATCTCTGAACACAGTGCAATGAAGTCAGCAAAGGATAACCAGAAAAATGTCACAGGAATGTAAATTAAAAGAAAATGTCCTAAATAATTCTCATGTCAAATAAGTCATAATACTTAAAGGGCCGGCCCGGTGGCACAATGGTTAAGTTCGCACGTTCTGCTTCAGCAACCGGGTTCTCCAGTTGGATCCCAGGTGCAGACATCAGACATGGCACTGCTTGGCAAGCCATGCTGTGGTAGGTGTCCCACATATAAAATAGAGGAAGATGGGCACAGATGTTAGCTCAGGGCCAGTCTGCCTCAGCAAAAAGAGGAGGATTGGCAGAAGTTAGGTCAGGGCTAATCTTCCTCAAAAAAAAAAAAAAAAAAGAAGGAGCATACAGGTTTCTAAGGTTTCATAACCTTTTCTTTCTTGGCCTAGTTTGTGGATTTGCAATTTACTGTTGACCTTTTTTTGCAAATATGTCCTATATCCCAATAAAAATATTTGAAAGGAAAAGGATAAACAGAAAGCACCAAATATGATGGTAAAAATCAATGCAAAATATTACAAAATATTAGTAATCACAGTAAACATTAGTGGACTAACTCAAGTTACATAACAACGTTGCAGTGAATTTCTAAATCTAGTTATAAGCTATTTACACGAAAGTCAACTAAGGTATATAAAAAAAAGATAAGTGCATCGAAAAGTTTAAATACAAAAGGCATTCGACACAACTGCGAACAGAAAGAAAACCAGAGTGCCTCTATTAATGTGACGAAATTGACCAAAAAGCAAAGCGAAGTTTACCTTTGCCGTTTCCAATTCCTGACCCCCTATAATGTCCTGAACTCACGTCAGCCGTGCTTTTCCGTCCCCACCCCAAGGAGTCTGAGTTTTTTTTTTTTTTACCAGATCATCAGTGCCTCCCCCTCGTCGCTAAACACAGCGGTCCTAAATTTCAATCCTCGCGTCATCAGCGTTTCACATCGCTGATCAGAGGGTCTAAAACTCCCCGCCTGGCCGCCTTGCTTCCCGGTCCCAGGTCCCCGTCCCCGCCTTCTGGGCCTCTCCGGTCCTCAGGAAGACGGGGGTGGGGGGAAAGGGTTAACCGAGGCAAGCGGGGCTTACACGGCTGCGGTTAGCACCGGGAGGAGCGGAGGTCACGGAAGCTGCCGCCCAATGAACGAGAAGTTCATACAGAAAGTCCGCTCTGCCGCGGGAAACCGAAGGGTCCCCAACAGCTCGGAAGAAGCCACTGCAGACCTCTCCTCAGCCCATGTGTACAGCGGCAATAGCCTCCCCTGAGTAATGGCTTCCGCTTCACTTCCGCCTTCTAAGTCTCGCGGGACTGCACAGGCTGCCTATAACTCGGAAACGGGATTGCGAAGGCTTCTGGGAAATGTAGTTCTCAAACCTTGGAGCGGTATGGCGGCGGTGCCCAGGTGGAATCTGACGTTCGAGTGCGTTTCCCCAACTTCTAATTGTTCCAATGGCCCAGGACTTAGTTCTCAGGCCTCTTTTCGTCTTAAAGTCATTCTGTGGTGGCAGCGAATCTCGCCGGTTTAAGTTCTATTTACACACTTGACTCAAATTTCCGTCCACAGCCCCACACCTCTACCCTGAATTCCAGATGGAATGAGATATTCTCTCCTCACTAGGATGTTTTATAAACTCTTTAAAATGGCACAAATCAAACGCCAGACTCCACCTTCTCAACCTCAAATAATAGTAATCCCATTTTTCCACTTGTCCACTGTAAACCTTGGTAACACCCTCAAACTTTTTGTCCCATCGATGAATCAGGGAATGTTCAGTCCTTGACCGTCAACCCAGAACCTGATCATTCTGCCAGAAATGTTTTTTCTTGTTACAGAGCCAAGAAAGTTCACGGCAGGACCCAGAAAAGTCGAAGTTAGCATTTTGTGGTCCTTCTTTTACAATACGTGAGCCAGAAAGTTAGGAGGCCCAGCTTCAAGGTGAGGGCGTTTACCTGGGCGAGGTGAGCATGCAGGAGCACAAGAGACATCCACGCCCACCTTGTAACGTGATCTCTAAGCCCGACTCCACCAAAGTAGGCATCTCCAATAAATTGCTACAGCCTGTTTCTCCTTTTGTATAAATAAGCCATCTCCTAAAACTGTTGCCAAGACTCAAGTGGGGAAGCAAGTAACTGATTACTGCGCAGCAGGAACAAGAAGCGGGCAGAACAAACCTACTGCAGAGAGGTGAGCAAAGATGGAAAGATCTGTGGCCTCAGGGGTGCCTCAGGTCCAGGCTGGAGAAACTCCAGAGAGGGAAGGGGTGGGGGGGGGGGGGTGGGGGGGCGGGGAAATGTTCAAGATCTGGAGCTAGCACAAAGGAGGAAGAAAGAAAAAAGATTCAGTTAAAATTCAGGCAGGATCTGGGGGCGTGAAAATAGAAATTGGGGGGCCCCTCCCGTGGCGCAGCAGTTAAGTGCCCACGTTCCGCTTCAGCGGCTGGGGTTCACTGATTTGGATCCTGGGTGCGGACATGGCACCACTTGTAACGCCATGCTGTGGTAGGTGTCCCACATATAAAGTAGAGGAAGATGGGCACAGATGTTAGCTCAGGGCCAGTCTTCCTCAGCAAAAAAAAGAGGAGGATTGGCAGAAGTTAGCTCAGGGCTAATCTTCCTCACCAAAAACAAACAAACAAACAAATTGGGTAGTTAAAATTAGAAAACAGTGCTAAGTCAGGGTTGGAGCTTGTTTTATCAATGCTGAATCCTGGTAAACTCACTAGAAGCATTAATTGACGCGATGAAATGAAGGGGATTCAACGCTTCAAAATTGAGAATAGGGAATTTCTGCAATGCTCCCCAAACAGTAGGAAGCATTATTAAGGTAAACAATACCCCAGAAGGTTGGAAAAACCTCATGCACATCCTGTTTCTATATAAAGATATAATTATTGTGAGGAGATAAAATATAGCTGAGTTGATATCCCCCGCCCTTGTAAATGACTTTTAGCCCATCTTTCACGCTGCCTAGAGAAACTGGAAAGAGAGAGTGAAAGTGGACTTTTATTTGTTTTTTAAAAAGTTATTTGTTGAAGTAAAACACCCATACTGAAAGCCCACAGATCAATATTTAAAGTGAACACACCTATGCGCAAATCATAAAAATGTCCACAAAGTGCACACATCTATGCAATTACTATCCAGGTTATAAAAAAAATTATCAGTAACCGGAAGCCCCCTTCATGGTCCTCCTGGTCACTATATTCTCTCATCCTCCAAAGGAAATCCTGTCGTGACTTAACTGTAACATCTGACGGGGTTCAGAACACAACTACCTTAAAATATGGTATGTTGGCATATTGGATATTTTAAGCTGAAGGAATTTGAGGAATGGCAGGTTCAGGAAGAAGTCTCTAACCGTCCTCTGAAGCAGGTCATGAGACCCTTAAGTGATAGGTGTCCTCCTTACACCAGTGGAAAGGAGTATTCTTATCTCCAAAGATAGAGTGACGTGGGAAGGAATCCAAATAAACAGGATTGCTAAATTTCCCTCAGTTATCTATCCTTAGCTCACATCCTTTTGTCTTATCGCCTTTTCCATGACTTTCCACTCTTCTTCAAACCTAGCATAAAAATGCTGAGGTTTAACAAGTTTTTGTCTTTGTTTCCTCATAAAGTCTCCAGTGCTGCATAAAACTTAAATAAATTTGTATGCTTTTCTCTTGTTAATCTCTTTTGTTACAGAGCCCCAGTCAAGAACTTAGAAGGATAGAAGGAAAGATTTGTTTTCCTCCTCTACATATCCTAGAAGAGTGCTGCCTGTTTGTTGAATTTTATGTAAGTAGAATCAAACTTCTCTCCTTTGGGATTGGGGCAAGAGTAGAAAATTGACCAATGCAAGAGGGCAGAACCACGTACACGGGGCCAGCTAATGTATGACAGGATGACTGCAGGGGGACAAAGGTAGTCTTTTCTTTTTTTTTCCCCCCAGGAAGATTAGCCCTGAGCTAACATCTGCCAATTCTCCTCTTTTTCCTGAGGAAGACTGGCCCTGAGCTAACATTGTACCCATCTTCCTCTACTTTATGTGTGGGACTCCTACCACAGCATGGCTTGCCACACTGTGCTGTGTCTGCACCCGGGATCCGAAGCGGCAAACCCCAGGCCGCCAAAGCGGAATGTGCACACTTGATCGCTGTGCCACAGGGCTGGCCCCTGGTCTTTTCAATAAAGCTGAGTCCGTTGGATATTCACATGGAAAAACTTAAAATTGATCTCTATCTCATACTACATACAAAAATCATTCCAGAATGATTGCAGATTTAAATGTGAAAGGCAAAATACAAAATCTATAGATAAGAACATGACTTCATGGCTTTCGGTAAGGAGAGATTTCTTAAATTAGAGATAAAAGAGAAGAAAGATTTGATGAACTGGAATCCATTAAAATTAAGAACTGCTCGTCAAAAGACATCATTGATAGTGAAAAGGCAACTCATGAACTGGAAGAAACACATATATATCTAGAAAATAATTCATGTTTAGAATATGTAAAGAACTTTATCACTCAATAAGACAAAGACACACAACTCAATTTAAAAATACCTCCCCCACAAAAACTCTGGACACATCACAAAACGGGATATCCAAATGGCCGAGAAACATACGAAAATGTTCTCTACTTCATTAGGGAAATGCTAATTAAATCCTCATTTAAACCACAATGAGATGCCACTGGGACAGATGGCTTAGTGAAATACTGAAAATACCAAGTGTTAGTGAGGATATGGAGGAAGCAGAACTTACAGATGCTGGTGGGAGAGTAATTTGGTATAGTTACATTGGAAAACTGGCAGAATCTACTACAGCTGCCCATATGCACATCCTATAACTCAGAAATTCCACCCCTCAAAAATATTCACTGAAGCAATATTATTAGTAGCCAAAGTTTGGAAACTATCCAAGCACCCATTCATTAACAGTGGAATGAATAAGTAAATTGTAGCATGTTCACACACTGAGAATGAATGAACTGCCTCTATATGTACATTCTGGATGAATATCACAAACCTAGTGAGTTGATTACAATCTAGACAGGAGTGAGGGCATAGCATACAATTCCATTGATACACAAAGTATAAAACAGGCAAAATAATCAGTACTATTGGATATCGGGATGGTCATTACTCAGCGGGCAAGAAGACTTCCTGGATGATCTAGATGGATGCTGATAATGTGGGTGTGACCAGTTTGTGAAAACTCATCAAATTATATGTATCCTTTTCTTTCTTTTTTTTTGGTTGGACTAAGATTAGCCCTGAGCTAACATCTGCTGCCAATCCTCCTCTTTTTGCTGAGGAAGACTGGCCCTGAGCTAACATCCGTGCCCATCTTCCTCTACTTTATATGTGGGACGCCTACCACAGCATGGCTTGCCAAGCGGTGCCATGTCCGCACCTGGCATCCGAACCGGTGAACCCTGGGCCACCAAAGTGGAACGTGCAAACTTAACCGCTGCACCACCTGGCTGGCCCCTCCTTTTCTGAATATATATTATAGTTCAATGAAAAATTAAAACCCAGCTCCATTCTCACTCCCACCCCCTAGGCTTCAGTTTCCTCCTCTCAGAAAATGGCAACTCTTGCCAATTTAAGTCAAAAAACCTTGGAGACATTCTTGACTGCTTTCTTTCTCTCACACCCCATACCTTAGCAAATATTGATGGTCTACTTTAAAAATATATCCAGAATCAGCCCACTTCTCACCATCTACACTGTTACCTCTCTGGTCCTAGCCTCCTTCATCTCTCCAATAAATTGCCTTCTAGCTTCCTATTGGGTTGGGCCAAGGGGGAGGATTAACAAGAGATCAGAGGAAAGAAGAATGAGATTCAGATATTTAACCCCCAGTCACCCACCCTACAGGTCATGAGGACTGACTGCATCCCTCAAACCAAGGTGTCTACCCCTGTAATGCAGCCTTCTCTTAATAACCATAGAGTACTACTCTACTGTTTTTTTTTGTTTTTGAGGAAGATTAGCTCTGAGCTAACATCAGCCACCAATCCTCCTCTTTTTGCTGAGGAAGACTGGCCCTGAGCTAACATCTGTGCCCATCCTCCTCTACTTTATATGTAGGATGCCTACCACAGCATAGCTTGTCATGCGGTGCCGTGTCCACACATGAGATCCGAACTGGCGAACCCCAGGCCGCTGAAGTGAAACGTGGGAACTTAACCGCTGTACCACTGGGCCGGCCCCTACACTACTCTTTCTGATTTCCCTAAACCCTGGCCATACTTTTGAAAATACTGCCTTGTTAAACTCTACTCAAGTTATTCTAAATTGAATGTGTCATCTGAACCCTTTTTGGACTTGATGGATACAATAAAGGGTACTAGAATTGGTCCCAAGAAAGGGACTCTCAAAATAGGAGTCTGAGATATTTGAGGAGCTCAGAGAGGGAAGTTGGGGTGGATAATGCATGGCAAATAGTAGCATCACAATTACTCAAGTTATCATTGGTGATAGCATGGGAACAAGTGCAAGTATAAGCACTGGGAAATTAAGTGGTGTGGCACCCACATCATTGCTGTGACAATAGTGATTATGAAGTTTGTAGAGTCCTCTGCTTCTTAGGATATCCCTAGAGAGAGACATGGGCAAAGGGGGAAATGAAAAGCTGTAAATACACAATTAAGACCATGTATAGAAAGTTAGAAACCTTCGGGGGAAATAAATGGGAATTTGTAGAGTGTGTGTCTAGCCTTATCAAAGGTAATCAGGGGGGTCATCAGCGAGTCTTATCCAAGTCATATGAGGAAGGGAGGCTCTGAGGCTCATTGCAGTAAGGGGTTTCCAGAATGTGAAAGGGTGGGAAGTGGGGGGATTAACTGTCGGGGTTTTCCAGCAGCACAGGTAAAGTTCAATATTGTCTCTCTCCTTTATATATTAGTATTTGAACCATGCATATAAATGACTAGTTTACTCTAAGATACCTTACTTGTCTTCATTTAAAAAATATATATGTTTTGAGCAGTCATTCTTAATGGGGAATGATTTGGCAATACTTGGAGATAGTTTTGGGAGTAACAACTCAGTTTGGGTGGGGTGCTACTGGGATCTAGTGGTGGAAGCCAGGGCTGCAGCTAAACATCTCAATGCACAGGACAGCCTCCCACAGCAAAGAGTTGTTAGGCTGCAAGTGTGATTAGTGCCGACGGGTGTGGGTGGGGGGTAGGCAGGGGGGATGGAGGTGCTGCAGAGGGTTGGGCGGAAAAATTGCTACCCACGTCTCCTTTGAGAACCAGGACTTTAGATGCTGAGCAACAATGTCTGAAAACCCGAATTCCTTCTGAGATGCAGAAAACAAGCAGGATCTAAGGATTTTTAAGTGTCTCTTGATTTTCCCGTGGAGTTACCTATCATTGTTCATTTGTCTGTTCGTTATCTTTTACTTGAAACACAGCAGCTCAGCCTTTTAGGATTTTTATATAAAGTTTGTCAATAAAATTATAAAAACTCAGAAGGAAAGCCCTCAGACTTTAGCTGAGAACCAGGAAAGAGCAGGGGGCAATCTTTTTCCATATGGATCATATAGTAAATATTTTAGGCTTTGTGGGTCTAAAGAAAAAAACTCACTTTCTCCTCTGTTTCTCCTTTAATCTCTCACTACACTCAATACTTCACTTCTCATACCTCTGGCCACCAAATGTGTATGTGTTTGGAAGGGAATTTCCCTCACACTAAATAATTCTCAGACTCTCTGGACATCAGAGGGATGTCCTACAATTTAACTCAATTCTGACACTATCTACCTGGACATAAGGTCAGATCCCACAGGTTAAGGGTTCAGTCCCACAAGACTGCCCCTCTCCCCACTGCAGATGCCATTGCAAGTCACTTGTGCTTCTGACTTGGCTATAAATAGTAGGTTCCCTTGACCCCTTCCCTTAGGGTCAATTAATTTGCTAGAGTAGTTCACAGAACTCAGGAAAACAGGTTACTTACTGGATTACTGCTTTACTTCAAAGGATATTAAAGAATATGAATGAACAGCCAGGTGAAGAGATACATACGGTGGGGTCAGAGGGTCCTGAACACAGCAGCTTCTGACCCCGTGGAGTATGGGGTGCATCGCCCTCCTGGCACATTGACACGTTCTTGTTCACCAAGCAGGAAGCACTCCAAACCTCATCCTTTTAGGTTTTTATGGAGGCTTCATTACATAGGCATGATTGATTAAATCATTGGTCATTGATAATTAGTTCAACCTCCAGCACTTCTCCAGGGAGGTCGGAGGTTGAGGCTAAAACTTCCAACCCTCTAATCACTGTTTGGTCTTTCTGGAACCATCCCTGAGGCTATCCAGGAACCACTCAGTCAAGAGTTATCTCATTAGCATACCAAAGACACTCTTATTACTCAGGAGATTCCAAGAGTTTTGGCATTCTGTGCCAGGAACTGGGGACAAAGACCAAATATTTTTTATTATACCACAGAGACAACAAAGCAGCCCTGGGTTCATACAAGCATTCTCCCCACCACGCTCTCAGAAAACACAGAGAACACACCTCAGAAGATAGGTACTTCTGCTTGAAAAGACTGTTCCCTCCATGAAGTCGGCTTAGTTGGTACAGAAATTTAGCTTCAAAACTAAGATAGCCTTCATTTAATGATTTGTATTCAGGACTTCTGCTGCTGGTAATTGTAGGTTGGGAAATTTGGACCAAGCCTACAGCTGAAGACAACTAAAAGTCTGCGTGTAGTGTTCATTAAAAAAAATATATCTTTGGGGGGCCAGCCCCATGGTGTAGTGGTTAAGTTTGCACACTGTACTCTGGCAGCCTATGTTTGAGGGTTTGGATCCTGGGCACAGACCTACACCACTCATCAGCCATGCTGTGGCAGTAACCCACATATAAAGTGGAGGAAGATTAGCACAGATGTTAGCTCAGGGCTAATCTTCCTCAGCAGAAAAAAATATATATGTGTGTATATATCTTAAAAGCACCGAAGATCTAAATACTAGTAAGAAATCACTGCACTGGAATCTAACAAGGCTGAACCCATAGAAAGAGAGGGTAGAATAGTGGTTTTTAGGGGTTGGGGAGTGGGGGAAATTGAGATGTTGGTCAGAGAGTACAAACTTCCAGTTAGAATATGAATAAGTTCTGGGGATCTAATGTACAGTATGGTGACTGTAGTTAATAATACTGTATTATTTACTTGAAAGTTGCTAAGAGAGTAGATCTTAAATGTTCTTACCACAAAAAAAGAAATGGTGATTATGTAACGTGATGAAGGTGTTAGCCAACACTCTGGTGATGGTCATTTTGCAATATATAAATGTATCAGATCAACAAATTGTACACCTTAAACTTACACAGTGTTATATGTCAATTAGATATCAATAAACCTGGGGAAAAAAACCTGGGAGAGACAAGAAAAGAAAAGAAATCACTGCATGGAGATATTGATGCAAATAATCCATAATCAATCTGTAAATCAAAACTGGGGAGGGGACAGCCCCATGGCTGAGTGGTTAAGTTCACGTGCTCCACTTTGGTGGCCCAGGGTTTTGCCAGTTCAGCATAGACATGGCAATGCTCATCAAGCCATGCTGAGGTGGTGTCCCACATAGCACAACCAGAAGAACCTACAACTAGAGTATACAACTAGGTACTGGGGGGCTTTGGGAAGAAGAAGAAGAGGAAAAAGAAAAAAGAAGTAGATTGGCTACAGATGTTAGCTCAGGTGCCAATCTTTAAAAAAAAAATCTTGGGAGAGTTTATTACGAGCAAGGTTTGAGGACTATTGCCTGAAGGAAGAGCACCAAAGAAGTAGGGTGTATAGAGTGGTTATATACTGTCTTGGAACAAAGAGCATGTATCACGTATGACAGGAATATCTCTTTTACTACTGTCATGAGATGCTTAGCTGGCATAGCAGGTTGATGGTCAGCAGGTCAGTGGTCACAAGGTAAGCACAGCAGGTCAGTAATTAATCCTTAGTTACCAAGAAGAGATACTTATCCTTAAGAAAATGCCAATATGGGGTGAAGCTACATCCCCGTCTTAAAGGGAATCATTCTTGTCTTTGGGACATAGTAAATGTTTAAAGGAAGTGCACAATACATGTTCAACAGGCCACATCAGGTCCTTTGGGAAATAAACAAGATCAGACCAAATTAGTTTTAAACCAAATGGCTTCCTCCTATACTCCAATATTTCCTATTGCTTTTTGTTTATTTATCAGAGACCAGAAGAGGATAGGGCTCCAGAGACATGAGCCAAATATGAGGGCTGGTTTTATTTTCCGCTGAGGTAGACTAGAAGAGGCAGCTGAGGGACCAATGTGAGCTTCAAGTGTCTGCAGGCTCAGGAGTGAAGAGTGAGAGTCAGGGACTCCCTTCTTTGAGCTAGCACCCCAAAGGAAAGTCTTTTAAGAATAGAGGAGACCTGGAAGCAAACCAATCATGGTATGGATTGCAGCTAGGTTTCCCATCACCTGGGAGGCCCAGAAAGAGCTTTTGTAACTACAGTGCATACTATCAGACAAAGTAGACTTTAATGGAAAATCACACTCAGTGAAAACGAAGACAGTTTCATAAAGATAAAAGATTAAATGCATCAGGAAGGTATAAAAATTCTGAATGTGTGCTCAAAAGCCCATCACTTGAACTACAAGCAGAAACAGAGAAATTCAAAATCACACTGGGTAATTTTAACATATATCACTCCATGATTGATAAAACAAGAAGGTAAAAAAGAAATATCAGTCAAAATAAGATTTGAACATGACTAACAAACTTGACCTATTAGGCACATTTAGAAAATGCGCTCAATTATTGTGAAACACACATTTATCTTTCAGCACAAACAGACCATGTACTAAGTTTGAACACAAGTGTTGCATAAGGCAAGTCTTAATAAATGTCAAAGAATTAAAATTTTGCAGATTGTGTTCTCTGGCCACAATGCAACGATACTAGAAACCAGTAACAAAATCATGAACAAATATCCTCCATATATTTGGACATTAAGAAATGTGGTTGTGTATAACTCATGGATTAAATAAGAAATCTTGATTGACTTTATTCAAACATATTTCTCTGTATAGAATCTAGCAGAAATGAGGACAAAATAAAGAGGAAAATGAAGATGAGTCGAAGGGGAGAGGGCAAAATGAAGATTGGTTTATCAATATATTAATGTGAAAGTCAATGAGTGTTCACTGCAAGTTTACTAACACATGGGTTGCACTCTCAATAATTAATATTTTTCGCCCAGCTTTATTGTGATATACCTGACTTTTCTTAATGCCCAATAATTATTCATTTAATTTTACTAGCGCTTAATAAGACAAATTTCTGCACATACATAATTTATTAAATTTTCTTCTATATCCCAATATGTGAGATGTGTTCCCAATATTGCTGTTAAGTGTGTAATGTTACTCTGCCCATCTTACAGATGCCAAACTAAACTCAGAGAGTTAATTGATAAATGATAGGTAGTAAAACACAGGACAGAAGGATTTAATACAAATTTATTTGACTTAAAAGTGATTAACCACTTTGCTAGGAGAATTGAATGATGGAAGAGTCAGGATTTCTGTCATACTCAGTATTTTATTCCCTTTGAGTCATTCTAGAAGCCCATACCCAAGGCAGATGACAGAACCATGAAAAGGAAAATGTTCCAGAGATGAGTTTCCTCAAGGCCCCCTTAATGTCCCTGTTCCTCAGGCTGTAGATGAAGGGGTTCATCATGGAAGTGACCACAGTGTACATCACTGAGGCCACTGCCCTCCTCCTGGAGGAGAAATTAGCTGCAGAACTAAGGTAGACACCAACACAAGTCCCATAGAACAAGGAAACAACAGACAGATGAGACCCACAGGTGGAAAAGGCTTTATACTTTCCACCAGTTGATGGAATTCTCAGGATGGAGGAGACAATTCGAGTATAAGAGAAAATTATCCCTGAGAGGGGACCAACACCCAACAAGCTAGTCACTAAATACACCAGGATGTTATTGATAAGAGTATCAGAACAGGCGAGTTTGAGGATCTCAGCGAGTTCGCAGAAGAAGTGGGGAATTTTCAAGTCTGTGCAGAAGGACAGATGGAACACCATCAGAGTGTGGAGCAAGGCATTCATAATGCTAATGAACAAAGAGAGAAGATTCAGGAGGCCACAGAGGGGAAGGTTCATGATGACTGTGTAATACAGAGGGTGGCAGATGGCCACATAGCGGTCATAAGCCATCACGGTCAGAAGTAAATTGTCCATACATATAAAAACCATAAAAAAATATACCTGAGTGAGGCAGCCTGTGTAGGTGATGGCTTTGTTCTCTGTCTGTATGTTCACCAGCATCTTGGGGACTATAGTGGAAGTGAAAGAGATGTCGACCAAGGAGAGTTGGGAGAGGAAGAAATACATGGGTGTGTGGAGGTGAGAGGCAGAGCTGACAGCTAGGATGATAAGCACGTTTCCAAGCACAGTGACCAAGTACATGGTCAGGAACAGCCCAAAGAGAAGGGGCTGTAGTTCTGGATCTTCTGAGAGACCAAGAAGGAGGAATTCTGGCACACTTGTCTGGTTTCCTGATTCCATGTTGTTGATGAGTCTGCTGGAAAGTAGAGACGTGAGTGACAATAAAACAGACACACAGATATCACTTGTTTGACAGAAATCTTTCATCTATGCCTTCAGTTCTGTAATATTTAAATAAGTCTTCTATTCCAGTTCCTCTTCTCATTCCTTCCTTCCCCAAGTAATTTTTGGGTGACTTCTATGTAACATACATTTTTCTAATGCTGAAATTAAAAAATGAACACAAATTTTTTTTTAAGAGCTATTATGCCTGCATGCCATTTTTAAATCTAGGATTAAATTCTAATAGTTTCTTCATAAAGCATCAAGCCTGGTTAGATGACTTCATTTTCTCAGAGAAGCTTAACTCTGTAGTTAACTTTATACTATCTGAATCTGCTCGTAATTGTAAGTTTCAGGTATCACTGGAAATTATCTCATATTCTCTACTGCCTCAATGTGAAAAATAACAACATTCAACCATTTCTTTAAATATTCCCTATTTCACAATTACATCGAACCACTCTCTTGGGCCCATCTATTTTGGAGGAATTTCTTCAGCCACTAGAATTGTTTTTGAGCAACTGAGATTTGTCATTCGTCATCAGCCTACAGTGAAGGACATCATAAGAAATGGTTGAATGAATCTCCTTTTTGTGTCTATTGTAGAAATGTCACACCCAAAGGGGAAATTCCTCTCTGGTTCTTAAAACAAGAGTAGCTAAAGCTTTTTTCTGAACAACTGTTTTATTTTCTCTTATGATCACGTTTCTTTCATTTCTTTTGCTGCTGGGAAGCATAGAGCCAGATATGTGGACCATATGTAGAAACTCAGAAAGATCCATTTTATAGCATATTTCCTTTGACTAATTTTTCCTTGGTAGCCACTTTCTAGGATATGTCCAAATGGCAATGGTTTTGTAATTATTCTCCACCCTCCAAGCACTCTTGAGTGCATTTAACCCTGTGCATCCTTGAAGAGCAATCTTCCCAAACTTGCCAGTGAAGGTCCGGCACATCCGCGTGGAACATTTCAATGGCATTCTACCCATTAAACCCCCAAGTCCTCACTCTGGCATTGAAGTTCCTCCATCAGCTGGCGCCTGTAATAATTACATATTGGGTGATGAACCAACACTCCACATCATTGTTGATGCAAGAAATCTTCAAGACTGAATAATTCTAAGAGCTGGTGTGTAAGTGCATTATTGAAGAAACTGTGTCACTTCCTGCTCTAATCAAAACTAAACTATTTATCTCAGGATGTGAGTTTTGGAAGGACACATTCATAACAGAAGTGGAGGAGGATGGAATGCATGGTGTCTTGAGAGAGCAAAGGAGATGAATGAGTATCTTTTCCTCTGTCCTCACACTAGCTGGAGTGAGGGAGAGAACTGTTGAAGCAGCCAGAGATAACATTCAGGCCACTTGACAGGATCAGAACTCGTGATGGCTTATGAGGCAAGGGAAGAAGGGCATTAGTCTATTCATAAGAGAGAGAAAAGACATTGAGCAAAATTCAAAGGACATTTGTGTCCTTCAAATGAATAAGACCCTACGTGCATTAAACAAGAAAAGGTCTCAGTGCTAGAGACATAGTGAATACTCTAGAAATATTGGTTAAAATTACTGCTGTTATTATTTTTATTAATAACGATATAGTGTTGTTGTAGTACTCCACATGGAAAAGAAAATATTGAGCTTGGTTTAGGATGTTCCTTTCCCCTCAATTTTCTGATACACAGGCTGTTTTCTGTTTCAACAGTTACTATTCTAGAAACGTGAATGGAGGGTATACATTTGGAAATTTTTTTTTTTTGAGAAAGATTAGCCCTGAGCTAACTGCTGCCAATCTTCCTCTTTCTGCTGAGGAAGATTGTTCCTGACCTAACATCCATGCCCATCTTCCTCTACTTTATATATGGGACGCCTGCCACAGCATGGCTTTTGCCAGGTGGTGCCATTCCGCACCCAGGATCCGAACCAGCGAACCCCAGGCCACCGAGAAGCGGAACATGCGCAGTTAACCACTGTGCCACCGGGCCGGCCCCCATTTGGAAAATTTAAAGATGCAAGAAAGAGACTTTACAATTTTTCTGTGTTAAATGTTGAAAGGTTTCTCAAAAAATTAAAAATAGAGTCACCAAATGATCCAGCAATTCTACTTCTGGGTGTATACCTAAAAGAATTGAAAGCAGGATCTCAAAGAGATATCTGTACACTCATGTTCATAGCAGCATTAGTCACAATAGCCAAAAGGTGAAAACAATCAAGTGTCCATTGACAGATGAATGGATAAGCAAAAGGTGGACTATACATACAATGAAATATTAAATATTACTCAGCCTTAAAAGGAAGGAAATTCTGACACATGCTACAACATGGATGAACCTTGAGGACATCATGCGAAGAGAAATAAGCTGGTCACAAAAAGAGAAATACTATATGATCTGTTTATATGAAGTCCCTAGAGAAGTCGACTTCATAGAAGAGAAAGCAGAAGAGTGGTCACAGGGGCTGGGAGAGGTGGAATGGAGAGTTAACGTTTAATGGGGTGAGAGTTTCAGTTTTGCAAGATCAAAAGAGTCCTGGAGGGGCCATCCCCCGTGGCCGAGTGGTTAAGTTCGCGCTCTCCGCTGCAGGCAGCCCAGTGTTTCGTCGGTTCGATCCTGGGCGCAGACATGGCACCGCTCATCGAGCCACACTGAGGTGGCATCCCACATGCCACAACTAGAAAGACCCACAACTAAGAATATACAACTATGTACCAGGGGGCTTTGGGGAGAAAAAGGAAAAAAAAAAGAACTTTAAAAAAAAAGGAGTCCTGGAGATGGATAATGGTGATGGTCACACGACACTGGAAATGTAGTCAATGCCACTGAACTATACACTTAAAAATGGTTAAAATGGTAAATCTTGTTATGTATATTTTACTATGATTGAAAAATTAATTAATTACTAAAAAATGTTGAAGACATTTGTTTTACTCATGCTCCTGTCCTTCATGGTGCTTTGAGAAATCAGCCACCCCTCATTTCTCATATTTTACGGATGTTCTTAGGGAACTCACTTCTGTCTCATCTTTTTCCCTCAGCCAGGGAATCCTGAAGATCAGGGACAATTTAATACCATTCATGGAGACTCAGACCTTACCTCTTCTTGTTCTTGGTAGGATTACATCCAAGTCCAGCTCAGAAATTACTCAGGGTGAATGTTGTCTCCTGGAAGAATCCACTGCATGTGCAAGTCTTAGATACTTACCAACTTGTCCCTTCAGTCTACTTTGGGATCCTGGAAGGCTGATCCTTGGACCCTTGCAAAGAGACCAGAATGGATTGACTAGGTGGGTCTCTAAGTGTTTAAGTGTTTATCAATTGTTCTTAGGAATGAAGGGGTAGGAACCATCCACAATAAACCTCCACGGTCAGGAGTTAAAAAGATAATGAGAATTACAGAGCTTTCAACACCCAGCCTCCATGCCCCACAAAACAGGGGACAAAACAGAGACAGAGACTGATGGGTTGGTTAGTCTCGAGGAAGACAGCAATTACTGTAGCACTAGGGCTCTCAAACTTTAGTGTGCGTCAGAAATCACCCAAAAGGTTTGTTAAAACTCAGGTCCCGCCCAAAAGTTTCTGACTGACTAGGTCTGAGGTCAGGCCCCAAAATTTGCACTTCTAATAAGTACCCAGGCAATGCTAATACTGTACTGGTGAGGGGAGCACACTTTGAGAACCACTGCTATAGAAATTTCTATAGCATGGTACAGAATCAGCCACAGCTGGATTCAAACCCTGTGGATAGCCAAGGAGGGAAATCTTTGAACTGCTTGAGCTTTTGCTTCTCCTCTGTGTAATGGGAATGAAAACAGAGTACCAACATCCCAGGAAAATACTTGAAAAGGGAAAAAAAATAGTACAATGCAGAGTTTGCATTCATTGTCCATATTGTTACTTTACTAGGACTTGAGAAGAGGTATTGACATGATTCCTTCCTTAGAGAGGTGCATGTTGATGGGGGTAGGAAAGAATGGCAGGAAGATAAAGGAGGAGGAGGAGGGAGAAGAGAAAGGGAACATTCATGGGACAATGCCTGTGAGTTGTGAGGAAGGAGGACCATTTTGAAAATTCTGCTGGGACCCTTCATCACATCAAGGAGAGAGTTGACTGGGGAGCCTGACCTCCTTCCCTTGAATCTCAGTGTCTCCATTAAAGGATGAGATCTAAAACCAGCACTGTAAGGATTCAGCAGCACAGGTCCCTTCCTACCGTTCCTGGTGCATCAGAATAGCCTGGAATCCTTAGAAAATTTTAGAACGTATTGAGTCCTTTGAGTAGGGACTAGGTCCCTGCAATTTTAGGGTGAAAGAAAGGGGTCAGCAGAGCCAGGAGCAATTGCAAATCTAGTGCCAGGAGACTTGGAAATATGCCAAACAGTTAATGAAAACTCGGGGGTGTCTTTAGACAGCCATTTGTAATCTTGACCATGCATCAGAGTCACCTGAGACCACCTGTGTTTCTTTGCTGGATGCCACTCCAGAGTCTCTGATTCGGCGTGTCTAGATGAGCCCTGAGAAAGTGCATTTCTTTCTTTCTTTTTGTTTTTTTGAGGAAGATTAGCCCTCAGCTAACATCTGCTGCCATTCCTCCTCTTTTTTTTTTGGTGAGGAAGACTGGCCCCGAGCTAACATCCGTACCCATCTTCCTCTACTTTATATGTGGGACGCCTACTATAGCATGGCTTACCAAGCAGTGCCATGTCCACACCGGGGATCTGAACTGTGAACCTCAGGCCACCGAAGTGGAACGTGCACACTTAACCACTGTGCCACCAGGGCAGCCTCAGAAAGTGCATTTCAAATAACTTCCCAAGTAATGCTACTGCTGGCAGGGTTGGCTGCCTAATTTTTGGGTCCCAGTGCAAAATGAAAATGTGGGACCCCTTGTTCAAAAATTTTAAGACAGTGACAGCAGAGCATGAAACCAAGAGTGGCAACCTCTGCCACCGTCCAGGTTGCACACCTATGAACCCAGGCCTGGCTGCTGGTCTGGGGACAACATTTTGAGAACCATTGGTTTAGACGTCCTACTTAATTAATCTAGGACTACCACCAGGTGGGCTTAATAATAATAATATTAATAAATTGCCCCTTTTCCTCCTGAACTCACAAGAGATTATATCTCCAGATGGCTCCACAAAAGATCACAGGAACTGAGTTTCTCCCTAGGATGTGGATTTTGAAGACAAACTGACCCTTGTGAATTTCAAGGAGACAGTCCAGTGCGGAGTTTCTGGACAAGACCCATTCTCTAAAAAGGAACAAAGTGTCTTCTTTCTGGTCTGGCAGGGGTGAGATGTTGATAGGGGACAGGCTGACATATTTACATTTTTTTCTGGCCCTGGGGGCCTTATCTCCAAAGCTCTTCATTAGTCAAATTGTTCTCTTCATTCCAATCTGCAGCAGAAGGTAGTAAAGTACTGGTTTGCTAATTATCTGAGTGAGGATAAGCATATGCCTTTTCCTCTCTCCTGCCTCTGTTCTGTCCCAGAGTTGAAGCTCTCAGTCCAGGATCAAGATCCAACAGCAGTGACAGTCACCCTTCACCAAGCACCACTCATTTTTCTAGGAGGCGGTTTCTCAAATATCAGTCATTCCTGATTGTCTTCATGATTGTTACCAATACTCATGGACTTGAAAACAACTCTTAATCAGCTCGCATATTTAACTCAGCCCTCAGCCCAATCCTGAGCAAAGTTGTTTCTTGCTGGTGATATATTTCCTCATACATATAAAAATATGTAGTCTTTAAAATGCTCTCTGCATCCCATTTTGGGAACACTAATGATAGTCTCTCTACAGCTTCTAGATTTTTGCTTCAAGAACACCTGCTGTGGTAACCTCCTCTGATGCTCACCCCAGGGTAGGGTTCTTGGTTTGGAGGTCTCCTTCATTTATTGATGGTACTCACCTACAACTGCACTGAGATCCAGGACTTTGGCAATTATTTGATGAAAGCCCACTTTGCCCTGTAAACTACAAGTCTAAGAGAACAAGGATTTGTCAGTTTTTGCTCACTATGGCTTAACATACTGCTAAACCCAAACAGGAGCTGACTAAATATTCCTGGTATGAGCCAAGAAATTGTTTCAACCTATGAGTTAGGTGCCATTATTATACCCATAATAGAGATGAAGGAACCAAGGATTAGAAGCAATGGTTTGGTGGGAAGCTAGTAAAAGGTCTGATTTGTAGCATTGGCTGATTTCTGTGGTGTAGATTCTCTTACTACAGTCAATTTCAAGCTACCACTGGACAGTAGCTGAAGGCAGAGCTGGGAAGAAGTTGCATGATAGGCTCTGCAGAGTGGATTTCAGCTCACCGCCTAGAGGGATTCTCTATTCTTCAAACTCCCCAAGCTCATTCATGCCTTAAGGGCTTTGTACAGCATTTCTGACATTTTTCTCCTGAAGCTTCTTCTCCCACGTCTTCCCATACTTGGCTCTTGTAATTCAGGTTGTAAAATTTTTTTAAAAAAGCCACTTTGAAAGTTAGTAAGGAAAGACTTTATTAAGGGGGACTACTGCAACAGGAAGTTGTGCAAAGTGTTAGCCAGAAACGTCTCAGGGAAGTTGAGGAACAAAGCTTCAATATGCAGCAGCTGGTGGCTGCAGAGAGAGGAAGGGGCATGCTAAAAACTCCTGTGTGGGTGTGGGTGGGGGATGGTGGCAGTGGTCGGAAGTAGGAGATGGTGGGGGGGGTTGGGTAGAGGGGGCAGAGGGTAGAGGATGGTGGGGGTGGGGTGTGTCTTGAAACTCAACAAACTGCATTAAACATTGCAATAATAGGAAAGGTGAGGCAGGACATGTTCCTTTGTTGATAGGCACATGAGGGAGTGGCGGGGATCTGGGCCTGATGTGGAGCAAACAAGTTACAGTGCTAGAAGTTTGCATAAAATTCAGGGGCTAGCTGTCCTAGTCAATCCAGCCTAAGTTATGTCAAGCACAAAGTTTGATCAGCCTTGTCCGGGTCTCAGCTGGAACATTAACTCCTCAAAGAGTGCCTGTGTTCAACTACCATCCATCATTCATTATCCCATTTCCATTTACTTTTCTTCTGGCATTTGCTGTTTGCTTGAGCTTTCTTCCTTATTTGACTTTTCTGTACATAGTGTTGTTTCTTTTACATTCCTGGCATTTAGAATAGTGCCTGGTATACAGTAGGCACTCAAGAAATATTTATTCAATGAATGATAATTGCCCTGTAAAAAGATGCAACAATTTAGACTTTCCTAGGCAGTGGAACCACTCTACTGAAATTTCCAAATACTTGTATCTTTCTGGATATTTAGGAAATATCAAGAAAGTGGGATTAGGGTAAACAGGGTGTATTTGGTTTATCAATAATCCTACACTTGAATCGTAATTAGTCTTTGGGTGGTGAACATGATGTAATCCACACAGGAATGGAAATAGAATGATGTATACCTGAAATTTATATGTTATAAACCAATGTTACCGCAATAAAAAAAAATCCTACACAAAGTTGACTGTAAATCTAATCAAGAAGAACAGGGTGTGTCTTTTAATCCTTTAGTCCTTTCAATTGTATCAGTAGATAAAAATCAGTGATTGTGCATTTCTCCAGGCAGAAAGCATGCTGTTACTCAGAAGTGTGTGAATATCAGCCTGGCCCAAACTTTTACCTCGCTGACCTGTGGATTTCTGTGTGTTTTCGTGAGTAATGACTAGAACTTGTGGCAGGGGTTCCCAGCTGCCCTTCACTTTGTAAGATTTTGTGTGTGTGTGTGAGGAAGATTGGCCATGAGCTAACATCTGTGCCAATTTTCCTCTATTTTTTGTATGTGGGATGCTGCCACAGTATGGTTTGATGTGCAGTGTGTAGGTCTGTTCCCAGGATCCAAACCTGAGAACCCCGAGCCACTGAAGTGGGGCACGTGAACTTAACCACTACGCCACTGGGCCAGCCCCATGAAAGAGAATTTTTAACCTGCAAAATGTTTGCTCTTGACTATGGGCATCAGGGTGTGCTTTGAGGTTGGCATATCTTGTGAAATGAAATTTTTCAAGTATTTATGTTGGGTAGATTTTGTTCACAAAGTATGAGGATGGGCCGTTTACTATCTTTTAATCATGCATTCCACTATCAAGGTCAGCTTTGTTCTTTTCGAGAGAGCTCAGCTAATATTACAGCCCCCAATGCTTGAAAGTCAAGACATTCTAAAAAAGAGTAATGCAAACGTTATCAAGGTATGTTCTGAAATTAGAGTTGGATTGACTCTATGTGGAACGAATTTTGATCTCATGTTGTATTAATGAAGTAAATATTTACTTCCCCCCAAACCAGATAAAACATAATGAAGGCAAATTCCGTATCCAGTTTGGTTTAAAATGCAGTGAATTTGGTTACGAAAAGGTATTCTCTTGCAGACGTTGATGCCTTGTTTACTTAAATAGGATTTATCTTATTTTAAAAACTCACTAATAAACTTCATTGCTTTTATCTTTTATTATAATATGTTTTAGTATATATATATGCCTTATAATTTGGTGTGTTCACACCAACAAATTGTTGGGGTGAGATTTTGTTGCCTGTCAGTAGTCCACAAATATTTATGACATGCCTACACTGAGCTTGTTACAATTTGCTCAGTCCCATGGGTATAACAGCAAACAAAATTTATAAAGGTCAGGTCCCCTGGAGTTTACAGTTCAGCTATTAAGCCTAGTTGTAAATAATAGCTGATTGTGAGTTATTTTAAATGACAGCATGTCGGAAAGGGCTCCGTCTAAGGGTTCAGAAAGCCTCTTGGAAAGAAAAGCTATTAAAGCGTCAACCTTAGAAATGATTAGGATACAGCCGGGCAGTGGGCTGGGCTGTGATGGGGCCAGGAAGGAGGAGTGGGTGGAGCGCATTTTAGCAGGAGGGCTTTGCACATGCAAAGTCCCTGAAGCAAATAAGTGCCTGGAGTGTTCCTGGAACCGAGCAAGACAGGACATGGCTGAAATCAAGGTGAACTAAATTGCAAGAGCCCTGACCAATTGACTCGGAACCTTGAAAGCAAGTTAAGGACTCAATTCCAAGGCAGGTGGGAAGCCTTTGGGTGCAGGGGTGTAACGTGATTAGATTTGTGTTTAGCAGAGCAAGCTGCACCTTGAGGAGGGAGCTGGGCTGAATGGAGAAAAGATTAAGGATTAGTAGTAAGGTTCAGGAATGAGCGATGGGAATCTAGATTCTGGATGGTTGCAAAGTAGTACAAAATGATGATTTGGGGGACAGATGGAAGGTGGAATTGATGCTTTGGTGACTTGTTAATGTCTTCACCCAGAGTATTGGACACTTACCATGTGGCTAGCAATGTGCTAGTGACTGGGTATAGGGTTTTAATAAAAAAAGACCACGCTGTTGTACTTTTGGACGTTGCAATCTAGAGGAAGAGAAAGAACATGATTAAGCGGAGAACTAAGTATATAGTTACAAATAGTGACGAGGTCTACATAGGAAGAATAGAGAGAGCTCTTAATAAAATAAGAGGCGGCTGGCTTTATATTGGATATGGGGCTCACAATAAAGGTGATTCTGAGGAAATGACATTTAAATGGGCAGAAAAATAACAAAGAGGAAGATTTATCCATGTGGCAGGGGAGGGGGGAGAGTTCAGTAGTTGGGGAGATTTTCTCTGGAGAAAGCAGTTGAATAATTGATTGGATTTGGATGTTGAGAGAAGGGCGTGGTTCGGGTTACTCTGAGTTTCAATAGATTTGTGATGTGGGGTAGAGTAGAGGAGCCTAGCGAGGAATAGTGTTCGTTTCAAGTGATTGCCGCTGCCTTTTGGGAATGGGGGAGAGAATGTGCCTATATTAAAATTTCAATTGCTGCTGTGGGCTGCTGGAGAGAGTCAAGGATTCTATTAGGTTTTAATAGATTGCAGTCCACAGGAGGGGAGAAAGCCTTGTCAAACAATCATCACTTTCGATTAATTATAGCTGTGGGGTGGCAGTGAAGGGAGGGGTGTGATACCAATGATCCCTTCTGCCTGCCTTGAATACCTACAGCACTAATACTCCTTACTGAGAGTGCAAATGTTTGAAATAAACAGTTTTTTGGGAGGAGATGATAAGTTCCCTAAGTTTCATCAGAGGTGCCTATGAAAATTTTAGATGGCTGTCTTTGAAAAGACACCATGATATATGGATCTTACGCTTAAACTTGAGATCCCAAACTGGAGATTTGGGTGTTACAAGCATAGAGATGGGAATTAAGTTCAAGCGAAAGGATAAATATAGAATGCACAAAATAAGGCAAGAAATAGGGGCCAGGACTGAGCCTGGGGGACAGTCAACAGTGGGAGAGGAGCTTTCCAAGGAGCCTGAAAGAGAGTGGCTAGAGAAGTAATATGACAACCCGGAGATGGTGGTCTCAAAAGCCCAGGGAAGAGAATCATTTCTAGAAGACACTAAGGATAAAATTTTCCTGAGAGACCAACTAAGTCAAAGACAGAAATGCATTCACTGGATTAATTCTCTTAAATCCTTGGCAATTTTGGCAGAGTAGTGTCAGTGAAGTGGTGGTGGGATGAAAACCAGGTTGGAATATATTGAGAGGTGAGGAAATGGGGAGAGTGTGAGGGTAGATTACTCTTTGAAGAAGCTGAAGATAAAGAGGCACAGAGATTGAGCAGTAACTGGAGAGCTAAGTGGGGCCCAAGGCATGAATTTGTTTCAAAATGGGAGGTATTCGATTATGTTTTGATGTTAAAGGGATAAGTATAGTGGGGTAGAAGCTGATGGTGATGGAAAGGAAGAACTAATAAAGAGCTAATAAAAGCAAGCTTTTTGAGAAGATAGGAAAGGATTAGACTAGTGGTTCCTAACAGGGGCAACTTTGCCCCCTAGGGGACATTTGGCAATACTTGGAGATGTTTTTTATTTTACACCTAGAGGAGATACTACTGACATCTAGTGGGTAGATTACAAAGATGCTGCACAGGATGGTGCCCCCATAACAAAGAAGTATCCAGCTCCAAATATCAGTAGTGCCAAAGATAGAAAACATTGGCAGAGCAAAGTAGGACATATCGGCTTTAGATAAGAATGCAGACTTCTTGTTTGCAAAGTGAAAGAAAAAAGAAACCATGCTGTTGTGGGATGACTTTTGAATTAGTGGCAAGAGCTAAGAAATCCTTCTCATCATTGTTAATCATTTCTCTGTGAAGGAAGATGGAAGATCATTCGTTATTGAAAAGGGAATGTTGAGACCATACGAGATTCAAAATCCTGGAGAAATTCTGAAAATGTCTTTGGATAACGAGATTAAATTGCCTGGTGAACTTTGCTTTCCTTTTAGTGTTGAGAGCTCATTTAGAGTAGATGGGCTTAAATTTGTAGTGGTTCACATATAACTGGTTGGGTAGGAATTACCCAGGCAGGATAGGCAGATGGTTGGAATTATCCAGGGCAGGTGTTATAATAGGACAGAGAGAGAGAGGAATTTAAGGTTTTGAAAAACATATTGAAATGATGGGCCATGGCATTTTCTATGTAGTGCCAAGGAAATGTGGATTATAAATAGCAATATAGTGGAAGAATGGACAGAATAGAGGCCTCTATGAGGTAAGAGAACAGATATAGTACAGGTTAAAAAGTGAATAGGGTGGAAATATAGCAGTTGTGTTCAGAGTGGGATGTTGGTCTTTTTACCTTGGAGAGGGGAAGAACCTCGGGTGATGATAAGTTCAAAGTATGTGTCTGAAATGAGGAAGCCATGTGATATTTGCTAGTTTATGACCAAGCACATAGAATCATCTTGAATCGAGGCAGGCCTGGGAGTCAAAATGAAGCATGACAGTCGGGTGCCAATGACTTTAATAAGTCAGGTTGTCAGTGTTGGTGTCAATAAGTCGGTGGTGGTGTCAATTCAGATAAGAAGCCAGTGAAGTGCCTCAGTGGAGGTGGGATTTTTGATAAGTGGTGGGTTATGTGGTTTGATATGTGGAGGATATACATTAGGAATGGGGAAGGTAAAGAACGTCTACCATATTTCTTTGAGATTGTACATGCCACGCAAACCAAAGCCCCAGGATGAAAGACAGCTTGAATCTGAAAGGGATACGTACTGGATGCACTACGATGGAATTGTCCTCAACGCAAAGGAGAAATGGAAAGCCTGTGAACTCTCTTGTTAATATGTATTTCAGAGCCCTGCTTGGTGTGGACCATAGTAGCAAGAAAAGGAGCATCCTGGTCCTCCTAGTTGCTGTCTGGGCATATTACTCACAGACTTGCAAAATGGCAGCCACACTTCTGTCTGGTATGTTTGGTGAGTTCCTAAGGTGGATACACTTCACTATGATTAGGTGATCTCTCCACCTTAAAGTGGGCACAAAGGAAGGGAGCTGAATAGCCACAGAGAAGGATGGGAAAGAAGGGCTGAAATGAGAGGAGGTGAGTGTGTAGCTCCATGGACCCTTGGAGCCCCAGAATTTGCTCATGTCTGATTCAAAGCCTTTTGCAATTTTGGAGGAAGCACAAATGTGCATGGCAGAGAGGGGAAAGAAAATTTATGAATGGCATGTCATTATCCAATCGATTTGTTTCATGAAGTTGGGAAAGATAGTAAGTCCACCTTTCTGAATTTCAATGTCATTGCTAAGAAAATTGTGACTATATGTCCATTCACCGTGGGTATCAAGGCAACCTATTTTATGGCTCTGGATGGGGCAGGTTGCTCTGGCTAATATTCATTGTGTGTGTGTATGTGTGACTGAATTGATGTTGGGCAATTTTTTTAGGCTTGTGAATGTTACAGTATTGGATCTGCCTAGACTCTTATGTCACCCTCTCCTCTTAGCTCTGCCTATTAAGGACCCTGGCTGTGCCCATGAGAGGATTACAGAGGTGGAAAACTTCCACTCTGGGTTACAAGTGAGTCAAGATCTTTTTTCTTTCTTCTAAAATACATTCCTGTCCCCTGTGGTGAATGCGTCTCCTTCTAACACCACCCAACCTGCATCTTGAGACTTCCAATGGTGGTTCAGGGACTTCCAACAGAATTCTTCCACCACCCTACTATTTACAATTTTTTTAGGCATCCTTCCTACTTAGTGCTGTTAGGGAAAGTAAAAGAAAGATATAAGATTGTCGGAGCCTCAAAAAATGGATGATCACTCTGTGGGAAATAATTTATTCACTTAGCAAGTATTTCTCTCATGCTTGCAATGTGTTCAGGCCTGTGTTGGATCCTGGAGATAGAAGAAAGTAAAACGGTAAAAGGCCTCAGGCTAGAAGTGGAGAGAGACATTTCATCATATGTTAGAGATGCTTTAAATTCTTGAGACTGGATGAGATCATTTAAAGAGCGAGCAGGAATAGAGAAGGGAAGATTCTGAGAAATGGTTCCTGAGTTAAATGAACAGAGTCCTCAGAATCTTGAAATTACTATGAAACAGGTCTTTCATCCCTAGTGCTATCACCCACGACCCTCTTCCCGGCAGCATTGATGGGTTTGGTTGCTGGTTGAGACAGAATGTGTTGGTATTTTAGAACCTAATAACCTTTGAGGATGTGGCCATGGACTTTACCCAGGAGGAGTGGGCATTGCTGAATCCATCTCAGAGAAAACTGTACAAAGATGTGATGCTGGAGAACTACAAAAACTTGGCTTCCCTGGGTAAGGCTGACACAATCCCTTCCTGTATTTACTGAGCGTGTGTGTGGGTTTCTGGGATGAGTAAGCCCCAGTCACCTAGTGGTACAGACTAGGTTTTTTCGTAGATTTTTACTTTAAAAAATATAGCTGTATTGAGATATAATTCACATATCATAATTTACCCATTTAAATTATACAAAACAATTTTTTTAGTATATTCACAGAGTTGTGCAAGCAACACCACTATCTAATTCCAGAACATTTTCATTGCCTTTCCTCAATTTTCTTTTTTTTTAAGTATTTTATTTTTCCTTTTTCTTCCCCCCCCATACATAGTTGTGTATTTTTAGTTGTGGGTCCTTCTAGTTGTGGCATGCAGGACACCACCTCAGCATGGCCTGACGAGCGGTGCCGTGTCCGCGCCCAGGATTCGAACCAGCAAAACCCTGTGCCGTGGAAGCAGAGCACAAACTTAACCACTTGGCCACAGGGGCTGGCCCCTACTTTCCGTTTCTATAGATTTGCCTGCTCTGAACACTTCTTTTAATGGAATCATATAACGTGGTCTTTTGTGATTGGCTCCTTCCGCTTAGCATAATGCTTTCAAGGTTCATCCATGTTGTAGCACACATCAGTATTTAATTCCTATTTATTGCTGAATCATATTCTCTTAAGTTGGTACCACATTTTGTTTATCCATTCATCAGTTGAAGGACAGTTGGGTTTTTAACACGTTTGCTATTATGAATATTGCTGCTGCAAACATTAACGTACAAGTTTTTGTGTGGACATGTGTTTTCATTACCTTAGGTATATGCCTAGGTGTGGAATTACTGAGTTGTTTGGTAATTCTATGCTTAATATTTTGAGGAACTGCCAAACTGTTTTCCAAACCAACTGTATCATTTTACGTTCCCACCAGCAATGCATGAAATTCCAAATTCTCCACATTCTTACCAACACTTATTGCCTGTCTTTTTTTTGGGGGGGGGGAAGATTATCTCTTTTTGAGGAAGAAAGCTCCTCAAGTGGATGAGCTAAAATCCACTGCCAATCCTCCTCTTTTTGCTGAGGATGATAGGCCCTGAGCTAACATCTGTGCCCATCTTCCTCTATTTTTTTTTTTATATGTGGGATGCCTGCCACAGCATGGCTTGATAAGCAGTGCATAGGTCCACACCCAGGATTTGAACCGGTGAACCCTGGGCCACCAAAGTGGAGCACGGGAAGTTAACCACCATGCCACCTGGCTGGCCCCTGCCTGTCTTTTTAATTATAGCTATTCTAGTGGCTGTGAAATGGTACTTCATTGTGGTTTTATTTGCATTTCCCTAATGATTAATGATGTTGAGCAACTTTTCATGTGTTTATTGGCCATTTGTATATCTTCTTTGGAGAAATGTCCATTTAAATCCTTTGCCCACTTAAAAATCGGATTGCCTTTTTTTCCTACTTTGTTGTAAATGTTCTTTATATATTTGGCATACAAATCTTTTGTTGGATATATGATTTGCAAATATTTTCTCTCATTCTGTGCTGCTTTTTCACTTTCTTGATGGTAACTTATATCATAAAAGTTTGTAATTTTCATAAAGTCAAATTACGTATTTTTTTCTGGATGCTCAATTCTATTCCAATGGCTTATATGTCTATCCTTAGGCATGCTGTTACTTGCTGTTAATTGCTGTAGCTTTGTGTAGTAAGTTTTGAAATTGGGAAGTGTGAGCTCTCCAACTTTGTTTTTCTTTTTCAATTTGTTTTGACTATTCTGGATCTTTTGCATTTTCATGTGAATTTTAGGGTTAGCTTGTCAGTTTCTGCAAAGAATCCAGGTGAGACGTTGTTTAAGGTCACATGGAATCTGTAGATGAATTTGGGTAATAGTGCCATCTTAATAATATTGTTTTCCAATCCATGAACAAAGGCTGTCTTTCCATTTATTGAGGTCTTTAAATTCTGCCAACACTGTTTTATATATATATATATTTTGAGGAAGATTGGCCCTGAGCTAACTGTTGCCAATCCTCCTCTTTTTGCTGAGGTAGACTTGCCCTGAGCTAACATCCATGCCCATGTTCCTCCACTTTATATGTGAGACACCTATCACAGCATGGCCTGCCAAGCGGTGCCATGTGCGCACCCGGGATCCCAACTAGTGAACCCCAGGCAGCTGAAGCAGAACCTGCGCACTTAACCACTGTGCCACCAGGCTGGCCCCTGTTTTATAATTTTTAACATCCAACTCTTACACTTCTTCTGTTAAATTTATTCCTGAGGTTTTTTCCTATGCTATTGTCAATTGAATTGTTTTCTTAACTTCATTTTCAGTATGCTCATTGCTAGTGTATGGAAATACCATTGATATTTTGTGTGCAATCTTGTACATTGCAACTTTGTTGAACTTGGTTATTAGTTCTAATAGTTTTTTGTGGATGCCTTCAGATTTCTGTGAATAGAGATAATTTTTCTTCGTTCCAAAATAGATGGCTTTTATTTCTTTTTCCTTGCCTAATTGCCTGGCTAGAATTTCCAGTATAATTTTGAATAGAGATGACCAGAGTGGACATTCTTTTTTTGTTCCTAATGTTTGGGGAAAAGTTTTCAGTCTTTGTCCATTATAATAGATCATTTTATTTTATTTTATTTTATTTTTTTAAAGATTTTATTTTTTCCTTTTTCTCCCCAAAGCCCCCCCGGTACATAGTTGTGTATTCTTCGTTGTGGGTTCTTCTAGTTGTGGCATGTGGGACGCTGCCTCAGCGTGGTCTGATGAGCAGTGCCATGTCCGCGCCCAGGATTCGAACTAACGAAACACTGGGCCACCTGCAGCGGAGCGCACGAACTTAACCACTCGGCCACGGGGCCAGCCCCTCATTTTATTTTATTTTACTTTTCACTTGTGGAAGATTGTTCCTGAGCTAATCTGTGTGCCCATCTTCCTCTATTTTGTATGTGGGATGCCACCACAGCATGGACTGATGAGCAGTGTGTAGGTCTGAGCCCAGGATCCAAACCTGAGAACCTGGGTTGCCAAAGCAGAGCACACAAACTTAACCACTATGCCACCAGGCCAGCCCCTAATAGATGATTTTAAATCTTTGTCTACTAAATCCAAAATCTGGGTCACTTTAGGAACATTTTCTGATGGTTGCCTTTCTTCCCCTGTATATATGGTATACTGTCCTGTGTCTTTGCATGTGTCCTATTTTTTTTGTTGAAAACAGGACATTTTAGATAATGTATTTTGACAACTTTGGTATTTGATCCCTCTGCCATAAAGGTTTATTGTTGCCAATTTTTGTTTTCTTGTTGGTGTTTATTTGTTTAGTGACTTCCCTAGATAAATGCTGCAAATTCTGTATTTCCTGCAGCATTCAGCCACAGTTTTCTGCTAGCTTTTTTTTTCTTAAGTCCTTGTTTTTATTTTTAAGCCTGCTTCCTAGGAGTCACTACCTGATCATTATAATTTGCTAGTCCACCAATGATTGGTAAAGAGTTTTCTTAAATGCCTTGCCTATATCTCTCCCACCCCTTGCCAAGGAGATCTATGTGAGAATTCCTGCCTTTAAGCTTCAGGCAACTTATAAGGTTTAGCTTTCACTTCTGGCTTGGACAGAGTCTACAAGTCAGCCGAAGCTGAGTGCCTTAGGACTTAGCCCTTCATAAATCTTTCCTGGGCATGTGCACAGCCTTGTTCATGCACACAGACTTTTAGATCCTTGGGAATTTGTTGGAGATTTTCAAAGATTGCTATCATTGTCTAGATCTTCTTGTTTTTCATTCAAATTCCCAGCCAATCTCTTGTTTGCCCTGAGTGAAATCATACCCTTAAGCATTTAGCTATGTTTCTAGCAGATTGCTATTTTTTGGTAGTGCCTTGGGGTAGGAACTTATCTGAGTCAAATCAAATAGCTGCAACATGATGAGAAGAGAGATTTTCTAGGGAGCTGCAAGTTTAGCAATAAAATATTGAACATGCTCTGGAGACTTTTTTTTAAAAGATCTGCAAAAGAGATAAGACCTCTCTGTTGACTCCAAGGCTGCTAGTTTTTAGTTACCATGCCACAGAGCTGGTGAGGAAAGAGTGATGGGAATAATCTCAAGTTAAAGTGTCACAGATCCTGATCTCTTATGAAGTCTCAGTAATTTCTCTTGGATAGACAATTTTCCATTTGTTCTATGGCTTTGGTTTATCTCCAGAGTTCAGGAATGATTGATTCTGGTTGTTTTACCCATCATTTGTTGTTTTAGTGGGAGGATGGGTTAACCAGTGTCCTCATTCTGTCATTCTGGAAGTTCATCTGCTTCAAAACAAAGTCAACCTACAAAAACAGAAACCAGTTTAAGAGGCAAAACATTTCCTTGGGTCAAAGAATTGCAATGCAGGGAGCACCAATTCAGGTAGAAACCCAAATGGTGTCTCGATAACAGGAGAGAGGGGCTCAGGGTTTTTATAGGAAAAAGGGAAGAGGATGAGATAGGCTGTATTAAAGAAGAGTTCATTGGTGCCAGATGAGTAAGGCTACATTTGTGTTTCATAGATTGGCTTGAGATTCTGTCTTCACGCAAAAGGCTAGATTTATACTTCATTGGTTGGTTTGAGATTCAGTCATCTGCAAAGTCAAATTTCATCAATTTTTAAGGACAGAGTGCTCTTGTCCTTACTGACTTCTTAGAATGTTGGTGGTTTGGTCCAGTTTGGGAGATGTGGAAAACAAGACATGCAAGGCAATTCCTCCGAAATGGCTGTTCTGCCTCTATTTTAATATGACTCCACTCATGTCATCTTTCACACTCCCACAGGCTTTACTTTTGTTTTGTCGATTAGCAATTTGTTGTCATTTTGCTGCTCCTAAAGTCACTCTTGCCTATCTTCAGAACCTCAAAGACCAAGGTGTTGCTATAGTTTGTGGCAGTTGTTGTGTACACCAAATGGTTCTCTCACATTTATTGCTCCCCATTGTAGGACATCAACTGAGAAAACCCACCCTGATCACCCAGATGGAGCAAAAGGGTGAAATGGAGACAGTAGAGAGAAGAATTCACCAAGACACCTGTTCAGGTGAGTGCCAGCCATATATGAATGTTTTGCCTACCAGATCTGGTTGGGGTGAGGAGGAGGTACATTATGAAATGTTAAACAGAAAACTTTAAAAAATACTCTTTAAATTGAAGGAGAAAGCAGAGACCATTTGGTGTGAGCTTCCTCGTGTAGTGTCAGCTTTCCCTACTCTTTCACTTTTTACCTATCATTTCATACTTTCCTATGCTCTGAGGGGAAGATAGATCTTTCTGTATGATATTTAAATTTGGAATCATTGTCTAATTCTTGCCATTTTACAAATATAATAGCCTTTGCCTGTCAATGTAATTTTCAATCATGAAAGAACCATTCTTTAGTATTACGCAAAATACTAAACCATGTAAGTATTCTTCCTTTGATCATGAATTCGTGGTTCTCTCACATTGTTTTCCCAAGTTTAGCATAAATATTTGAAGAGAAATCCACCTGAGTCTCACTTTCTTTGTCACCATCATCCTACCATTTCCTACTCTAGCCACCTGGTTAGGTTTCCCATTTGTTTCAGATTGGGTTTGGGCTCTAACTGCTTTTGTCAACATATTGTCATCATGTCTTTTCCAAAACTTATTTTCCCCAATCTGTTCAGATGGGATGATTCTCCTTCAAACTAAACAATCACAACATAAACAAGATATTTTGGAGGAAGAAACATTCAGTGTCAAGAGGGAGGTAAGGTTCACATGGGATAATTTCTTGTCCTCCATATTAGAAGTCCAGAATTCCATATGATAGAAAAGGAGCACATGAACTATTAGGGTAATTTGAGGCAAGTGATACCACGTTTGTTTGACCAACAGAAAGCGGGAGATTCTCTAAATATCATTAATTTGAAGGAAACTTGTAACCTAGCACACAAAATGGTTACAGAGAATCCTCAAAGTAAATATTTTCATAATGGAGATTAGATATTAAATGCTTAAAATATAGTTCACTCTAAGACAATTGTATGTTAAAACTCTGTTGAAGAGACTTCGATGGAGCTATTTGGTATAGCATTCAGCTTATTCAAGCTGATAAACTCACTCAGAAACTTTGCACATTCACTATGAAAATGTTAAGTAAACTCTAATGCTAATAAAGTGTTAGACATGTCAGAATTTATGGGAAGGGAAATTCTCCATCAATATAATGAATATGATAACTCATGATCATAACTCAATATTTTTTATCAAAAGGAGCAAACTCATGGAGGCAAATCCATTGAATGGTGTGAAATTGTTGAAGCCTTGAGCTTGAAATCCAGTATTACTCAGAGTCAGAGAATTCATCCTGGAGAGAAACCCCATCAATGCCTTGACTCTGGGAAAGCCCTCACAGATTGTTCACATCTTAAGCCACATGACAAAATTCTTCATGGGGAAAAATCCTGTGAATATAAGAAAGATGAAAATACCTTCATCAAGAGCTCTTATGTAGCTGTGCGCAAGAGACAACATACAAGAGAGAAATCCTGTGACTACAGTGTCTGTGGGGAAGTCTTAACTTCAACCTTAGACCTTAAGAAGCATAAAAAAACTCACAGGGAGAAATCCTTTCAATGTAGTCAATGTGGTAAAGTATTACAGAACCACTCATCCATGAAGTTGCACATGAGAACCCACACTAGAGAAAAATGTTTTAAATGTAATCAATGTGAGAAAACCTACAGCTCAACCTCTTACCTTACACGGCACAAAAGAATTCATACTGGGGAGAAGCCCTATGAATGCCGTGACTGTGGAAAAACTTTCAGGGATAGCTCACTTCTCAGACAACATCAAGGAATTCATTCAAAAGAAAAACCCTACAAATGTAATCAGTGCAGCAAAACCTACAGTAGGAGCTCTGCGCTGACTGTGCACAAGGCAATACATACTGGAAAGAAACCCTATACATGTGATGATTGTGGGAAAACCTTCAGTATTCTCCCATACCTTAGAAGACATGAGAGAATCCACACTGGAGAGAAATCCTTTAAATGTAGTCACTGTGGAAAAGAACTAAGTAGTCAGTCATCCCTAAAGACACACCTGAGGATACATACCGGAGAGAAACCTTACAAGTGTGATCAATGTGGAAAAACTTTTAGAATGAGCTCTAATCTTATTGTGCACAAGAAAATCCATACTGGAGAGAAACCCTGTAAGTGCAATGACTGTGGGAAAGCCTTCAGGGATCGCTCATGCCTTAAAGAACATGTGAGAATTCATACTGGAGAAAAACCCTTTTTGTGTAATCAATGTGGAAAAGCCTTCAGGATAAAATCTTTCCTGATTTTGCACAAGAAAATTCACATGAGAATGAAAGAATATGAATGTAAGGAATGTGGGAAAGTCTTCAGTGGTCTCTTATGTCACAGGAGACATATGAAATGTCATACCAGAGAAAAGAAACCCTTTAAGTGTAGTGAGTGTGGAAAAGCCTTTAGGAGGCGTGTATCCCTTACAATACACATACGAACTCACACTGGAGAGAAACCCTATGAGTGCGATCAATGTGGGAAAACCTTCAGTGTAAGGAGTAATCTTACTGTGCACAAGAGAGTACACACTGGAGAAAAACCCTATAAATGTAATGTCTGTGGGCAAGCTTTCAGTAAACTCGTATCCCTTAGGCATCATGAGAAAACTCATGCTGGATAAAACTCCTAATGACATCCATGTAGAATAGCTTCCAGTGAACTCCTAGTCTAGTCCTTAAGTTGTGCTTAGAAATGATTTATGTACTTATACATTTCATGTCTCTTAATCTATCATTTCCTAACACAAGGTCCGTAATGAATCTTCCCACCAGGATTGTGGATGGTTAAGTCCTCCTTGAAATTCTGTACTTTTTACAGCACACTCTCTTGTTTGCATTTAAGATATCTAAAACTAGTGTACAACTCCATGAAGTTTTACAAGGTAGAACACATCTATATTTGCTACACACATTGGTCAGGAAAACAAATATTATCACCACCCAAGAATCATCCTTTAATGGTCCCTTTCAATCACTAATCACCCTGATTCCTACTACCAGAATGTAGGTACTGTATGGAATCATGCATTTTTAACAGTTTTATTGAGAGATAATTTACATACCAGAAAGGTCACTAATTTGAAGTGGAAAATTCAATGATTTTAGTATATTTGCAGAGTTATATGCATTCTTTTACCTAATCATATGTAACATTTGTGCCTGGCGTTTTTGCTCAACTTTGTTTTTGTTGAGTAAATATTTAGGAGTACAATTTCTGGGGCATAAGGAATACATATGGTCACATATGTTCAATACTAAATCAACTAATTTTCCAAAGTGGCACTAATTTACATTCCTACTATCTTGCCAATATTTCACATTGTTTTTTTTCATTTTGGCCATTTTGATGAGTATGTAGTACTTTTGTGTTTAACTTTTGTGTTTAAAATTTTTAACTTTTTATTGAACTACTTTTACACTTGCAAACGTTTGAAATAATAGTACAGAGAGTTCTTGTATATCCTTCAGAGTTTCCCAATATTAATGCCAACAATTTATCAATTGCTTCCTTTACAGTTTGTAGTTTTTTGGTGATCTGCTTAAGATTGTTGTTTCGAATGTCTTTTTTTTGAGGCAACCTCCAAAAACCTGCCTAGGTAACTAGTAAATTGGTTTCTGTGCTCCCTCTTTCCTACAATAGGCCTAACCTCATTCATGAAGGGACTTTAATTAAGAAAAGATAAATATTTCTTGCAGTGACTTTGTGGAGATGGACTCATGATACATTCTCTGCATCCCTGAGTCTCTGGTCCTGTGGGGGATTATACCACTCAGGTTCTCTAGTCTTCTAGTGATAATTTCTGACTCAGAAATCTGACACTTGGTCTAAGGAGAAGTCCACCAGTTCCCTTAAGGTCAGACCTAAAAATCCAAAGATGAGGTTCCCTGCCTGGAAGTGAGAGGAAACATGGGAAGAGAATGACATATACCTGTCTTCTCAAGGTCAGGAGTCAGCCATCCAGGAGTTCTCCTTTTCTATGAGCTATGCTCCTTAAGGATTTGAACTGACTTGGGGAAGAAATGACAGTACAAATTTGGCTAATGAGGAGCTTGGGAAATTGAGCCTCCAGAGCCAAAGAGACTTCAAATAGTCTACCTATGACCACTCCACTCAACAGCCCTGCTCAGATCAGGAAGCCACTCACCTGAGTCTCCTTCCTGAGATGATCCCTCTTGCGAGGAATCCAGTTGCCTTGCTTGGTCCATCTGTCATTTTGGGGGACAGATTTCCTATTTATATCCTTCAATATTCAGAGGAGAGGTAAATTACTCTGATGGCTCCAAGGTAATCAGAGGTCCCCCAATAAATTCTGTGAGAAATTGAACAGATGTTTGTTTTTTTTTTTTTTAACCAACCTATCCAGAGGACAACAAAGAGGTAAGAGAATGTTCAGTGGGATTGTTATAAGTGAGATTCCAAACTAATTTTTGACCCTCTTCTTGATCTATTTGCTTTCCCTCTTTCATCCAATTTGCAATCAGCTTTCATTATTTCTGGCTTCTACTCTATCTTGTTAATTCCAAGGACTCTTTCCCCACCTGAGCGTGAATTAGCCCCTTCAGAAATTGAACAGGTATTCTACAGTTCTTTCATTTCTCTCATTTTTTTGGCAGTGAGTGGGGCTGGAGTGAAGTGAGTTTGGCTTCTCAATTTTCCCATTCCTGGTTACAGATGTCATCCTTCGAGGACAAATCAAATCTCACCCTTATTTCTTTTCTGTGAGGACTCTGGGAGAGGAGGCTGAGACCCATTAGTCTGGCTATCCAGTGTTTCTTTGAAAACTCCAAAACAAATCATCGTGAAATATTTTAAACCATCAGAACAGCACCGTGAGCAGAAAAACAGCCATACAACCGCCTTCTGGATTAATGCTGACTCTTTGCCATATTAGTTTCAGACTTTTAAAATAAAGTATTATACATACATATGAAGTCCTCTTTACTACTATTTCTCTCCTTCCCTTCCCAGAGCTTTACCACTCTGGAATTTGATGATTATTTGCCATGCTTAGTGTACCGCTATTATTGCATGTGAATGTATCTCTATAGATACTTCTCTATTGTAGAAGAAAATCATATCAAACCCAAATGACCATTGATGTGAGACTATGTTAAGATTCATGAACCTGACCTGCTTGTATTAATCTTGATAAATTTCAGACACATGGTGTGAAACCAAAAACAAAGTTGCCAAATTAAATATGTATTATACCATGTATAATAAATATGAACATGTAATCTGTAACATCACATAAACAGAATGTTTATAGATAGATCATTACTCATATAAAACACTCCAGAGGACTGATCCACGTGAAGTTCAGTATCATGGTAACACCTGGTGAGGGAAGATCAGTATTGATTATGCAAGAACACACTGGGGCTTTAAGGAGATCTGCATTGTTTTATGAAAAAGAAAAAGTGAAGTAAATTTGGCACAATATTTGAATTTGATCATGCTGGCTGGTGAGTTTAAGCCCCATTTATTGTCATTCTTTGTACTTTATGGGATGCTTAAAATATAACCTTTTAAAACATAAAAATAAACAGTAGAGGCCTGCCTCATGGCCAAGTGGTTAAATTTATTCATGCTCCACTTCAGTGGCCTCAGTTTGTGGGTTTGGATCCCAAGTGTGGACATACTACTCATCAGGCATGCTGTGGAGGCATCCTACATACAAAGTAGGGAAATATTGGCACAAATATTAGCTCAGGGCGAATCTTCCTCAAGCAAAAAAAAAAGAGGAGGATTGGCAATGGATGCTAGCTCACGATGAATCTTCCTTACCAGAACCAAACAAAGAAACAAACCAAAAATGATAGTTGGGGCCTGGCCCCATGGCCTCGTGGTTAAGTTTGGCGTGCTCTGCTTCAGCAGCCCAGGTTCGCAGGTTCAGATCCTGGGTGCGGAAATACACCACTTGTCAAGCCATGCTGTGGTGGTGACCTGCATACAAAATAGAGGAAGATTGGCACAGATGTTAGCTCAGGGTGAATCTTCCTGAGCAAAAGTAAATAAAAAATAAACAACAGTTAATCATTTTAAATTTACATAAATTTCACCTTGCTGTAGCTGTCATTGTATTTGTTGCCTTTCCCCTTTAATAATTTTTTACTTTAATTTTATACCCCTAGAACTAATATAAGTGTTTTAGTTTTGAATATTTAAAGAAATTATGATGAATATTTAAAAAATTAAGGATGATGAAATAGTCTTAAAATAGTATAAAATAGCATTAGAATAATGTGGCATAACATAGCTATGCCTTAAGTTTTGTTATCTATTCTCATCCTGATGTTTATTTGGGTTATTTCCTCCTCTACTTCATTATACTAAGAGGGCTCCCAGTGGGATTTGAGCACATCCCTCCTTTCTCACCGCTGGGACATTGTTCTTGGAGTGTCCTCTCTCCTTTTCCCCTGCTTCCTCTTTCACTCAGTCTCACCTTCAAATTTCCTTCTAGGCATCAAGACTTGTCCACAGCTAAAACCAAAAATGATGGAAATCAATGCAGGGCCCTATGTGCTGAGCGCTGTGCTTGATGCTTTCCATCTATTCATTTCTCATTCCTGCAGTACCTCTGTACACTTTTTAACAGTACTTCCCATTAGAAAAATGAGAGAATTCTATCTGTTCAGGGAATTTCAGGGACCTTCCCACATCACAGATTCATGTCACAATTAGAGGAATCACGATTGAACCCAGGATTGTCTGAGTTCAAGTCTTACCCATATATGCTTGACATTATCAAGATCTCTTGTCTTTCTCCGGGAAACAGTCAACTTGCTGCACAGAGCTTCAATTTGTGAAGCAAAGGGCTTGGATTAGGTGGAATCAGTGCACATGTGAATCAATGATTTATTTGACTGAGACACCATTACAGAAATGACTTTAACTCATTAATTCATAAGAACAGTAGCAGATGCTTGGACACACCAATCTTTTACTCCCGCTTTTGGGAGTTCCAGGATCTCCCAATTTCTCAAGAATCAGAATAAGCCAGAGGGGATAGGAGTGGCCTGGAGCTGGCCGTGAGTTGGTCCTCACAGGACTTCTCACCTGAACCAGGGACCGAGGTGGCTGAACCAGTAATAATAGGAGGGAGGATCCGATCTGTGGCTTACTCTACGTTTTCTTTCTCTCTTTTTTAAAATTGAGGCATAATTGATATATTGTATTAGTTTTCAGTGTACAACAGTATGCAACACAATGATTTGATATATGTATATATTGCAAAATGACAGAATAAGTTTAGTTGACATCCATCACCACTCATAGTTACACATTTTTCTTTCTTGTGATGAGAACTTTTGAAAATTTTTTTATATTGTCTATGGTACAAATGAAAGACATGGGTCAAGACAAAAATAGAGGGAGGGACCTCTACTGCTGGATAAAGACTGATTAATTTTCATTCTCAGAAACTGCAAGAAGAAAGGAAAAATGATGGGAGTGAAAGACACTGATGAGATACCTATGAAGGAAGTAAAAAAAAGGCAAACAGATCTATCCAGACTATTAATGTATGCATGGAGATTAACTGTAATGACTCCCATTAATATTTGAATGTTTTTGCAGTTAATTATCCCTCCTTTTTTTAACCTCCATTCATGTGGTCAAAGACTATTAAGCAGAAAAGGTCATGTATATTTGTGTAAGAAATTACCTGTGAGGAAAATGTAAGGAACTTCCAAAACTGAGTGTCTTATTTTCTCTCCCACACATAAAGATAATCAGATAAAAAAGTACTAACATTTTACTATTTGCATGTACTATGACAAACGTTTTGCATTTATTGTTGTAAGTCCCATCATTATCCTGAAAGTATAATTATCAGAGCATATTTGATTCTATTTCACTTCTGTCTCTTCATCCACCATTCTGGGGCCTTTGTTAAGTGGCCTGGATATCAGGAGTAGCTAATTAAGAGATACTTTCTCTCTAGGACTCTGAGGATGTCACACAAATATTGTTATTTTATTTGCTTAAGGTTCCTTATATATTATCTCTCACACTATTCTGTTATGGTAAATAAATGCTTCACTCTAGTTTCCAAGGGGGACATTTTAGCCTTCAGATAATAAAGAGAAAATTGCATCATCATATTTTCCCAGCATACTTATCTTTCCTTAATGGAAAGTATCAAAGAATTTGTGGACACATTTTAAATCCACCACATTTGTGACTAAAAATGCCATATGTTCCAAATGATACAACTGTAAGACTGTGGAGCCCCTATCAGCCTGGGTTCCTAAGTGACTCTGTGGAGCAGAAGACCTGTGCCCAGTGTCTGTTAAAATCGTTCACATATACACACGTCTAATGCATGACAGATTCACACAAGCCTTCCTTTGGTCAGGCAGCATTCTCTAGTCTTGACTGATCTCAGGTCCTGCAGGTGTACCCTGTTTTGGTGTTGTCAGACAGTAAACACTGTGGGATCATGGGAACACAGGGGACTCAAGACCAAGGCATTGACAGACATAGACCATCTTTCATGCCAAATTTAAGGGAGATATGAGAGTGCTAGTTTCATTTCAGAAGGACTCAGGAGGCAATTTGAGGAGGCTTTCACTGGCCAAAGATAGGACAATTGGAGAATCAATCTGAATAACAACTTCAATGTATTGAAATATATCAAATACATTTAAAATTAGTTCATGAAGACATAGTGTTCATCTTTAGATAATGCTGAAAGCCAATTTATCATATTAAAAAGTGGCTAATACAGGAATGAAGATGTATTCTGCTTTTCTTATAAGAACTCTATGTCAGAGTGATCACCTATTTGATTAGGGAAAGTTCCTCTTTATGGAAGTATTTCAGCCAACAAATGAAGCGTGAATTAGGATGTCACCATTTTGCAACTCCTGAAGAATTAATGGATCCAGGCAATAATTACCAGAAGCAGGATAAACAGACACTACGTACTTCCTCGTGAAAATACTTAAGGATGTTTGCCAGAAATTGAACCTAAATGTAGTCAAGCTTCTAGACTAGAGGTAGGAAGATTTTTCTAGCAAAGAGCCAGAAAGTGAAGATTTTAGGTCTTGTGGGCCGTATGACGTCTGTCACAAGAATTCAACTCGGATGTTGTAACACGCAAGCCACCATGGACAATACATAAGGGAATGGCTGTGTTTCAGTAAACCTTTATTTACCAAAAGAAATAGGAGGCTGGATTTTGCCCACTGGCTGCATTTTCCCAAACTCTATTCTAGAAATCAGCCTTAGTAATTTTATTTTGTGATTATTGTTTGCTTGGAAGCATCTTAAAGCAGAGGACAGTATTTCATTCTAATTTTCTTCTCATCGAGTCCCCATACGTGACAACGAATAGATGAAAAATAAAGACTTGGGATAGGGAGCGGTGCAGGGGGAAGAATCATGGGAATATAAAGCTGGAAACGGAGAGGAAAGGAAGAGGGAAGAGCAGCAGGAGAAAATATCTGTAACTGATTTGATTCCAAAATATAGACAAGATTAAGGAAGTTTCTCTTAAGTTTTGTTTTCTTGTCACCTCCATCGTTTTTTTTTAATCAGGGCTATCAACAATATGAAATCAGGAAATCTCTCTGAGACTGCAGCATTCCTCCTCCTGGGACTGTCAGAGGATTCAGAACTGCAGCCTCTCCTATTCTGCCTGTTCCTGTCCATATACCTGGTCACTGTGCTTGGGAACCTGCTTATCATCTTGGCCATCATCTCTGACTCCCACCTCCACACCCCAAGGCACTTCCTCTCTAATTTGTCTTTCATCGATATCTGTTTCACCACCACCGCAATCCCAAAGATGCTAGTGAACATTCAGACACAGAGGAAAATCCATCAGTTACACAGCCTGTCTCACTCAGATCTGCTTTTTCTTAACTTTTGCTGGATTGGAAAATGGAATTCTGGTAATGATGGCCTATGATCGATTTGTGGCCATCTGTCACCCACTGAGGCACAATGTTATCATGAACCCCAAACTCTGCGGGCTTCTGATCCTTCTTTCCTTCCTTATTAGTGTTCTGGATGCCCTGGTGCATACTTTGATGGCAGGCAGCTGTCCTTCTGCATAGACCTGAACATTCTCCACTTTTTCTGTGAACTAGCTCATGTTCTGAAGCTCGCCTGTTCTGATACCCTCATCAGTAACATCCTCGTATATTTAGTGACCAGCCTGTTGGGTGTTGTTCCTCTCTTTGGTATAATCTTCTCCTAGACTCAAATTGTCTCCTCTGTCCTGAAAATCCCATCAGCTGGTGGAAAGTATAAGGCATTTTCCATCTGTGGGTCACACTTAATAGTTGTTTCCTTGTTCTATGGGACAGGTTTTGGGGTGTACCTTAGTTCTGCACCTACTCACTCCTCCAGGAAGACTACAATAGTATCAGTGATGTACACGGTGGTCACCCCTATGATTAACCCCTTTATCTACAGTCTAAGAAACAAAGACATGATGGGGACTTTGACGAAACTCATCTCTAGAATATCATCTTTCCATTGATGTGTCAATTGCTTTGGGCTTACGCTGTGAGTACGTGACAAAGAGAAATAAACCATGAGTGATCCAGAAAGCCGGGCCAACTTATTTAAATACACATGACCAGAGATCAAATGGTTAAGGGTGAGAATTTTGGAATCAGACCAGCTGGGTTTGAATCCTGCCTCTGCTAAACCTTTGCTAGGTGGCCTTTGACAATTTACTTCAACTTTCTAAACTCAGTTTCCTCATCTAAAAAGTTGGTACAATTATATTAGTTTACATTTTGGGATGGTTTAAGATACTTCAACTCTATCAGTGAGGATGCATGCCGTCAGCAGTAATGAGGCAAAAGTCTCAATCCCAATACAGTCTAACAATAAAAACAATGATCATCTTTCCTATCAATTGCCTCAGAGATTGAATAGGTTCAGGCACAGAATCACAGGGCTGCAGTTCATTCTGCCATGTGCTGGCTTCCTCCTAAGCCTGTTCTCTTGATGGACAGCAATGCACACAGTAGTGCAGGGACACTTCAGACACAATAACAACCAGAAACAGAAAACTGACTGCCTCTTCTTGGGTCTCTTTGCAATGCACATGTAAACTTTACAAAGAGACATCCAGAAGCCATTGTTTTTATCATCATTCTGACTTGGGACATATGTCCTATATTAGTTTCCTGATGTCATTGTAGCACATTGCCACAAACATACTAGCTTAAAACAACACAAATGTATTCTCCTGTGGTCTTGCAGGTCAGAAGTCTGAAGACTGCTACACTGGACTGAAAGTGTTGAGTTCCTTCTGAAAGCTCTGAGGAGAGAATGAAATGGGGAGTTGTTGTTTCATGGGTACAGAATTGCTATTTGAAGTGATAAAAGCGTTCAGGAAGTGGTTGGTGGTTCTGGTCACGCAACACTGTGAATGTTCTTAATGCCATGGAACTATACACCTAAAGTGGATGAAATGGTAAATTTTATATTATATATATTTTACACATTAAAAACCTCTCAAAAAAGGAATTAAAACTGATAAATAATATCTTGCTTTCTAGATAAAAAAACAAACAAAAATCATTCCAATGTACCAAAGTGTTATACACAAAAGTCAAAATGATTAACTATTTCAGAAGACAATATACAAAAATATTTTTGTGACTTCAGAGGAGTTAAGCATTTCTTAAGAGAGTAAGTGCAATCCAAAAGGTAAAGACTGAGAAATTCAAGCATTTGAGAGCAAGCCACTAAACCAAATGACTCAAGAAAGAAAATTCACAATTGTTCTTTCAATACAACAAAAAGAAAAAGGTAGGGCAAATAAACTTCCCATGAAATATGTCCAAATCTAACCTTGCTCACCCCATCAATATCAGTGTGATATTACTCAGTACAGACAGAAACAACTATTAATATATTCTAGCACACTCAAAAATCAATCCTTCTCTTCTGCTCCCCTGGTAACCACCATTCTACTGTCTGTCTTTATGAGTTTACTTATTCTAGGTACCTTATAACTGAAATCATAGAATATTTGTCCTTTTTCATCTTATTTCACCTAGAATAATGTTTTCAAGGTTCATCCATGTGTCAGAATTTTATTCCTCCTTATAGCTGAAAAAATATGCAATTATAATCAGGCTTCCTGATATCATTGCTTATATAGATATGCCATTGGTTTTACCTAAAAAAAACAATACTGGAATCCAATTAGAGAAGGGTAGTGGGTCCATTTTTGCAAAGTGTATGAAATAGATGTAAGCAGAAACAGGTGGAGAAGTGAGTGGTGAAAACTTAGCCTCACAGCATCAGAGACTCAACCATCCTGAATTCCCCCATTCTATACTCTTGGTCTTTATGGATTTGCACAGCTCTGGGATCAGAATGATAATAAAATTGGCTAATGATGAGCTTCAGATATTTATCCTCCAGGGATACACAGACTATAAAGTGTTTGTCTGTGACCACTTCACTCAATAGCCTTTTCTCAGTAAAGAAACATGACTGCTGAGTCCCCTCCCAGAGATGATTCCTCTTGCCCAGGAGCCTGGTGCTTCATTCAGTCCCTCTCCTCTTCCTAAGGATACAGCTTCAGTCTCCATCATTCAATATCTAGGAGAGATGTCCGGCCCCATTCCACAGTGACGTTGTCTGGGTAACCTAATGTTCCTTAGTTAAAGTTTGAGAATGAGGGCCAGTGTTTTAATACAAGTTCATCCAGGGGAAACTGTGAGGAGCATACATGCAATGGATGATTAGAACCAAGACAACCATTTGCCTCCTGCCTGTCTTCCATCTTCTTGATATGAGTCCTTGTATCTCTCTTCTGATTCTCAATCAACCCTCATTCTGCTAGTCTCATATTTTCTCGACCATGGCAAAGAACATTTTCCTCCTCAGCAGGCGTATCCTCATCTGCAAACATGATGATTGTTATAAAATTCGCTGGCATTTACTTAATTCTTATAGTGGTCTTAGGGAGACTTGGTCAGTTTCACTGTGTCTTCCAACTCTGGGTTTTAAACACACATTTGTACTATCTCTGTTTCCGGGTTGTGAGGTCTCTGAGGAAGGAAGTGCAGACCCTGATAGAGTTATCAGCCTGCTTCCCTCGACTACCTATTTCTCCTAATAAAATTTAAAAATATTTTAATTAATCAGAACAGCACAGGCAGTGTAATATTTAAAGGGATCATTTCTTAATCCTTTCCAGAATTAATAAATGTTTACATGCTGCTTTACTAACTCGAGGTATTTTTTCAAAATAACAAAATTACATGCATACAGAAAGCTTCCCTTCACTTTACTCTTTCTCTTCCCCAGACGATGTTTGCCTCGGAGGACACACTTGCTCCTGGTCAAGGGACCACATCTTTTCCATCATATTCATCGACAACATGGGACTCAGAAACAAAACAGATGTTTCAGAATTTCTTCTCATGAGACTGACAGAGGATCCAGAACTGAAGACCATCTTTTTCAGCTTGTTCCTGTCCATGTACCTGGTCACCGTCCTGGGAAACATGCTCATTGTCCTGGCTGTCAGCTCTGACTCCCATCTCCATACACCCATGTATTTCTTTCTCTCTAATCTGTCCTTTACTGACATCTGTTTAAGCACAACCACAATTCCAAAGATGCTGGTGAACATCCAAGCACAGAATCAGAGCATCACTTATGCAGGCTGCATCAGCCAGATCTGCTTCATCCTGACTTTCGTTTGTTGGGAAAATTTTCTCCTTGCAGTAATGGCCTATGATCGCTATGTGGCCATTTGCCACCCGCTGAGGTACACAGTTATCATGAACCCCCGACTCTGTGGACTGCTGATTCTACTCTCCATGTTCATTAGCATTGTGGATGCCCTGCTCCACAGTCTGATGGTGTTGCGGCTGTCCTTCTGCACACACCTGGAAATCCCCCTCTTTTTCTGTGAAGTTGTTCAGGTCATCAAGCTTGCGTGTTCTGATACTCTCATCAATAACATCCTGATATATTCTGTGGCTAGCATATTTGCTGGTGTTCCCCTTTCTGGAATCGTTTTATCTTATATTCAAATTGTTTCCTCTATTTTGAGAATGTCATCATCAGGAAGAAAGTATAAAGCTTTTTCCACTTGTGGGTCTCACCTCTCCGTTGTTACCTTGTTCTATGGGACAGCTTTTGGAGTGTACATTAGTTCTGCAGTGACAAACTCTTCCAGGAAGACTGCAGTGGCTTCAATGATGTACACTGTGGTCACTTCCATGATGAATCCCTTCATCTACAGCCTGAGGAACAGGGACATGAAGGGAGCCTTGAGGATGCTCATTGGTAGGGTATCTTCTTTTCTGTGATTTTGTCATCTGATTTGGGCTACATTCACTAGAATGAGCAGAATGCTTGACTCATCCATCACCAAGTTATTACTAAAGGAATGGATAGCGTGATGGCTAAATGCATTTTATCTGAGGGTGAAACCTAACTTGCTCTTTATCTAGCTTTGTGGTGTTTGACAAATGATTTCCATTCTCTAAGATAAGTTTCTTTGGTCAGGATTCATAGAAACTGAATCTGAGGCAGAAGTTCTTGGTACAGTAATTTTGTGGAGAATGTTATCAGCACAAGGGAAGTGAAAGAAGGTGAATAGGTCAGAGAAAGGACTTACACAAGGTTGTGGTCATTGCAGAGACTAGATTCTGCCTGATCCCATGGATAGTGCCATGTGAATTGCACCCCAAAATTAAGCCTATTGTGAGACATGGTGGCTGATCTTTCATAACTTAATTCTGTAATTCCTGAGACCTGTCAGTGGTAAATTGTACATGTGCAGGGCAACATTAGCATCCACAACACTCAGCTTCATCATCTGAAAAATCGCCATCATTAGATTATCCCAGCAGTTTGAAATGTTTGCAAGATATTTGAGCTTGATCAGTGAGGCAACCTTAGTTTCTAATAAGAGAAAGAAATCCTGGCTCTAATATGCTCAGATAATAAAGAGAGTTATCTTTCATTACAAGGACTTGAGAGGTAAGGAATGTACAGGAATGAGAGAGTGGAGATTCATTCAGTCCTCCCTGAAGCAGCCTCTTGCTTGGGCTCGTTCCCCTCATGACACCAGATAGATGCAACACATGCAAGCATCAATCACATCTAGACATGATTCCTGGAGACAGAAAACTGACTGTTCTTACCTGGGCCTACTGTTAATAGAAGATCTATTTATAATAGACATTCCTATGGCATCTTCTATAAGATATCATCTTTAATCTCATCACTGAAAACAGGGTCATATGCGACCTAGTTAATCTCTGTTGGTGTGGGAAAAATGATTACTACAAGAACATTAGACTGACAGTACAGAGTGAAACTCCTGCCAGGAAGTCCAACCCATAAGCACCACAAACACTTAGGACAATGCCTGGTACATAGTAAGTACTCAATAAAATTTAACTACTATCATTGTATTTCATAAAGCCTTGTAATCCTATTGGTTCTCCATATTTTTGCCACCTGCTTCAGCAGTTTGTTTTAGTTTATTGTTATATTTGTCAGCTGCTTTTTCTGGTCTGAGTAATATAATAAAATAAATAATTTTGTAGGCAGGAAAAATGTTGGTAATCTTCTAGCATCTTATTTGCTTTGAAACCTTATTGATCTATGAGTGGGGTCATACAGAGTACGTCTTTCTCTGTCTGGCTTATTTCACTTAACATAATACCCTCAAGGTCCATCCATGTTGTTGAAACCTTATTGATCTATTTATGAGAATGTATCTGAGTTTTCACTTCTCCCCTTAGTCACCTTGTATTGCTGTGTTTCTTACACATCTCTGGTTGATTCCACACAGAGAAAAATAATTGAATAAAATTAATTGTATCATTGATGTCATAGAGGATTGGGTGCAGTCTTAGGGCACTAATACAAAACTATTTAATGTGTTTATGAGGGAAGTTTTTCTATGGAGAACTGCTTTCATTTGAGAAGGAGATGTTGAGGGTAAGACAGGAGAGGAGAAAACGGAAGTTGGCAGGATCAGGAGAATTACTTTTCCCATAAACACATATAATCAGGGCCGTGAGTTAGAATCATCTCTGAAGGCGAGGGAGTGAAAACGGTGGAGGTCTCAAATGAGGATCAAAGGAGTTGCTGGAGAGCTTTCTGTTCTGGCTGTCAGTGGAGGTCTGGTTTTATTTTCAGAACCGTAACTGGGAAACAGCTCCCTGCCTGGAGCTTGAGGTGTCTTCTAGCGCAGAGCTTCCTCCACTGATGTCCACAGAACAGCTGCAGAGGTGAATTACCTGAGACCTTTGTTCATACAAAGGAGAGTTCCCTGTCCTTCTGCAAGAACTACTGATGTTGAAGCTCTGGGGAGACATGTGAGGGGTGAGACTTTTTAATAAGCATTTTGCGAGATTCTGGTAATCTCTGAAGTCTGAGATGCATGATTTTCATATTAGAACATGAGAAAATGTATTTAGAATTAGGAATACGGAAGGGCCTTTTCTCAATTTTACTTGTTAAAATATCATATGCAAAGCAGTGCATAAAATCTATGTGTAGTTCTGAACGAACAGTAACATAACAACCACGCATATATCCATCCTGGGGTAGAAAATAAAGCAATGCTCTTCATAAAATTCAGCTGAATGGTCTCCCATGCACATCACCCTCTCCTTTCCCAGTGGCAAACACAATCCTGAATTCTATGTTAATAACTTCCTTTGATGTCCTTTTATTAGGTTGGATCCTGTGAAATTGCCAGTATTTGATCATATTTACCCTGAGACACTAGCCGTAGGATTAAACGTCACTGTCTTAGCATCCCTGCATGTATTCCTTTCCAATTTAGAAATTTTCCTCTTTTAAAACTTGTTGAAAGTTTAATTTTAATATATGAATTTTGTGTCCTGATTGTTTTTCTCATTATTGCACTTTTGAGATTAAGTCCTGTTGTTGAATGTATTAGTAACTGATTTATCTACAATACTCTGTATTTTTACATTTGGTATGATGACTGTTTTCAAACTAGATCCTTTATGATATTGATGGAAATTTTATTTGCTTGTAGCTGGTTTTTTGCTATTATTAATAAATCTGTTTGAATAAGCTTTTTTATGTCTCCTGGGAGAAATGAGAGAGTTTTATTTTTGCGATGGAATTGTTGGTTAAAGGGAACATGTATTCTCATGTATTCTTCTTTGGGTAGTTCCCAAGAGTTTTCCTAAGTGGATGAATAAATTTACACACACATTAAATCTTTCTCTTGAGCCATATCATCACCAACACTTTTTCATTTATACTGACAATTTTGTGGATATAAAAATTATTTCATCAACCAGCATATGTCTTATTATTGTATGGTTGACAGCCTTTCCACACAGTTATTTTCCTTTCTCTTAAATAACTATTTGTGGTATTTCTACTGAGTTGTTTTTCTTTTTCTTATTAATTCTTATGAGTTCTTTACATAATAAAGATATTAGTCTTAGTCAGTTATGCGCATTGAAAATTTCTTCTTTAAGTGTATGACTTCTCTTTGGATATCCTTTACAGTTTTCCTTTCAGTGAACAGAAGTGCTTCATTTGAATATAGTTACAGTTTCTCAACACTTTCCATAATGGCTTGCACTCAATAGGTCTTATTTATGAAATCCCTAGTAGTTCGATCTGAAGAATTTTCAGTTTTGGCTTTTACATTTGAAGCATGAATCCTCCTAGAATTTAGTTTTCCCTTCATTGTGAAGCAGGATCCAAATTCATTTTTATGTTCCTGCATAAACTGCCCAGTTGTGTGTTGATTTCTTTCCGGGGATCTATATTCTGATTAATAGGTCTTGTATTTACCCCTGCACCAATATAACATGTCTTAATAATCATAGTACACCAGTCAGCTTAAAATAAGTATGCTGTGGTAACAAAGAAGCCCCAAACTCTGTTAATTACAATTACAAGGTACATTGTATCATAGTTTGCTTCTTTGGTAATTCACAACTTACTGTAACAATATTGATAACAAAAAGGACCATAATTTCAATGAATGGTCCATAATTATGTAGGAAAAATATATTGAATCTACTAGTTTGAAACTGGGGAAAGTTGGTATGAAATTCTGCAATGGGAATAAAATACCTATTACATGCCCAGTCTATATTTTTTTAAATTGTGGTAACATTTATAACTAAATTCACAATTTTAATAATTTTTAAGCATGCAATTTGGTGGTGCAATTACATTCACAATATTGCAGTCATCATCACTATCTGTTTCCACATTTTTCATCACCTCAGTCTCTCCTCCTTCCTCAGTCTCGTCAATTTCTAGTCTACTTTCTGTTTCTGTGAATGTTCCTACACTAGATATTTCGTATAGGAGGAAGCATACAATCTATATTCTTTTTTTAAAGCTTCCTATTGTGAAAATTTTCAAACATACAGAAAAATTGAAAGAATAATACAATGAACACCCATTCACCAACTACCTAGATCCAATGGATATTAATATTTTGCAATATTTATTTCATCAATTTATGTATGTTTTTTATTTTGTTAAAATACACACGACATAAAATTTACCAACCTAACCATTTTTTTCTTCTTTTTTTTTGAAGTTTTTAAAAAAAATTTTATTGAGTTAATGATAGGTTACAATCTTGTGAAATTTTAGTTGTACTTTATTGTTTGTCAGTCAAGCTGTAGGTGCACCCCTTCACCCTTTGTGCCCACCCACCACCCCACCTTTCCCCTGGTAGCCACTAATCTGTTCTCTTTTGTCTACATTTTTAAATTACTCATATGAGTGGAGTCATACAGAGATTGTCCTTCTCTATCTGGTTTATTTCACTTAACATAATTCCCTCAAGGTCCATCCATGTTGTTGCAAATGGGACAATTTTGTTATTTTTTACAGCTGAGTAGTGTTCCATTGTATATATATACTACATCTTCTTTATCCAATCATCTGTTGATGGGCACTTAAGTTGCTTCCACATCTTGGCTATCGTAAATAATGCTGCAATAAACATTGGGGTGCATAGGACTTTTGGAATTGCTGACTTCAAGCTCTCTGGATAGATACCCAGTAGTGGGATAGCTGGGTCGTATGGTAGTTCTATTTTTAATTTTTTGAGGAATTTCCATACTGTTTTCCATAGTGGCTGCACCAGTTTGCATTCCCACCAGCAGTGTATGAGGGTTCCTTTTTCTCCACAACCTCTCCAACACTTGTTGCTATTAGTTTTAGTTATTTTTGTCATTCTAATGGGTGTAAGGTGATACCTTAGTGTAGTTTTGATTTGCATTTCCCTGATGATCAGCGATGATGAACATCTTTTCATTTGCCTATTGGCCATCTGTATATCTTCTTTGGAGAAATGTCTGTTCATGTCTCCTACCCATTTTTTGATCGGGTTTTTTGATTTTTTGTTGTTGAGGTGTGTGAGTTCTTTATATATTATGGATATTAAGCTTTTGTCGGATGTATGACTTGCAAATATTTTTTTCCCAGTTAGTGGGTTGTTTTTTTGTTTCAATCCTGTTTTCCCTTGCCTTGAAGAAGCTCTTTAGTCTGATGAAGTCCCATTTGTTTATTCTTTCTATTGTTTCCCTTGTCTGAGAAGACATAGTGTCCAAAAAGATCCTTTTAACACTGATGTCAAAGAGTGTACTGCCTACATTTTCTTCTAGCAGCCTTATGGTTTCAGGTCTCACCTTTAAGTCTTTGATCCATTTTGAGTTTATTTTGGTGAATGGTGAGAAAGAATGGTCAATTTTCATTCTTTTACACGTGGCTTTCCAGTTTTCCCAGCACCATTTGTTGAAAAGACTTTCTTTTCTCCATTGTACGCCCTCAGCTCCTTTGTTGAACCATCCTAATCATTTTTAAGTGCAAAGTTTAGTAGTGTTAAGTATAAGAAATTTTTTGTCTTGCAAGTTTGAAACTCTGTTTCCTTTAAACAAGAAGTCTCTTTATTCCCTTTTTCCTAGCCCCTGGTGACTTTGTTCTTGTGAATTTCAATGCTTTATATACTTCATATAAGTTGGATTTGTCTTTTTGTGACTGGCTTGTTTCACTTAACCTAATGTTCTCAAGTATCATCCACGTTGTAGCAGGTGGCAGAATTTCCTTCCTTTCTGAGGCTAATGTTGCATTGTATATATATTCATCATATGTTGTTTATCCATTCATCCACGGATGGACACTTGGGTTGCTCCCAACTCTTGGCTACTGTGAATTGTGCTACTATGAATAAGCATGTGTAAATATCTCTTAGAATCTTTATTTTTTAAATGCACTGTCCATATTAGATTGATATCTATACTCATGTTTTAATCTTTCAAAAATTTAACTTTGAAATTGTCATACACTGAAATGCACTTATTGCATACTGTTCTTTGTATTTTAACATGTGTAAACTAACTTGCGTTGCCACTGTAGTCACGCACTCCTTCATCTTTGTGAACCATTGATCTGTTTTCCATCCTTATAGTTTTGTATTTTTCATAATGTCATATAGATGGAATCATAAGTCACCACAACCTGTACATGAATATTTATAGTAACTCTATTCATAATTGACAAAAAATGAAACAACTCAAATGTACTTCAGTATAGAATGAATGAGTAAACTGCGATATATCATTATAATAGAATACAGCAATAAAAAGTAAGAGGTGTTGATACAGGTGACAACTTTTATGAGTCTCAAGGCCCATTCTGAGTGAAAGAAGCCACATGTAAAAACCAAATATTTATTTTAAAATTCTTATCTTGAGATGAATTAATGTTCTGATATTTGGTTTGCCATTTTAGGATTATATTCTTCCTGGGTATTTAAATTTTGAACTGCAGATTCATTTTAATTGCTAGTTTTTTCTCTCTCTCTTTCCATTTACATGCTCCCACTTTATCAGCAGATTCACAGCAGATTCACAGTTGCCCTTATCAATCACCAGGGCTCTAGCCTTGAATTCAGTCTTATAACTGCTTCTTCCTGCTCAGTGATTTTGAAAATATCAAAAATCCAGCCACCAAACCATCAGGTGCCTTGGTTAAGTTCTGCCTTGCAGGCTTTTCTGAAACTTTTCACAGTTCTAAGTCTACAGTCATGGTCCCGGGCAGTGTCCACAACTCTTGTGTTCACTCACATTTCTCAATTACAAACTTCTGCTTGTAACCTTGGCTTTATATATTTTCTATCTCTATATCTTTTCATCTTTATCTATGATTGCATGTTTCTGAAGCAAATGAGGTTAAGGGATGACATTACAATGCCATCTTGTATCAAGAATATTGTAGGTTAACAAAGTTCCTACAGAAGCAGTTAAGAGCAGAGGAAATAAATTGATAAACACTTGAAAATATTAAATTCATTAAAGATAAGAAATATTTTAATTAACATTAATGTGGAGTATTGTCTCCACCAACTAGATAATGGGTGAAACCTAACTAAATATATTGAGATTATACCTGCACACAAGTGCTTTGCCATGGCATTGTAACTTCTTACAACTCTATTAAAAATCAATAATTTCACCCACCATTCTCTAAAGTGAAGAAAAATGTTCATTGAAACTGTTGTGATGAGATTAGAGATGATTGAGAAAATCTAAAAAGGGAGTAAGATCTGTCTGTATTGATCAAGATAGAACAGTCACACAGAATACACTAGAATCTACTGTATAATGCATACACAGTCAATATTAAGTCAGGAAACATTCAGTGACACTTGGAAAGAAATAAACAATGCTTGAGTCTTTCTAATTTTACCATAACTTAGCTATGTTTTTAAATGTATTATTTATGTCCACATGCATACTATATCTTTTTTTTTTTTAAAGATTGACACCTAGGCTAACAACTGTTGCCAATCTTTTTTTTGTTTTTTTCTGCTTTATTTCCCATAACCCGCCCCCCCTCCCCCGGTACATAGTTGTATATTTTAGTTGCAGGTCCTTCTAGTTGTGGGATGTGGGACGCCGCCTCAACATGGCCTGATGAGCGGTGCCATGTCCATGTCCAGGATCTGAACCCTGGGCCGCTGCAGCGGAGTGCGCGAACTTAAACACTCGGCCACAGAGCCGGCCCCCATACTATATCTTGACACCTAAAATTGGCATCAGACTTCCTGATGTCATTGTTTAGATGGATGCAACTTTGTTCATACTTGAAAAGAATGACTGGAATCCAATCAGAGAAGGATGGCATGTCCATGTTTGCAACATATTTGAAATGGAGATGAGTAGATGGTGTATACGAGGTCTCATGGGGTCAGGGAAGCAACCATCCTGAATTCCTCCCATCTAGAGTTTTGGTCTTTAAGGGTTTGCACTGTCCTGGGATCTCAGTGACAACAGAATTGCTTGGCTAATGAGGAGCTTTGGAAATTGAGCCTCTAGGGATACAGAGACTGCAATTGCCTGTGACCACCTCAATCAACAGTCCTTTTCCAGAAAAGCAGTAGCACATTTGAACCTCCTCCTATAGATGACCTTTCTTACCCAGCAGCCTTGGTCTCACTCAATTCCTCTGCCTTTCCTGAGGACAGGTCTCCCAGATGGTACATTTAGAGGCAATGTCAAGCCTCATTCCACTGTGATACCAGACAGGTAACTGAAATTCCCTTAGTCAATGTATGGAAATGAGGGCAGGTGTTTTGCTACAGGTTCATCCAGGGAAATAAGTGAAGAAAGTACATATATCAGACAATTAGAACTAAATCACTCATGGTCCTCTTCCTTAACTGTCTGTCATCTTCTTCCCATTTCCTCATACTTTGCACCAATACTCAAGTACCTCTTATCTACTAATCTCATACTCAGTCTCTATTATGGCCAAGACCACTTTCCTTCTAAGAAACTTGCCTGTTCTAAGGCTAGGAGATTTTTATAAAATTTTCAGACATTTCCTCACATTCCTGTAGTGATGGGAGGCAGAAATGTTGGCAAAATTCACCTTATCTTCCCATTCCTGGTTCTTTTTTTTTTTTTTTAATTTGAGTTAATAATAGTTTACATAATTGTGAAATTTCAGTTGTATATTATTTCTTGTCTGTCACCACACAAGTGCTCCCCTTCACCCCCTTTGCCTGCCCTCACTCCCCTTCCCCTGGTAACCACTGAGCTGTTTTCTTTGTCCATGTGTTTTTTCATATTCCACATATGAGTGAAATCATCTTGTGTTTGTCTTTCTCAGTCTGACTTATTTCGCTTAGTATAATTCCCACCAGGTCCATCCATGTTGTTGCAAATGGGATGATTTTGTCTTTTTTGTGGCTGAGTAGTATATTATATATATACATACCACATCTTCTTTATCCAATCACTTGGATTGTTTCCATGTACTGGCTATTGTGAATAGCTGCAATGAATATAGGGGTGCATATGTTACTTTGGATTGTTGATTTCAAGTTGTTTGGATATATACCCATTAGTGAGATAGCTAGGTCATATGGTAGTTCTATTTTTAGTTTTTTTTAGGAATTTCCATACTGTTTTCCTTAGTGGCTGCACCACTTTGCAGTCCCACCAGCAGTGTATGAGGGTTCCATTTTCTCCACACCCTCTCCAACATTTGTTATTTTCAGTCTTAGTGATTATAGCCATTTTAACAGGAATAATGTGGTATCTTAGTGTAGTTTTGATTTGCATTTCCCTGACGATTAGTGATATTGAACATCTTTTCATGTATTTATTGGCCATCTGTATGTCTTCTTTGGAAAAATGTCTATATGCTCTGTCCATTTTTTGATTGGGTTGTTTGGTTTTTTGTTGTTCAGTTGTATGAGTTCCTTATATTTTATGGAGATTAACCCCTTATTGGATATATGATTTGAAAAATTTTCTCCCAATTGGTTGGTTGTCTTTTGGTTTTGATCCTAGTTTCTTTTGCCTTGCAGAAGCTCTTTAGTCTGATGAATTCCCACTTGTTTATTTTTTCTTTTGTTTGCCTTGTCTGAGAAGACGTGGTATTCAAAAAGATCCTTTTAAGTTCAGTGTCAAGGAGTGTACTGCCTATATTATCTTCCAGGAGTTTTATGGTTTCACGACTTATCTTCAAGTCTTTGATCCATTTTGAGTTTATTTTTGTGTCTGGCGTCAAATAAAGGTCTACTTTCATTCTTTTGCCTGTGGCTGTCCAGTTTCCCCAACACCATTTATTGAAGAGACTATCTTTTCTCCATTGCATGTTCTTGGCACCTTTGTTGAAGATCAGCTGTCCACGTATGTGCAGTTTTATTTCTGGGCTTTCAGTTCTGTTCTATTGATATGTGTGCCCGTTTTTGTGCCAGTAACATGCTGTTTTGATCACTACGGTTTTGTAGTACATTTTTGTTTTTTTGAGGAAGATTAGTCCTGAGCTAACATCTGCTGCCAATCCTCCTCTTTTTGCTGAGGAAGACTGGCCTTGAGCTAACATCGGTGCCCATCTTCCTCTACTTTATATGTGGGATGCCTACCACAGCATGGCTTGCCAAGTGGTGCCATGTCTGCACCTGGGATCCGAAACAGCAAACCCCAGGCTGCCGAAGTGGAATGTGTGAACTTAACCACTGCACCACCAGGCCAGCCCCTGTTGTGCATTTTTAACTCAGGGATTGTGATCCCTCCAGCTTTGTTCTTTTTTCTAAGTATTGTTTTAAGAATTCAGGATCTTTGGTTGCCCCGTATGAATTTTAGGATTCTTTCTTCTATATCCGTGAAGAAGGTCATTGGGATTCTGATTGGGATCGCATTGAATCTGTAGATTGCTTTGGGTAGTATGGATATTTTAACTATGTTTATTCTTCCAATCTGTGTGCTTGGAATGTCTTTCCATCTCTTTATGTCATTATCTATTTCTTTCAATAGTATCTTGTACTTTTCATTGTATAAGTCCTTCACTTCCTTAGCTAAATTTATTCCTAGGTACTTTATTCTTTTTTTTTGCTATTGTAAATGAAATTGTTTTCTTGAGTTCTCATTGTTAGTTCGTTATTAGAGTACAGAAATACAACTGATTTTTGTTAGTTGATTTTGTACCCCACAACTTTACTGCAGTTGTTAATTATTTCTAATAGTTTTCCAGTGGATTCTTTAGGGTTTTATATAGATAAGATCATGTCGTCTGCAAATAGTGAGAGTTTCACTTCTTTACTCTCTATTTGAGTTCCTTTTCTTCCTTTCTCTTGCCTAATTGCTCTGGCCAAAATCTCCAGTACTATGTTGAATAAGAGTGGTGATAGTGGGCATCCTTGTCTTGTTCCTGTTCTCAGAGGGATGGTGTTCAGTTTTTACCCATTGAGTATGATGTTGTCTGTGGGTTTGTCATATATGGCCTTTATTATGTAGAGGTAACTTCCTTCTATCCCCGTTTTAAGAGTTTTTTTTTTTTTTTATCATAAATGGCTGTTGGATCTTGTCAAACACTTTCTCTGCATCTATTGAGATGATCATGTGGTTTTTATTCCTCATTTTGTTAATGTGGTGTATCACGTTGATTGATTTTCAGATGTTGAACCATCCCTGTGTCCCTGGTGTAAATCCTGCTTGATCATGATGTATGATCTTTTTTGTGTATTGCTGTATTCAAGTTGCCAATATTTTGTTGAGGATTGTTGCATCTATGTTCATCAGTGATATTGGCCTGTAGTTTTCATTTTTTGTGTTATCCTTGTCAGGCTTTGGTATCAGAGTGATGTTGGCCTCTTAGAATGTATTGGGAAGCATTCCATCTTCCCTAATTCTTTGGAATAGCTTGAGAAGGATAGATATTAAACCATATCTGAAAGTTTGGTAGAATTCCCTAGGGAAGCAGTCTGGTCCAGGGCTTTTATCCTTTGGGATGCTTTTGATTACTGTTTCAATCTCTTTCCTTGTGATCAGTCTATTTAGATTATCTGTTTCTTCTTCATTCAACTTTGGGAGGTTGTAAGAGTCTAAGAATTTATCCATTTCCTCTAGATTGTCCATTCTGTTGGCATATAGTTTTTCGTAGTAATCTCTGTATAATCTATTGCATTTTTGTGGTATCCATTATCATTTCCCCTCTTTCATTTCTAATTGTACTTATCTGAGATTTCTCTCTTTTATTCTTGTAAATCTGACTAGGGGTTTGTCATTTTTTAAAACTTCTCAAAGAACCAGCTTTTGTTTCATTCATCCTTTCTACTGCCTTTTTTGTTTCAATAGCATTTATTTCTGCTCTGATTTTTATTATTTCTCTCCTTTTACTGACTTTGGGCTTTATTTCTTCTTTTTTTTCTAATTCAGTTAGGTGTAGTCTGAGATTGCTTATTTGGGTTTTCTCTTGTTTATAAGGTGAGCCTTATCGTGATGAATTTTCCCTCTTAATACAACTTTTGCTGTATCCCATATGAGTTGGTATGGCATGTTTTCTTTTTCATTTGTCTCCAGATACTTTTTGATTTTTCCTTTAATTTCTTCAATGATCCATTGCTTGTTCAATAGCATGTTGTTTAGTCTCCACATCTTTGTCCCTTTCTTAGCTTTTCTCTTGTAATTAATTTCTTGCTTTATAGCATTGTTATCAGAAATGATGCTTGTTACTATTTCAGTCTTAAATTTATTGATGCTTGCCTTGTTTCCCTACATATGGTCTATCCTTGAGAATGTTCTGTGTTCTGTGCACTTGAGAAGAATTTGTATTCTGCTGTTTTTGCATGGAGTCTTCTATTTATGTGTATTAAGTCCAACTGGTTTAGCTTTTCATTTAATTCCACTGTTTCCTTGTTGATTTTCTGTCTGGATAATCTATCCATTGATGTGAGTGGAGTGTTGAGCTCCCCTGCTATTATTGTGTTAGCATTAATATTTTCTTTTAGTTTTGTTAATAGTTGCTTTAACGTACTTTGGTATTCCTGTTTTGGGTCCATAGATATTTATAACTGTTATTTCTTCTTGATGGAATGTCCTTGATCATTATATACTGCCTCTCTTTGTGTCTCTTTACCTGTCTTATCTTGAAGTCTACTTTGTTTGATATAAGTATTGCAACACCTGCTTTCTTTTGTTGGCCATTTGCTTGGAATAATGTCTTCTATCCCTTCACTCTGAGCCTGTGTTTGTCATTGGAGCTGAGATATGTTTCCTAGAGGCAGCATCTTGTTGGGTCTTGTTCTTTAACCCATCTCACCACTCTGTGTCTTTCTATTGGAGAATTCAATCCACTTTTGTTTGGGTGATTGTCAATATATAAAGGCTTAATGCGAACATTTTATCACTCATTTTCTGATTCTCCTGCGTTTTCTTTGTTTCTTGTCCCATGTATTTTGGTCTACCAATTGAGTTATGTAGTGTTTTTTTTTCTTTTTATTAAGATTATGATAGTTTACAACCTTGTGAAATCTCAGTTGTACATTATTGTTAGTCATGTTGTAGGTGCACCACTTCACCCTTCGTACCCTCCCCCACTCCCCCTTTCCCTGGTAACAACCAATCAGGTCTCTTTGTCTAAATGTTAACTTCCACCTATGTGTGGAGTCATACAGATTTCATCTTTCTCAATCTGGCTTATTTCACTTAACATAATACCCTCAAGGTCCATCCATGTTGTTGTGAATGGGACTATTTTATCCTTTTTTTGTGGCTGAGTAGTATTTCATGGTATATATATACACCACATCTTCTTTATCCAATCATCAATTGATGGGCACTTAGGTTGCTTCCACATCTTGGCTATTGTAAATAATGCTGTGATGAACATAGGGGTGCATGGGACTTTTGGAATTGTTTATTTCAAGTTGTTTGGATAGACACCCAGTAGAGGGATGCCCGGGTCATAAGGTATTTCTATTTTTAATTTTTTTGAGAAATTTCCATACTGTTTTCCATGGTGGCTGCACCAGTTTGCATTCCCACCAGCAGTGTATGAGAGGTCCTGTTTCTCCACAACCTCTCCAACAATGGTCACTTTTTGTTTTGGTTATGTTTGCCATTCTAACAGGTGTAAGGTGATATCTTAGTGTAGTTTTGATTTGCATTTCCCTGATGATTAGTGATGATGAGCATCTTTTACTGTGTCTATTGGCCATCCGTATATCTTCTTTAAAGAAATGTCTGTTCATGTCCCCTGCCCATTTTTTGATCGGGTTGTTTGATTTTTTGTTGTTGAGCTGTGTAAGTTCTTTATATATTATGGAGATTAACCCTTTGTCAGATAAATAACTTGTAAATATTTTTTCCCAATAGTGGGTTATTTTTTTGTTTCAATCCTGTTTTCCCTTGCATTGAAGAAGCTCTTTAGTCTGATGAAGTCCCATTTGTTTATTCTTTCTATTGTTTCCCTCATCTGAGGAGTTATGGTGTCCAAAAAGATTCTTTTGAAAGTGATGTCAAAGAGTGTACTGCCTATATTCTCTTCTAGAAGACATTGTTTCAGGCCTAATCTTTAGGTCTTTGATCCATTTTGAGTTTATTTTTGTGAATGGTGAAAAAGAATGGTCAATTTTCATTCTTTTACATGTGGCTGTCCAGTTTTCCCAGCACCATTTGTTGAAGAGACTTTCTTTCTCCATTGCAGGCCCTCAGCTCCTTTGTCGAAGATTAGCTGTCCATAGATGTGTGGTTTCATTTCTGGGCTTTCAATTCTGTTCTATTGATCTGTGCACCTGTTTTTGTACCAGTACCATGCTGTTTTGATTACTGTAGCTTTGTAGTATGCTTTGAAGTCAGGGATTGTGATGCTTCTGTCTTTGTTCTTCTTTCTCAGGATTGCTTTAGCAATTAGGGGTCTTTTGTTGCCCCATATGAATTTTAGGATTCTTTGTTCAGTTTCTGTAAAGAATGTCATTGGGATTCTGATTGAGATAACGTTGAATCTGACAAATATGGAGTGCTTCACTAATTTGTGTCATCCTTGCACAGGGGCCATGCTAATCTTCTCTTTATTGTTCCAATTTTAGTATATGTGCTGCCGAAGAGAGCATGAGTTATGCGCTTCTTTGTTTTCTCGTTATTGATTATTTGTGTCTCTGTTCTGATTTTTTGTTTAGCGGTTACCATGAGGTTTGTATTCAAAATCTCGTGGATAAGATAGTCTGTTTTCTGATGGCCTCTTGTTTCTTTAGACTAAACCAATTCAGTCCATTTCCTCTTCCCCCTCTAAGTTGTCTTTCTCACATTCTTATTCCATGTTGTGTTATGAGTTTGTGGTTAAAAATGACAAGATGATCTTTTTTTTTTCCTGGTGGTGGTTCCTTCCCTTTGTCTTTAATGCTATACTTGAGTACTTTCTATCCTGCTCTGATTCTGTCTATCTATTTATTTCCTTATTACATGCTTTGGAACCCCTTTCTCCACTTTTTTTCAAGTATGAGGGACTTCCTGAGGATTTCTTGTTGGGGGGGTGTCTTCTGGCTATCCTCTCCCTTAGCTTATGTTTGTCTGGGAAAGTTTTTATTTCTCCATCATATCTGGAGGATATTTTTGCTGGGCAGAGTATTATTAGCTGAAAATTTTTGTCCTTCAAAGATTTGAATATGTCGTTCCAATCTCTCCTAGCCTATAAGGTTTCTGCACAGAAATCCATGAAAGCCTGATGGGGGTTCCTTTGTAGGTATTTTCTTCGGCCTTGCTTCCCTTAGTATTCTTTCTTAGTCATTCACTTTTTCCAGTTTCACTACTATATGCCTTGCTGTAGGTCTTTTTACATTGACATATTTAGGAGTTCTGATAGCCTCTTCTACATGGATTTCCATCTCCCTCCCTAGGTTTGGGAAGTTCTCTGCTATTATTTCTTTGAACAAGCTTTCTTCTCTTTTCTCCTTCTTTTCTCCTTCTGGAATACCTATAATTCTTATGTTGCATTTCCTCATTGAGTCGAATATTTCTCAGAGATTTTCTTCATTTCTTTTTAGACTTAGTTCTCTCTACTCCTCTGTGTGGAGCATGTCAACCTGTCTATCTTCGATTATGCTGATATGCTCCTCTACATTGTCTGCTGAAGCATTCAGGGAATCCATATTTTGTTTTACTTCTTCCATTGTGTCTTTCATCTCTAATATTTCTGATTGATTATTTTTTATAGTTTCAAGCTCTTTTGTGAAGTAGCTCCTGAACTCATTGAATTGTTTGTCTACATTCTCTTTTAACTCATTGAGTTTTTTCATGATAGCTATTTGGAACTCTTTGTCATTTAGATTACATATTTCTGTGTCTTCAGGATTGATTTGTGGGTACTGGTCCTTTTCTTTCTGCTCTGGAGATCTAATATATTGTTTGATATTGCTAGAGGGGGTGACTCTGTTTTTTTGCATCCTGGTGTTATGTGGTCACAGTTACCACCTATTGCCACTGAGTGGGGGTCAAGAGCCATGTATTGTGAGCCCTCTGCCTTCAGCCCAGATCCCAGGCACTGGAATTGGCACTGGGTGGGTGGGGGGAGGGGTGCATTCTCTTGTGTGCTCTTGAGGTTTTCTTCCTCTGGTCTTGCTAACTTCTCTCCACCTGCAAAAGCTTTTGCTGCAGTAGAGGTCTTCCCTATAGGCTGCAAGGGCCCTCAGGGATCCTTGACGTTCCCATGAACAAGTGTCCTCTCCTCTGTTCCTTCCCTCTCAGAGGCTGCCTGAAGTCCCAGATCCCAGTCTTTTGGAGAGGGAGAGATATTTTCTCTTACTCCATTCCACCTTCTCTGAGGGGAGCTCCAGCCTCTCTGCCCTCTGTCATACGGCTGCGTGGGTCTCTCTGACGTTTTTTGTGTTGTGTTTGGATGTCCTCTGTTGGAGTATGAATGTCTTTTTTGTTGTATGTTGGATGGGAGAGATTACTGGGAAAGCTCACTCTGCCGTGATGCTGCCATCACTCTTCCTCATTCCTGGTTCTTGACATACCTATGTGCTATCTTTGTTGCCTGCCTCTGAGGTCACTAGAGATCAAGTTGAAATCTTCAAACTGCCTCCCTACTCTATCTAATTTCTCATATAAAATTACCAAAGGTTTTAAATAATCAGAACGACATAGGCAGTGTGAGTTAACAAAAAAACCCAGTCACCTATTAACCCTTCCCAGGATTAATGGTTGATGCTTTGCCATATCAGCATTAGTTTTTTAAAAAACATGTAACAGAAAAATATGCATACAGAAGGCTCTCCTTTTTTATTTCCCTTCACTAGTCTCCTTCTCCTCCCAAGATGGTTTTTGTCTCAGGTGATGCCCCTGCTGTTTGTCTAGGGATCATACATTTGACTGTCTTGTTACCACATCTTTTCCAATAGATTCATCAACAACATGAATCTCAGAAATGAAACAGATGTTTCAGAATTCTTTCTCATGGAAGTGACAGAGAGCCCAGAACTTCAATCTCTTGTTTTCAACCTGTTCTTGTGTATGTACATGGTTACTGTCCTGGCAAACCTGCTCATCGTCCTGGCTGTCAGCTCTGACTCCCACTTGCACACCCCCGTGTATTTCTTTCTCTCCAATCTGTCCTTTATTGACATCTGTTTAAGCACAACCACTATCTCAAAGATCCTGTGGAACATCCAAGCTCAGAATCAGAGCATTAGTTATGCAGGCTGCCTCACAAAGGTCTGCTTTGTCTTGGTTTTTGCAAGTTTGGATAGTTGTCTTCTTTCAATAATGGCCTATGATCCTTATGTGGCCATTTTCCACCCAGTGAGGTACATAATCATCATGAACCCCCACCTCAGTGGACTGCTGATTCTTCTATCCCTGTTTGTTAGCATTCTGGATGCCCTGCTCCACAGTCTGATGGTGTTGTGACTGTCCTTCTGCACTGACCTGGAAATTCCCCTCTTCTTCTGTGAAGTTGTTTAGCTCATCAAGATTGCGTGTTCTGATACCCTCATCAATAACATCCTGATATATTTTGCATCTAGCATATTTTGTGGTATTCCTGTGTGTGGAATCATTTTCTCTTATATTCAAATTGTCTCCACCATTTTGAGAATGCAATCAGTGGGTGGAAAGTATAAAGCTTTTACCACCTGTGGGTCTCACCTCTCAGTTGTATCCTTATTCTATGGGACAGATTTTGGTGTGTACATTAGTTCTTCTCTTACTATCTCTTCCAGAAACACTGCAGTGGCTTCAATGATGTACATTGTTTTCCCTCAAATGATGAACCCCTTCATATATAGCCTGACGAACAGGGACATTAAGGGAACCTTGAGGAAACTCATCAGTATCTAGATTACCTTCTCTTCTTGATTGTGTCATCTTCTTAGGACCGAGGTTTCTAGAATGACTCAAAGTGACACAAATACCGGGTGAGCCAGAATGCCTGACTCTTGCATCACCAAGTTTTTCTAAAGTGATTGGATATCATAATGGGTAAGTGAATTTTAATTTGGGAATGAATCTTGACTTACTGTTGGTATAGCTCTGTGATGTTTTAAAAATGAGTTCCATTATCTAAGTTCAGTTTCTTTGGTCAATCCCATCAAGCTGAACCTGGGGCAAAGATTTTAGTGATTTTGTATGAACATTCACAGAAGAAGAAAAGTAGAGAAGTTGGATGGGTCAAGGGGAAGATCCAAATAAGTTTGTGGTCATCGAGACATGATTCTGTCAATTTCATAGCCAGCAGCATATGAATGCACTACAGAGAAAAGCCTACTGTGAAACATGGGACAATCTGATTTTTCATACCTAAATCAGTAATTTACAATACTGGTCATGGGTAAACTGCATATGTGCAAAGGCACTATCAGCATTCACTACACTCAGTTTAATCATCTACGTAATTTCTGTAATTTTATTAGCTCAGTGGTCTGAGATGATTGTAAACATTTGATTTTTTATCAGTGATGAAGCCTTTGTTACTAAGAGACAGTAACCCTGATTCTAATATACCCAAGCAATAAAGAGAGTTATATTCTTGACAAGGACTTCAGAAGTAGGAGATATAGAGGGAAATTCATTCACTACTCTGTACGTCTCTATATCTTGGACTGGATTCCCCCATGAACTCACATGACTGCAACATCCAGACGTGAAGCAAAGAGACAGAAATATGACTGTCCTACTCTGGCTCCGTTGTTATTTGACATGGCACAGAGTTATCCAGAACATATCCCCTTTAATCTCTTCACTGCAAATAGGATAATATATCACCTACTTAATCTAATTCTTGATATGCAGAAAATGATTCCTATGAAAACCTTAGACTGACCATTTGGAGTGGAACTCCTGCTAGGAAATCTATCCCCATGAGCACTACAAACACTTAGGACAGTGCCTGGCACCTACTAAGTACTCAATAAAATTTAACTACTATCATTGTGTTCTTTATCTTGCCTATATGTTCTTAAATCTCGTAATCCTATTGGTCTCCCATATTTTCACTACTTGCTTCAGCAATTAGATTTGTTTTCTTTTATTGTCATATTTATCAGTTGCTTTTTCTGGTCTGAGTAATATAATAAAATAAATAATTATTAGATAGGCAGGGCAAAGGTTGGTAATCTTCTTCTGGCATCTTATTTGCTTTTAACATTCTCATTGGCTTATTTATAAGAATATATCTGAGTTTTCACTTTTGTCCTTGGCCATCTTTTATTACTGTATATCTTACACATCTCTGGTGGAGTCCACACAGAGAAACATAATTGAATAAAATTAACTGTATCATTGATGTCATAGAGGATTGGTTGTAGATGTAAGATTCTAATGCAATCCTTTTTAATGTGTCTTTATGAGGAAGGTTATTCTATGCAAAACTGCTTTCCTTTGACAAGGAGATGTTGAATGTAAGATAAGAGAGGAGAAAAGGAAAATTGTCAAGATTAGGAGAATTACTTTCCCCATAAGCACAAAAAAGCAGGACCATATGTTTGAATCACCTCTGTGGGTGAAGGGGTGAAAACAGTGGAGGTCTCAAAGGATAATCAAAGGACTTGCTGGAGAACTTTCTGTTCTGGTCGCCAGTGGAGGCTGAGGGAGGGGTGTTGTTTGTTTTTTTCAGCACCATATTAGGAAACAGCTCCCTATCTGGCACTTGAGATATCTGCTAGTGAAGATCTTCCTCCACTGAGGTCCCCAGGAGGGCTGCAGAGATGAATTACATGAGACCTGTGTTCACACTGAGGTTTCCCTTACTTACAGAAAGAACTACTGACTTCGAACCTCTGATGAAACTTGTGAGGGATGTGCATTCAGTTTTACCCTCAGAAGTATATTTCAAATTTACCCAAAATATGACCCATTTTTATAAAAATCTTTGAAAGAATTAAACAGAATCTTTACATTAGATGAGTGTTTTTAATGTTTTCCATGAAATTGTGATGACCTCTGAAATCTGAGTTGCATGACTTCAGTATAAAAGAATATGGGAGAATGTACTTAGAATTAGGAAGATGTCAGACATTTCCTCAATTTTGCTTTTTAATATAGTATGTATCAAATAGTGTGTAAAATCGGTCTGTAGGTCTTAAAGAATAGTCACATAATAAAAACAGATATACCTATCTCGGTTAAAAATAGAGTAATGCCATGACATAGACTCCATGTAAGTGGTCTCCTACTTATGCTTCTCTCTCTGGTTCCAGGGGCAAACAGGATCTTAAATTCTGACTTTATTTTCTCTAAAGTTCTTATCTTGGGTTGAGTCCTATAAAATTGTCAGTTCTTGATTATATTTTCCCTCTGAAACTCGCAATAGAATTTAAACGTCATTGTGTTATTACTTCAATATATGTTCCTGTCCAATTTGTAGTTTGCCTTTTCTCCAAATTTGTTAGAAGTTTAATCAAAATGTATAAATTTTTCATTCTATTGTTTTTCTCATTATTGTGCTTTTGAGATTTAATCATGTTATTGGGCATGACAGTCACTATTTCCCATCCTCTGTGATTTTACATTATGCGTGGTGACATTTCTAAGTAGATATCCTGTCCAATATTAATGGAAATTTTGTTTTTTCTGGTTTTCTGCTGTTACAAATAATCTGTTTGAATATTCTCATATATATGTCTCTTGGTGGAAATGAGATGGAGTCTTATACTTGCAATGAAATTATTGTGGATAAAGGAGTATGAATTTTTCTTTGGGTAGTTCCAAAGAGTAATCCTAAGTTTTTGAATCAATTACACACATATTAGGAGATCCTGATGATCTCTATCATCACCAATATTTCAAGTGTACTGATAATCTAGTGGGTTCAAAAACTGTTTCATTAATTGGAACATTTCTTCTTATTATATGATTGAGAGTCTTTTCACATATTCATTTTCTTCTCTTTTAAATATATGTTTGTGGTATTTCTACGGATTCGTTTATCTTTTTCTCATTAATTCATGATTTATTTACATAATTTCAAACTGCAGTCCCCTATTGTGAACAAAAATGTACATTGAAACTGTAGCGAAACAATTAGAAAACATGGTTATGAAAATCTACTAAGAAGTAACAGATCTGTCTGCACTGATCAGAGACAAAATTTTCACAGAGAATAAAGTAAAATCCATTGTATAAATATACACAGTGAAAATTCATATTCAGGAAACATAAATTACTCAGAAAAACTCCTGAGAATTTCCAATTTTGCAATAAGTTAGCAAAATTTTTAAATATGTCATTTATATCCACATATGTGAACTATATTTTCACACTTAAAATCGGTATCAGACTTTCCAATGTCATTGATTAGATAGAGATCTCTTCGTTCACACCTAAAAAAAGGATTAGAATCCAATTAAAGAAGAATGGTTTATGCATATTTGAAAAAAATTTGAAATGGATATGAGCAGGCACAGATAGAGAAAAGTAGATGGTGTAAACCTGATCTCATAGGGAAGCAACCATTCTGAATTCCTCCCATCTACAGTCTTGGTCTTTAAGGATTTGCACTGTCCTGGGAGCCAAGGACAATAAAATTGCTATGCTAATGAGGAGTTTTGGAAATTGAACCTCTAAGGACATAGAGATTGCGATCTGCCTGTGACCACCTCATGCAACAATCCTTTCCATGAAAAGAAGTAGCTCATCTGAGCCTCCTCCCACACATGGTTCCTCCTACCCAGCAGCCCAGGTCTTATGCAATCCCTCTGCCCTTCTTGACGACAGATATCCAAGATGATATATTCAAAGGAGATGTCAAGCATCATTCCACTGTGATACTGGCCCGGTAATCTACTGTCCCTTAGCCAATGTTTGGAAATGAGGGCGTGTTCATCCAGGGGAAGCTGTGAAGAAAATACATATATAAAATGATTAGAACGAAGTCACCTATGGTCCTCCTGCCTGTCTGTCATGCTCTTTACACATTTTCTTGTACTTTGCACCAATTTTCAAGCACTTGTCATTTACTAATCTCGTATTCAATAATTGCTATGACCAGGATCATTTCTACCTGAGTAGAAATATGCCATTTTTAAAACAGGATAACTTTTAAAATTCTCTGATATTTACTTACCATCTTGTGGTGAGAGGTCAGCATATTTGGTAAAGTTGATCTTATCTTGCATTCCTGGTTCTTGACATACCTATGTATTATCTCAGTTGCCTGTCTTTGGTCTCAGGGGATCCAGACAGAATCTTCAAGCTGCCTCTCTAGTCTATTTGTTTCTCCTTATAAAATTACCAAAGGTTTTAAATAATCAGAACAACATAGCCAGTGTAATTTTACAAAATTACCACCATTTAACCCTTTTCAGAATCAATGATTGTTAACGCTCTGCTATATCAACTTTGCTTTATTTTTTAAGAAAAAGAATAATATACATACACACATCATTTTTCTTCCCCTCTTTCAGTCTCCTTCCCTTCCCAAGATGGTTTGCTTTCTTTTTTTTTTGGTGAGGAAGACTGGCCCTCAGCTAATATCTGTTGCCAATCTTCCTCTTTTGCTTGAGGAAGATTGTCACCGAGCTAACGTCTGTGCTATTTTATGAGGGATGCCACCACGGCATGGCCTGAGGTGTGGTGCTAGGTCTGCACTGGGATCCAAACCTGTGAACCCCAGGCCACCGAAGAGAAGCATGTGAGCTTAAAAACTACGCTGCCAGGCCAGCCCTCCAAGATTGTTTTTGCCTTTGGCAATGCTCCTCCTACTGGTCTAGAAAACATACATTTGATTATATTGTCACTCTAACATTTCCATCAGATTCATCAACAATATGGATCCCAGAAATGAAACACATGTTTCACATTTCCTTCTCATGGAAGTGACAGAGGATCCAGAACTGCAGTCCCTCCTTTCCAGCCTGTTCTTGTCCATGTACCTGGTCACTATCTTGGGGAACCTGCTCATCATCCTGGCTGTCTGTTCTGACTCCCATCTGCACACCCCCATGTACTTCTTTGTCTCCAATCTGTCTGTTAACGACATCTGTTTAAGCACAACCACGATCCCAAAGATGCTGGTGAACATCCAAACACAGAATCAGAGCATCACTTATGCAGGCTGCCTGACACAGATCTGCTTTGTCCTGGTGTTTGCAGGTTTGGAAAGTTGTCTTCTTGCCGTAATGGCCTATGACCGCTACGTGGCCATTTGCCACCCCCTGAGGTACACAATCATCATGAACTCTCGCTTCTGTGGCCTGCTGATTCTACTCCCTCTGTTTATTATCATTCTGGATGCCCTGCTCCACAGTCTGATGGTGTTGCAACTGTCCTTCTGCACAGACCTGGAGATTCCCCTCTTCTTCTGTGAAGTTGTTCAGCTCATCAAGATTGCATGTTCTGATACCCTCACCAATAACATCCTGATATATTTTGCAACCAGTGTATTTGGTGGTATTCCTGTGTGTGGAATCATCTTCTCTTATACTCGAATAGTATCCTCTGTTTTGAAAATGTCATCAGCAGGTGGAAAGTATAAAGCTTTCTCTACCTGTGGGTCTCACCTCTCAGTAGTGTCTTTATTCTATGGGACAGGCTTTGGAGTTTACATTAGTTCTGCTCTCACTAACTCTTCTAGAAGCACTGCAGTGGTTTCAATGATGTACACTGTTGTCCCTCAAATGATGAACCCTTTCATCTATAGCCTGAGGAACAGGGACGTGAAGGGAGCCTTGAGAAAACTCATCAATAGGACACCTTCTCTTCAGTGACATTGTGACCTGCTTTGAACTAGGGTTTCTAGAATGAATAAAAGTGACAGAAATATTGGTAAGTCAGAATGCCTGATTCTTGCATCATCAACTTCTTCCAAAATGACTAGATAATATAATGAGTAAGTGAATTTTAACTTGTGGTTGAAACCTAATTTTCTGTTTCTGTAGCTTTGTGGTGTTTCAAAAATGAGTTCCATTCCCTAAGCTCAGTGTCTTTGGTGGGGTCCTTAGAAGGTGACCTGAGGCAAGGTTTATGCTTGTATTGTTGGAGCATCAGAAGAAAAAAAGGGAGATGTTGAATAGGTTAGGGGGAGGATCAAATAAACCTGTGGTCACAGCAAAGACTCGACTGTGTCTGATCACATAATTAGGGCCATGTGAATTGCACCCCTGAGACCAGCCTACTGTGAGACACGGAAGGAGTTATTCTTTCATACTCCAATTTAGTAATTCCTCAGCTCTATCACTGGTCAACTGTGCAGGGCAACATCAGTATCCACTACACTGAGTTTTATCATCTATCAAATCTGCTATGATGTGATTATTAGTGGTTAGAGATGATTGTCAGGTATTTGATCTTGATTAGTAAGGAAGATATTGTTTCTTCTTAGAGAAAGTAACCCTGATTCTAGTACGCCAAAACAATAAAGAGAATTGTCTCTCCTTACAAGAACTTCGCACATAGGGAATGTAGAGGAAAATTCATTTATTCAGCCATGTGGTTCCCAGTTACCCCCATGGACCAAGATGGGTGCAACAAATGCAGACATCATAGCTAGACATGGTGACCAGAGAGAGAAATTTGACTTCTCTTCCTTAGGTCTATTGATACCTTACATTGCATGGAGTTATCCAGAATATATACCTTTAAATCCCTTCGCTGTGAATAGGATCATATGCCTCGTCTAAACCTCATTTCTGATGTGGAGAAAATGATTACTTTGAGAGTCTTAGACTGAGTACATGGGGTGTTTTTCTTGCTTGCAAGCCCACCTCCACAAGCACTGCAAACACTTAGGACACTGCCTGACACATAGCAAGTTCTCAACAAAATTAACCAGTATCATTGTGTTCCATACTTGCTTATGTTCATACGTTTGTATTCCGCCTGTTCTCATGAATTTTTACTACATAATTCAGCAAGTAGATTTTCCTTTTAGGTTATATTTCTCAGTTTCTTTTACTGGTCTGAGTAAAAATAAAGGAAACAATGTTTAGGTAGGCAGAGCAAAGGTTGGTAATCTGGCATGTAATTATCTTTGAAACCTTCTCATTGGCTGATTTATAAGAATATATATGAATTTGCACTTTTTTCTTTGAGGAAGATAAGCCCTGGGCTAACATCCTGCCAATCCTCCTCTTTTTGCTGAAGAAGATTGGCCCTGAGAGAACCTGTGCCCATCTTCCTCCACTTTATATGTGGGATGCCTGCTACAGCATGGCTTGACAAGCGATGCGTAGGTCCGTACCCGGGATCCAAACCAGCTAACCTGGAGCCACTAAAGTGGAACATGCAAACTTAAGCACAGTGCCACCTGGCAAGCCCCTCACTTTTCTTCTTAACTATCTGATCTTGTTGTGTTTCTTACTCATCTCTGGTGGAGTCCTCATGAAAATCATACTTGAATAAAATTAATTATATCACTGATGTCTTAGAACATTATCTGCACTCAAGATTCTCATGCAAACCTTTTTAGTGTGTCTTTCTGAGAGAAGTTATTCTATGGAGAACTATGTTACTGTGAGAAGGAGTTGTTGAGTGTAAAACAAGAAAGCAGAAAGGAAACTTAGCAAAATCAGGTGGATCGCATTTCTAGTAATCACATCACTTCAAAGAATTCTCTCTACAGGAGTGAAAGCAGTGAAGGTCTCAAAGGAGAAAAAGAAGTTACTGGAGATCCTTGTATTCTAGTCACGATTTCAGGTTGAGGAGGTTGTTTTATTTTTAGCACCACATCTGGGATACAGCTTTGCCTGGGAATCATGCTACCTCCTAGTCCAGAGCCTTCTGCATCAATGTTCACAGAACACCCGGAGAGTTGAATCACCTGGGGCCTTTGCACATATGACGGGTTTCCAAACCTCACTGAAGTACTACTGACTTTGAATCTCTATGGAGACATGAGGAATGAGCCTCCTTATGAAGCACCCTGTGAGGTTCTGATGACCCCTGAAGTCTTAAGTGCACGAATGTGATATTAAAAGAATATGGGAGATTGTGTTTAGAATTAAGAATGTGGGAGGACTTTTCTTCAATTTACTTTTTAACAGTACACATACTAAGTACTGTACTTACTTGTACTTACTTACTTGTACTTACTTACTTGTAGTCCTGAAAGAATAGTAACACAACGAAAACATTTTTTAATCTATCCAGGGGTTAAAAATAGATCAATGCTATCATTATAGAACCCACCTGAAGCATCTCCCACTCACAACACTCCCATCTCAAGTGGCATACACTGTCCTAAATTCTGCACTTATCGTTTTTCTGTTAGGTTTAATTTTATGAAATTTCCAATATTTGATCATATTTCCCTATGAAACAGGTAACAGGTCTAAAAATCGTTGGCTTATCGATAATCCCCATGTGTATTCTTGTCTGATTTGTAAATCTGCCTGTTTCCAACTTGTTAATTCTTTGTGTTTACATTTTGCATCGTGATTGTTTTCCTCATTATTGCAGTTTCAAGGTCATGTTTGTAGTAGCAGGAAATAATTCATTTCCAATACTCTGGACTTTTTACATTATTTATGGTATCTTTTTAAAATAGATGTCCTTTCTGATACTTACAGATATTTTGTACTTTTGTAACCAATTTCATGGTATTATAAATAAACTCGTTTAAATATTCTCTTCTATATCTCCTGGTGGAAATGAGAGAGTGTATTACAATATGGATGGTAATATTGGATATAAGAGGTTTTTCTAAGTTTTTCTAACTGTTCCTAGTCAATACAATAGAAAGCCCTGGTGATTCATATCATCACCAACACATTTCAAGTATCCTGATAACCTAATGGGTGTAAAAATGATTTCATTAATTTGTATGTTTCTTACTATATATGGTTGATAGCCTTTTCAAATATTTATTTTATACTCTTAAATATCTGTTTTTGGTACATCTGTTGACCTGTTTATCTTTTCTAATTGATAAATATGACTTCTTTATGTTATCAGACTATTATTCTTAGTGATATGCACTGAACATTTCTTTTTAGATGTGTCTTGTTTTTGGATATCTTTTATAGTTTTTTCCGTTTTTTGGATGAACCCAGTGGTTAATTTTAATGTAGCTGAATTTCCCATTGCTTTCCAAAATGGCATGCACTAAATAGGTCTAGTTTATGAAACCCACAGCTACATCAGTCATAAGGGCTTGCTGATTTGGCTTTTACATTTGAAACAATACCCTTCTTGTGACTTAGTTTTGCCTTTGATGTGAGGCAGGAATCTAGATTCATTTTTTTGTTTTTATTGAGGTGATTATAGTTTACAACATTGTGAAATTTCAGTTGTACATTATTATTTGCCAGTCGCCATATGAATACTCTCTTTCACCCTTTGTGCCCACCCACCAACCACCTTGCCCCCGTCAACCACTAAACTGTTCTTTTTGTGTGTTTCTTTATCTTTCACATATAAGTGAATCATCTGGTATTTGTCTTTCTCTGTCTGGCTTATTTTGCTTAACATAATACCCTGTAGGTACATCAATGTTGTTGCAAATGGGGCACTTTTGTCTTTTTTATGGCTGAGTAGTGTTTCATTGTACACCACATCTTCTTTACCCAATCATCAGTTGATGGGCACTTGGGTTGCTTCCACTTATTGCCTATTGTGAATAATGCTGCAATGAACATAGGGGTGCATGAGTCTCTTTGAATTGTTCACTTCAAGTACTTTGGATAAATACCCAGTAGTGGGATACCTTGGTCATATGGTAGTTCTATTTTTAGTTTTTTGAGAAATCTCCATACTGTTTTCCATAGTGGCTGCACAAGTTTGCATTCCCAAGAGCAGTGTATGACGGTTTCCTTTTCTCCACAACCTCTCCAACATTTGTTATTTTTTGTCTTAGTGATTATAGCCATTTTAATGGGTGTAAGAGATCTTAGTGTAGTTTTAACTTGCATTTCCCTGATGATTAGTGGTGTTGAACATCTTCTCATGTGCCTATGGGCCATCTGTATATCTTCTTTGGAGAAATGTCTGTTCACATCCTCTACCCATTTTTTGATTTTTTTTTTTTTGGTTGTTTTTGTTCAGTTGTATGAGTTCTTTATACGTTTTGGAGATTAACCCATTGTCAGATATATGATTTGTAAATGTTTTCTCCCAGTTGGTGGGTTGTCTTTTCATTTTGTTGATGGTTTTCTTTGCCTCGCAAAAGCTCTTTAGTGTGATGAAGTCCCACTTGTTTATTTTGTCCTTTGTTTCCTTTTTCTGAGTAGACATGGTATTTGGAAAGGGATCCTTTTAAGACCAATGTCAAAGAGTGAACTACCTTTATGTTCTTCTAGAATTTTTATGGTTAATTTTTAACCATAAAACTGATTTTAATTTTAACAGGATTTAATTCCTGTTAAGAAGTCAACCCCATAACCACTACAGACATTCACAATAATATTTGTCAGATAAAAAATGCTAATTTAACTAGTATTCATACCATATGTGTTCTATCTTTCTGATATTTATTAATCTTTTAACGTTTCTTCTCTCACATATTTTTTCTACATTGTCTTCAACAATGAGATTTATTTACCATTTTGGTAATATTTGTCAGCTGCTTTTTCTGGTTGATTAACATAATCACATGAATAATTATTATCTAGGAAGAGTAAAGGCTGGTAATGTTTTCCTCACACTTTGCTATGATTTCTTCTTATTGATTTGTTTATAAGAAAGTATCTGAGTTTTTACTTTCCTCTTGGTCACTTCATCTTGCTGTGGTACTTTTTTCTCTACTGGAGTGCAGAGAAATATCGTCATAAAAATTAATCGAATCATTGAATACTTAGATATTGGCTAAAGTCTTTGGGCTCTCCTGAAAAACATTTTAAGGTGTCTATGAAGAGATCAGTTTTTCTATGGAGATGGATGTTACTTTTAGAAGGAAATGTTGAGTGTGAAACAGCACAGGAGAAAATGAAAGCTTGCAGGATTAAGGAGAAGACTTCTCCCCAAAGCAGAAAAAAGCAGGACTACTAGTCAGAATCATTTCAGCGGGTTTGTGGGTGAAATGATGGAAATCTCCCCAGAGCATCAAGAAAGTGACCAGAGTGGGGCCAGCACCATGGACTAGTATTTAAGTTTGGCATGTTCTGCTTTAGCAGCCTGAGTTCAATCCCAGGCATGGACCTACGCCACTCATTGGCAGCCATGTTGTGGTGGTGACCACATACAAAAATTAGAGAAATAGTGGCACCGATGTTATCTCAGGGCAAATCTTGCTCAGTAAAAATGAAAACAAAAATGAAATTGCCCAGAGACCTTTCCATTGTGGCTATCATATGAGAGAGAGAGAGAGATGCATTATGTTGAACATCACAATTTGAGGAGTGCTCCCTTCTTGGTCACCATGTCTTGTAGTACAGAGATTCCTGCAATGACTTCCACAGAACATTTGCAAATATGATTAAGCTGAGGCTTTTGTACAGCAGGAAGGTTCCTGGACCTCACAAAAGAAGGACAAACTTTGAAACTCTGCAGAGAAATCAAAGGATTCACACTTTTAATAATAATTTTATGAGATTCTGCTTCATTTTGAAGTTTGAAATGCATAACTTTAATATTAGAAGCCCATGGGAGAATGTATTTAGAATATGGAATATGAAGCCATTTCCCAAGGTTTTCTTGTTAAAACATATAAAAAGTAGTGTGTAAAATGGATCTATATTTCTTAGAGTTCACTAACATAATGAAACACATATACCTATCACCTGGGTGAAGAAATAAAGCAATACTCTCATCAGAGAACCCACTTGAAGTATGTTTCAGTCATAGCACCCTCTCTCTCCCCAATGGCAAATGCTATGCTGAATTTATAACTTTATTTGATGCTTTTCTATGAAGTTGAATTGTATGAAATTGCCAGTATTTTATCCACAAACTGGGCAATAGGATTCTATATTATTGTTTGATCACGCCATATGTATCTGTATCCAATTCATAAATTGTCTTCTTTTCTAACTAAATTGAATCTTAATGTATGCTTTTTGTGTGTTGATTGTTTTTTACATCTTTGTGATTTTGAGGTTGAAAAAGGTTGTTTGTTTAACAGCAATTCATTTTCAGTGCTCTCTATTATTATATTATGCATCATGACATTAAAAAATAGGTATCTTTATAAAACTCAAACATATTTTGATTAGCATTTTTCTGCATTTATGAATAAATAAATCTGTTTAAATATTGATATAAATCTTTTCTTTTGGGAAGAAGAATATTTTATATTTGGGATAAAACTATTGGGTATATGCAAGTACCTATTCTTTCTATATTTCCAAAGACTTTTCCTCATGATACATATCCTCACCAAAAGATTTCCATTTACACTGACAATCTAGTGGGTGTAAAAATCATTTTGTTGTTTGACATTTCCCTTAAGTTTAATGAGATTGAGTGCCTTTTCACATGTTAATGGGCCGTTTACTTTTACTCTCTGTTAAATATATCTGTTTATGGTTTTTCTATTGAGCCATTTTTTTCTTGTTAATTCCTAAGAGTTCTTTATATAACCAGAGTATTAATCCTTGTCAGTGATATTCATTGCTAATTCAACTTTATGTATGTGGCTTGCTTTTGCACATCCTTTATAATGTTTAATAAATCAACACAAGTGCTTAGTTTTGATGTAGTTGAATTTGTCAATACTTTCCATAATGCCTTGTGTTCAATAGGTCTTCTTTACAAAACCATTTATTATTTGGATCTGAAGAATTTGTCATTTTGGTTTTTATATTTGAAGCATGAATCCACCTGGAAGTTAGTTTTGCCTTTGATGTAAGGCAGGAATCAAATTCATTTTCATGGTCCTGCATCTTTTAATAACTAGTTCAATCAGTCACTGTAATTCTGCTTCTGCAATAAATAAACTATCCAGTGATAAGTTTGTCAGTAAGCAGCAAAACTGAGTCACATACCAGGAAAAAATACTTTTCCAGAGAAAACTGGTGATTCATTCTGTCTTTCTGAGCTCCCTGAGGACAAAGCTTGATTTTCATTTCTTAGTATCCAGAGAATTGAATGTCACTCCTTAGTGTTGGCACTCAGGTCATCTGAAGTTTCCTGGTTTTGCAAATAGAGATCTTATTCTACTGTAGTTAGGTTGATCAGTTTGTGCTTATTTTCCCATTCCTTTTTTTTTTATATGATTAGCTAGGTGAGATCTTTATTCTTCACCTGTTACCTGGCAATGAGGAGGCTGTGGAACAATGTGAATAACCAAGTCAAGTCTACAGGCTACGTATGCCATCTACTGGTGGCTCTATTGATGTCTGAACTACTTTAAAAAGCAGATACTACAGAATAAAAGGACTGATTTGAGAATTTACAAATGTCAACATTTGCCATTAGAGTTATCTTCTTAAAGTAAAAATAACATACATAAAGATTATTTACAGTTGGTATTCTACTCCATTCCTCTCCTTTGATTCCTAGAGATGCAGTCTTGAATTTGGTGAGATTCCAGTGGTATTTTATACTGCTTTTACACATATGTGTATTTATGTGTATGTGTGTATATATCTATATATTGTATGAAAATACATATGTATGTGGATACATATATATGCCACAATCAAAACACTCATCAAATTGAGAAAATAAAATTGTTATGCCATAAGACAGTGCAATATGTAACATAGTTAAATTTAATGAACCAGAGTGAAATGATCCAGGAGTGGTAAATCACAAAATGTATTGTTTTGAACATCAGTTTCAAAATGACATTTACATTATATAAAGAATTAAAACACAGAACAATAACATTGTTTATGGATAGCATTGTAGATGAGGAAAAAGTTTTCCTTGACCCTCATAGGGTCCCTGGCTGGGTCTGAAAATTAAACTGACTAACACAGATTAACAGGAGAAAAGCATGCACATTTATTTAACATAAGTTTTATGTGACATGGGACCCTTCATAAGGAACTGAAAACCTGAAGAAACCGCTAGAACAGAGTATTTTTATGCTAGGTTTGATGAAGAGTAGGCAGTTGTGTATAAATATGATAGATAAGACAGTGTGATGCACATGTAGTATAAACTGGAGGAAATAGCAAGTTTTGTTTGTTAGAATTCTTCTCAATGTCCATTTATCTCCAGAGATAATGACGCTCCTTTCCTCTGGGTATAAGGAGGGATTGCATTAAGGTTTTGTGATCCATTTTAGGGGTAAAGAACTGGAGAAAGTCAGAGCAGTCTTCTTGTCTCTGCTGTTTTCTCAAATTCCTTCAGCATAAAATATTCAATATGCTAAGTGTCTATATTTTGGAGTAGCGTGTCCTGAACTGCATCCGTTTCACACTAAATGGATTGAAAAACAGGGAAATAATATATATCAAATTCAGTGTAGTGGTTCCCTCTGGGGAGTGAAAAATGCTCAAGAATGTGGAAAATAAAGTTGAGAGGACGGAGGACCTTAAAATATACATGTATTATTTTGTTTATAAAAACTTAATGCAAGATAACAATATATTTGAATTTGTTGAAGCTGAGTGGCAGATTCTCAGACATTATTGTTTTTAGTACAATATCTGATAATTTAAATGTTTCATCATCAAAAATGAAAATTCATATTACATATGTAGTTGAAAACCTTAATTAAATTTCTCATACTATAGATATCTTGTTAGTCAAACTACTTTTCTCTCTTGGATTTTCATTATTTGTGTGGGTGCCCTTAGATTATTTATTTTAACTTTGTTTATTCATTTCTCATCCTTGTAACATTCTCATAAGGCTTTGTGATGATTCCTATTATACACATGAGTATAGTAGAATGCTTCTTGCACAGTCATTACAATTTATTTATTCACAAAGCAATTGCTGGAGCCTGGATTCAACTTAGATGTGTCTGAGTCAGATATCTTACCCCAAATGATTTATGATGCTGTGATGATTCCATGATCAGGGCCCAGAAATTCTTATCGGTGAAGCAAAGTTGGCCCAGGGCTATTCAGCTCTAAATATTAGGATATTAATTAGTTCTTCACACTCTTGTAGATTTTTTTCTAAACCATTGGTTCATAAGAATAACGGGCAAATGTAATGATACACCCTGAACATAGCCAATTAACTTGCCTGTTTTGGGTAATCAATGACTATATTCTCAGATATCTTATCTTAACACAAGAAGTAGGAGAGTATCCTGGCTCATAAGCTAGGGATTCTTGTAAGAGCTAGTGCTCAAGGCACTCAGGCTTTCACAGGGTACCAAGAGAAAAAAGCAAGAGGATCTGAAGTCATGATTGATTTTCAATATTTATTTTTCTGACCTTATCTGTTAATTATACAATTGAGACAGATTTGTCAAAACATAGAAGGAGTAGGATCAAGCAACTGAATATTGAGGGATTAATTATTTCTATAATATGCCATGGAAACTCAGAAATAAAGGATAGGATGTGTCCCATTGGGCTAGCTAGGGAGGAAGTAAAGAAAAGGAAAAATAAATCTAGAAGTAATAACTTATTCATGGGAACTAATTACGATTTCAGTTAATTTAAAATTTAAAATACTCTAATGTCTTTTTCTATAAACTTTCAATAAAAATGTGACTGGTAGCTAAACAGAAGAGAGTGTACATGTGTTTATTTCACACTGCCTTTGTAAAAGTAAGTTCTCATTTTCTCATCAGTTGTCATTATCATCTTAAATAACAACTACTTCATACTTACTAGGTTTTCAGGTCCCTGACAAACCATTAGAGATTGAGATTAATTTTTTTCTTTTTGAGGAATATTAGCCCTGAGCTAACATTGGCCGCCAATCTGCCTCTTTTTTCTGAGGAACACTGGCTCTGAGCTGACATCCGTGCCCACCTTCCACCACTTTATATGTGGGACGCCTACCATAGCATGGCTTGCCAAGCAGTGCCAAGCGGTGCCATGTCCACACTCGGGATCCGAACCCGTGACCCCGGGCTGCTGAAGTGGAATGTGTGCGCTTAACTGCTGTACCACCGGGCAGCCCCATAAGAGATTAATTTTTTTAAACTCCAGAACTACAGAATCATTTGAAGTATCCTGATATACTTTGCTCATTTTCCTTTTCTTTTCTTAAGGCTGATTTGACAATGTTCTTTCTTCTCCTACTACTAAAACAACTCTCCTGTCAAGTAGCTTGGACTTGTGTGTTGGCAGATGGAATTTTTCTCATTTTAGGATTCTGCTGAAGACACACTAACAAATTGTTGCTTTCTTTCTTCAGTATTTTTTTCCCAAATCTCCATGCAAGTACTGCATCTTAAATTGTTGTTTTTTGGAGAGAGGAATGTGCTACTTATCACCTCATGAGAAAGATGCTTTAATCTTCAAGTAATTGGGGGGAAAGGGAGTCTCATCACCATAGGCATATAGATTATATAGTGCACATATATTAATGGCCATAGTCAATTTCCATACTGTTTTCCATAGTGGCTGCACCAATTTGCACTCCTACCAGCAGTCTATGAGTGTTCCCTTGTCTCATTTTCCTCTCCAACACTTATTGTTTCCTGTCTTGTTAATTATAGTCATTCTGATGGGAATGCGGTGATATCTCATTGTAGTTTTGATTTGCATTTCCCTGATAGTTAATGATGTTGAATATCTTTTCATGTGCCTGTTGGCCATCTGTATATCTTCTTTGGAAGATCTTTTTCACGTTTCTTTAATTGAGTTGTTAGTTTTTCTGTTGTTGAGATAAATGAGTTCTTTGTATATTTTGGATATTAATCCTTTATCAGATATACGGCTTGCAAATATCTTCTCCTACTTGTTAGGCTGTCTTTTCATCTTGTTGATGCTTTCCTTTGCTGTGCATAAGATTTTTAGTTTGATGTAGTTCATTTGTTTATTTTTGCTATTGTTTCCCTTGCCCTGTCAGACATAGTACTTGAAAATATGCTGCTAAGACAATGTTGAAGAGTGTACTTCCTACGTTTTCTTTTAGAAGTTTCATGGTTCCATGTCTTACATTCAAATCTTTAATCCATTTTTTTAAACCACTTAGGATTTATTTATTCTAACAGAGAAATGTCTTGCCACCTAATTAAAATCTGGTTAAAACAGAAAACTAGGTGGTTAGGTCACTTTTGTGTCCTTGAAAATAGAGTCAGATTCTTTATAAGGAAGTATGAAATGTATGGTAAGGGCAGTAAAAAAATCACTGATGCCAATGCTGAGGGTGTGCAGTGAGTTGTCCTGTGCCCTGTTGATAAGGGGCAAGTGCATGCTATTTTGGAGGGCAGTTTGCAGTGTCTCCCAGCCCTGGGTGTGCCTCTGTTGACTCAACAGTTCTGTTTGAGGAATGTACCTCCAAAACAATTGAAGCATTGGCTACATAGCTCTGTGCTAGTCTCCGATGAAAATAGATAGCCCTGGATTCACTGTTGTTGAGTTGTGGCATTCATTTCCATTTATTGACCACCTCTTCCATGGTGACTGCCAAGCCAGACTCAGGGTACTTATTTACGTGCCTGTTACTCTTTGCTTGGCAGCTTCTGGATCTCTACACGTGGGGAGGTGAGGCCCTGGTGGTGTGGGAAGGGCAGCCTCTGAACGCGCACTTATCTTTAATCCATTTTGAGTTAATTTTTGCGTATGGTGGAAGATAATGGGCTACTTTCATTCTTTTGCATGTGGCTGTCCAGTTTTCCCAACATCATTTATCAAAGAGTCTTTCATTTCTCCAATGTATATTCTTGGCTCCCTTGAAAATTAGCTGTCCATAGATATGTGGGTTTATTTCTGGACTCTTGATTCTGTTCCACTGATCTGTGTGTCTGTTTTTGTGCCAGCATCATGGTGTTTTTGTTACTATAGCTTTATAGTATATATTGAAATCAGGGAGTGTGATACCTCGAGCTTTGTTCTTTGTTCTCAGAATTCCTTTGGTTATTTGAGGTCTTTTGTTGTTCCATATAAATTTTAGGATTCCTTGTTCTATTTCTGTGAAAAATGTTGTTGGAACTTTGATAGAGATTGCACTGACTCTGTAGATCGCTTTAGGGAGTATGGACATTTACGCTATGTTAATTCTTCCAATTCTTCCAAGCGTGCAGAATATCTTTCCATTTCTTTGTGTCTTCTTCAATTTCTTTCAACAATGTTTTATAGTTTTCACTGTACAGATCTTTCACTTCTTTGGTTAGATTTATTCCTAGATATTTGATTCTTTTTGTTGCAATTGTAAATGGGATTGCATTCTTAATTTCTCTTTCTGCTACTTCATTGTTCGTGTATAGAAACACTATTGACTTTTTTATGTTGATTTTGTGTCTTGCAACTTGACAGTACTCACTTATTATTTCTAAAAGTTTTTTTATTTTGAGGAAGATTTGCACTGAGCTAATATCTGCTGCTAATCCTCCTCTTTTTGCTGAGGAAGACTATCCCTGAGCTAACATCCATGCCCATCTTCCTCTACTTTATATGTGGGACGCCTTCCACAGCATGGCTTGACAAGTGGTGCATAGGTCTGCACCTGAGATCTTAACCAGTGAACCCTGGGCTGCCTAAGTAGAATGTCCAAATTTAACCACTGTGCTACTGCACCAGCCCCATTTCTAAAAGCTTTTTAGTGGATTATTTAGGGTTTTCTATATATAAAATCATGTCATCTGCAAAGAGTCATAGTTTTACTTCTTCCTTTCCAATTTGCATCCCTTTTATTTATTTTTCTTGCCTCATTGCTCTGGCTAAGGCTTCCAATAGTGTATTAAATGAGTGGTGACAGTGGGCATTCTTGTCTCATTCCTGTTCTTAGAAGGATAACTTTCAGTTTTTCTCCTTGAGAATATTAGCTGTGCATTTGTGCTACATGGCCTTTCTTATGTTGAGGTACTTTCCTTCTATACCCATTTTATTCAGAGATTTTACCATAAATGGGTGTTGTGTCTTGTCAAATGCTTTCTCTGCATCTTTTGAGATGATCAAGTGATTTTTGTTCTTTGTTTTGTTAGTACGATGTATCACCTTGATTGATTTGTAGATATTGACTCATCCCTGCATCCTTGGAATAAATCCCACTTGATCATGGTGTATGATATTTGTATTGTATTGTTGCCTTTGATTTGCTAGTATTGTTGAGGATTTTAGCATGAACATTCATTAGTGTCATTGGCCTGTAATATTCTTTTTTTTTTTAATGTCCTTGTCTGCTTTTGGTATCAGGGTAATGTTGACTTTGTAGAATGAGTTAGGAAGACTCCTTTCCTCTTCAACTTTTTGGAAGAATTTGAGAAGGATAGGTATTAAGTCTTCTTTGAATGCCTGGTAGAATTCACCAGGGAAGCCATCTGGTCTTGGACTTTTACTACTTGGGTGGCTTTTGATTACTGTTTTGATCTCCTTACTGGCGATTGGTCTACTCAAGTTACCTATTTCTTCTTGATTCAGTTTTTGAAGGTTGAATGCTTCTAGGAATTTATCCATTTCTTCTGGATTATCCAATTTGTTGGCTTATAGCTTTGCAAAGTTTTATGCAAGGTCTAATAGAACATTTCTGTTGCAGTTTTTCTGTTAAGTGAGTAGGCCCCCAGTGTGCCTGGTTGCTAGGCTCAGGGGCTTAAGATTGCTATAGACCTCCAGGCTGTGAGGCTGTTGTCAGCTCTCTCAGGATTGCAGCTAAGTAGGGCTGGCCCCAGGCATGGGACCACCCAATTGTTTCATGCTTTTGAATGTGGGGCTGATTCCCTATGTGGCTGTTTGGGAAGCACAGGTCTTCTGCTACTGATAAGCCTCTCAGCCCACAGGTCCACACCCACCATCAACACAGTCCTGGCCTGTGCACACTTACTGACTGCCTGGAGCAGACCCAGACACCCCATTGCAGAGGCCCCACACTCTCCACCCACTCATCATGCATGAACTGCCACACAGAGGCAAACCCACTCACCTACCTGCAGAAGATCCAGGCACCCAGCCTATGCAGGCCAAAAAGTTGCCCAAGGGCTTGCCCTTGGGTGGGGCCAATCCCTAGGACAGATTGCCTGCCTGCTCTGGCTGAGCTGGATCAAATTAGCACTCTAGTTTCCATGGAAGGCTGTGGGCTAACAGGCCAAGTTAACAACTCCAATGGTGTCCGCCAGTGTCTGTGTCAGCATGCCTGTACTAGGTCACAATAATGGCTGCTGCCCATCTCTCAGTCCCTAGAGAGTTCTCATTTCTCACCAGGATTCACCCAGAGCCTATGAAGTTAGTCTCTTTTTAAGAAAGGACTGTGAATCTTTCTTTCTGGTGATTTTAAGTTGCTTTCCAAAATGGGTGAATTTGTGCATGGTCCCTTTAAGAGCTGGCTTTTTTTCTGCGTATGTCTGATAGCTTTTCTAAAGACATTCTCCGTTGTAGTTAACAGCCAGCAAAGCCAGACATTATGAGACTCAACTCATTTGCTGAGCTCAAAGTATGCTTATAGCAGCAACACTCCCCTGCTCAGGTCCCCTGCTCCCCTAGAGAAGGCTGTGTACCTTAGGATGGTTCCTGTCTGGCTGACCATGAAGCTTGTGAAGGTGGCTTTTTCTTTTTCTCTCCAGACAGGAATTTCTGCCTCTTGTTCCTCCGTCAGGACTACCCCTTGCTGTGGGGGTTCTTTTTATCCAGTTTTAAGCTCTCTTTCAGGGAAATTGTTCCAAAAAGAGTTGCAACTTGGTTGTTTTCTTGGGAGAAGGTGAGTTCAGAGTCTGCCTACACCACCATCTTGACATCTTGGATGAAGGCTATATTTATTCATGTTATTTTCTTACTTTAAGAAAAGAACTCTGACAGCAAATATCAACATTTACTAAATCTAGATGCATAGATACATAGGCACCTTATCTATTTTTCTATTTTTTTGCCTTTGAAAATATTTTATAGATTACTAAAGAGAAACAGATAGACTGGAGTGTAGTTATGGGATCTTCTTTATTCTTCATCTCCTCTCTCTCAAAATAGTCATAACCAAGAAACAGGGGCAAAGCAAGATATCTCTTCTAGAAAGTGGAATCCTTAGCCAGGAATGGAAAAGAAAGGAGAAGCTGGTCACAAACCTCTCCCTCTTGCCAAAGAAATTAAAGAAAATGTTAGAGAATTGTAAAGCATTTTGTTTTCAAAATTGAGCAAAAGTAGATTGTTCTTCAGCATGGAAAGTTTTCTGGACTTTAGGATAAATGTAGGAGATTATTAGAATGAGAGATGCCTGAGTACTGCTGCAAAGGTACAAACAGACAAGTTCAGGAGAGGATGATGAACTATTAGGCAGGACCCTCAGCAACTGCTTAGTTCTGCTCATCTTCGTGATGGACTCTCCTTAAACTGCCCCTAGATGTACTGGTAAACAAAGACCTGTCTCTGTTTGCAAAACATAAATTAGGAGACGTCGGATTACCCAGGTGCCAATAGCAAGGAATGGCATTCCATTCTTCCCTGAATGTGAAACAGAACAATGGAAGCTTTGAACTAAGGGAGCACAGGAAGACAGGGAAGCCTTGGGCTCCCAGACAGCAATTATGGTCCCTGGTACTAGGGTCATGTGGCTTGCATAATGACATGTCCATGGCTGTTGAGTATGGTGGCCACAGACAAACTATTTGCAGTCTCTATGTTCCTTGGGCGTTCAATATCTAAAGCCTTTCATTAATCAAACCTTTTTATTCTCATGTGATCACAGGGCAGCAGAAATTCTTGAGGAGCAAAGCTCAGAGAAGAAGTTCTTTACTTTGGTTGATTCACCCTGAGAGATCAAATGCATGCCATCTTTCTCTACATCTTTCTTGGCTGAAATCCCTTTCAAGTCACCTACACACCTAAATACATCTTCCTTCTGTTATTAGATTCTCATCTTTCTAAAAGTTATATTTAAATACAACCATGTCCTAACAATGAGATCAGGAAGACTAATACCACATTTAAACTGAAAAATGTAGTTTCCTTACATGGGTAGATACACTATCTTATAAGTACATGTGCTAATATAGGGAACGTACCCTAAAAATGCAAACACCAAGGGCAAATTCTTTGTATGGCTCACTGAATGTTGGTTCTGCTTGTGCATATTATATTTAGCAGTTTGTAGTATATTCTGCATACTCAAATGTAACAGAAATTTGTTCTCTTTATAGAATTTCACTATCGACTTTTCCTAATTCAATATTAATAGCTTAAATGTACTTTTATTCCACATTATCGACCAAGGAATACAATTATGGTTCATGGTTATCAATACTGTTGCAGTAAATTACAGATTATCAAAGTAGCAGTGATTCAATGTGACTTTGATTCAACCTCTGATTCAATGTGATTTGAGGACATAACCATAAGACTTCGGGCTTGTTAGTTATAACAACAAGTTTTCTCTTAGCTGATTGTTATGACAAAATTATTACGACAAGGATACATACAATAAACTTGTTGATTAGAAGGAAGAGCCCAAACAAAAAGCAACACATAATGGACAGTTTATTTTTTGCAGAAGTCGGATTACAATGATTGGATAAACAAATAAAAAGGTACAGGGACATAAAATGAATTTGACTTCCTATCTCACAGCAAAGTAAAAATTAAACTCCAGGTGAGATCATGCCTTAAATGTAAAAGCCAAAAATACAAATCCTTTATTTTGAGGTAAGTATGGGATACAGAAACAATGCCTATTGAGAATGAACCACTAAAGAAAATACTGACAAATTCAACTAGAATAAAATTAAGCATGTATGTTCATCCAAAAAACATTATAAATAATTTTCAAAAGAAGCTATAAAAATATTGAAGAAATTTTCATTGCATATAACTAACAAAAGATTATCTCAATTAAGTAAACAACTGTTACAAACTAATAAGAAGAAACAGGTGGCTCGATAGAAATACCACACATAGATATTTCACAGGAGAGGAAAAGAAAATGGCCCATAATATGTGGAAGACTGTCATTCTCATAATAAGGGTGAAGCTATCCTCAAGGAGCATAGAATGCATCCCTACTCTCTTATACTCATGCAATCCTTACCTCTGAAGTTCCTAGAATGAAAAGTAACTGTTTCCTGTTTGAGAATATACGAGGCAGGATTTTATTTGGTTGTTAATATCCATAACTTTTTTAGCCTCAAGCAAACACATCAAAATCATCTCAAACCACTAAGGCAATTCAATTATGTCAATGTTATAGATGATGAAACTATGTATGGTGAATTCTGATATTTCTCCAGAGAGGTACACTTAAATAAAGACAACTCTTAGTAATTAGTGTGTTGGGTTCACAAAAGTCAGCTCTCTTGCCTCACAAGAATCTTAAGGCTAGGGTAAAATTCACATGGTCCTAACCATTAGATAATGTGGAAACTGTCTCTCCCAATAACCATGGCCCTGCTTAAATCCTTTGCTTGCCGAAATCCCTTCTCCAAAGTGGTTCTGATAATGCCATCCTCCAAAATCACTATAACATGATCCCAGGGCTCAGGTTCTCCTTCTGTGAAACATGACCCAAAAAACTGAGTTTAGACAGTTGCAATCACTTGTCAAACATCCCAGAGTTTGATAAAGAGCAAAATCAGAATTCAAGCCCAAGTTTAAATGTACTTAGCCATCATGCTGTTTAGTCATGATGTAGACCTTGCTGATAAAAGCTAGGTATTCTCAGACACAGAACACCTTTCACCTTGACTCATTCCAGAAACCTGATCCAAATATGATGACAAAATTATTAGAGAAAAGTTACCTTACTGATTATTTTTCCCAAAGCTCCCTTTATGTCCCTGTTCCTCAGGCTATGGATAAAGTGATTCACCATTTGAGGAACGAAAGTGTACAACACTGAAGCCACTGCAGTCTTCCTGGAAAGGCAGTAACTGCAGAACTAATGTACACCCCTAATCCTGTACCGTAGAAAAAGATGACAACTAAGAGATGAGATCCACAGGTGGAAAAGGCTTTATATTTTCTGCAAACTGTTGGCATTTGCAAAAGAGAAGAGATGATTTGAATATAAGAAAAAATGATCCCAGAGAGAGAAATTCCACTCAGTATACTACCCATAAAATTAGCCAGGAAGATACTGATGAAGGAATCAGAACAGGTGAGCTTGATGACATGAGCAAGTTCACAGGAGAAGTGTGGGATTTCCAAGTCAGTGCAGAAGGACAGCTGCAAAGCCATAAGACTGTGGAGCAAGGCATCCCTGATGCTAATGAACAAGGAGAATAGAATCAGCAGTCCACAGTAGCAGGGGTTCATGATGACTGTGTACATCACTGGGTGACAAATGGCCACATAGTGGTCGTAGGCCATTATTGCAAGCAGACAATTTTCAAAACAAGCAAAAACCAGAACAAAACAGACGTGGAGGAGGCAGCTGTATAGGTGATGTGCTGATTCTGTGCTGGATATTCACAAGCATTTTTGGGATTGTGATTGTGCTTAAACAGATATCAGTAAAGGACAGAATGGAGAGAAAGAAGTACATAGGGGTGTGGAGGTGGGAGTCAGAACTAACAGCCAGAAAGATGAGCAGATTTCCCAGGATCGTGATCAGGTACATGGACAGGAACATGCAGAAGATGAGAGGCTGCAGTTCTGGATCATCTGTCAACACCAGGAGAAGCAATTCTGAAACATCTGTTTGGTTTCTGGTTTCCATGTTGGTTTTGAATCTGATGAAAAATGCTGTGTGACAAGAAAATAAAATATGTGGTCTCTGGACCAGCAGCAGCAGCAGTCCCTGGGAACATCTTAGAAATGCCAATTCTTGGACCCCACTCCAGATTCACTGAGGATAAAAGCTCCAGAAGTAATGACCAACAGCCTGCTTCAACAAGGTCTCCAGATGATCCTGACATACACCAGTGTTTGAGAACTGCTGCTCTAGAAAAATGTTCATCTATATTGTGAACCCAAGTGAATATTCAAATCTTTTCTCTGATATTTCTCCTTACATCCTTCTTCTTTCTCTCCTCCTCTTCCCTCTACTCACATAATTAACCCCAACATCATTGAGCAATTATTGTCTACCACATTGGGCAAGTCTTGAGAATGAAAGTAATAAGATATGACTTCATTCCTTTAGAATCATTCCACATCTTCAAGCAGTCAGAAATATAATAATACAATTACAAAGTCTGTCTCATCTTTAGGGATGTCTTCCCCTAAGGTAGTAAGTGACAAATGATCAAATACAAGGGAACAAATAAAAATCCAAGCTGAATGGGAGCAAGGATGAAATGCATTGGATCATAAAAAAGACACATAAAATTAACAATTTGATGTTTCTTAGAAGACAAACACTTGTGAGATAACTCTAGCACTGGGTATCCTAACGGGCACATTCCTGTGCAGTCATGGTCCTCTCTCTTTTGAGGAATACAGAAGTGGCTATCAGAGGATCAATCATTTAGTTAATACTCAGCTTCAGACTCTCTGAATTTAATCCAGCCTCGAGCACTTGCTTTGTGAATGGGGAAACTCTTTAAGTGTGTGGAAATCCCAGTATTCTTGTTCGTATATTGCGAACTACCAGAAAACTTGGTGGGCTTGTTGCAATGGTCAGAAATGAATAGAGTTAAAACAGTCAGCATGTTGCTCAGCATATAGGAACCTCATATTGATATTTTCTATTGTGAGTTTTTTCCCCACAAACAATAGTACCTGTCATGTAACTGGTCTTGGTGGGGCAAGTTGAGGAAAGAATAAAGAAAGAGAGCTCCCCTTGTATAATAAGCACAAATTTCAGGGATAGGTTTATGTGCTGAATTTTCCTCTGGTAATCTTGATCATGTAGAGGGGGAAGGAAGGCAGTATCAATGATATCAATATTCATTTGACATAGACATAAAGCAGTTAAAATGAGTTACATAATAAATTAGATCTAGGAATCAATATAAACAATGAAAAAAAGAGAAAAAATTGTTTGATATAAAGTCTACAGCATGAGAAGTGCTTAAATGTTTTTAAAGCTACATTGGTGTTTATATTTATTATGGATTACTGAAGCACAAAAAAGTGTAGAGAATTATAATAAATGACCGGTCACCCATCCATTAACATTATCAAGTTCATGCTCTTCGCCATCATTCTTTAGGTATTTTCATTGCCATAAATAATAGACATATTTGAAGCCCTCACATCAGGTATTTGTACAATTTTGAATCTTTCCTTACCTGAGGGAAGCTCTACACTAACTTGATCCACATTATCCACCTGCATGTTTTTTATATTTATATTATTCTTCTAAAAACATTGCATTGCTCCTTCTTTTTAAAAAGGCATATATAAGCATAATAAAACTGTGCATGTCATTTTACAATTGGTTTTCACACTTATATTTTTGTTAATGTATTCAATTTCCTTCATTCGTTTTAAGTACCATAGAGTGCTTCACTCTATTGTCGCATCATGATTTACTTCTATATTTCCTAGCTGAGAGACATTATAATGTTTTATACATATATATACACACACACACATTCACACATACACATACACTCTCTCTATATATATGTATTTATGGATATATACACAATATGAAACCATGCCTGTGGTTTGAAGCCATCACATTGGTGCATGAAGCGAATGAAGGTGAATATAAAAAGGGAGCCTTCCGTACATATACTATTTTGCTACTTTACAAAAGAAAAAAGCCTGAAGTTGCTATAGCAGAATGCCAATATTTGCTAATTCTGGAAAGAGGTAGATGGTGGTATTTTTAAATTATTATTACATCCATGCTGTCCTTATAATTTAAAATAATCAATAGTTTTATAACGATGAACAAGTAGACAAAGGAAGTAGTCTGCTCTGTCTGTTTGGGTCTACACTTCCTTCTCCAGAATCCTCACACCCAGGCAACAAAGAGAACACAAAAGGCATTCTGTACAAAGATGGATGGGAAGGTAATGGGAAGATAGGGTGAAGCTGACTAACATCTCTCCCCTTCACCACCAAAAAAATGCAAGTTAATGTCAGAGAATTTTATAACAGTCATGTTTGTGAAGGGGAGAATTTAAGCTCAAATGCTAAATGGTTCTTCCTATTACATATAGAGAGGAGAAGACAAGCATAATGAGAGCTGAATGAGTATTGTTGCAAAGGTACAAATGAACATGTCAAGATGATGACATACAGGCAGGAATCCCACGGAGGATTTAGTATTGAACGTCTTAGGAACGGATTCTTTTCACAGCTGTGCAGGGATGAAACTGTCGCAACACCTGCCCTCATGCCCAAAACATTGTCTAAGAGATTTTAGGTTACCTGGCTGGCTTCATTGTGGGATGATACTTGGCATCTTCCCTGGGTGTTGAATGATAGAGACAGAGAATCTGTCTTTGAGAAAGGCTGAAGGACTGAATGAAGCCCCAGGCTTGTAGGCAAGAAGGATCATCTCAGGGAAGTGGCTCAGGCTTTGCTTCCTGACTGAGTGGGGCTGTTGAATGAGGTGGTCACGGAGAGGCTCTTCGCAGTCTATGCCTCCCTGGTGGTTCAACATGCGAAGTTCCTCATTAGACAAACACTTTCATTGTTATTCAGATCCCAGGACAGTATAAATCCCTTAAGACCAAGACTGTAGAAGGGAAGAATTCAAGATGGCTGATTCCATGTTTCTGCAAGGCCAGGTATATGCCATCCAGCTCTCTCCACCTGTTTCTGCTCACTTCATTTCACATACCTTGCACACACACACCACCTTCTCTAATTGGATATCAGTCTTCATTTTTTGGTGCAATCAATGGGATCCCTACCTAATTAATGATATCAGGAAAATGGATTCTAACTTTGAGTGTGAAAGTATACGTTCTATATTGGTATAAAAATATATTTATAAATAGAGCTAAGCTATTGTAAAATGCAAACAGTGACGATTCTAGTAGTCACTGTTCCTGAACCTTAATCTTCATAAGCTATTACATAAATTAAATAAACTATTAGATAAAAATTAAAAACTATTACTTCTTAAAAATTAAAAATTATTACTTATTAAATCATAAACTATTACATAAAAAATTTTAAAAACTATGACATAAAAATTACAAACATAAAATGTTTATTTATACAGCAGATTCTAATCCATGATCTGTAAACTATTCTGACTGTGATCAATATGGACAGACTTTGTAATTTTATAAACACCTTTTCCAATTTCATCACAATACGTTAAGTGTACATTTTTCCTTAGTAATAGGGGATTGTGGATTGAAATTATGGCACTTGATTTTTAATAGAGTTATGAGAAATTACAACAGCACTGCCAAGGCAACAGTATGTTGGCTCACCCATACTCTCAGTAGAATGAGTGAGATTTCAACCATAATTTTATAGGTGAAGATGGTGCTCCAGGTTAATATTTAACCACAAACTTTACGTCATTAATGAATTTAATATGTTAATGCATTTATCAATTTATTTTACCACATATTAACTTTTCCTACATTAACTTTGTTTTTTAGTCAATAAACTTCTTGATATAGTATTAGAAACAAACATAAGAAAAGATGGCATTTGAATGTCACCCATTCAATTCAACACGTTAAAATAGAAAACATACAAAAAGACATAGCTGGTCTCATAAAACAAGAGAAGGCTTTCCATGTTCCTCACAAGTAACTCAAACATAACCAGTGAGTGGACTAAAGTCAAGGGTTCTATGGATTACTTCCGTAAGGAAGAAATTAATCTCTCCTGTTAATGAGCACACTGGAAGTTAAATATCCTGGAAGAGATTATGTGCTTGAAGTCAAAGACAAGAACAGAATTTCAATATTTGACAAATGTGGTTGAACAGGAGAGTTGTGGACACTGCCTGAGCCTTTGAATGTGAACTTGAACAGCTGAAAGTTTCAGAAAAGCCCCAGGGAAGAACTGAACCAAGTTACCTGCTGGCATGGTGACCGGATCTGTGATATTCACAATATACTCAAGCAGAAGGAGTCAGGAAACTAAATTTAGGACTAGAGAACTGATTGGTGATTGTTGAGGGCACATGTGAACCTGCTAAATGAGAAAAAGTGAACCTATAGGTGAAAAGAGAGAAAGGAACAATCCTTCCCATCCAAATGGAATCTGAAAATCAAAATATAAATAGGAAGAAAAATAGTCCTGAGACAGACAATCACCACAATGAAAATACAGAATATCAGGAGGCCAGCACGGTTGATATAGAATGAATGATGGAGGGAATAGTAAAGTGGAGATAAGACAAGAAGTGTCAGACTAATTATACAAAAGCCTACTGACAAAGGCAGATGAAGGGTAGCCCAGATGCCGCGGCATTTGAAAGATCCTCTCATGAGGATTTTTATCTGCGCACACTCTTATCATCAGCACTGACAATAAGGCTTCATAATAGTGTGCTTTCAATTAATATTTAGTGAATTAATGAATAAATATATGTGTATTAGAACTTGAATATGATTTAACACATTTACAGAGTAAGACTAAAACATATCATCATTTTCAATAGATGGAGAAAAAGCATTTAAATAAACTGCAACATCCTTCCATGATAAGATAGTGAAGTAAGAATGGAGGAACCCACCTTAACTCAAAAAATAGTATTTCAGACATCATCTACAGTAAATGAAATACGCAGTGGTCAAATACTCAAAACATTCTCTTTAAAATCAAGAACAATATAGAAGATACTAAAAGACACTATTTCAAACAACATAGTGTAGATTTGAGTCGCTGAAAAGAAATAAACACGTCATAACTAATATATGCAATTAGCATCTACGTAGAGAATTCCAAACAATCTATAGATGATTTGTTAGAGAGAACAAAAGAATGTAACAAATTTGCTGAAATCAAAATTCTATACAAGCATCAAATGCATGACTTTATAAAGAAAAACTTATTTAGAATGTGTGATTTGTAAGAGATACCTTTAACAAGATCATCAGATAAATACCTGTAAAAAGTTCTAATAAAATATTTCAAAGCACATTATGCAAAAACCTATGACATTTTACTGAAGGACACTAATGAACACAAAAAATGCAGATGATATTCAAACTTTCGATAAATATACGCAATATTAGAGAGATGTCAGTTTTCCTCAAATAGTTGTATAGATTTCAGGCACATCCTGGGACTTTATTGTGTTTGAGAAGCTGACTTTGAAGTTTATATGAAAGAGTGGTGGAGAAAGAATATTTGACTTAACGGAAAATAAGAACAAAGTGGAGTACTTGCCTTACAAGATGTATTATGGAGCAATAGTAACTAAAATGTTATGGTTCTATAACAGATAGAAAAGTATCACCAGTAAAACCCTCATCTATATGAAGATTTTTTAGGACAGAGATGGCATTGGATACCTTTTTTTTTTTTTTTTTAAAGATTAGCACCTGCGCTAACATCTGTTGCCAATCTTCTTCTTTATTTCTTTTCTTCAAAGCCCCCAGGAACATAGTTGCATATTCCAGTTGTGAGTGCCTCTGCTTGTGCTATATGGGACGCCACCTCAACATGGCCTGATGAGTGGTACCATGTCCGCACCCAGGATTCAAACTGGCATTCCCCTGGCTGCTGCAGCGGAGCATGTGAACTGAACCACTTGAACATGGGCCAGGCCCCTGGATGCTTTCTTTATGACAATGTAACTTTGAGGTAAAGGATGGTACCATTCAGTAAATAGTGCTGAAATTATTGTGTCCATGTTGGAAAAACTAAAATTTGATTCTATCTTACACCATACTCAAAAAACATTCCAAAACATCAAAGCCTTAAATGTGAAAAATAAAATGACTATGTTTTTGAAAACAATATAAGAAAGTATTCCTATGACCTTGGAGAGAGAGTAATCATCCCTTAGATAAGATTAAGTGATCACAATACAAAATGAAAAGAGTGAAAAACTCAACCACTTTAAAATAAGATGATAATGGACTAATATCCTGAAAACACAATGAACTCCCACAACTGGAAACCAAAACAGACACAAAAAAAACATGATTAAAAATGGGCAAAGGACTTGCATAGTCTTTCTCTAGAGAAGACATACAAATGGCCAAAAAGCACCTGAGAAGATGCTCACCATCATTAATCATTAAGGAAATGCAAGTCAAAACCACAATGAGACACCAAATGATACGCATTAAGATACTTGCTATAAAAATATTAACAAGTATTGGCAATGATTTAGAGAAAGTGGAACCTTGTGAACTGTTGGTGTGAACGTAAATGTGTGGCTGCCATCGACACAGTAGGATGTGTCCTCAAATAATTAAAAATAGAATTATCATATAACGTATGTTATAATAATTCTACTTCTGGATATATTCTCAAAATAAATGAGGCAGGGACTTGAACATATATTTGTACACCCATATTCATAGCAGCATTATTCACAATAGTCAAAAAGTGGAAGCAAACCAACTTCCCATTGACTGATGAATGGGTAAATAAATTATGGTATACACATACAATGGGACATTATTCAACCTTAAGGAAAAGACAATCCACCAATTGGGAGAAAATGTTAAATCATACACTGACAAGGGGTTAATTTCCAAAATATATAAAGAACTCATATAACTCAACAACAAAAAAAGAAACAACCAGATCAAAAAGTGGGCAGAAGATATGAACAGATATTTTTCCGAAGAAGTTAGACAGATGGTGAACAGGCACATGAAAAGATGTTCAATATCACTAATTATTAGGGAAATGAAAATCAAAGCTACAATGAGATATCACCTCATACCCATCAGTATGGCTAAAATTAACAAGACAAGAAATGACAAGTATTGGAGAGGATGTGGAGAAAAGGGAACTCTCATACACTGCTGGTGAGAATGCAAACTGGTGTAGCCACTATGGAAAGCAGCATGGAGAGTTCTCAAAAAAGTAAAAATAGAAATACCATATGATCCAGCTCTGCCACTACTGGGTATTTATCTAAAGAACATGAAATCAACAATTCAAAGGGATGTATGCGTGCTTATGTTCATCACAGCATTATTCACAGTAGCCAAGACATAGAAGTAACCTAAGTGCCCATCAATGGGTGAATGGAAAAGAAGATCTTGTATGTGTGTACAATAGAATACTATTTAGCCATAAAACGACAAAATTGTACCATTTGCACCAACGGGACCTCAATGGAGGGGCCTTGAGAGTATTAGGTTAAGGGAAATAAGCCAGACAGAGAAAGACAAACACCATATGATTTCACTCATACGTGGAAGATAAATAAACACATGGATAATGTGAACAGATTAGTGGTTACTAGAGAAGTGGATGAGTGGAGATCACAAGGGGTAAAGGGGCATGTATGTAGGATGACAGATAAAAACTAGACTGTTGGTGGCCAGCATGATGCAGTCTATACAGAAACTGACATATAATATTGCCACCTGAAGTTTACAAAATTTTATAAGCAAATATGGCCTCTATAAAATAATTGAATAAAAAAGAAAGGAAATTCTGATACATGCTGCCATGTGGATGAATCTTGAAGACATTCTGATATGTGAATAAGCCAGTCACAAAAGGACAAATAGTGTGCAATTCTATTTATGTGAGGTTCCTAGAGGACTCAAATTCATAGTCACAGAAATTAAAATGAGGTTTCCAGAGTCTAGGGGCAAGAAGGAACAGGTTGTTATTGGTTAACAGTGAAGATTTCAGTTTTGTGAGATGATGGGTCTTATGTACGGATGGTGATGATTAACCACACAATGTGAATATACTTAACGCACTGACCTACACAATTAAAAAAGGTAAATGGTAATTGATATCTTTTTGTATTTTACTGCAATTCTTAAAATAAAAATAACTTATCAACTAAACAATAAGCCACCAAAACAAGTGGCTCAAGAATAAAAGTTCATAATTTTTCTTTCAATATAACAAGAAGTACAGAAGGACAAATAAACTTTCAATGAAGTGCCTTCAAATATGACCTAGACTAACAATCCACAATAACTTGATTTTATTACTCAGTGCAGCCATAAAAGAGAGCTATAACAACTTATATTAATGACACAAGTTACTTGGAGGTAGCACTCATCCTATTTTTTTTCTTTTTTAAACAGTACAAATTAATTTTCTTACACTTGTGGAGGTTACATATCTGAAATCAGAATATTTACTGGGCTAAAATCAAAGAGTTTGCACGTCTTGGTCCTTCTGGAGTCTCTGAGGGGAGATTCTCATTCTCTGCCTTTTGCAGTTTCTAGTTGCCCATCAGCATTTCTGTCACATGGCCCTTCCTCCATCTTCAAAGCACATCAGATCAATATCTGCTTCCACCATCATATCATCTTCTCTTCTGCAGTCAAATTTTCATTTGTTTTCTTTTTTAGAATTTGCAAGCGTTTCACTGAACAAAAGAAGTAAGACCAAAAGGAACACATACCTTTTAATTCAGTTTTTTAAAAGTCAAAAACCAGCAAAAGTAAGCTATATTTTTTTCAGGCATGGTGGAGAAACTACCAAGAAAATCCAGGATATGCTGACTTTAATAATCGGGATATTGGATCCTTCTTAGAGGAGAAGGAGAACATTACTGGAATAGAATATTGATGATACTGTAGGTATTGATATTACCTCTTTTTTCCAGCTTCTTTGAGATGTATTTCATATATAAATTGTCTAAGTTTAAGGTATACAATGTGATGATTTGCTATATGCAAGAAGTTTTCAAGCACAAAAGGGAGTATTGTTAACTACAGTCACCATGCTGTATATTAGATCCATAGAACTGATTCATCTTATAACTGAAAGTTTGTACCCTTGGACCAATATCTCTCCATTTCCCTCACCCATCAGCCCCTGAAACCACCATTCCACTCTCTATTTCTATGAGATTGACTGTTTTAAATTCCGTATTTATGTGAGATCTTACAGTATTTGTCTTCCTCTGACTTATGGACATAATTGCACGCTACTGATTTTCAGTGACATTTTATTTTATCGTTATTTAAAATAAACCACTATAATTCAATCAAAAGCCCCCCATAGGGAAGAAAAATGTACATTGAACCTATTGTGTTGAAATTGGAAAAAGTAATTATTAAACCACTTGTGAATTGAATCTACTTCAATTCACCACATTGAATCTATTGTGTGGAGGGAAAAAGTGGTTATGTGATCTATATGGATCATAGTCACAACTGGTCACAGAGAATAGATCAGATTCTGCAGCATAAAATATAAAGAATAGGAATTAAAGTACAGAAAACATTCAGTGACTCTAAAAAGGAAACACCCCTAAATGTTTCAATTTTACAACATTTAGTTATATTTATAACTATATTATTTATACCCAATGTATAAACTATGTTTTCACACTTAAAATTGGAATAAAGCTTCCTGACACCAATGAAAAAGAGAAGGCTTTGTGACTTAAAGAAACAGGCTAGAATTCATTAATAAAAGAATGTGTGTACATGTGCAAATGGAGGTGAACCTGAACAGGTGGAGACAACTGGATAGTGAACAACTGGCCTAACAAGGTCAAGGATAAGCCATCACGAATTTCTCTCTTCTATTGTCTTTGTCTTTAAGGATTTGCAGTTCCCAGGGATCATAATGACATTAAAATATTTGTTTAATGAGGAGTTTTGTATATCTATCCCCTAGGGATATAGAGACTGTAAAGAGTGAGCCTGTGACAATCTCATCCAGCAGCTCTTGCTTGGTCAGGAACAAGCAGACCTGAGGCTCCATCCAAGGATGATCTTTCTTGGCCAGGAGCACCTTGCCTCACTTGGTCTCTCTGTCCTTCCTGAAGACATATCTCCTGTCTTCAATATCATGTAGTATGTCAAACATCATTTGACAGTGTTGCCAGTCAGGTAAGTGAAAATTCCTTATTTAATGTGTTGGTAATGAGGACAAGGGTCTTACTATGAATTCATCTTTGAGAATAAATGAGGACAACACATGCGTGAAATGACCAGAACCAGATGTCCAATGGGACTTCAGCCTATCTGTCTTCTTGTGATGAATTCTCATGTATTTATGTACCAATACTCAGCTAGTTCTCAGTCTGCTGGTCTCCTAATTCCCCTAAAAAATGGCAGAACCTCTTTTCCTCCTGATCAGAAATCTGCCCTTTCTCAAACGTGATGACTGTTATAAACCTTTCTGACATTTTCTTGAATTTTTCTGTGGTAATATGAAAGGATTTGGTCAGCTTTTCTGTTCATTCTGTTCCTGGTTCTTGATAAGTCTTTGTACAGAAGTGATTTTGTACTATCCCTGTAGCTGTGCTGTTAAGATGCTGGGGAGAAAGTGGAGACAGAGTGAGACCTTGTTGGCTACCTTCCTAGTATACTCATTTCTCTTTATGAATTTACCTTATACTATATATAAGAAAAGCAGAGACAGTATAAGAAAAAAAGACATACGACTATCCCTCAGCTCATTCCAGAATTAACAAACGTTGACTTGGTGCTAGATGAATTTCAGGTCTTTTTTATAAAGTAAAAAATTAATATGCATATAGAAGACACTTGTTTTGTATCTCACTCTGTTCTTGACCTCCCCTTTCTAGCAACAACATCTAGAATGTGATGGTATCGATCATGCGTGACTTTACATTGTATATGTATTCATAAACACATATAGGATGAAGGACGTTAACCATAATATCTATCAGTTTAGGAACAAAGAAATAAAACATGATGTAACAATATAGTGGAATACTTTCTGCTAATTAAAATTAATGATGCAGGACTAAATACATCAACTTCAATCAAAAAATAAATTACATAAAATGTCAATCGTAAATGACATGTTCAGTATGGTTCAGTTTACATAAAGCTTAAAAAATTTGAAACAATTCAATTGTTTTTGGAACAATTAATACTAATTATAGTAATAGTTGCAGGGAATAACATACAGTAAGTTCATGTATTCCTTCCTGGGGAGGGAAAAGAATCAAGATCATTCAAATGCATGATGTAGGTGTTTCACATATACACATATTATTTATTGCAATAAAGTCACCCAAAATGAGAATAGTGAAATGTATGAATTTAATAAATTTGACTGATGGGCACCAAGTTCTTCGCTATCTCTGTACATTTGTTACACTTGAATAATCTATAGTAAAAATAAACATATCTATGTAGGATCAAAAAACATTTAAATTTTTCTCATGCTGCAGACGTTTTGTCATACAAAATACTTTTTTCTGGTGGGTTTTCATTATTTGTGTTGATTCATATATCTGATAATTTTTATTGTTTAATTCATTTTAATTTTTATCTATTTAATCATATGTCCATTTCAAATGAATATTGATGTCACTGACATTTCCTTAATTCCCTTTCTACATGATAAAGTTTCTCAGAAGGAGTTTCAGCTCAGAAACTCTTCCCTGAAATGTACAGTTATCATCTAGGGATGTTCTCTCTTTCCATATTCTTTCCTCAACTTGTCCCACCCCATTTCTTTCTTTTGAGGAGAGAAACATAGCAGGAGCTGTTGTTCATGGAGGAAGAAGACTACAATAGGAAATGTCAGCACGAGGGTCCCAAATGCTGAGTGCCGTTCTGGATGCTTTTCCTCCATTCATTTCACAATTTTGGAACATCCCCATAAGTTTTTATGACAGTTCCCATTATACAAATGGGGATATCAGGCCTTTTATAATGATAAACACAAATCATCAAAAAATAATTATCTTTCCTCACTCTCAAAGCAAGTGCTTGCTGGACTAAATTTGGTGTGTTTGATGACAAGTAATACACAAAATGATAAAGGCCCTCATGGCCACTTCTTTTTCCCCTTGAGAAGGAGGACCACTGCATTACAGAGACAATCATTTTAGGACAGTTGATTATATTACAAGTATCATATAAATATCTCTTATCTTATAAATTTATGTCTTCCAAGGACCAAATATTGAAGCTATTTTCTCAGGAGTTTATGCATTTCATTCTTTCTCTTATTTGCCTGTTTTTTCTTTTTTAATGATATGCCACCTAACACCTCAGGGGAGAATTTCCCTTAGGATGAGACAGAAAATCTCTCTGAAATAGTTTTCCAGCTTTTCATAGAATCCATCTGTAACATAGTTGAGTAACATTTCCATGGGAGAGTCTTATGAGCTTCAAGTTTATATGCTACGTTTTCTAATCTTTGCTTGGGTACAGAGCATATACTTGGATGGATGACATGAACCCACCACACAATACTTCATGAGTAAAAGTGGACATACTTTGTAGGGTAGTGAAAAGATTTGGGGCATTATTCAGGAAAAAATATTACCATTTTAAAGGGGAATTATGAAATCTCAGTGATGGTTTAGGAATGCTAATTCTGTACTCTCCAAAGGCATTAACAGAGATTAGTCAAGTGAGTCAATCAGCAGTCAGATGATCTGATCTCAGACCTACTGCTGTCATGAACTAACCATGTACTTTGTGTCCAAGATGTAACTTCTTTTCTCCTAGGTTTCCCCAATGATGCATGGATTGATTGTGTGATGCAACTCATCTATAATTTAAAAAGCCCTTCATAAGATTCTGAGGCATGCCAAAGTTTGGGAACTATTACCCTACAAGAGAAATTCGATAGCTTCAGTCTCATTCTTCTGTTTGGGGCAAGAAACGTTTCTGAAGGAAATATCACATCATATTCTTTCTTTCAGTCTCAGCATTCAGCACAAGGTGGGAAACAGAGTTGGTGATCAATAAAAATAAGAGCCAATAAAGGAAGTGGAGGGAAGAGGAAGAGTGAGAGATGACGATAGAGGGGGAAATTAGCAGAGGGAAAGATTTGAATATTCTCTTGGGTACATAATATGGAGGATTCTTTTTTTCATTTTTAGCACTGGTTCTCAAACTTTAGCACGTATAAAATTCATCTGGAGGGGTTTTTAAAACTTAGATTTCTGGTCCCCAGAGTTTATCAGCAGTAATTCTGGAGTAGTACCACAATTATTCATTTCTAACAAGTTCCCATTTGGAGCTTTTGCTGCTTATCCAGGGACCATTCATTTTATTTCTTTTTACTCCATCTTTTCAATCAGATTCATCGATAACATGGAACACAGAAATCACACAGACTCTCCAGAATCCCTTCTCCTTGGATTGACAGATGATCCAGAACTGCACCCTCTCCTATTCATTCTGTTCCTCTCCATGTACCTGGTTGCCATCTTGGGAACCTTACTCATCTTCCTGACTGTCATCTCTGACTCCCACATCCACATCCCCATGTACTTCTCTCCAATCCATTCTTTACTGACATCTGTTTAAACAAAACCACAGTCCCAAAGATGCTGATAAATATCCAAGCACAGAGTAAGAGCACCACTTACACAGGCTGCCTTACACAGATTTAGTTTGTCCTGATTTTTGCCAGTTTGGAAAATTTTCTTCTTGCAGTAATGACCTATGACCTCTGTGTGGCCGTTTGTCATCCACTGAGGTACACGGTCATCACAAATTCCTGCTTCTGTGGACTGCTGATTCTATTCCCCCTGTTCATTAGCATCGGGGATACCCTCCTCCACAGTCTGATGGTATTGCAGCTGACCTTCTGCACAGTCCTGGAAATGCCCCTCATCCTCTGTGAAGTTGTTCAGGTCATCAAGCTGGCGTGTTCTGATACCCATCAATAACATCCTGACATGTTTTGCAACTAGTATATTTGGTGGTGTTCCTGTGTATGGATCATTATCTCTTATGCTAAGATAGTCTCCTCTGTTTTGAAAATGCCATCAGTAGGTGGAAAGTATAAAGTTTTTTTCCACCTGTGGTTCTCACCTCTCAGTTGTGTCCTTATCCTATGGGACAGGATTTGCTCTTTATCTTATGCAACATTAGTTCTCCCCTTATAAACTCTTCCAAGAACATTGAAGTGGCTTCAATGATGTACACTATTGTCCTTCAAATGCGGAACCCCTTTGTCTATAGCCTGACGAACAGGATATGAAAAGAGTATTGAGAAAACTCATCTGTAAGATGCTATTGGTTTTTCAGGAGAGTGTTAATTTACAAATATTTGTGTATTTTCTAGCTGTCCTTCTCTTATTGATTTCTAGCTTCATAATATTGTGGTCACAAACGACACTTTGCTTGATGTCAGTCTTTTAAAATTCACTGAGACTTGCTTTGCGGGCTAACATATAATCTATCCTGGAGAATGGTCCATGTGCACTGTAGAAGAATGTGTCTTCTGCTGTTAAAAGAAGTGTTCATATATGTCTGTTAGTTGTTATACACTTAGACCATTTTCAAATTCTCTGTCATTTTTTGATCAATCCAGGGGTACTATCCATTGTTGAAAGTTTCATATTGAAGTCTCTAAGTATTATTTTAGAAATACGTATTTCTCATTTTACTTTTTTCAAGTTTGTTTCATGTATTTTGAGGTTCTGTGTATATATGTGAGGTTTGGTGTATATACGTATATAATACTTATATCATCTTGACTATTGACCCTTTTACCTCTTCTTTATCTATCTATCTACCTATTTTGTTTCTATCCCTTTTTGTCCATTTAAAAAATTTTGACTTAAAATCTATTTTTTATGATGTCAGCTCTCTTTTGGTAACTATTTGCCTGGAGTATATTTCTATCCTTTTATTTTCAATCCATTTATTTTTGTGGATTTTTAGTGAGTCTCTTGTAAACATCATATTCACATCATGTTTCTTTTATCTCTCTTCCAGTTTCTTCCTTTTGATTGGAGCATTTAGTCCACTTACCTTTAAAGTATTTCCTGATAAGGAGATTCTTAATTCTTCCATTTAAAAATTTATGTTCTGTGTGTCTAATAACTTTTTGTTTTGTTGTTCTTCATATCCACCATTACTGCTTTCCTTTCTGTCTAGTTGATTTTTTGTTAGGAACATTCTGGATTTTGTTCTCTTTGCTTGTTTTGAACATATCTGGATAATATGCTCGTGGTTACCATGGGCATTAAATTTAACAATGTAGTTTGTATTAACACCACTTTTCCTTCAATAACATGCAAAACTTCTGCTTTTATGTGGCTCAATCATTTCTTCTTTATGTTGTTGCTGTCACAAATTAAATCTTTGTACATTGTTGCTAGTAGTATAGATTTCAAAATTTTTACACCTATTTAAATCGAGTAGGAAATAAAAGTGGAGCTGTAAACTAAGAATAAAATACAAACTCTTTTATTTGACTACACATTTATCTTTAGCAGAAATATTTTCTCACATGGCATTGAATTATTGTCTAGTGTCTTTTCATTGCAACTTGAAGGGATCCATTAGACATTTTCATAGAGCAGGATTAGTTTTAATGAACTCCTTCAGCTTTGTTTATTTGGAAATGTTTTGTTTCCCCCTCATTTTTGGAAGAAAATTTTTGTCACTTACAAAATTCTTGGTTGACATTTTTTTCTTTTAGCATTTTATATATATCATCCCAGTATCCTCTGACCTTCATTGATAAATGAGAAATTGATTATTAATCTTATTAAACATCTCTTGTCTGTGATGAGTTAATTTTCTTTTAAGTTCTTGTACATGGTGAGCTCCTTTCATGATTCTATCTTTCCCTTTAGCTTTGTCAGTTTGATGATAATCTGTCTTAAGGTTAGCATCTTGGTGTTATCCTCCTTGGAGTTCATGGAGCTTCTTACTTTTGTAAGTTCATTATTTTCACCAAATTATGGAAGTTTTGACCATTATTTTTCAAATATTTTTTTCATCTCTTTCTCCTTCTCTTCTCCTTCTGGGACTCCCACAATGATTACATATATTTTTTCATTTGATGGTGTCCCATTGTCACCTAGGGTCTGCTCACTTTTCTTCATTCTTTTTTCTTTCTGCTTCATAGAATCAATATTTTAATGTGGTAGCTGTGTGTATCAGAGTCTCCCCTAGAGTTTGCTTTTCTTAAAAAAAAAATCTTTAAGGTGGTAGTACTGTATTCATTTAGTGACTTTCCCAAAATATATTCACAAAGACTATAATTCTTGTTGTACATGGTCATTGACATGTATGCTCTTTAGTTTTGTGTAACTTGTACTTTGACAGATTTCCTTGAATGGCAGGAGTGATACAGGATTGGGTGCAGTCTTATGGTTCTAATGCAATCCTTTTTAATATGTCTTTATGAGGGTGGTTATCCTATGCAAAACTGCTTTCCTTTGACAAGGAGATATTGAGTGTAAGATAAGAGAGGAATAAAGGAAAGTTGTCAAGATTAGGAGAATTTCTTTCCTCAAGGCTCAAAAAAGCAGGACCATAATTTTGAATCATCTCTGTGGGTGAAGGGGTGAAAACCGTGGAGGTCTCAAGTGAGAATCAAAGGAGTTGCTGGAGAGCTTTCTATACTGGTCATCAGTGGAGGCTGAGGGAGGTTTTTGTTTTCAGCACTACACTAGGAAACAGCTCTGTACCCGGCACTTGAGTTATCCGCTAGTGCAGAGCTTCCTGCACTGATGCCCACAGAACAGCTGAGAGATGAATCACGTGAGACCTATGTTCATACTGAGGTTTCTCTGGCTTACAGAAACAACTACTGACTTTGAACCTCTGGGGAGACTTGTGAGAGATGTGCATTCATTTTCACACTCAGAACTATATTTCAAAGTTTCCAAAATTATGACCTATTTTTATAAAAAAATTGAAGGAAACAAATGTTTATATGAGATGAGTGTTTAAAAACTCTGTGAAAAGCATTCTGTGAAATTCTGATGACATCTGAAATCTTAGCTGTGTGACTTCAGTATAAAAGAATATGGGAGAATGTATCTAGAATTAGGAAGATATCAGATGTTTCCTCAATTTTGCTTTTTAACATATCGTGTACTAAACAGTGCATAAGATCTGTCTGTAGTTCTGAAAGAATAGCCACATAATAAACATACATACCTATCCAAGGGTTAAAAATAGAGCAATGCCATCACCATAGAATCCACTTAAGTGGTCTCCTACTTACACTACCCTCGCTGATTCCAGGGGCAAACACTATCTTAAATTCTGACCTTATTTTCTTTGAAGTGTTTCTTTTGGGTTGAATCATATGAAATTGTCATTTTTGATTATATTTGCACTGCAAAACTGGTAATAGGATTTAAACGTTATTGTCTTATCACTTCAATATATGTTAATGTCCAATTTATAGTCTGTCTCTTTTCAAACTTGTTAAAAATTCAATCAAAAATATATCAAGTTTTCATCTTGATTGTTTTTTATCACTAGTGTACTTTTGAGATTTAATTACGTTATTGGGCATAACAGGCACTATTTCCAATCTTCTGTGTTTTTACATTATGTATGGTGACTTTTCAAAGTAGATATCTTGTCCAATATTGATTCAAGTTTTGTTCTAGTTTTCTGCACTTATGAATAAATCTCTTTGAATATTCTCATATATTTGTCTCTTGGTGGAAATACGATGGAATCTTATACTTGCAATGGAATTATTGGGATTAAAGGAGTATGGATATTTCTTTAGATTGTTCCAAAGTGTGATCCTAAGTGATTGAAACTATTACACACATATTAGAAGGTCCTGATGATTTCTACCGCCACCAGTATTTCAAGGCTACTGATAATCTTGTGGGTTTAAAAACTATTTCATTATTTGGCACACTTCTTATTTTTATGTGATTGAGTATCTTATTATATATTCATTTCCCTGTCTTTTAAATATATGTTTGTGGTATTTCTACTGATTTGATTAACTTTTTCTTGTTAGTTCATATGATTTATTTATATAATTTCAAACTGAAGTCCCCCGAGGTGAGCATAAATGTACATTGAAACTATTGTGAAAAAATTAGAAACTATGGTTATGAAAATCAATAAAGAAGTAACAGATCTGTCTGCAGTGATCAGAGACAAATTTTTCACAGAGAATAAATTAGAGTCTATTGTGCAAATATACACAATGAAAATTAACATTCAGGAAACATTAATGACTCAGAAAAACTTAAAGTTTCCAATTTTTCAATAACAGCATTTTTTTTTGTTTTTTTTAAATTGAGTTCATAATAGTTTACACCAATGTGAGATTTCAGTTGTACGTTATTTCTTGACTGTGACCACATAAGTGCTCCCCTTCACCCCCTATGCCCACCCCCTACCCTTCTTCCCCTGGTAACCACTAAACTGTTTTCTTTGTCCATGTGTTTGTTTACATTCCATATATGAGCGAAATCATCTGGTGTTTGTCTTTCTCAGACTGTCTTATTTTGCTTAGCATAATTCCCTCCAGGCCCTTCCATGTTATTGTAAATAGGATGAATTTGTCTTTTTTATGGCTGAGTAGTATTCCATTGTATATAAATACCACATATTCTCTATCCAATCATCAGTCGACGGGAACTTGGTTTGTTTCCATGTCTTGGCTATTGTGAATGGTGCTGCAATGAACATAGGGGTGCATACACTACTTTGGATTATTGATTTTAAATTGTTTGGTAGATACCCAGCAGTGGGATAGCTGGGTCATATGGTAGTTCTACTTTTAGCTTTTTAAGGCATCTCCATTCTGTTTTCCATAGTGGCTGCATCAGTTTGCATTCCCACCATCAGTGTATAAGGGTTCCCATTTCTCCACACCCTCTCCAACATTTGTTAATTTGTAGTCTTAGTGATTATAGTCATTTTAATCGGCATAAGGTGGTATCTTAGTGTAGTTTTGATTTACATTTCCCTGATGATTAGTGATGTTGAACATCTTTTCATGTGTTTATTGGCCATCTGTATAACTTCTTTGGAAAAATGTCTGTTAATGTCCTCTGCCCGTTTTATGATCAGGTTGTTTGCTTTTTTATTGTTCAATTGTGTGAGTTCCTTATATACAATGGAGATTAACCACTTGTCAGATCTATGATTTGCAATATTTTAAATATATTATTATTATTATTATTATTTTTTTAAAGATTTTATTTTTTCCTTTTTCTCCCCAAAGCCCCCCGGTACATAGTTGTGTATTCTTCGTTGTGGGTTCCTCTAGTTGTGGCATGTGGGATGCCGCCTCAGCGTGGTCTGATGAGCAGTGCCATGTCCGCGCCCAGGATTCGAACTAACGAAACACTGGGCCGCCTGCAGCGGAGCGCGCGAACTTAACCACTCGGCCACGGGGCCAGCCCCTTAAATATATTATTTACATCCACATACATAAACTATATTTTCAAACCTAAAGTTGGTATTGGACTTCCCAATGTCATTGATTAGATAGGGACTCTTTGTTCATACCTGCAAAAAGGAGTGGAATCCCATTAGAGAAGAATGGTGTATCCATATTTGCAAAGAATTGGAAATGGAGATGAGCAGGCACAGATGGAGGAAAATGGATGGTGTAAACCTGGTCTCATAGGGTGAGGGAAGTAGCCATTATGAGTTCCTCCCATCTAGAGTCTTGGTCTTTAAGGATTTACACTGTCCTGGGATCCCAATGACAATAAAATTGCATGGCTAATGAGGAGATTTGGAAATTGAAGCTCTAAAGATACAGAGACTGCAATTTGCCTGTGACTGTCTCATTCAACAGTCCTTCCAATGAAAAGAAGTAGGTCATCTGAGCCTTCGCCCATAGATGATCCCTCTTGCCCAGGAGTTTGGGTTTCACTCAATTCATCTGCCTTCCTGAGGACAGATATCCGAGATGGTACATTCAGTGGAGATGTCAAGCATCATTCCACAGTGATGCCAGCCAGGTAACCTAAGGTCAATGTTTGGAAATGAGGGCAGGTTTATCCAAGGGAAGTTGTGAAGAAAGTACATACATCAAATGATTAGAGCTAAGTCACCTATGGTCCTCCTGTCTGTCTGCCATCTTTTTCACACTTTTTCTTGTACCTTACACAATACTCAAGCACCTCTCATTTACTAATCTCATATTCAATTTCTGCTATAACAAGGATCATTTCTTCCAGAGTAGCAATATACCAATTTTAAAACAAGGTAACTCTTTAACTCTGGCATTTACTTGCCATCTCGTGGTGAGAGGGCACGTTTGGTAAAGTTGATCTTACCTTCCCATTCCTGGTTCTTGATATATGTATGTATTATCACTGTGGCCTGCCTCTAAGTTCCCAGGAGATCCAGATAGAATCTTCAAGCTACCTCCCTAGTCTATTTGTTTCTCTTTATAAAATTGCCAAAGGTTTCAAATAACCAGAACAACATAGACAGTGTAATTTTTTAAAAATGACCACCTGTTAACCCTTTCTAGAATTAATGATTGTTAGCATTCTGCTATATCAACTTCAAATTTTCTTTTTTTAAAGGAAAAGAATAATATACATACACACATCTTTTCTATTCCCATCTTTCAGTCTCCTTCCCTTCTCAAGATGATTTTTGCCTCTGGCGATGCTCCTCCTACTGGTCTAGAAAACATACATTCAATTGTCTTGTAACTCCACATTTTCCATCAGATTCATCAACAATATGTATCACAGAAATGAAACACATGTTTCACATTTCCGTCTCATGAAAGTGACAGAGGATCCAGAACTGCAGTCCATCTTTTTCAGTCTGTTCTTGTCCATATACCTGGTCACCGTCCTTGGAAATCTGCTCATCATCCTTGCTGTCAGCTCTGACTCCTATCTGCACACCCCCATGTACGTCTTTCTCTCCAATCTGTCTATTGATGACATCTGCTTAAGCACAACTACGATCCCAAAGATGCTGGTGAACATCCAAACACAGAATCAGAGCATCACTTATACAGGCTGCCTGACACAGATCTGCTTTGTCCTGGTGTTTGCAGGTTTGGAAAGTTGCCTTCTTGCAGTAATGGCCTGTGACCACTACTTGGCCATTTGCCACCCCCTGAGGTACACAATCATCATGAACTCTCGCTTCTGTGGACTGCTGATTCTACTCCCTCTGTTTATTATCATTCTGGATGCCCTGCTCCACAGTCTGATGGTGTTGCGACTGTCCTTCTGCACAGACTTGGAAATCCCCCTCTTCTTCTGTGAAGTTGTTCAGCTCATCAAGATTGCATGTTCTGATACCCTCACCAATAACATCCTGATGTATTTTGCAACCAGTGTATTTGGTGGTATTCCTGTGTGTGGAATTATTTTCTCTTATGCTCAAATAGTATCCTCTGTTTTGAGAATATCATCAGTGACTAGAAACTATAAAGCTTTCTCTACCTGTGGTTCTCACCTCTCAGTACTCTTTATTCTATGGGACAGGCTTTGGAGTTAACATTAGTTCTGCTCTCACTCTTTTAGAAGCACTGCAGTGGTTTCAATGATGTACACTGTTGTCCCTCAAATGATGAACCTTTCATCTATAGCCTGAGGAACAGGGACGTGAAGGGAGCCTTGAGAAAACTCATCAGTAGGACATCTTCTCTTTGGTGACTGTGTGACCTGCCTTGAACTAGGGTTTCTAGAATGAGTCAAAGTGACAGAAATATGGGCAAGCCAGAATGTCTGATTCTTGTATCATCAACTTCTTCTAAAATGACTGGATAATACAAAAGGTAAGTGAATTTCAACTTCAGATTGAATCCCAACCTGCTGTTGTGTTTCAAAAATGAGTTCCATTCCCTAAGCTCAGTGTCTTTGGTGGGGTCCTTGGAGGTGAACTGAAGCAAGGTTTATGCTCATATTGTTGAGACATCAGAGGAAAAAATGGGAGATGTTGGATAGGTCCAGAGAAGGATCAAATAAGTCTGTGGTCATAGCAAAGACTTGATTGTGTCTGATCTCATGGCTAGGGCCATGTGAATTATGCCCCAGAGACAAGTCTACTGTGAGACATGGGAAGAGTTGTTCTTTCATACTCCAGTGATTCCTGAGACCTGTCGCTGGTCAACTGTACCTGTGCAGGGCAACATCAGCATCCATTATATTCAGTTTTATCATCTATCAACATGCTATAATGTGATTATTAGAGGTTAGAGATGATTGTCAGGAACTTGATTTTGAATAGTGAGAAAGTCATTGTTTCTTCTTAGAGAAAGTAACCCTGATTCTAATATACCAGGGCAATAAAGAGAGTTATCTCACCTTACAGGGACTTCAGAGGTAGAAAATGTAGAGGAAAATTCATTTACTCCTCCATGGGTGCCTTTTTTTACTGGGACAAGCTCCCTTCATTGGCCCAGATGGCTGCAACAGATGCAGACATCATAGCAAGACATCATGACCAGAGAAGGTAATCTGACTCCTCTTCCTTAGGTCTTTTGATACTTAGTATTGTATAGGGTCATCCAGAATATATACCTTTAAATCCCTTCACTGTGAATAGGATCATATTCCTCTTCTATATCTCCTTCCTGATGTGGAGAAAATGATTACTTTGAGAGTCTTAGATTGACTGCATGAAGTGTTCCTCTTGGTCTCTGGTCCACCTCCACAAGCACTGCAAACACTGAGGACAATGTCTGACACATGTCAAGTACTTAACAAAATTAACTAGTGTCATTGTGTTCTATACTTGCCTATGTTTATACATTTGTATTCCTACTGTTCTCATGGATTTTTAATACATACTTCAGCAAGTAAATTTTTCTTTTATGTTATTTTCACATTTTCTTTTGCTGCTCTGAGAAATAAAAAAACAAACTGTTTAGGCAGGCGAAGCAAAGGTTGGTAATCTGGCATCTTCTTAGCTGTGAAACTTTCTCATTGGCTGATTTGTAAAAATATATCTGAATTTTCACTTTTCTTCTTAATCATCGATCTTGTTGTGTTTCTTATTTATCTCTGCTGGTGTCCTCATGAAGATCACACTTGAATAAAATTAATTATATCACTGATGTCTTAGAACATTAGCTGCACTCAGGGTTCTCATGCAAAACTTTTTGATGTGTCTTTACGAGGAAATTTATTTTATGGAGAAATACTTTACTGTGAGAAGGAGTTGTTGAGCGCAAAACAAGAGAGGAGAAAGGGCGGTTAGCACAATTAGGTTGATCACATTTCTTGTAATCACAATATTTCAAAGAAGGCTCTCTATGCATGTGGGGCGAAAAGTGAAAGTCTCAAAGGAGAGCAAATGAGATCCTTGTGTTCTGGTCATCATTGGAGGCTGAGGAGGTTGTTTTATTTTTAGTAGCACATCTGGAATACAGCTTTGCCTGGGAATCATGGTACCTCCTAGTGCAGTGCCTCCTGCACTGCTGTTCAGAGGATACCCACAGAGTTGAATCACCTGGGGCTTGTGCACATACGACATGTTTCCAAATCTTACTGAAGAACTACCAACTTTGAATCTCTATGGAAACATGTGAGGGATAAGCCTCTTCAGTAAGCACCCTGTGAGATTCTGATGACCTCTGAAGTCTGAAGTGCGTGAATTCCATATTGAATGAATATGGGAGAATGTATTTAGAATTAAGGATACGATAGACCTTTCTTTTTTTTTTTTTTAAAGATTGGCACCTAGGCTAACAACTGTTGCCAATCTTCCTTTTTTTTTTTTTTTAAGGATTGGCACCTGAGCTAACAACTGTTGCCAATCTTTTTTTTTTTTCTGCTTTATTTCCCAATCCTCCCCCCCCCCCCCCCCCGCCCCGTACATAGTTGTATATCTTAGTTGCAGGTCCTTCTAGTTGTGGGATGTGGGACGCCGCCTCAACGTGGCCTGACGAGCGGTGCCATGTCCGCGCCCAGGATCCAAACCCTGGGCAGCCGCAGTGGAGTGCGCGAACTTAACCACTCGGCCATGGAGCCGGCCCCTAATTTTACTTTTTAATTTAATATTAAGTACTGAGTAAAAATCTACCTGTAGTTCTGAAAGAATAATAACATAATAAAAACTCATTTATCTATCTAGGGGTTAAAAATAGAGCCATGCCACCATTATAGAATGCACCTGAAGTGTCTTCCAGTCACAACACTCTGTCACGTCAAGTGTCAGATGCTATCCTGTATTCTGTACTTATAATTTTCTTTAAAGTTCTTTTAGGTTGCATTTTATAAAATTTCCAGTATTTGATCGTATTTTTCCTATGAAACAGGCAATGGGTTTAAAAATCTTTGACTTATCACCCTTCTGTGTATTCCTGTCCAATTTGTAAATCTGCCTGTTTTCCAACTTGCTAAATCTTAGGGTATATATTTCATGTCCTGACGTTTTTCCTCTTTGTTGCACTTTTTGTATTCAATCATATTGTTCATAGTAGCAGTAACTAATTCATTTCCAATACTCTGGATTTTTTACACTGTTTATGGTATCTTTTCAAAATAGGTATCCTTTCTGATACTCTGGAAATTTTATACTTTTTGTAACCAGTTTCCTGGTGTTATGAGTAAACCTGTTTGAATATTCTCTTATATGTCTCCTGGTGGAAATTAGAGAGTTTATTATAATTGAGATGGTAATATTGAATATAAAATAGCACTTTTCCTCTTTAAGTAGTTCCAAAGGGTTTTCTGAAGTCAATGAACACACGTACACATACATTAGAAAGTCCTGGTCAATCACATCATCACGAAGACATTTTCAAGTATACTGGTAATCTGCTGGGTATAAAAAGATTTCAGTAATTTATATGTCTCTTACTATATATAGTAGATAGTGCTTTTCACATATTTATTTTATACTCTGTTAAATATCTGTTTCTGGACTTCTACCATGCTGTTTATCTTTTTCTAATTGATGCACGTGACCTCTTTTATCAGAATATTAATCTTAGTGATAAGCATTGAAAATTTCTTTTTAGATATTTGCCTTGTTTTGGGATGTGTTTATAGTGTTTTTCTCTTTTTTTTTTCTTTTTTTTTTTTTTGATGAACAGAGTGCTTAATTTTAGTGTAGCTGAATTTGCCATTGTTTTCCAAAATGGCTTGCACTCAATAGGTCTTGTTCATGAAACTCACAGTTACTTCAACCACAAGGGTTTGCTGTTCTGGCTTTTACATTTGAAACAATATTCTTCATGAGATTTAATTTTGCCTTTGCTGCGAGACAGGAATCCTGTTTCATTTTGATGTTCCTTCATAAACTATCCATTTATGTCTTGGTCTCTTTCTGGGCTCCATCTTCTGATCAATAGGTCTTATATTTACCTCTGTCCCAATGTAAGATGTCTTATTTATATTGTGAATGCAATTTTCTCCCAAAATTTCACACTTAAAATCAAATTGGAAATTTTATGTTATATATATTTTACCACAATAAAAAATTACACTAAACATGTAGTAAGCATGTTTTAGTCCTCTTATAGGATATCACTATCAACTTTTCCCAATCTCAAAGTACTCATTTTGACATATTTTCCCACATTATGGGAAATTTGGTGAAATTCTGGTCATTGATTTCAATATTGTTACAGTAAACTGTGAGTTATCAGAAAAGAAGTCAAATTGTATTACAATGTACTACGTGATTCTAATTGACAGACACTGGGACTTCTGTTGCCACAGTCAACTTATTTTTAGCTGACTGGCACCAGCTAACTTGTAGCCAGGGTAAGAGTGCTGACTGCAGTCTCCTGCATGGTGGCACAAGCCACCTGTGGACACTTGCATTGTGATGAGGGCCATGGCCATTGGCAGGGTCAGCTATGGGTACACACATGGTGCAAGAGTACAGCAATACAGCTTGAGTCTCTCTGCCTGTGTATGCACAGCTGTGATTTCTGGGGCTAGTGGTATGCATTTGTGCCACTACAGGGATAGCCATGGGTGTGCATGGGGGTAGGGGACAGTGACAGGAAATGGGACTGGCTACATGCACATGTGCAACCATGGGTGCTAGGGCCAGCTGTAAGTGTGTGCTCAGTGGCCATCTGGATTTCAGGATCAAGTCATCCTGGAGGTAAGGATGGGGTAGGACTCAAGCTGTTGGAGTCGAAAGAAAAGACATGCAGGACACTTAGTGACAAAGGCTGTGGGGAATCTGAAGCTGCTGAACTGTCTGTTGGTTTCCTCAGTGGTGAAAGCTTCCAGGGTCCTCTGTGGAGTAAGCCATTGGGGTGTGCATTGGTGAACGCTGGATAAACAATAGATGGTATATACGTACAATGGAATATTATTTAGCCTTAAAAAGGAAAGACATTCTCACAGATTTCACATGGATGAACCTTGAGGACATCACGCTAAGTAAAAAAGCCAGTTACAAAAATAAAAATACCAAATGATTCCATTTACATGAGGTACTTAGAGTATTCAAATTTGGAAAGCAAAATGTGGAATGGTGTTTACCAGGGGCTGAGAGCCAGGGGATTTGGGCCTTATTTACATGACATAGAGTTTTATTTTTGCCAAATGAGAAGATTTCTGGGGATTGGTTGCACAACAATGAGAAGTACTTAACGTTAATGAATTGTATACTTAAATATGGTTAAGGTGGTAAATTTTATGTTTATGCTAATGTTCAATCCACAGTCCCCCAAAGCGAAGAAAACTATATCGAAACTATTGTGGTGAAATTAGAGAAGATTGTGAAAATCTAAAAAGGTAGTAACAGATCTCTCTGTATTGATCAGAGACAGAGCCATTACAGAGAACAGATAATAATCTACTATATAAAATACACACAGTGAAGATTAAGTTTCAAGAAATATTTAGAGTGTTTAGATTTTTACAATAACTTCACTTTATTTTAAAATACATTATTTATATAATATATAGTGTATATATAGTGTGTGTATATATGTGATACACACTATATTTTCACCCCTCCAGTGTGTATCTGAATTCCTGATGCCCTTGATTAAATAACAATGTCTTTGTTCATAACCAAGGAAAGAAGACCAGAATCCAGTTAGAAAATAATGGTGTGTCCATATTTGCCAAGAATTTGAAATGGAGATGAGCAGATACAAATGGAGAAAAATACACGGTGTGCCTGGTCTCATAGGGTCAGAGAAGCAGCCATCTTGAATTCCTCCCTTCTAAAGACTTCATCTCTAAGGATTTGCACTGTCTTGGGATCTCAGTGAAAATAAAATAGCTTGCCTAATGAGGAGCTTTGAAAATTGAGCATCTAGTTATACAGAGACTACAATCTGCTTGTGACCACCTCCTTCAACTGTCCTTCCTGTGAAAGGAAGTAGCCCATCTGAGCCTCCTCTGATGGGTGATCCCTCTTTCTTGGGAGCCTGGGTCTCACTCAATCCCTCTGGCCTTCCTGAGGACAGATCTCCCAGATGGTACATTCAGAGGACATATCAAACATAATTTCACTGTGATGTCAGCTAGGAAACCTAAATTCCTTTAGTCAATAGTTGGAAGTGAGGGCACGTATTTTACTACAAGTTCATCCAGGGAAAACTGTGATGAGAGTACATACATCAGATGATTAGAACTAAGTCATTCGCTGTCCTCCTGCCTGTTATCTTGATCATGTTTTTTGTACTTTGCATGAATAATAAAAAAACTTTCATTTGCTAATCTCATATTCACTCTACTATCACTGAGCCCATTTTCCTTCTGAGTAGAAATCTGATTTTTCTAAAACAATATGATTGTTACAAATTTCTGTGATATTTACTTGAAATCTTGTGGTGGTGGAAGGCAGGATGTTGGTAAAGGTGACTTTTCTTCCCATTCGTGGTTCTTGACCCATGTATTGTCTCAAGTGCTTGTCTCTGAGGTCTCAGGGGATCCAGACAGAATCTTCAGCTGCCTCCCTAGTCTGTTTCTCTTTATAAGATTACTAATTCTTTCAAATAATCTGAGTAATATGTATAGTATAATGTAAAAAAAGGACCACCAGTCAACCCTTGTAGGAATTAACAATGGAAGACACTCAACTATATGTTTCAGGATTTTTTTTTAAGTAACAGAATAATATGCATACAGAGGGCATTTATTCTTGTTTCTCCCTATTAGTGTACATCGCATCTCAAAATAGTGTTTCCGTCTGGTGATGTTTCTTCTGCTGGACCAGAAAACAGACATTTGATTATGTTGTCAGTCCACCTTTCCCATCAGATTCATCAACAACATGGGACCCAGAAACAAAACAGATATTTCAAAATTCCTTCTTATGGATGTGAAGAGGATCCAGAACTACAGCCTCTTCTCTTCATTCTGTTTCTGTCCATATGCATGGTCACCATCCTGGAAAACCTACTCGTTGTCCTGACTATCATCTCTGATTCCCACCTGCACACTCCTGTGCATTTCTTTGTCTGTAATCTGTCATTTACTGACATCTGTTTAAGCACAACCATGATCTCAAAGATGTTCATGACTATCCAAGCACAGAATCAGGGCATCACTTATACAACCTGCCTTACATAATTTTATCCTGACTTTTGCAAGTTTGGAAAATATTCTTCTTGAAGTAATGGCTTATGATCACTATGTGGCCATTTGTCACCCCCTGAGGTACAGATAGCCATGAATTTCCACTTCCATGGACTACTGATTCTATTCTCCCTGTTCATTAGCATTGGATATGTCCTCCTCCACAGTCAGATGGTGTTGCAGTGGACTTTCTACATGGGCCTAGAAATTCCAGTATTTTTTGTGAAGTAGGTCACCTCATCAAGTTTGCATGTTCTGATACCCTCATCAATAACATTCTGATATATTTTGCAACTAGTGTATTTGGTAGTATTACTGTGTGTGGAATAATTTTCTCTCATACTCATATGGTCTCCTCTGTTTTAAGAATGCCATGAGTGGGTAGAAAATATAAAGCTTTTCCCACATGTGGGTCTCAATTCTCAGTTGCATCTTTATTCTTTGGGGCAGCTTTTTTAGGTGTACATCAGTTCTGATCTTACTAACTCTACCAAAAACACTGCACTGGCTTCAATGATGTACACTATTTTCCCTCAAAAGGTGAATCTCTTCACCTATAGCCTGAGGAACAGGAACACAAAGAAGGCCTTGAGAAAGCTAAAACATAGGACACTTTCTCTTCTGTGACTGTGTCACCTTCTTTGGACTGGGCTTTCTAGAATGAGTAAAAGTGACAGAAATTCTGAGTGAGCCAGATTATCTGATGCTTGTGTCATCAACATCTTCTAAAATGACTAGATAATGTAATGGGTAAGAGAATTTTAACTTGGGGTTTAAACCTAAATTGCTCTTTGTACAGCTTTCTGGTATTTCAAAAATGAGTTGTGTTCCTTAAGCTCAGTGTCTTTGATGGGGTCCTTAGAAGGTGAGCTGTGGCAGGTGTTATACTGATATTGTTGGGACATCAGAAAAAGAAAAGTGGGAGAAGTAGTATAGGTCAGGGTAAATGCTATACCAGCCTGTGGGAGTGCCTATCATGCCACCACAGGCCCAGTGAGTGGCCTTGGCTCAGACCCCACAAAGGAGTCCCACAAATCAAGTGCAGTAACCAACATGAGCATAAGCAGATGTGGTGGCAGTTTCACACATGCATGAACACTATCCCAGAGTGAGGGAGTGTCCACTGTACTCTCACAACTTCCAGCAGATGAGGTTAGATCAGAAACACAAATATTGCTTCACCCCAGTGGTGGCAAGTGGAATCTGTGAGCTGGTCCTACTACAAATATGCCAGCAAAGAATCAGTTCATCAAACACCATGAAAAATTACAGTAAAGATTACAGAGAAGAGAAATTACAGAGAAGAGAGCCTGTTCAAAGAAATAATAGCTGAGAATTTCCCAAACCAGGGGGAAGAACTGGACTTACAAGTGCATGAAGCCAATATAACTTCTAATTACATCAATGCAAAAAGATTTTCTCCATGGTGCATAATAGTAAAGCTGGCAAAAGTCAATGGCAAAGAAAAACTATTAAAAGTCAGCATGTCAGAAGAGAATAATCCACAAAGGAATCCTGATCAGGCTTTCAGAGGATTTCTCAGTAGAAGGCTTACAGGCTAGAAGAGAATGGAATTATATATTCAAAATACTAAAAGACAAAACTTTCAGCCAAAAATACTCTTTCCAGTGAAACTATCCTTCAGGTATAATGGAGAAATGAAATCATTCCAAGATAAACAAAAGCTGAAAGAATTCATCACCACTAGACCTCCCTTATAAGAACTGATGAAGGAAGCCCTTAGACTCGAAACAAAAAAGGCAAAGGTTCAAAAATCTTTGTGTGAGGAGCTAAATAGACAGACAGAATCAGAAAATTGCAGCCTTCTATAAGAACAGCTTAGCAAGCACTTAATTATTACATAAAAGATAAAGAGAAGGAAAGCATCAAAAATAACTATAAACACTACAGTTTAGTCACAAATTCAAAACTCAAAAAAGAATAATTGGTGACAACAATAACTCGAAAAGGGAAGAAGAAAGGAATGAAACCTCCTTAGGCTAACGGAGATAAGAAGTTATCAGAAAATGGAGTATCTCATCTATGAGATCTTCTATACAGGAAACCTTGTGATAACTACTAACCAAAAACTCAGAACAGAGCCATAATTCTTAAATAAAGAGAAAACTGAGAAAACCGTCACAGGGAATTACGAACTAAAATGGCAGTCAGAAATACAAGAGAAAAGAAACAAGGGAAATATAGAACAACTGGAAAACAAGAAATAAAATAGCAGTTTTAAACCCTCATAGATCAATAATCATTCTAAATTTAAATGGATTGAGTTACCCTATCAAAAGACACAGAGTAGCTTCATGGATTAAAAAACAAAGCCCAAAATATATTGCCTCCAGGAAACATATCTCAGTTCTAAGGACAAACATAGGCTCACAGTGAAGGTAAAGTAAGATGATATTCAAAGCAAATGGCAAACAAAAGAAAGCAAGTATTGCCATACTTAAACAGACAAAGAAGACTTCAAGATAAAAAACAATGACAAACAAAGAGGGACACCATATAATGATACACGGTGTATTCCACCAAGAGGACGTAACACTTATGAATACATATATACCTAACACAGGAAAACCAAAGTATATAAAGCAAGTATTAACAGACCTAAAGGGAGAAAAAATAGCAACACAATAATAGTAGGGGACCTCCTCCCCACTTACACCAATGGATAGATCATCCAGACAGAAAGTCAACAAGGAAATAGTGGAATTAAATGAAACACTAGATCAGATAGACTTAATAGATATATATAGAACATTCCATCCTCAAACATCAGAATATACATTCTTCTCATTCTTCCAGCAGATGGGATGGGGCCAGAGATGCTGCTCTGCCCTCCCCCTAGCGGTAAGAGGGGGGATATGTGTCCTAAGAATACCACAAGTGCCCTGACAAAAGATTAGTTCATCTAACACCATGAGAAACTGCAGTAACGATTCAGACCAGAAGGAAAATGATAATTCTCCAGAAAACAACATTGAAGGCACAGAAACATACAACTTAAATGACAGAGAATTCAAAATAACCATCATAATGAAACTTACTGACTTACAAGAAAACACAGAAAGACAATTCAAGGAGCTCAGCAATAAGATCAATCTCTTCACCAAAGAGATTGAAATTATAAAATAAGGCAGAAATTCTGATATTAAAAACTCAATTAAATAAAAAATTATCTCAAATCATTAAGAAATACAACTGATCTTATGGAGGAAAGAATTAGTCTTCTTGATGATAAAAATGTGCAAATGCTACAGGTGAAGGAGGAGACAGAAATAAGATTTAAGAAAATGAAGGAATTCATTGAGAAATATCTGACTCAATTAGGAATAAGCAACATAAGGATTATAGGTAGTCAAGAGGGAGAAGTGAGGGAGAAAGGATCAGAGAGTTTGTTGAAAGAAATAATTGCTGAGAACTTCTCAAACGTGGAGATAGTTTCAGATTTACAGATAAGTGAAACTAACTGAATGCCCAACTTCATCAATGCTACAAGACCTTCTCCAAGGCATATAATAGCAAAAATCTGTAATAAAAAAACATATTAGGAGTAGCAAGGTAGAAGAAAATAACCTAGAAAGGAAACCTTATCAGGCTTTCAGCAGATTTCTCGTCAGAAACCCTACAGGCTAAGAGAGAATGGAATGATATATTCAAAATACTGAAAGACAAAAATTTCAGCCAAGAATACTCTATACAACAAAACTTTCCTTCAGATAAAATGGAGAAATAAAAGCTTCTCAGATAAACAAAAGCTGAGGGAGATCATTGCCACTAGACTTCCGCTACAAGAAATAATTAAAGATGCCCTCACACCAGCAATGAAAAGGCAAAGGTCTACAAAGTTTTGGGCAAGGAGATAAATAGACAGACATGATCATAAACCTTCAGCTCTCTACCCGAACCAGAAAGCAAGGACCCAATAACAACCTAAAAGAGAAAGTGAAAGAAAGCATCAAAAGTAATTATCAACACTTCAACTTAGCCACAAACTCACAAAATTAAAAACAGAAAAATTTGTAACAGCAATTTGTGTAAGGAGATAAATAGACAGAAGGGGAGAGGAAGGGAAAGGAAAGAGAAGGAACCTACTTAGGTTAATGGAGATAAGAGGCTATAAGAAAATGGACTATCTCATCTCCAATATCTTTCACATAATCCTCATGGTAACCACTAGACAAAAAATCAGAGCAGAGCCACAATTCACAAAAAGGGAGAAAACTGAGAAATCCCCCTCAGAAAACCAACAAAATGAAATGGCAGTCAGAAATATAAAGGAAGAGAAAAAGTAGAAATGTGGAACAACCAGAAAACAAGAGACAAAATGGCAGCATCAGGCCTTCATACAACAATAATCACTCTAAATGTAAATGATTTGAATTCTCCTATCAAAAGACACAGAATAGCCGGATGGATTAAAACACAAGACCCAACCATATGTGGCTTCCAGGAAATGCACCTCAGCTCCAAAGACAGACATTGGCTTAGAGTGAAGGGATGGAAAACAATATTCCAAGCTAATGGTCAAGAAAAGAAAGCAGGTGTGTGAAACTTTCATCAGACAAAGCAGACTTCAAGTTAAAAAAGACAATGAGAGACAAAGAGAGGCAGTATATAATGATAAAAAGGATATTCCAACTAGAGGAAATAATGGTTATTAATATATATGAACCTAATACAGGGGCACCAAAGTAAATAAAGCAATTATTAACAAATCTAAAGGGGGAAATTAACAGCAACACAATAACAGTAGGGCACCTCAGCACCCCACTTACTTCAATGGACAGATCGTCCAGACAAAAAATCAACACAGAAATAGTAGATTTAAATTAAACACTTAACTGGATGGGACTTAGTAGATATATGGAGAGCATTCCATACACAAACAGCAGAATACACATTCTTCTTGAGTGCCCATGGAACATTCTCAAAGATAGACCGTATGATCAGAAACAAGGCAAGCTTCAAAAATTTTAAGAAGATTGAAATCATATGAAGCACATTTTCTGAACCACAATGTTATGAAACTAGAAATCCACTACAAGAAAATAACTGGGAAAGTTACAAATATGTGGAGACTAAACAACATTCTAGTGAACAACCATTGGATCAATGAAAAAATCAAAGAGAGACTAAAAAGGTACCTAGAAACAAAAGAAAATGAAAATACAACATACCAACTCTGATGAGATGCAGCAGAAGTAGTCAAGAGGGAAATTCATAGCAATACAGGCCAACCTCAATAAACACGAAAAATCTCAAATAAGCAGTCCTAAAATGCACATAACAGAGCTAGAAAAAGAAGAACAGACAAGGTCTAAAGTCAGCAGAAGGAGGGAAATAACAAAAATCAGAGCAGAAATAAATGAAATAGAGACTAAAACACAGTACAAAGGATTAATTAAACTAAGAACTGGTTCTTTGAGAAGATAAACAAAGTTGACAAACCCTTAGCCAAACTCACCAAAAAAAAGAGGGAAACCTCAAATAAATAAAATTAGAAATGAAAGAGGAGAAATTACAATAGATACTGCAGAAATACAAAGGATTATAAGAATACTATGAAAAACTGTATGCTCACAAACTCAATAACCTAGAAGAAATGGATGAATTCCTAGACTCATACAACCTTCCCAAACTGAATCAAGAAGAAACAGAAAACCTAAATAGACAATCACAAGTACGGAGATTGAAACAGTAATCAAAAACCTCCCAAATAACAAAAGTCCGGGACCAAATGGATTCTCTGGAGAATTCAACTAAACAAAGAAAATTTAATACCTATCCTTCTCAAACTATTCCAAAAAATTGAAGAAGATGGAACACTTCCTAACATTCTATGAGGCCAATATTATGCTGATACCAAAACCAGACAAGTACAACGCAAAGAAGGAAAACTAAAGGCCAATATCACTGAAGAACTTAGATGAAAAAATCCTCAACAAAATATTGGCAAATAGAAGATAGCAATGCATTAAAAGAATTGTACACCACGATCAAGTGGAATTCATTACAGGGACACAGGAATGCTTCAATATCCTCAAATCAATCAATGTGATACACCCCATTAACAAAATGAGAAATAAAAATCACATGATCATCTCAACAGATGCAGAGAAAGCATTTGTCAAGGTCCAACATCCATTTATGATAAAAACTCTCAATAACATGGGTATTGAAGGAAAATACCTCAACGTAATAAAGGCCATATACCACAAACCCACAGCCAACATCATACTTAATGGTGAGAAACAGAAAACCATCCCTCTGAGAACAGGAAGGAGACAAATGTGCCCACCTTCGCCACTCCTATTCAACATAGTACTGGAGGCATTGGACAGAGAAATTAGGCAAGAAAAAGAAATAAAAGGAATCCAAATTGGAAAAGAAGAAGTGAAACTTTCGCTTTTTGCAGATGATATAATTCTATATATAGAAAACCCTAAAGAATCCACCAGAAAAACTATTAGAAATAATCAACAGCTACAGAAAAGTTGCAGAGTACAAAACCAATTTTAAAAAATCAGTTGCATTCCTATACACTCACAACAAACTAGCAGAAAATCAATCAAGAATATAATCCCATTTAAAATTGCAGTAAAAAGAAGAAAATACTTAGGAATAAACTTAACCAAAGTAGTGAAAGGCCTGTACACTGAAAACTACAAGATATTATTGAAGTAAATTGAAGAAGACATAAAGAAATGGAAAGATATTCCACGTTCATGGGTTGGGAGAATGAACAGTCAAAATGTCCATACTACCTAAATCAATCTACAGATTCAATGCAATTCCAATCAAAATCCCAAGGACACTCTTCACAGAAATAAAACAAAGAATCAAAAATTTATATGGAACAACAAAAGACATAGCCAAAGCAATCTCCAGAAAAATAAAAAAGCTGGAGGCATCACAATTTCTGAGTCCCGAAGATACTATAGAGCTACAGTAATCAAAACAGCATAGTAGAACAAAAATAGACAAACATATCAATAGATCAGAATTGAAGGCCCAGAAATTAAACCACACATCTATGGACAGTTAATCTTTGACAAAGGAGCTTAGAAGATACCATGGAGAAAGAAGAGTCTCTTTAACAAATGGTTTTGGGGAAACTGGACAGTCACATGCAAAAGAGTGAAAGTAGACAATTATCTTGCACCATACACAAAAAGTAACACTAAATGGATTAAATATTTGCATGTAAGACCTGAAACCATAAAACTCCTAGAAGAAAATATAGGCAGTACACTCTTTCACGTTGGTCTTAGCCACATCTTTGCAAATACTATGTCTACTCGGCTAAAGGAAACAAAAGAAAAAGTTAATAAATTGGACTACATCAGAACAAGAAGCTTTTTCAAAGCAAAGGAATCCATCAACAAAATGGAAACACAACCCACCAACTGTGGGAATTGCAAATCATTTATCAGACAAGGGGTTGATCTCCAAAATATATAAAGAACTCACACAACTCAACAACAACAACAACAACAAAACCCAATAAAAAAAATGTCAGAGGATATGAACAGACATTATTCCAAGGAAGATGTACAGGTGGCCAACAAACACATTAAAAGGTACTCAATATTATACTAATCATTAAGAAAAATCAAAGCAAAACTACGCTAAGATACCACCTTACACCAGTCAGAATGGCTATAATTACCAAGACAAAAAACAACAAATGTTGGAGGATATGTAGAGAAAGGGGAATGCTCATACACTGCTGCTGGAAATGCAAACTGGTGCAGCCACTATAGAAAACAGCATGGAGATTTATCAAAAAACTAAAAATAGAAATACCGTATGATCCAGCTATCCCATTACTGGGTATCTACCCAACAACTTGAAATCTACAATCTAAAGTAACATATGTACCCTTATGTACATTGCAGCACTATTCACAATAGCCAAGACGTGGAAACATGCCCACTGACTGATGATTGGATAAAGAAGACGTGGTACATATATAAAATGTAATACTACTCAGGCATAAAAAAAAGACTAAATCATCCCATTTGCAACAACATGGATGGACCTGGAGGGTACTGTGCTAAGTGAAATAAGCCAGACTGAGAAAGATAAACACCATATGATTTCACTCATATGTAGAATATAAACAGACACATGGACAAATAAAACAGTTCTAGGTTACTAGGGGAAGGGGCATTGGGGGTGGGCATAGGGGGTGAAGGGGAGCCCTTGTGTGGTGACAGATAAGAATCAATGTACAACTGAAATTTCACAATGATGCAAACTATTATGAATCTCAAAAAATAACAATCAATAAAAAAATTAAAAAGACATTGGCATCATGGCTGCATGAAGTCTTCCCTTAGACTCTCTCCTCTATGATACAGTGAAAAGGACATTCATGAACCTACAGAGGATACTCACACAACACAAAAGGCATCTGAGAGACCCACACAACTATACATCTGAAGGTGGAAGTGCTAGACCCACTGGAGGAAATGGCAAGAGGTAAGGGGATCTCCTCTCCCTCCAGAATGGCAGTGACCCAGGGTGCAAGGTTGCATGTGGCTTTGAGAAAAAAGGGAGGAGGGGAGGATCTCCACAGGAACACCTTCACTCTCCAAGTCCCCTCACAGCCTGTGGGAAAGCCCCACACAGAGGTGGCTAAGGTATTGTGGGGGTGTCATCATCAAGCCAGCACCCCAAGAGAGCAGATAACAAGGGCCAAGTGAGAATGCCCCAGGATCTTGCAGGTGAAAGAACACACCCCTCCCCCTGTGTGGTGCTCCAGTTCAGACCATCAGCCAGAAAGTCCACACATAGCTTAGAAAAGCAGCAGCTGTGAGTGAGCATAGATTCCAAAGGACAGGCACAGATGCCAAGGATCATGGCAGACTCAGAATACACAGCTCTCGACCCCTGCAGTGGTGGCAGATGCAGGCTATGACCAGATATTATCAATATGCAAAGGCACAAATCCATGCCATCAAATTGTATGAAGAAATATACTACTCCAGACCAGATGGAAAATACTAAGCACTGAGAAACCAATCCTGAAGGCATAGAAATTTATAATCTAAATTACAGAGAAATCAAAAAGCTATGATAAAATAACTCAAGTGTTTACAAAAAAATACAGACAGACAGTTCAATGAAATCGTCAACAAAACCAATGAACATAGGTAATTATTCACAAAATAGACTGAAACTATAAGGAAAAACCAATCAGAAAAGCTGGAGAAGAAAAACACAATGAATGAGATAAAGAAAAATCTGGACTCCCTGAATAACAGAGCTGATTATTATGGAAGACAGAATTAGCAAGCTGGAGGACAGAAATATAGAATTGCTTCAAATGGAGGAAGAGAGAGAACTAAGACTAAAAAGAAATGAAGAAATTCTCCAAGAAATATCTGACTCAATTAGGAAATACAACATGAGGATTATAGGTATCCCAGAGGGAGAAGAGGAGAGTGGATCAGAAAGCTTGTTCAAAGAAATAATAGCTGAGAAGTTCCCAAACCTGCAGAGGGAGCTGGAAATACAAGTAAAACAAGTTAAGATAACTCCTAATTATATCAATGTAAAAAGACCTTTTCCAAGTCACAGCATAACAAAACTTTCAAAAGTCAATGACAAAGAAACAATATAAAGGGCAGCAAGGCAGAAGAAAATAACATACAAGGGAACCCCTATCAGGCTATCAGTGGATTTCTCAGTAGAAACTTTACAGGCCAGGAGAGAGTGGAATGATATATTTCAAAATGCTGAAAGACAAAAACTTTCAGCCAAGTACACTCTATCTAGTAAAAATATCCTTCAGATATGATGGATAAATAAAACTTTACCAGATAAATAAAAGCCTAAGGAGCTAACTCATCACCAGAAGACTCTCCCTACAAGAAATTTTCAAGAAGTCCCTGATATCTGAAAAAAAGAGAAAGGGTTTACAAAGCATGGAGCAAGGAGATAAACAGGCAGACAAAAGCAGAAAATTGCAGCTCTCTATCAGAACAGGTTAGCAAACACTTAATTATAACATTTAAGATAAACAGAAGGAAAACATCAAAAATAAATAAATCTTGTCATTTTAACCACAAATTAACAACATAAGATGGAATAAGTTATGTCAACAATAACTTAGAAGGGGGATAGGAAAAGGATGGAATCAGCTGAGACTTTTTTAATGGAAACCTCATGGTAACCACTAAACTAATGATCAGAACAAAGATGCAAATGAGAAAAGATAAATGAAGAGAAAACTCATAGAAAACTACCAGTTTTTGGTAGTCTGAGATACATGGGACAAGAAACAAGGGAAATACAGAACTGGAAAATGAGTGATAAAATGACAGCATTAAGCCTTCATATATGAGTAATCACCCTAAATGTAAATGGAGTGAATTCTCCAATCGAAAGATGAAACAGTATGCTGCCTCTAGGAAACACATCTCAACTCTACAGACAAACACAGGCTCAGAGTGAAGGCATGGAAGGTGATACTCCAAGCTAACGGCAAACGAAATAAAGCAAGTGTCACCATATTTATATCAGACAAAGTAGACTTCAGGATAAAATAGGCAATAAGAGGCAAAGAAGAGCAGCATATAAAAGGGACACACTACAAGAAGATACAACACTGATACATATATATACACCCAACATAGGAGCACCAAAGTACATAAAGCAACTATTAGCAAACCTGAAATGAGATATTAACAACAACACAATAATAGTTGTGGACCTTAACACTCCACTTACATCAATGGATAGATCATCCAGCTAGAAAGTCACCAGGAAATAGTGGATTTAAATGAAAAACTAGATCGGGTGGACTTAATAGATATACATAGAACACTCCATCCCCAAACAGAAGAAAGCACCTTCTTAAGTGCACAGGGAACGTTCTCAAGGATAGACCATATTTTGGGAAACAAGGTAAGCCTTAATAAATTTGAGAACAATTGAAATCATAACAAGCATTGTTTCCAAACTTTTTTATATAAAACTAGAAATCAATGACAAGAGAAAAGCTGAGAAAGTGATAAATATGTGGAGACTAAACAATATGTTACTGAACAACCAATGGATCATTGAAGAAGTTAAAGGAAAAATAAAAACAATTTCAGGAAACAAATGAAAATGAAAATACACCATACCAACTTATATAACATGCAGCAAAAGCAATCCTAAGAGGGAAATTCTTAGCAATACAAGCCCAACTTAACAAACAAGAAAAAACTTAAATAAGAAATCTCAAACTACACCTAACAGAATTAAAAAAGAAGAACAAAGACCAGAGTCAGCAGGAGGGAAATAATAAAAATAATAGCAGAAATAAATGAAACTGAAACAAACAAACAAAAAAATAGTTCTTTGAGCAGATAAATAAAATTGACAAAACTTTAGCTAGACTCACTAAGGAAAAAAGACAGAAAGCTTAAATAAATAAAATTAGAAATGAAAGAGGAGAAATTACAACGGGTACCACAGAAATACAAAGGATTATAAGAGAATATTATGAAAAAATATATGCCAAGAAATTGCACAATCTAGAAGAAATGGATAAATTCTTAGACTCATACAACCTCCCAAAACTGAATCAAGAAGAAATGGAGAATCTGTATACACCATTCACAAGTGAATAAATTGAAACAGTAATCAAAAACCTCCCCCAAAATAAAAGCCCAGGACCAGATGGCTTCTCTGGAGAATTCTACCAAACATTCAAAGAAGATTTAATACATATCCTTCTCAAACTATTCCAAACAACTGACGATGGAACACTTCCTAATGTGTTTTATGAGGCCAACATCACCGTGATCCCAAACCCAGAGAAGCACAACACAAGGAAGAAAAACTACAGGCCAATATCGCTGATGAACATACATGCAAAAATCCTCAACAAAATATTGGCAAACCGAATACAGCAATACATTAAAAATAATGTACACCATGATCAACCGATATTTATACTAGGGATGCAGGGATGGTTCAACATCTTCAAATCAATCAATGTGATACACCACATTAACAAAATGAGGAATAAAAACCACTTGATCATCTCAATAGATGTAAAGAAAGAAGTTGACAAGATCCAACATCCATTTATGATAAAAAATCATTAAAGTAGGTATAGAAGGAAAGTACCTCAACGTAAGAAAGGCTATATATCACAAACCCGCAGCCAACATCATACTTAACAATGAAAAACTGAAAGCCACTCCTCTGAGAACAGGCACAAGACAAGGGTACCCATTCTCACCACTCCTATTCAACATAGTACTGGAGGTATTGGCCAGAGAAATTAGGTAAGAAAAAGAAAAGAAATCCAAATTAGAAAAGAAGTGAAACTTTTGCTATTTTCAAATGACATGATTGTATACATAGAAAATCCTAAAGAATCCACCAGAAAAATATTAGAAATAATCAACTATCCCAAAGTTGCAGGGTACAAAATCAATTTTAAAAAATCAGTTGCATTCCTATACACTAACAATGAACTAGCAGGAAAAGAAATCAAGAATACAATCCCATTTACAATTGCAACAAAAAGAATAAAATACTTAGGAATAAACTCAACCAAAGAGGTGAAAGACATGTACACTGAAAGCTATAAGGCATTTGAAAGAAATCAATGATGACATAAAGAAATGGAAAGATATTCCATGCACATGGATTGGAAGAATAAATATAGTTAAAATGTCCACATTACCTAAAGCAATCTAGAGATTCAATACAATCATAATCAGAAATCAAATAACATTCTTTGCAGAAATAGAATTAAAAATCCTAAAATTCATGTGGGGCAATGAAAGACTCCAAATAGCTCAAGCAATCCTGAGAAAAAAAAACAAAGCTGGAGGCACCACAATCCCTGACTTCAAAATATAATACAAAGGTATAGTAATCAAAACAGCATGATACTAATACAAAAACAGACACACAGATCAATGGGACAGAACTGAAAGCCCAGAAATAAAACCACACGTCTACGGACTGCTAATCTTTGATGAAGGAGCCAAGAGCATACAATGCAGAAAGGAAAGTGTCTTCAATAAATGGGGTTTGGAAAATGGGACAGACACATGCAAAAGAATGAAAGTAGACCATTATTTTTCACATAAAAAATTAACTCAAAACAGATTAAAGACTTGAAGGTAAGATATGAAACCACAAAACTCCTAGTTGAAAATATAGGCAGTACACTTTTTGACATCAGTCTTTGCAGAATCTTTTAAAATCCTCTGTCTACTTGGGCAAGGGAAGCAAAAGGAAAAGTAAACAAATGGAACTTCATCAGACCAAAGAGCTTCTGGAAGGCAAAGGAAATCAGGAACAAAACAAAAAGACAACCCAACAACTGGGAGAAAACATTGGCAAATCATGTATCAGACAAGGGGTGAATCTCCAAAATTTGTAAAGAATTCACACAACTCAACAACAAAAAAACAAACAACCCAATCAAAAATTGGGCAGAGGGTATGAACAGACATTTTTCCAAAGAAGATATACAGATGGCCAACAGGCACACCAAAAGATCTTCAACATCACTAATAATCAGCAAAATGAAAATCAAAACTACACTAAGATGTCACCTTACAACCATTAGAATGGCTATAATCACCAAGAAAGAAATAACAAATGTTGGAGAGGATGTGGAGAAAAGGCAACCCTCATACACTTCTGATGGGAAGGCAGACTTGTGCAGAAACTATGGAAAACAGTATGGAGATTTCTCAAAAAATTAAAAATATAAATACCATATGACCCAGCTATCCTACTACTGGGTATTTATCCAAAGAACTTGAAATCAACAATTCAAAGAGACTCATACACCCCCTATAGTCACTTCAGACTTATGCACAATAGCCAAGAAGTGGAAGAAATCCAAGTGCCCATCAACTGATGAATAGATAAAGAAGTGGTGTATCTATACAGAGGAATATTACTCAGCCATAAAAAGACAAAATCATCCCACATGCAGCAACTTGGATGGACCTTGAAGATATTATGGTAAGTGAAATAAGCCAGACAGAGAAAGGCAAACAACATATGATTTCATCATATGTGGAAGATAAACTAACACATGGACAAAGAGAACAGTTTAGTGGTTACCAGAGGGGAAGTGGGCTGTTGGGTGGGCATAAGGGTTGAAGGTGCACATTTATATGGTGACTGACAAATAATTCACAACTGAAATTTCACAAAGTTATAAACTATTATGACCTCACTAAAATAATATAAAATAAAATAATACTGGAATCCAATTAGGGAAGGGTAATGGGTCCACATTTGCAATGTCTATGAAATAGATGTGAACAGAAACAGGTGGAGAACTGAATGGTGAAAACCTGGCCTCATAGCATCAGGGAATCAATCATCCTGAATTCCCCCATTCTATTGTCTTGTTCTTTAAGGATTTGCAGAGCCCTGGGATCAGAATGACAATAAAATTGGCTAATGAGGTACTTTGGATATTGATCCTCCAGGGACACAGAGACTACTAAGAAGTCTGTCTGTGACCACATCACTGAACAGCCTTTTCCCAGTAAAGAAAGAGTACACTTGAGTCTCCTCTCAGAGATGATTCCTCTTGCCCAGGAGCCTGGTGCTTCACTCAGTACCTCTCCTCTTCCTAATGATACTGTTTCAGTGTCCATCATTCAATATCTAGGAGAGATGTCCAGCATCATTCCACAGCGATGTCATCCAGGTAACCTAAAGCTACTTAGTTAATGTTTGGGAATGAGGGAAGGTGTTTTACTACAAGTTCATCTAAGGGAAACTTTGAGGGGATTACATGCCTCGGATGCTCAGAACCAAGACATGCATTTGCCTCCTGCCTCTCTTCCATTTTCTAACATGTTCCCTTGTAATTTTCCTCCCATCCTCATACAACCCACATTCTGCTAGTCTCCCACATTCTCTGTGATGGAAAAGAACATTTTCCTTCTCAGCAGGAATATTCTCATTCGCAAACATGGTAAATGTTATAAAGTTTGCTGGCATTTACTTAATTCTTACAGTGGTCTCAAGAAGGAGACATGGTCAGTTTCACCATATCTCCCAAATCTGGGCTTTTAATACACATTGGTATTATCTCTGTTGCTAGGCTGTGAGGTCTCTGGGGAAGAAGGTGCAGATCCAGATAGAGTTACATTAGCCTGCTTCCCTGGACAGCCTGTTCTACGAATAAAATTACAAAACGTTTATAACAATGTGAAGAGCATAGACAGTATAATATTTAAAATAATCATCCCTTAACCCATTTCAGAATTTATAGATTTGACATGCTGCTTCATTAACTTGAGGCCTTTTATTCAAAATAACAAAATTACGTGCACACAGAAGGCATCCCTCCATTTGATTCCTTCCCTTCCCTAGTCGGTGTTTGCCTCAAAGGACATTCTTTCTCTTGGTTTAGAGATCACATCTTTTCCTTCAGGTTCACCAACAATATAGGACCCAGAAACAAAACAGATGTTTCAGAATTTCTTCTCATGAGACTGACAGATGATCCAGAACTGAAGACCAGCCTCTTCAGCCTGTTCCTGCCCATGTACCTGGTCACCGTCCTGGGAAACATGCTCATCATCCTGGCTGTCATCTCTGACTCCCGTCTCCACACACCCATGTATTTCTTTCTCTCCAATCTGTCCTTTACTGACATTTGTTTAAGCACAACTATGATCCCAAAGATGCTGGTGAACATCCAAGCACAGAATCAGAGCATCACTTATGCAGGCTGCCTTAGCCAAATTTGCTTTGTCCTGAATTTTGTTCTTTGCGAAAATTTTCTCCTTTCCATAATGGCCTATGACCGCTATGTGGCCATTTGTCACCCCCTGACGTACGCACTTATTATGAACCCCCGATTCTGTGGGCTGCTGACCTTACTTTCGCTGGGCATTAGCATAGGGGATGCCTTGCTCCACAGTCTGATGGTGTTGCGGCTGTCCTTCTGCACAGACATGGAAATCCCCCTTTTCTTCTGTGAAGTTGTTCAGGTCATCAAGCTTGCATGTTCTGATACCCTCATCAATAACATCCTGATATACTTTGCAGCTAGCATATTTGGTGGTGTTCCCCTTTTTGGAATCATTTTCTCATATATTCAAATTGTTTCCTCTATTTTGAGAATGTCAGTGTCAGGCAGAAAGTATAAAGCTTTTTCCACTTGTGGGTCTCACCTCTCAGTTGTTACCTTGTTCTACGGGACAGCTTTTGGAGTATATATTAGTTCTGCAGTGACAAACTCTTCCAGGAAGACTACAGTGGCTTCAATGATGTACACTGTGGTCACTCCCATGATGAATCCCTTCATCTACAGCCTGAGGAACACAGACATGAAGGGGGCCTTGGGGAGGCTCATTGGTAGGATCTTTTCTTTTCTGTGACCTTGTCATCTGATTTGGGCTGGGTTCACTATAATGAGTCAAAGTGAAAGAAATACTGATGAACCATAATGCCTAACTCCTCCATCACTATGATCTTCTTAAATGGATAAATGGCAAGGTGGCTAAGAGCATTTTAAGTGAGAGTGAAACCTGACTTTCTCTTTATTTAGCTTTGTGATGTTTGCCAGGTGATTTCCATTGTCTATGATAAGTTTGTTTGTTTAGGGTACATAGAAACTGAATCTGAGACAGACGTTCTTGGTAAAGTAATTTTGTTTGGAAAGTTCTCAGCACAAGGGAAATGAAATAAAGTGGATAGGACAGGGAAAGGACTTAAACAAGGCTGTGGTTATATCAGAGACTAGATTCTGTCTGATCCCATGGATAGTGCCATGTGAATTGCATCCTAGATTTACGCCTACTCTGAGACAGGTGGCTGACCTTTCATACCTGATTCACTAATTCCCAAGACTGGTCAGTGATAAATTGAACATGTGCGAGGCAACATTAGCATCCACAACACTCAGCTTCATTATCGTAATATTGCCATTATTGGAGTATCTCAGTGGTTTGAAATGGCTGTGAGATATTTGAACTTGATCAGTGAAGCATCCTTAGTTTCTTTCTAACAAGAGAAAGAAATCTTGGTTCTAATATGTTCAAACAATAAACAGAGTTATCTTTCATTACAAGGACTTCAGATGTATAGAATGTACTGTCTCACAGGAGTGAGAGAGTAGGGATTCATTCAATCCTATATGAAGTGGCTTCAGTTAGGTCTGTTTCCCCTCATTAACCCAGATAGATGCAACAGATGCAGGTATCATACCTTGACATGATTTCCGGAGACAGAAAACTGACTGTCCTTCCCTGAGTCTACTATTAATGAGGATGTATTTATAATAGACATTCAATGGCATCATCCATAAAACATCACCTTTAATCTCGTCACTGAGAATAAGATCAGATGCCACCTACTTAATTTAATTCTTAGTGTGGGGAAAATGATTACGACGAGAACCTTAAACTGACCATATGGAGTGAAACTCCTGCTGAGAAGTGCACCCCCATAAGCACTACAAATGCTTAGGACAATGCTTGTCACCTAGTAAGTACTCAATAAAATTTAGCTACTATCATTGTGTTCCATTCTTGTTTATATTAAGTCTTGTAATCCTATTGGTCTCATGTATTTTTATCACTTGCTTCAGTAATTATATTTGTTTTCTTTTGTTGTTATATTTATTAGCTGCTTTTTCTGGTCTGAGTAATGTAACAAAACAAATGATTGTTATGTAGGCAGGAAAAAAGGTTGGTAATCTTCTGGCATCTTATTTGCTTTGAAACCTTATTGATTTATTTGTAAGAATGTATCTGAGTTTTCACCTCTTCCCTTAGTCATCTTATATTGCTGTGTTTCTTATGCATCTCTGGTGGATTCCGCAAACAGAAATGTAATTGAATAACATTAATTGTATCTTTGGTGTCATAGAGGATTGGGTGCAGTCTTGGGCTCTAATGCAAAGCTTTTTAATGGGTTATGAGGAAAGTTATTCCAGAGATAACTACTTTCTTTTGACAAGGAGATGTTGAGAGGAAGACAAGAACAGAGATAAGGAAAGTTGGCAAGATTAGAAGAATTCTCTTTCCCGTAACCACCAAAAAGCAGGGCCATGAGTTAGAATCATCTCTGAAGGCAAGGGGCTGGAAACCGTGGAGATCTCAAAAGAGAATCAAAGTTGTTGGAGAGCTCTCTGTTCTGCCTGAAAGTGGAGCTCGACGTTGGTTTTATTTTCAGCACCACAACTGGGAAACAGCTCTCTACCTGGCACTTGAGGTATCTTCTAGGACAGAGCTTCTTCCACTGATGTCCAGAGAAGAGCTGCAGAGATCAGTCACTTCAGACTTTGTTCACACTGAGGTTTTCCTGACGTCCAGCAAGAACTACTGATATTGAACCTCTGAGGAGATATGTGAGGGATGAGACTTTAATAAGCGTTTTTTTTGGAGATTCTGAAGTGTGAGGTTCATGACACTCAAATTAGAAGAACATCAGAAAATATACTTAGAATTAGGAATATGGAAGAGCATTTTCTCAATTTTATTTGTTAAAATATCATATATGAAGTAGTGCATTAAATCTATATGTAGATCTGAAAGAACAGTAACATAACCACACATATATCCATCCTGGGATTAAAAATCATGGAATCCAACTGAATGGTCTTCCATCCACATCGCCATCTCCTCTCCTATTGACAAACAAAATCCTGAATTCTATATTAATCATTTTCTTTGATCTTCTTTTATTAGATTCAATCCTGTGAAACTGCCAGTATTTGATCATATTTACCCTGAGAAACTGTCAATAGGGTTAAATGTCACTGTCTTATCATCCCTGTATGTATTCCTCTCCAATTTAGAAATTTTCCTCTTTTCAAATTAATTCAAAGTTTAATTTTAATATATGAATTTTTTGTCCTGATTGTTTTTCTCATTATTGCACTTTTCAGATTCAGTCACGTCATTGGGTATGTTAGTATATTAGTAACTGATTTATCTCCAATACTCTGTATTTTTACATTAGGTATGGTAACATTTCAAACTAGATCCTTTTTGATATTGATGGAAATTTTGTTTGCTTGTAGCTGTGTTTTTACTATCATGAATCAATCTGTTTTAATATTCTTTTGTATGTCTCCTGGTGGAAATGAGAGAGAGTTTTATCTTTGCAATGGGATTATTGATTAAAGGGAACATGTAGTCTCCTTTGGGTAGTTCCCAAGAGTTTTCCTAAGTGGATGGACAAAAAGTACACACGTTAAATATTGCTATTGATCCAAATCATCACCAACACCTTTTCATTTATACTGACAATTTTGTGGAAACAAAAATTTTTTCATCAACTGACATATGTCTTATTATTATATGGTTGAAAGTCTTTTAACACATTTATTTTCCTTTCTGTTAAATATCTATTTGTGGTATTTCTACTGAGTTGTTTACCTTTTTCTTATTAATTCTTATGAGTTCTTTACATAATTAAGATATTAGTCTTAATCTGTTATGTGAATTGCAAATTTTCTCTTTAAGTGTGTGACTTCTTTTTGGATATCCTTTATACTTTTTTTTTTAATGAATACAAGTGCTTCATTTTAATATAGTTATAGTTTGTCAATACTTTCCATAATGTCTTGTACTCAATCGATCTTGTTTATGAATCCCATAGTAGTTCTATCTGAAGAATTTTCAGTTTTGGCTTTTCCACTTAAAGCATGAACCCTCCTGGAATTTGGTTTTCTCTTGTTATGAAGCAGAGTCCAAATTCATTTTTAGGTTCCTGCCTAAACTGCCCAATTATGTGTTGGTTTCTTTCCGGTCTCTATCTTCTGATCAATCGGTCTTGTATTTACCTAGGCACCAATATAACATCTTAATAATTGTAGCACACCAGTCAACTAAAAATATGTTTACTATGATAACAAAGAAGCCCCAAACTCAGTTAATTACAACCACAAGGTGCATTGTATCATAGTTTGCTTGTGTGATAATTCACAACTTACTGTAACAATATTGCTAACAAAAAGGACCAGAGTTTCAATGAATCATCCATTATTATGTGGAAAAAATATACCGAATCTACAACTTTGAAATTGAGAAAATTTGGTATGAAATTTTGTAATGGAAATAAAATGCTATTACATACTCAGGCTAAGTCTTTTTAATTGTGGTAACATGCATAACGTAAAATTTGCAATTTTAATCACTTTTAAGTATGCAGTTTGGTGGCATAATTACCTTCACAATGTTGTACGGCCATCATCACTATCTGTTCCCACATGTTTTTCATCACCTCAGTCTCTCTCCCTACCTCAGTCCCTGCAAACTCTAATCTACTTTCTGTTTCTAGGAATGTTCCTACTCTAGATAGTTCATATCATAGGAATCATACAAATTATGTCCTTTTTTTAACTTTTATTGTGAATATCTTCAAACATACAGAAAAGTTGACAGATTAATACAATTAACACCCATTTACAGACTACCTAGATTCAACAGTTATTAATATTTTGCAATATTTGTTTCACCATTGATTAACATATATTTTTATTGTATTAAAATACATAAAAATGTATCCTCTTAATCATTTTAAGTGCACAGTTTAGTAGTGTTAAGTATAAGAACTTTTTCCATTCCCTTTAAACAATGACTCTCTTTTTTCTCCTCATCCCAGCTTCTGGTAACCACCATTCTACTTTCTGTTTCTATGAATTTCAGTACTCAAGATACTTCGTATAAGTGGGATATGTCTTTTTCTGACTGGCTTGTTTCACTTAACCTAATGTTCTCAAGTTTCATCCATGTTGTATCACATGACAGAATTCCCTTTCTTTCTAAGGCTAATATTCCATTGTATATACATTCACCAAATTTTCTTTATCCATTCATGCATTGATGGACACTTGGGTTGCTCCCACCTCTTGGCTATTGTGAACTGTGCTACTATGAATAAGCGTGTGTAAATACCGCTTAGAATCTTTATTTTTTAAATACACTCTCCATCTTAGAGTGCTATGTATACTCATGTTTTTTTAACCATTTCTTTTTGAGGAAGATTAGCCCTGAGCTAACATCTGCTGCCAATCCTCCTCTTTTTGCTGAAGAAGACTGGCCCTGAGCTAACATCCATGCCCATCTTCCTCTACTTTATATGTGGGAAGCCTACCACAGCATGGTGTGCCAAACGGTGCGATTCCGCACCCGGGATCCCAAGTGGTGAACCCTGGGCCGCTGAAGGGGAACATGCAAACTTAACTGCTGTGCCACTGGGCCAGCCCCCTATACTGATGTTTTAATCTCCCCAAAATTCATGCAGCAAAATTATCATACAATAAAATGAACTTTTTGTGTACTTTTCTTTATATTTTAATGCACGTAAACTAACTTGTGTTGGAAATATTGTCACATGCTCCTTTATCTCTGTGAACCATTCATCTGTTCTCATATTTATAGTTTTCATAACGTCATATAAATGGAATCATAAGTCACCACAACCTGTGTATAAATATTTATAGTAGCCCTAGTCATAACTGACAGAAAATGAAAGAACCCAAATGTACTTTAGTAGAGAATGCATAAGTAAACTGTGGTATATCATTATAATAGATACAGCAGCAAAAAGGAATGAGATATTAATGTAAGCAACAGCTTGTATGATTCTCAAAGGCCATTATGCTGACTGATAGAAGCCACATGCCCAAAGCAAACATTTATTTTAAAATTCTCCTCTTGGAATAAATTGATGTTCTGATTCTTGGTTTTGTAGGTTCAACATTTTAGGATTATATTCTTCCTTGGTATTTAAATTTTGAATTGCAGATTCATTTTAGTTACTAGTTTTTTTCCTCTCTCTCTTTCCATTTTTGTGCTCACACTGTATTAACCAGAAGATTCACAGTTGCCTTTATCAATCACAAGTCCTCTAGTCTTGAATTCATTCTTATAACTGATTCTTGCTGTACAGTGATTTTGAGAATATCAAAAACCAAGCCACCAAACCATCAGATAACTTGGTTCAGTTCTGCCTTGGAGGCTTTTCTGAAACTTTCCACTGTTCTAAGTCCACAGTCATGGTCCCAGACAGTGTCCACAACTCCTGTGTTCACTTGCATTTCTCAATAACAAACCCCCACTTGTGCCTTTGGATTTGTATACTTTATATCTCTACATATTTTTTATACTTCATCTATTACTGCATGTGCTGAAGCAAATGAGTTTAAGGGATGACATTACAATGCCATCTTGTATCAAGAAAATTATAGGTTAACAAAGTTCACACAGAAGCATTAGCAACAGAGAAAATAAATTGATAATCACGTGAAAATATTGAACTCAGTAAGGATGAACACTTTTTTAATTAACATTAATGTGAAGTATCATTTCCATCAGTTAGACAATGGTTGAAACCTAACTAAATATACTGAGATTACATCTGCACACAACAGTTTTGCCATGGCGTTATAACTTCTTACAATCCTATTGAAAATCAAGAGGCCTAAAATTTCACCCACCATCCTCTAAAGTGAAGAACACTGTATATTGAAACTATTGTGATGAAATTTGACAAAATAATTGAGAAAATCTAAAAAGGGTGTAACATATCTGTCAGTATTGATCAAGACATAATTGTCACAGAGAATGGATTAGAATCTCTTATATAAATATACATACTGAATATTACATCAAGAAACACCCAGTGACACTTGGAAAGAAAAAACAACCCCTGCGTCTTTCTAATTTTCCCATAACTTAGCTGTATTTTAAAATGTATTATTTATATCCACATACACGCTATATTTTGACATCTAAATTTGGTATCAGACTTCCTGATGTCGTTGATTAGATAGAGTTCCTTCGCTCCTACCTAAAAAAAGACTGAAATCCAATCAGAGAAGGATGCTGTTCCCATGTTTATAACATACTTGAAATGGAGAAGAGCAGACACGGTTGGAGAAAAGTAGATGGTATACACCTGATCTTATAAGGGTCAGATAAGCAGCCATCCTGAATTCCTCCCTTCTAGAGACTTGGTCTTTAAGGGTTTGCACTGCCCTGGGATCTCAGTGACAGTAAAATTGCTTGGCTAATGAGGAGCTTTGGAATTTGAGGTTTTAGGGATACACAGACTGCGACTGCTTGTGACCACCTTAATCAACAGTACTTTTCCAGAAACAAAGTATCACATCTGAGCCTCCTTCCATAGATTATCCCTCTTGCCTGAGTATCATTCATTCCCACTACACCTGTGAGGACAGATATTCCAGATAGCACATTCAGAGGAGATGTCAAGCATCATTCCTCTGTGACCCTTGTTTTCCTCATGAGCAGAAATCTGCCCCTTTTCAAACATGATGACTATTATAAATCCTTCTGACATTTACTTGAATTATTGGGTGGTCATTGGAAAGGGGTTTGGTCAGCTTTTCCTTTCATTTCCATTCCTGGTTCTTGATATACCATTGTACAGAAGAGTGTTTGTATTATCCTTATACTTGGACTGTGGAAACACTGGAAAGTGGAAACAGAGACTCAGATGACTTCCTTACTACTACAAGTGCTTCTCTTTATAAAATTACCATGTATTTTATGTCAGAACAGCTGAGGTAGTATAATAAAAAATTATATGACCACCCTTCACTCATTCCACAATTAACAAATGTTGACATTCTGCTATATCAGCCTCAGATACTTTTTATAAAGTAACAAATAACTTTCATACCGAAGACAGCTATTTTGTATCCTGCTCAATGATCGTTCTCATCTTCCTAGAGACAACATAATCTAGAATGTGATGGTACACCCCATTCAAGGCTTTATATTGTATGAATATCCATAATCACATATAGGATGAAAGTCACTATCACAGAGTTATCAGTTTTGGAATGGAGAAATCAATTTTTATACAATATATTGGAATATTTTCTAGTAATTAAAATTAGTGTAGTGGGACTAAATATATGAACATTAATAAAAATTAAATTAAATAAAGATGAAAATTGTAAATATGCACTATGTTTTGGTTTAGATAATGCTTTCAAAATGCAAAACAATGGAATTCTCTATGGAACACTAACATGAATTCTAGTAAAAGTTTCAGGGGAATAATGTGTATAAAGTTCATGAAGTGGTTTCCCTTGTGTAAGGAAAGGAATCAAAATTGTTCAAATAAATGATGTGATGGCTTCATACATATCTGTATTATTTATTGCAATAAAAATTCATATCATGGGAATAGTGACATGTATGAGTATGATAAATTTGATCAATGTGTACCAGGCTCTTCGTTGTTACTTTGTACTTTTGTTTCACTTGAATAATCCGTAATAAAAACAAATCTATCTATGAAGGATCAAAAATATTAAAAAATTTTTCATACTGTAGATTTCTTTTTATACATTTTTCCCTTGTAGGTTTCAATTATTTGTGTTTATTCATATGTACATCTCTTTATTATTTGATTCATCTTAATTGCTATGTATTTTATCATATGGCCAAATGAGTTTTGCTATCATTGATGTTTCCTTCATTCCTTTTCTACATGATAAACATTCCCACCTGATTTTTCAGCTCAGGAACTCTTCCCTGAAATTTCCAGTTATCATCTAGTGATGTTCTCTATTTCTATTTTCTTTCCTCAACTTATCCCACCCCATTGCTTTCTTCTGAGCAGTGAAACATGTCAGAAGCTGTTGTTCATGGCAGATAAAAAACTACAATAGGAAATGTCAGTATGAGACATGCTTAGTGACATGCTGGATGATTTTTCTCCATGTATTTCTCATCATTTCAACATCTCTATTATTTGTTATCACAGTTCCCATTACAGAAATGAGAACATCTTGGGGCTACCCCGGTGGCACAGTGGTTAAGTTCACATGTTCCACTTCAGCAGCCCAGGGTCTGTCAGTTCGGATCCCGGGTGTAGACATGGCACTGCTAATCAAGCCATGCTGTGGCAGATGTCCCACATATAAAGCAGAGGAAGATGGGCATGGATGTTAGCTCAGGGCCAGTCTTCCTCAGCAAAAAGAGGAGGATCGGCAGCAGGTGTTAGCTCAGGGTTGATCTTCCTCAAAAAAAAAGAAAAAGAAAAGAAATGAGGACATCAGACTCTTCATACAGGTGAATAATTTTCCCCCTTCACAAAGCAAGCACTAGTCTGTATTAAATTCAGAGTTCTTGAGTCTAAGGAACACATGAAGTGATAAAGACTGTCATGGTCACTTCTTTTCTCCCCTTCAGAGACCACTTTACAGAGACAATCCTGTTATGACACTTGATTATCTTATAAGTACCATATAAGTCTGTCTTATCTTGTAAATATCTATCTTTCAGGGACCAAATATTTAAGCTGTTTTCACCTGTTTACTTAGGAGCCTATGCATTTCATTATTTCTCTCATTTAGCTGCTTTCTTTAAATGATATGCCACCAATCACCCTAGGGAGAGAAAATCCCTTAGAATGAAACAGAGAATATTATTGGTAAAGATTTCCAGCTTATCACAGAATCCATCACTAATGCATTTAAATAGTGTTTCCATGGTAAAGTCTTATAAACTTGAAGTTTATAGGCAACATACTCTAAACTCTTCTCAGGTGCAGAGCAGGTACTTGGAGAGATGCCATGCACCTGACACAAAATACTTCATGGGTAGAGGTACACACAGCTTACAGGGGAGTAAAAAGATTTGGGGCATTGTTCAGTATGAATATATTAAAATTTTAAAGGAGAATTATGAAACCTTAGTGATGGGTTGAGAATGCTAATTCTATACTATCTAGAGGCATTAACAGAGATTAGTCAAGTGAGCCAATTCAGCCGTTAGATGATCTGATCTCAGAGCTAGTCTTTGCCATGAACTAACCGTGTAATTCTTGTCCATGATGCAACCTCACTTTACCTAACTTTCCCATGGATAAGGGGGGGGGTGATAATATGATTTATCTCATCTGTAATTTAACATGACCTTCAGATGATTCTGAACCATGCCAAAATTTGGGGACCATACTCTACTAGAGAGATTGGGTAACTTCATTCTGGTCTTTCTATTTGTTTGAGGCAAGAAATGTCTTTTTTTTTTATTCCAGTAACATTAGATTATAGTACTGTATAACTTTAAGGTGTACATTGTACTATATTTCAAATTCTGTGTAGATTACATCATGTTAATCCCCCAAAGACATTAACAGAATGAGGAATAAAAATCACATGATCATCTCAATAGATGCAAAGAAACCATTTGACAAGATCTAACATCCATTTATGATAAAACCTCTCAATAAAATGGGTATAGAAAGAAAATTCCTCAACATCATAAAGGCCATATATGACAAACCCACAGCCAACATCATACTTAATAGGGAAAAACTAAAACTCATCCCTCTGAGGACAGAAACAAGACACGTGTGCCCACTCTTGCTATTCCTATTCAACATAGCACTGGAGGTTTTGGCCAGAGCAATTAGGAAAGAAAAAGAAATAAAATGAATCCAAATTGGAAAAGAAGAAATGAAACTGTCACCGTTTGCAGATGATGTGATTGTACGCATAGAAAACTCTAAAGAATCCACCAGAAGACTATTAGTAATAATCAACAACTACAGCAAAATTGCAGGGTACAAAATCAACTTAGAAAAATCAATTGCACTTCTATACTCTAATAATAAACTAGCAGAAAGAGAAGTCAAGGATACAATCCCATTTACAATCACAACAAAAAGAATAAAATACCTAGGATAAATTAAAACAATGAGGTGAAAGAGCTCTACACTGAAAACTATAAGACATTATTGAAAGAAATTGAGGAAGACATAAATAAATGGAAAGATATTTCATGGCAATGATTTTGATAAACAAACATAGTTTAAATGTCCATATTACCCAAAGCAATCTACAGGCAAAATGCAATCCCAATCAGAATCCTAATGATATTTTTCACAGAAAAGAACAAAGAATCCTAAAATTCATATGAAACTACAAAAGACCCTGGATAGCCGAAGCAATCCTGAGAAAAAAGAAGAAAACTAGAGGTATCACAATCCAGGACTTCAAAGTGTACTACAAAGCTATAGTAATCAAAATAGCATGGTACTGGCACAAGAAGAGATACACAGATCAATGGAACAGAATTGAAAGCTCAGAAATAAAACCATGGGGAGTTAACCTTTGACAAAGGAGACAAGAGCTTAAAATTGAGAAAGGAAAGTCTCTTCAATAAATGGTGTTGGGGAAACTGGACAGCCACATTGAAAACAATGAAAGTACACCACTATCTTGTATTATATACTAAGATTAACTCAAAGTGGATTAAATACTTGAATGTAAAACGTGAAACCATAAAACTGCTAGAAGAAAATATAAGCAGTAAGCTCTTTCACATGGTCATAGCAGCATTTCTTTTGACTGCCATGTCTACTCAGGCAAGGGAAACAAAAGAAAAAATTAGCAATTGGGACTATGTCAGATTCAAAAGCTTCTGCAAGGTAAAGGAAACCATGAACAAAATGAAAATACAACCCACCAACTGGGAGAAAATATTTGGAAATCATATATCAGACATGGGGTTAATATCCAAAATAGTTAAAGAACTCATACAAGTCAACAACAAAAAGACAAACAAAATTCAATCAAAAAATGGGAAGAGGATGTGACCAGACATTTTTTCCAAATACGATGTACAGGTGGCCAACGAAAACATGAAAAGATGTTCAACATCATTAATTATTATGGAAATGAAAATCAAAACTAGAATGAGGTGTCACCTTACACTGGTCAGAATGGCTATAATTAACAAGGCAAAAAAATAACAAATGCTTGTGAGGATGTGGAGAAAAGGGAACCCTCATGGAATGGAAATCCAAACTGGTGTAGCCACTATGGAAGACAGTGTGGAGATTTCTCAAAAAATTAAAAATAATAATACAATATGATCCAACTGTCCCACCACTGGGTATTTATCCAAGGAGCTTGAAATCAACAAGCCAAAGAGATATATGCACCCCTATCTTGATTGCAGCATTACTCACAGTAGTCAAGACATGAAAGCAACCCAAGTGTCCATCAACTGATGAATGAATAAAGAAGATGTAAATACATGCAATGGAATACTACTCAGCCATAATAAAAGACAATATCGTCTCATTTGCAATAACATGGATGGACCCTGAGGATATTATGTTAAGCAAAATAAGCCATACAGAAAATGGCAAACAACACATGATCTCACTCATATGTGGGAGATGAAAAAACACATGGACAAAGAGAACAGGTTAATGCTTACCAGAGGGGATGGGGGATGGAGGATGGGCAGAAGGGGTAAAGGAGCACATATGAATGGATAAAAACTAGACTACCGGTGGTGAGCATGATGAAATATATACAGAAACTGATAAATAATAACGTACACCTGAAGTTTCACAATATTGTAAACCATTATGACCACAATAAAATTAAAAAGAAATGAAAAATAAGAACAATGGGCAAATATATTGATGCATCCAGAACTCAGTCAATCAAATCTTATATGTTTTGGGCAATCAATGACCCTATTCTCAGCTATGTTGTATTAACACAGGAAGTGGGAATGCCCTCGAGTTCATCCTGGCTCACAAACTAGGGATTCCTGTAGGAGCCGGTACCTAGGAATTCAGCCTTTGACAGACCCAACAGAAAAAGAAGGAAGAGGATCTGAATGCCATAATTGATTTTCAATATTTATTTTCCTGACATTATCTGCTAATCATACAACTGAGACAGATGTGTCAAAATATAGACAAAATAAGGAAGAGATAAAGCTACTGAGTATCAAGGTATTAATTATTTCTATAAATGACCTAAAAACTCAGAAATAAAGTGTGGGATTTGTCCCCTTGAGCTACCTAGGAAAGAATTAAAGAAAAGAGAAATCAACCTAGAATTAATAACCTATCAATAGAGATAAATGACTCAGGTTATTTCAAAATTAAAAAAAAACTAGAATGTCTTTCATGTTAACTTCAAGTAAAAACAAGACTGGCAGCTAAACAGAAGAGAGTGTGCGTGTATTTATTTCATACATGGCTGTGTACGTAGCAGGGAAGGCAAGAAAATTCTAAAGATAAGATCTCATTTTCCCATCCAGTTTTCGTGATCATCTTAGATAACAACTACTTCATACTTACAATGTGCTAGATTCTCCACCAAGTAAGTCATATAGATTCAAGTTTTTAAATTCCACAACCACAAAAGCATTCGAGGTATCCAGTTATACTTTGATAAATTTCCTTTTTTTTCTTAAACCTGACTTGACCATCTTCTCTCTTCTAATACTGAAACAACTCTCCTGTCAAATAATCTGGCCATTTTTGTTGGTATATTGAAGTTTTCTCATTTTGAGATACAGCTTAGGGCAGTTAAATTGCTGCCATTTTATTCAGCATTTTTTTTTTTCAAATCTCCATACATATCACCACTTCTCCAACTGTTGTGTTTTGGAAAGAAAAAACATGTGCTATTTATTATGTTATGAGACAAATATGCTTTTAACTTCTTATTGAGATTATGATAATTTAAAACCTTGTGAAATTTCAGTTGTACATTATTGTTTGTCAGTCGTGTTGTAGGTGTACCACTTCATGCTTTGCGCCAACCCCCCACCCCCTTTTCCCCTGGTAACCACTAATCTGTTCTCTTTGTCTACGTGTTTAACTTCCACATATGAGTGGAGTCATACAGAGATTGTGTTTATCTGGCTTATTTCACTTAACATAATACCCTCAAGGTCCATCAAAGTTGTTGTGAATGGGATGATTTTATCCTTTTTTATGTCTGAGTAGTATTCCATTGTGTGTGTATATATATATATATATATATATATATATATATATATATATACCATATCTTCTTTATCCAATCATCGGTTGAGAGGCAGTTAGGTTGCTTTCACGTCTTGGCTATTGTAAATAATGCTGCCATGAACATGGGGGTGCATGGGACTTTTGGAATTGCGGATTTCAAGTTCTTTGGCTAGATACCTAGTGGTGGGATCGCTGGATCATATGGTATTTCTATTTTTAATTTTTGATAAATCTCCATACTTTTTCCATAGTGGCTGCACCAGTTTGCATTCCCACCAGCAGTGTATGAGGGTTCCTTTTTTTCCACAACCTCTCCAACATTAGATAATTTTTATTTTGGTTATTTTTGCCATTCTAATGGGTGTAAGGTGATATCTTAGTGTAGTTTTGATTTGCATTTCCCTGATGATGAATGATGATGAGCATCTTTTCATGTGCATATTGGCCATCCATATACCTTCTTTAGAGAAATGTCTGTTCACGTCTCCTGCCCAGTTTTTGATCGGTTTGTTTGATTTTTTGTTGTTGAGTTCTTTATGTAGTATGAAGATTAATACCTTGTCCCATATATGACTTGCAAATATTTTTTTCCCAATTGGCGGGTTGTTTTTTTGTTTCAATCCTGTTTTCCCTTGCCTTGAAGAAGCTTTTTAGTCTGATGAAGTCCCATTTGTTTATTCTTTCTGTTGTTTCCCTTGTCTGAGAACACATGGTTTACAAAAAGTTCTTTTTGATACTGATGTCAAAGAGTATACTGCCTATATTTTCTTCTAGAAGCCTTATGGTTTCCCATCTTACCCTTAGGTCTTTGATCCATTTTGAGTTTATTTTTGTGAATGGTGAAAAAGAATGGTCAATTTTCATTCTTTTACATGTGTACATGTGGCTTTCCAGTTTTCCCAGCACCATTTGTTGAAGAGACTTTCTTTTCTCCATTGTAGGCCCTCAGCTTCTTTGTCGAAGATTAGCTGTCCATAGATGTGTGGTTTTATTTCTGGGCTTTCAATTCTGTTCCATTGATCTGTACACCTGTTTTTGTACCAGTACCATGCTGTTTTGATTACTGTAGCTTTGTAGTATGTTGTGAAGTCAGGGATTGTGATGCCTCCAGCTTTGTTCTTTTTTTTCTCAGGATTGCTTTAGCAATTCGGGGTCTTTTGTTGCTCCATATGAATTTTAGGATTGTTTGTCCCATTTCTGTAAAGAATGACATTGGGATTCTGATTCGGATTGCATTCAATCTGTAGATTGCTTTAGGTAGTATGGACATTTTAACTATGTTTATTCTTCCAATCCATGTGCATGGAATATCTTTCCATCTCTTTATATCTTCATCAATTTCTTTCAGGAAAGTCTTGTAGTTTTCATTGTATAGGTTTTTCACTTCCTTGGTTAAATTCACCCCAAGGTATTTTATTCTTTTTGTTGCGATTGTGAATTGTACTGTGTTGTTGAGTTCTTTTTCTGTTAGATCGTTATTAGAGTATAGAAATGTTATTGATTTATGTAAGTTGATTTTATACCCTGCAACTTTGCTGTTGTTGTTGACTATTTCTAATAGTTTTCCGATGGACTGTTTGGGGTTTTCTATATATAAGATCATGTTCTCTGCAAACAGGGAGAGTTTCACTTCTTCATTTCCTATTTGGATTCCTTTTATTTCTTTTTCCTGCCTAATTGCTCGGGCCAAAACCTCTAGTACTATGTTGAATAAGAGTGGTGAGAGTGGACACCCTTGTCTTGTTCCTGTTCTGAGAGGGATGGCTTTCAGTTTTTGCCCATTGAGTATGATGTTGGCTGTGGGTTTGTCATATATGGCCTTTATTATGTTTAGGTACTTTCCTTCTATGCTCATTGTATTGAGAGTTTTTAACATAAATGCCTGCTGCATCTTGTCATATGATTTCTCTGTGTCTGCTGAGATGATCATGTGGGTTTTTTTTCTCATTTTGTTAAGATGGTGTATCACATTGATTGACTTGTGGATGTTGAGCTATCCTGTGTCCCTGGTATAAATACCGCTTGATCATGGTGTATGATCTTTTTAATGTATTGCTGTATTAGGTTTGCCAGAATTTTGTTGAGGATTTTTGCATGTATGTTCATTAGTGATATTGGCCTGTAGTTTTCCTTCTTTGTGTTGTCCTTGTCTGGTTTTGAGATCAGGGTGCTGTTGGCTTCATAAAATGTGTTAGGAAGTTCTCTATTTTCCTCAATTTTTTGAAATAGTGTGAGAACGATAGGTATTAAATCTTCTTTGAATGTTTGGTAGAATTCTCCAGAGAAGCCATCTCGTCCTGGACTTTTATTTTTGGGGAGGTTTTTGATTACCGTTTCAATCTCTTTACTTGTGATTGGTCTGTTCAGATTCTCTATTTCTTCCTGATTCAGTTTTGGGAGGTTTTATAAGTCTAAGAATTTATCCATTTCTTGTAGGTTGCCCAATTTGTTGGCATATAGTTTTTCATAGTATTCTCTTATAATCTTTGTATTTCTGTGACATCCATTGTGATTTCTCCTCTTTCATTTCTAATTTTATTTCAGTCTTCTCTGTTTTTTTCTTAGTGAGCCTGGCCAAGGCGTTTGTCATTATTTTTTTTAATTTTCTCAAAGAATCAACTCTTTTTTTCATTGATCCTTGTGAGAAAAATATTTGTATCTAAGTCTAATTGGTCTTTTGGGGCAGGGTAAAATTCCCTTTCCTCCATTATTGTGTTCTTATGACTGGGCTATAATAAAATTGACACAAAACTAGTTTAACAGGAGAAAAATCCAGTTTAATACATATGTATTGGACACCATAAAGAAGTAATACTCAGAGAGTGAGCAAAACAGGCAGTACATACATCTTTTACACACACACAAAACAATAAATTTGTGAAGAATTGACAGGACAAAGAAACTTAGGTTTGGGGTACATAATTAGTGAGGAATTTAAGCAGAGTTTAGGCTTAAGGTAGTAAATTAGCAAGATTTGTTTATGCAGGCTTCTTGGCCCTCAATTCCCTAGCTCTGGTGAAAGGATGCAGGGAGAGTGCCTTTTAGATGGGAAATTTATTTCCTGCTTTCCAGAGGGGAATAGAGGCAGAAGGGTCAGAATACCCTTTTTGCTTCTCGAGTAACTTTCATTCAAAATAATCAATATACTATTGTGGAATATTTTGGGATGGCCTGCCCTGGGCCCCAACAGGTCTAAAATTTCATTTTATTTGCACCTAATCAAAACCAAATGCTTCCACTTGTGCATAAAACTAAAAAATCTCTTGCATACTTTAGGACACAGCTCAGCTAATTCCTCCATCACTCTGCTGTGTCATCAATTTTCCCCCTTGATTAGTTTATTTGCCATAGCATCCTGCTTATTTGAATTTCTTAAAAAAAGGAAAAGACAATTGAAACCTCTCTGGACTCCTGATATAGCAACATCTTCAATTTTCTGGTCCCTTTACAGCAAAACTTCTTGAAAGAGCTCTCTTTACTAACTGAACTCAATTCTTCTCTCATCATTTATTGAGGTCACTCAAGTCAGGCCCTTGCCTAGACCTTCACATTACCCTACTTTTAAAGAATCATCGAGGTTAAGTTCATCGTTTAAATCTGAAACTTTCCTTTAATTGACATGTTAGAAAGGTTCACCTATTTATTACTTATGGAAATACTTTGTTTTATCATTTTTCAGCATCATATCTATTTTGGATTTACCCCTATCTCACTTGCTACTATTTTTGTCTCTCCTACAATCATCTTCCTCACCTCCCCAAACCCCAACACTGGAGGGCCTCTGGGATCAGTACTCATCTCTTCTCTCTAGCTACCATCATTCCTTTGAAATAGCATCAAGACTCGTGGTTGATAGTCCATTGACACACTAAGGACTCCCAAATTTGTGTCTCCATAGAGATACTCTTCCTTGAATTCCAGAAGTGTATATTTAACTGCCCACTTGACATTCCCATTTAGACACATAACAGGCAATTGAAACCCAACATTTTGAAAACCAAATTCCTGATATTAATCTACAAATATGATATGCACATGATTTTTCCTATCATCATTGTTGGCAACTCCATTTTTTCTGGTGCTGAGCATTTTTCTATCACTAAGCATCACCCTTGACTCTCTTCTTCCTCTTATAACCTGTGTCCAATCTTACAGAAAACCATGCTGTCTGCATCAAAATATACCCAGAACCCAGTCAAATCTTATCATATCCACCATTACCATCTTGATTGAATCCATTAGAAACTTAGAAATATTCAGAAGTCACTTTACATGGGCAACTCTGTGTCTGTCCTTCTAGTCAGTATGGTGTTGATATACTCTGTCTGACATTATCTCTTTGATATCATCTTTAATATTTTCCTCATCTTTTATCTGTTTCAGTCTGCCGGACTTTATGTTTTGATTATTTATTTTGTTGGTTTTCTGTTTCAGGATTATTTTGTTTGAGAGCTATTAGTATTTTGATTTGCAGCTTTCATTTGAATGAGACAGTTTTTCCCTCTCTATCTATCGATGTGCTCATTCCTCCTTGTGGACCAAGTTCACAATTACATTCACCTATCACCAGTTCTCTATTCCTGAATTCAGTTTGTTGACTCTTATGGCTCAGTGATGTTGAGAATATCACAAATGCAGCCATAAAATCAACAGTTAGATTAGTGCAGTTCCTCCTTGGAGGTTTTTCTTTTGATGTTTGATATTCTATGTCCACAATCATGTGGCCATTTGTGACAACATAGACGGACTTTGAGGGTATTATGCTAAGTTAAATAAGCCAGAGGTAGAAAATCAAATACCATATGCTCTCACTCATAAGTTGAAGAGAGAAACAACGATAAGCAAAAACATAGAAACAGAGGTTGGATTGGTGGTTATCAGAGGGGGAAGGGGGGAGAGGGCAGGGTGAAAGGGGTGATTAGGCACATGTGTATGGTGATGGATTGTAATGGTGATGGGTGTGTCTTTGGGTGATGAACATGTTGTAGACTACACAGAAATTGAATTATATGATGTACACCTGAAATTTACATAATGTTATAAACCAATGTTACTGCAATAGAAAAATCTAGGACAAAAATTATATTTTGTAGAATCATAAAGATAGCTATAATTATTATAAACTGTTCCCACTACCATTAGCAATTATGAGGCTCTGTTGTCAGGCACAGTTCTCAAAAATTTTATCATACTAATTTTATTCTCCCTAGTGACCTATGAGTCAGGTGATCCTCTTGTTTACCCATGACCTCATGTAAAGATAGAGGTCAAGTGAAGCGAAATTACGGACACAAAATTATTGACACTCCAGTAAGAGGTGCTGAAGGGGTTTGAACGCAGGCTTCCAGTTTGGAGGTGAACTCCTACCACCACATGATGCACACTTTGAGTAGTACAGATTTAGATATCCTAAAGAGTCGATTGGATTCCCTTCATTGCCTTTTGAACACTTCCACCTGCAAGAAGCCTCAAGTGCTTTCTATTATTTTGAAGGTCTCCTAATCTCTGACCACATAGGTAGTATCCTGCAGGTAACAGCATCAAAACAGGATCCATATCATAACCTGAGATCAAAATTAGAATATACTCCTTGAAACTTTAAGTTCTTGTGGTTATTCCATCAATGAGATTCTCTTTTCTCCCAATATTATAATATTAAAATATTCTCACAAGTTGATGTATAAGACATCATTGATTTTTTCAAAATGGAAGAATTGGAGGAAAGGTGAAGTGCATGAAATCTTGAAAAGAATGAAAAAAATAAAAAATAACAATTTACTAGTGTGCTCAGAGCAGAATCTTGAGATGAGAAAGATGAAATCTGCCAACAGCATTGTCCAGGCTGCTTGACAGGAATGCTGCTACAGTGGTTGGAAGAGAGAAAAAATTGCCAAGTTAGCCTAAGAGGGAAAAATAAAATTGAGAAAAGTGTATCTGGATACTTAAAATGCCTTGATAGTTGTGGGACTTAAAGATATAAATCAGCGCAAATGGGAGCCTAGCACCTGGACAGTGTGAACTACTTGTTATTTAAGATGATCATGACAGTTTGATGAGAAAATGAGAGTTCATTTTTAGAAATTATTCCCTTCTCTGCACAAATACACACTCACATGCACACACAACAGTTTATAATATAATTATATGCCCATCCTTTTCTGTTAAATGCCAGTCACATTTTTTGCATGCAAAGAAGTAGAAAGCTACTACATACAAATTTAAATTTTAACTAACAGAGTCATAATTATCCCATTAATAGGTAATTACTTCTAAATTTATTTTTCCTTTTCTTTTCTCCCATTTGAGGTAACCCATTGATGATAGAAGAGTTAGGTATTCTGAAACACAGAACACTTCTCTCTGTGATTCATGCCATAAACCTGACCCAAATATGGTGACAAAATCATTAAAGAAAACTTATCCTACTGAATATTTTCCTCAAGTATCCCTTCATATCCCTGTTCCTCAGGCTGTAGATGAAGGGGTTCATCATTTGAGGAACCTCAATGTACATCACTGAAGCCACTGCAAGCTTCCTGGAAGAGTCAGTAACTGCAGAACTAATATACACACCAACAGCTGTCCCATAGAACAAGAAAACAACTGAGAGGTGAGACCCACAGGTGGAAAAGGCTTTATATTTTCTGCCAACCGTTGGTATTTGAAAAAGAGAAGAGATGATTTGAATATAAGAGAAAATGATTGCAGAGAGAAATACCACTCAGTACACTAGCCATAAAATTAGCTAGGAAGGTATTGATGAAGGAATCAGAACAGGTGAGCTTGATGACATGAGCAAGTTCACAGAAGAAGTGTGGGATTTCCAAGTCAGTGCAGAAGGACAGCTGCAAAGCCATCAGACTGTGGAGCAGGGCATCACCAATGCTAATGAACAAGGAGAATAGAATCAGCAGTCCACAATAGCAGGGATTCATGATGACTGTGTACATCAGTGGGTGACAGATGGCCACATAGCGGTCATAGGCCATTGTTGCAAGCAGACAATTTTCAAAACAAATAAAAACCAGAACAAACCAGACCTGGAGGAGGCAGCCTGTGTAAGTGATGTGCTGATTCTGTGCTTGGATGTTCACCAGCATCTTTGGGATTGTGATCGTGCTTAAACAGATGTCAGTAAAGGACAGATTGGAGAGAAAGAAGTACATAGGGGTGTGGAGTTGGGAGTCAGAACTAGCAGCCAGGAGTATGAGCATGTTTCCCAGGATTGTGATCAGGTACATGGACAGGAACAGGCAGAAGAGGAGAGGCTGTACTTCTGGATCATCTGCTAATCCTAGGAGAATGAATTCTGAAACATCTGTTTGGTTTCTGCATTCCATGTTCCTTTTGAATTTGATGAAAAAACACTCTGTGACAAGAAAATAAAATTTGTGATCCCTGGATCAGCAGCAGCTGTACCTGGAAACTTGTTAGAAATGCCAATTCTTGGCCCAACTCCATACTTACTAATGATAAAAGCTCCAGAAGTAATGACTAGCAATCTGTTTCAACAGGGTCTCCAGATGATTCTGACATACACTAAAGTTTGAGAACTTGTGCTTTAGAAAAACATGCCCATGTATATTGTAAACCCAAGAGAATATTCAAATCTTTCCTTTTGCTTACTTCTCCCTCCATCCTTCTCTCTCTCCTCCTCTTCACTCTACACACTTAATTAGCCCAAATCTTGTTGAGCAAAGACTGTCTAACACGTGGGAAAGTCCTGATAATGAATTAAAGAAAAAATGGCTTTATTCCTTCAGAAATATTCCACACATTCAATCAATTATAAATATAACAAGAAAATTACAAAATCCAACTCATCTTTGGGAATGTTCTTACCCTAAGGTGATAAGTGACATATGATCAAAAGCAAAGAAACGAAAATCCCAGCTAAATGTGAGAAAGGATAAAATGCATTGGATTTCAGTAAAATGACAGATAAAACCAACAATTTGTTGGTCCTTGGAAGACAGAGACTTGTAAGATAACACTAGTACAAAGCATCCTAACAGGAGAGCCCCTGGAAGCTGGGCATCATGGTTCTCCCTTCCCTCAGGGACACAGAAGTGGTCATCAGAGGATCAATCATTTGATTAATACTTGGTCTCTGACACTCTGAATTTAATCCAGGCTCCAGCACTTGCACTGTGAATAGGAAATTCTTTAACTGTATGAGAGGCTCAGTGTTCTAGTTAGTATATTAGGAATTTTCATGAACTTTATGTGGTTGTTGTAATAGTGAGAAATGAATAGGCTTAAAGCAACAGGTGGGAAACTCATTTTAACATTTCCTAGTGTAATTGTTTTTTCTACAATGAACAATAGTACCTGTCACATTTCTCTCCTAGGGCAGAACTGGTTTGGTGGAGCAAGTTGAAGAAAGGAGAAAGAGAGAACTCCTCTTGTGTGATAATTGCACATTTCAGGGATGGGTTTATGTGCTGAAAGTCCCTGTGGAATCTCACTCATTTACAGGAGAAAGAAACATAATATTAATTATATCAATACTCATTTGGCATGGACACAAAGCAGATAAAATGAATTACATAATAAAATAAATATATGAATCAATACAAACAATGAAAACCTATAAGAAAAATTATTTTATATAAAGTCTACAGCATGAGAAGTGTTTAAATATTTTTAAACCTATGTAGGTGTTTATATTTATTACAGATTATTTAAGCAAAAAAGTATCGAGAACAATAATAATGAATAATTCTGTGCCCACCCATTAACATTATTAAATTTACAGTCTTCACCACGCTTCTTTAGGTATTTTCATTGCAATAAATAAGAGGTGTAATTGAAGCCCCCTAATCAGGCATTTGTACAATTTTGACTCATTTTATTCTCTGAGGGAAACACTACACTAAGTTAATATACATTATTCAGCTGAAGTTTTTCTTATATTTGGTATTTTTCTTCCAAAAACAATTTCATTGTTCTTTCTTTCTAAAAAGGCGTACACAAGCAGAGTCAAACTGTGCACAACCTTTTACAATGGCTTTTGGAGCCATTTTATTAATGTTGATATTTTAGGTTTTGCTTCATTCATTTTAACTACCATAGATTGTTCTACTATGTGGTCATATCACAATTTATTTTTCCATTTACTAGCTAAGAGATATTATGATGTTTATATTTATTTATGAAAACGTATGGGGAGATAATAGGAAGATAAGTTGAAGCTGACTAACACCTCTCCCCTCCACCACCACAAGGATAGACGTAAACGTCAGAGAATTTTACATCAGTCATCATGTTTGAGAAGGGGAGGATTTAAGCACAAAAGCAAAATTGTCCCTCCCATAATACAGACAAAGGCAAGACTAGCAGAATGAGAGCTGTGTGAATCTTGTTGTAAAGGTAGAAAAGAGCATGTCAAGATGACATACTGGCAGAAATTCCATGGGGGGCTTAGTATTGATCATCTTAGGAATGGATTCTCTTCACAGTAGTGCAGGGATGAAACTGTAGTAAATACCTGCACTCATGTCCAAAGCATTGTCTAGGGGACTTTAGGTTACCTGGCTGGCATCACTGTGGGATAATACTTGACATCTTCCCTTGATATTGAATGATGGAGACTGAAGACCTGTCTCTGAGAAGGGCAGAGGGACCGAGTGAAGCCCCAGGTTTCTAAGCAAGAGGGATGATGTCTGGGAGGTGTTGCTTCCTACTGGGCAGGGCTGTTGAGTGAGGTGGTCACAGACAGACTCTTTACAGTCTCTGTATCCCTGGGGCTTCAATATCCAAAGCTCCTCATTAGACAAACACTTTTATTGTTCTTTGGATCCCAGGGCAGTGTAAATTCTTACATGCCAAGACTATAGAAGGAAAGAATTCAGGATGGATAATTCCCTGGTCCTACAAAGCCCAGTGTATGCCCTCTAGCTCTCTTCACCTGTTTCTGCTCACCTCCATTTCACATACCTTGCACACATGGACATTCCATCTTCTCTAATTGGATACCAGTCTTCCTTTTGTAGATACAAACTATGACATGTCTATCTAATTAATGGTATCAGGAAACTGGATTCTAACTTTAAGTGTGAAAACCTAGTTTATATTTGTGGGTAAAAAATATATGCATATTTATACTACAGCTAAGCTATTGTAAAATGCAAACACTCAAAGATGTTTCTTTCTAAGAATCACTGAAATTTCTTGAACCCTAATCTTCATTCTGTATATTTTATACAGCGGATCCTAATCTAAAATCTGTAAGCAATTTTTTTTTAGGAAGATTAGCCCTGAGCTAACATCTGCCACCAATCATCCTCTTTTTGCTGAGGAAGACTAGCCCTGAGCTAATGTCCACACTCATCTTCCTCTACTTTACATGTGGGATGCCTGCCAAAGCGTGGTTTGACAAGCAGTGTGTAGGTCCGAAACTGGATCTGAACTGGTGAACCCCGAGTCACTGAAGTGGAATGTGTGAACTTAACTGCTGTGCCACTGGGCTAGCCCCTCTGTAAGCAATTTTGAATGTGATCAATATAGACGGACTTTATAATTTTATAAACACCATTTCAGTTTCCCAACACTAGTTTCTTTTACGTTTTTCTTTTCACATTAGGGGATCATGCGTTGAAATTATGGCATTTGATTTTTAATAGAATCATGAGAAATAGAAATTATAGTGTCATTGCCAAAGCAATAGTGTGCTGGTTCATGCATAATCTCAGTAGAATGAGTGAAATGTCAACAATACTTTAACAGGCAAAGATGATACTCCCGGTTAATGTGTAATTACAAACTTTTCCTCATGCATGAATTTAATGTGTTCATGCATTTATCAATTTATTTTACCCCATGTTAACTCTTTCTACATAAAATTTAATTTTTAATCAACAGAGTTCTTGATGTAGCATTTGAAAGCAACATGAGAGAAAATGGCATTTCAATGTCACACATTCACTTCAACATATTAAATAATAGGAAAAATACAAAAATATATAGTTGGTCACATAAAACAAGAGAAAGCTTCCCATGTACCACTAAAATAACTCAAACATAAAGAGTGAGTGGACTAAACCCAAGGGTTCTGAGGATTTACTTCCATCAGGAGGAAGTTGATCTCTCCAGGTAATGAGCATCCTGGAGGCTAAATGTCTTAGAAGAGATTAGGTGCTTAAAGTGAAAGGCAAAAATGGACTTTATTTCAGAAAGGTGGGTGAACATGAGAGTTGTGGAAACTGCCTGGGCCCATGAATAAGGACTTGGAACAGCTGAAAATTTCAGAGAAGCCCCAGGAGAGAAGTGAACCAAGTTACCTGCTGATGAGGTGATTGGATATGTGATAGTCACAATATAGCCAAGCAGAAAGAGTCAGGAAACTAAATTTAGAGCTAGAGATCTGATTGGTGATTGGTGAGAGCACATGTGAACCTGATAAATGAGAAAGAATGAACCTACAGGTGAAAACAGAGAGAGGAAAATTCCTTCCCATCCAACAGAAACTGAAAACCAAAATGTAAATAGGAAGAAAAATAATCCTGAAACAGAGAATCACCACAATGAATATACAGAATAACAGGAGACCAGCATTGTTGAACTGGATGAATAATGGGGAGAATAGTAAAGAGGCAGTGTCAGGTGATTATACAAAAGTCTGCTGACAAGAGTAGCTGCAGGGTAGCCCAGGTATGGTGCAATTTTAAAAATCATCTCACAAGGATTTCTATCTCTTTGTGCACAGTTTCATCATCAGTACCTACAACAGGGCTTGATAATAGCGTGCTCTCAAGTATTATTTCTTGAATGAATTAATACATAAATAATGTATTAGAAATCAAGTATAATTTAAAACATTCACAGAGTAAGAGTAAAACATATCATCATTTTCAACAGATGGAGAAAAGGCATTTATATAAAATGCAACATCCTTTCATGATAATGAGAATAATAAAGTAAGAATAGAAGAAACCACCTTAACTCAAAAAGAGTATTTCAGGGGCCTGCCCAGTGGCCTAGAAGTTAAGTTCATGCTCCCTGCTTCAGCAGCCCAGGGTTCACTGGTTTGGATCCTGGGAGTGGACCTGCACACTGCTTATCAAGCCATGCTGTGGCAGGGGTCCCACATATAAAAAAGGAAGATGGGTACAGATGTTAGCTCAGGGCCAATCTTCCTCAGCAAAAAGAGGGGTATTGGCAGCAGATGCTAACTCAGCACTAATCTTCCTCAACAACAACAACAACAACAGTATTTCAGAAGTAATCTACAGTAAATGAAATACTCAATGGCCAAATACTCAAAGTGTTCTCTTTAAAATCAGGAGAATATAACAGATGCCAACTGACAGTACTTTCATTAAAAAAATAGTGTAGGTTTCAGCTATTGAGAATAAATACACATATCAAAATTAATAGATAAAATTCGCATCTATGCAGAAAATACCAAGAAATCTATAGATCATTCATTAAAGAAAATAATAGAATGTAGCAACATTTCTGGAATCAGAATCACTATGCAAATATCAACTCCATGTCATTATGAAGAAAAATTTATTTAGAAAGTGTGATTTATGAAAGTTACCTTTAACAAAACCATCAGAAAAATACCTGAGAAGACGTCTAATAAAAGATTTGAAAGCACACTAAGGATAAATTTATAACATTTTACTGAAGAACACAAAAGACCTGAATAAAGGAAAGAATATACTAATTTTGGGTAGATATACATGTTATTATAGAGATGCCAATTTTCCTCAAAAAGCTTTGTAGATTTAAGGGAACTCTTGGGATTTTATTGTATTAGAGAAGCTGGTTTTGAAATTTATATGACAGAGCAATGGAGAAAGAATATTTGACTTGACAGAAAATAAGATCAGAATGCAGTACTTGCCTTACAAGATCTATTATGGAGGAAAGTAACTAAAGAGTTATGGTTCTGTAACAGATAGAAAAATAGTACCCGTAAAATCCTCATCTATATGAAGATTTTTTAGGACAGAAGAAGCATTGGACACTTTCTTTACGACAATGTTTCATTGCAGGGAAATGATGGTATCATTCAGGAAATAGTGCTGAAATTATGGTACCCATATCAGAAAAAATGAAAAGTGACCTTATATTACAGCAAACTCCAAATATCATTCCAAAGTAGCAAAGCCTTAAATGTGAAAGACAAAATGATTAAATGTTTAGAAAACAATATAGGAAAATATCTTTATGACCCTGGAGAGTAATCTTCCCTTACCTAAGATTAAAGAATCACAACAGAAAAATGAAAAGAGTGATAAATTCAACCACTTGAAAATAAGATAATAGAGGGTTAATATTTTGAAAATATAATGGGCTTTAATAACTCAATAAAAAATAAAACAAAAAACATGAATAAAAACGCACAAAGGAGGGGCCGGCCCATTGGCGTAGTGGTTAAGTTTGCACACTCCTCTTCTGCAACCCGGGGTCGTGGGTTCACATCCCAGCCACGGACCTACACACCACTTGTCAGACAATGGAGTGACAGCATCCCACATATAAAAGAGGAAGATTCGCACAGATGTTAACTCAGGGCTAATCTTCTCCAAGCAAAAAGAGGAAGATTGGCAACAGATGTTTGCTTAGGGCTAATCTTCCTCAACACATACACAAAAAAAACTGCAAAGGACTTGCATAGTCTTTCTCCAGAGAAGAGATACAAATGGCCAATAAGCACATGAAAAGATATTCGCCATATTAATCGTTAAGGATATGCAAATTAAAACCACAATGAGATAACACCTGATATGCATTAGATAGCTACTATAAAAAAGTAAATAAAAAAGTGTTGGAAATGATGTGGCGTATTTAGAATCCTTGTACACTGTTGCCAGGAATATAAACTATAAAATAGTGCAGCTGCTATTGTAAAAGTATGGTGTTTCTTTGAAAAATTAAAAATAGAATTATCATATGACCTCGTAATTCCACTCCTGGGTATATTCCCCAAATAAATGAAAGCAGGGATTGGAACAGATATTTGTACACCCGTGTTCATAGCATTATTCACAATAGTCAAAAGGTGGAAGCAACTCAAGTTTCCATTGACTGATGGATAGACAAATTCTGCTATATACATACAGCAGGACATTATTCATCCTTGAAAAGAAAGGAAATTCTGATAAATACTACAACTGGGATGAACCTTGAGGACGTAACGATAAGAGAAATAAGCAAATCACAAAAGGACAAATAATGTATGATTTTACTTACATGAGGTTCCTAGAATATTTGAATTCAAAGTCACAGAAATTAAAACGAGGTTGCCAGAGCCTGGAGGCAAAAAGAAATAGGTTTGTACTGTTTAACAGGTGCAGATTCCAGTGTTCTGAGGTGAGTTTTATTTATGGATAATGGTGATTAAGCACAGCAATGTGAATGTACTTAATGCCACTGAACTGTACCACTGAAAACTGTGCAACTTAAAAATGGTTAAAATGGTAAATTACTTTTTTTGTATTTTACCATATTTTTTTTAAAATGAATAATCAAGCAATCAGTAAACCACCAAAACAAGTGACTCAAGAATAAAAATTCAGAATTATTTCTCAATATAGCAAGAAGATGTACAGAAGGACAAATAAACTTTCAAATAAGGCCTAGACTATGTATCCATAATAACTTGATTTTATTACTCCATGCAGACATAGAATAACTTCTATAACAACTTGTATTAAGGACACAAGTCATTTGGATTTAGAGTCCATCCTAATCCTTTTTCTTTTAAGAACACAAATTTATTCTCCTGCAGTTGTGTAGGTTAGAAGTCTGAAATCAGAATATTTCCCTGGGCTAAAGTCAGGGAATTGGCAGGTCTGGTTCCCTCTAGACTCTCTGAGAAGAGATTCTCATTCTTTGTCTTTTTCAGTTTCTACTGGCCCACCTCTATTTCCGGCATGTGGCCCTTCTTCAATCTTTGAAGCATATCACACCAATCTCAGCTTCCAGCATCATATCATCTTCTTCTCTTTTGCAGTCAAATATTTGTCTGCTTCCTTTTTTTTTATTTGCAAGTGCTTTACAGAACAAAAAAAGTAAGACCAAAGATAAGACACACCTTTTAATTCAATTTTTTAAAAGTCAAAACTCAGCAAAAGTAAGCATTTTAAATTCAGGTTTAGGCAGAGCAGAAAAACTACCAAGAAAATCCAAGAATTTCTGACTTTAATAACCAGAATCTTGGATCCTTCTTGGGGGAGAAGCAGAACATTAATGGAAACAAATATTGCAGATACTGTACATGTTGGTATTATTATTTTTTCCAACTTAATTTGGATATAACTGATATATGACATTGTGCAATTTTAAGGCATAGAATGTGATGATTTGACACATGTAAGCAATTTTCACGTGCAAAATGTAGAATTGTTATAGTCACCATGCTGAATATTAGACCCATGGAACTTATTCATCTTATAACTGAAAGTTGTACCCTTGAACCAACATCTCTCCATTTCCCCCACCTCTCAGTACCTGCAAACACCATTATACTTCTATTTCCATGAGTTCCACTATTTTAGATTCCACAGAAGTGACATCATACAGTTTGTCTTTCTCTGACTTATGGACAAAATTGCACAATATTGCCCTTCAGTGACATTGTATTTTATCACAACACAATGTAAATAAAGAACCATAATTCAACCAAAAATCTCACTAGGGGAATCAAAATATACGTTGAATCTACTGTGTGGAAATTGGATAGGTTCTCGATGAAAGGCTAAAAATGGAGTATGACCTCACTATATATTGATCAGAGCCACAAGTGATCACAGAGAATAGATCAGTTTTTGCTGTGTGAAATATAGAGAACAGAAATTAAAGTATAAGAAACTTTCAATGACTGTAAAGATGAAATACCACTGTGTTTGAATTTTACAATATTTAGCTATGTTTATAAACATATTATTTATACCCAATACACAATCTATATTTTCACACCTAGGTTGGAATTAGGCTTCCTAATATAAATAAGACAGAGATTCTTTTTTTGTAATTAAACAAAGAAGACTAGAATTCATTAGCAAAGGACTGTGTGTATATATGTGCAGGTGTGTGAAATGGAGGTGAACATGAACAGGTGGAGCAAACTGGATGGTGTACACTGGGCTTAAGAGGGTCAGAGATTAGCCATCATAGATTTCTTTCTTGTGTTGTCTTTGTCTGTAAGGATTTCCAGTGTCCAGGGGTCAGAATGACACTAAAAATATTTGTTTAATGAGGAGCTTTGGATATTGATTCTCCAGGGATATAGAGACTGTAAAGAGCCAGTCTGTGACAACTTGATTCAACAGCCCTTGCCCGGTCAGGAGCAAGCACACCCGAGGCTCCATCCCGGGATGATCCTTCTTGGCCAGGAGCCCACTGCCTCACCTGGTGTTTCTGCCCTTCTTGAAGACATATCTGCTGTCTTCAACATCCAGGTGACATGTCAAGCATCATACCACTGTGATGCCAGCTAGGTAACTTAAAGTTCTTTGTTAATGCTTTGGTCACGACCACAGGTGTTTTACTATGAATTCATCTGTGAGAAGAAATGAGGAGAGTATAGGCAAGAAATGATAAAAACCAGGTATCCCATGGGACTGCAGCCTGTCTTCTTGTTGACCAGTATGCGTATACCAACACTCAGGCAGTTCTCAATTTGCTGGTCTCCTGATTTCTCTAAAAAGTGGCAGAATCTATTTTCCTCCTGATCAGAAATCTTCCCCTTCTCAAACATAATGATTGTTATAAATCTTTGTGACATTTAATTGTATTCTTTTTTTATAATTCCATTTACTCCTTTATTTTTTTGAAAGTTATTGTAAAATCAATTACTGTTTTTAGTGGTTACCAAAAATGCACATGTAAAATCTAAAACTAATCATTGCATGTACCCTCTTCACAAATAAAAAGGACCTTAGGAACTATGCAGCTAACATTATCCTCTTGTATCTCACATGTTATTTTGTCCAACAGTTTAGCTCCATTTTTTAATCTCTCAAATTAGTTATTATTTTAAACAGTCACAATTTTTTGTTCAGATAGTCCCATAGGTTTGTCATTTTTTCTCCTTCATTGTTCTTTCTTGTATCTCAGTTCTTCCTCATAGAGAATATCTTGTAGGTCTGTTAGGGAGGTGTACTGGTAAACTTTCTCCATTTTCGCTTGTCTCAAAATGTCTTTATCTTACCCATGTTCTTGAAAGATATTTGCATATACAATTCTAAGTGGATGGTTAATTTCTCTCAGCATTTTGAAGATAACAGTACACTCTGTTTTGGCTTCCATTGTTGCTATTGATAAGTCTGCTATTATTCATTTGTTGGTAATAGGTCCTTTATCTCCGGATCTTTCCAAGATCTTTGTCTTTGGATTTCACCAATTTCAGTATGCTTTTCCTACAGGTCAGAATCAGGATTCAACTGCAGATAATATCTCCATTTAGACCAGAAAATAATTTAATACTTTCAAGTCCAACAGAAATGCTGAATGAGCAAGATTTAGGTCCTCCAGAATGACTTATGAACACTATCATAGAATTATCTTGCCAAAGGAACTTTTCTCTTTTTCACATTTAGTAAGCTGAAGAATTGGGAAGCTTCTGGACCAACTGTTGCATCCAGCATCATCCCATCTTAGCTATAATTCACAGGTCAGGAAGCTGCCGTCACACCTGTTTGCTACAGAGCCATGACGCATATCCTAGATCCATACCAGTAAATGGAGGCCTTATAGACTACCACTTCTCTCCTCCACTTAACTTGGTTCTGAATTCAAGTCTCATGTGAATATACATGTGATTGGCAGAACCTGAATGTATCTGGAACATTTCCGTGTAACAATATAAACAGATCAAAGTACTAATGTGAAGACCAACATTCCATACATGAGCTGCTGAAATAGAGGTTCCTTTACCTTAAGGTAAACTGTGGTGACTATTAAACTGAAGAGAACTAATGTAAAAAGCAGGTGATAGTTTACTGAGTTCTGCATCTTAAAACACTCAAACATGCAGTACCCAAATATACAACAGCTGTAAATCATTGGGAGTTCATCCAATAGATTTCTCACAGTTCTGGAGGTTAGGAAGTCCAAAATCACAGTGCTGGCAGATTTGGTTCTTTGTGAGGGCCCTCTTCTTGGCTTACAGATGGCCACTTTCTTGCTGTATCTTCACATGCTGGAGAAAGAGCTAATTGTATTCTTGTGTAGTCCTGGGGAAGAGGTTTGGTCAGCTTTTCCTTTTATTTTGATTCTTGGTTCTTGATACACCCTTGTACAGAAGAGTGTCTGTATTATCCCTGTAGCTGGGCTGCGAAGACACAGGGGAGAAAGTGGAGACAGAGAGAGACTAGCTGACTTCCTTCCTAGTGCGCTTGTTTCTCATTATGAAATTACCATGTATTTTATATAAGAAGAGGAGGGGTAATGCAATTAAAAACACATGTGACCATCCTTCAACTCATTCTAGAATTAACAACAGTTGACATTTTGCTATAACTGCTTTGAGTCTTTTTTATAAAGTGGCAAAATAATATGCATATGGGAGACACCTCTTTTATATCCCCCTCAGACCTTGTTCTCCCTATTCTAGAGACAGCACCATAGAATGTGGGGGTATCCCCCATGCACAGTCTTGTATGTGTGTCCATACACATCTATAGGATGAAAGGCATTAAGCGTAATATTTATCAATTTGGAAATGGGAAAACAAATCATGATGTAATGATACAGTGGAATAGTCTCAGCTAATTAAAATTAATGGAGCTGTACTAAATACATCAACATTAATAAAAAATACATTACGAAAGGATGGAAATTGTAGATGATGTGTATAATACATTTTAGTTTATATAAGGCTTTCAAAATGCAAAACAATGCAATTGTTTATGGAACAATAATAGTAATATAGTGAAAGTTTCAGGTAAATACATATACGAAGTTCGTCTAGTGGTTTTCTTGGAGAAGGTAAAGAATCAAGATTGTTCAAATACCTGATGTGGGTGCTTTACACATATTATTTATTACAATAAAAACACCTACAAAGAGAATAGTGAAATGTGTGAATTTAATAAATTTGACTGATGGATATCAAGCTCTTCATTGGTACTCTGTACTTTTGTTTAACTTGAATAATTCATAATGAAAATAAACATATCTGTGTAGGATCAAAAGTATTTGAAGTCTTATGCTATAGACTTGTTCTATACAAAATTTTTTCTCTTGTAGCTTCTCATTATTTGTGTTGATTCATATATCTGATTCTTTTTATTATTTCATTCATCTTAGTTGCCATACATTTCAGAATACGTGCATTCCAAATAATTATTGATCTCCTTCATGTTTTCTTCATTCCTTTTCTACATGATAAAGGCTCCTAGCTGGAGCTTCAGATCAGAAACTCTTCCCTGAAATTTAGTTTTCATCCAAGGATGTTCTCTCTTTCTATATTCTCTTTTTCAACTTGCCTCACTCCATTGCTTTCTTTTGAGAAGTGACACATGCCAAGAAGTGTTGTTCATGGCAGAAAAGAAAAACACAATAGGAAGTGTCAGTATGAGGGTCTCCTATGCTGAATGCTGTGTTAGGTACTTTTCCTCCATTCATTTATCATCATTGCAACATCTTCATGAATTTTTATGACAGTTCCCATTTTACCAATGAGGACGTCTGGTTTTTAAACTTATAAACAAAAATTGTTGAAAAACAATTGAACAATTTTCCTCATTCACAAAGCAAGTGCTTGTTTGGATTAAACCCAGAATGTTTGAATACAAGTAATACACCAAATGAGAAAGGCTGTCATAGCCATGTCTTCTCCCCCTTGAGAACAAGGGCCACTGCTTTACAGAGACAATCCTATTAGGACACTCACTTATCTAAGTGTCAGGTAAGTCTCTCTTATCTTGTAAGTTTCTGTCTTCCAATTAAAGCAGCTTTCATCTGTTTTCTTAGGAGCTATGCATTTTATTATTTCTCTAATTTAGCTTTTTTTTTAAAGTGATATCCCGCCTATCATCTTAGGGGAAGAAATTCCATCAGGATGAGACAGAGGATCTCATTGACATAGTTTTCCAGCATATCTTAGAATCCCTTACTAATTCAGTTGAGTAGTGTCTCCATGGGGGGGTCTTATGAACCTCAAGATTACAGGCGACATTTTCTAATATTCGTTCAGATACAGGGTAAACACTTAGATGGATGCTATACACCTGCACACAATACTTCAGGGGTAGAAGTGGACATACCTTGTTGGGAAATGAATAGATTTGGGGCATTGTTAAGGATAAAACGTTATAATTCTAAATGAAAATTATGAAATATAAGTGGTGATTTAGAAAGCTAATTCTGTACTATCCAGAGGATTAACAGAGATTAGTCACGTGAATCAATTCAGCAGTTAGATGATCTGATCTAAGACCTAGTCTTTGTCATGAATTAACCATGTACTTCATGTCTCACCTTATCAAACTTTTCCCACTTATACACAGAGTGATTGCATGATCCATCTCATCTGTAGTTTCACAGGCCCTTCAGGTGATTCTGAGGCATGCCAAGGTTTGAGGACTGTGCTCTCCAAGAGAAAATGGATAACTTCATTCTCTTCCTTCTGTTTGTTTGAGGCAAGAACATTTCTGAAGGAAACACCGTATCTTAGTCTTTGTTTCAGTCTCAGAGTGAGAGATGATGATAGAGGGAGAAATTAGCACAGGGAAAGATTTGAATATTTTCTTGGCTTCAAAATACAGACCATTTTATTCTTTATTTTAAGCACTGGTTCTCAGACATTAGCACGTATCAAATTCATCTGGATGGCTTGTTAAAACGTAGATTGCTGGTACCCACCCTAGAGTTGATCAGCAGTAAGTCTGGAGTAGTCCCACCATTGCTTATTTCTAGCAAGTTCCCGGTTTATGTTTCTGCTTCGTATCCAGGGACCATTTATTTTATATTGTTTTCACCTGATCTTTTCCATCAGATTCATCAACAACACGGAACCCAGAAATCACATAGATGTTTCAGAATTCCTCCCACTAGGATTGACAGATGATCCAGAACTGCAGCCCCTCCTTTTCATTCTGTTCCTGCCCATGCTCCTGGTCACCATCCTGGGAAATCTACTCCTCCTGAGTGTCATCTCTGGCTCTCACTTGCACACCCCCACATACTTCTTTCTCTCCAATATGTCTTTTAATGACATCTGTTTAAGCACAACTATGATACCTAAAATGCTGATGAACATCCAAGCAGAAAATCAGAGCATCACTTATGCAGGCTGCCTTACACAGATTTACTTTGTCTTGGTTTTGGCTAGTTTGGGGGAAAATTTTCTTCTTGCAATAATGGCCTATGACCACTATGTGGCATTTGTCACCCCCTGAGGTAAACAGTCATCATGAACTCCTGCTTCTGTGGACTGCTGATCCTATTCTCCATGTTTATTAGCATTGTGTATACCCTCCTCCACAGACTGACGGTGTTGCAGCTGACCTTCTGCACAAACTTGAATATCTCCCTCTTCTTTTGTGAAGTTGCTCAAGTCATCAAGCTTTCATGTTCTGATACCCTCATCAATAGCACCTGATATATTTTGCAACTAGTGTATTTGCTGGTATTCTTCTATGTGGAATTATTTTCTCTTATATTCAAATTGTCTCCTCTGTTTTGAGAATGCCATCAGTGGGTGGAAAGTATAAAGCTTTCTCCACCTGTGGGTCTCACCTCACAGTCGTGTCCTTATTCTATAGGACAGGTTTTTGGGTGTACATGAGTTCTGCTCTTGCTAACTCTTCCAGAAACACTGCAGTCGTTTCAATAATGTACACTGTTGTCCCTAAAATGCTGAACCACTTTATCTATATCCTGAGGAACAGGGACATGAAGGGAGCCTTGAGAAAACTCAGCAGAGTTTTCTCTGAGGAGCAGAACACTTTCTCTTCTTTGATTGTGTCACCTGCTTTGGACTGGGGATTCTAGAATGAATCAAAGTGACAGAAATACTGAGTTAGCCAGAAGGTCTGATTCTTGCACATCAACATCTTCCAAATGACTAGATAATATGATAAGTAAGTGAATTACAACTTGGGGTTAAAACCTCACTGGCTGTTTGTATAGCTCTGTGGTGTTTCAAAAATGAGTTCCATTCCCTAGCTCAGTGTCTTTGGTAGGGTCCTTAGAAGCTGACCTGAGGCAAGGATTATACTGATGCTGTTGGAAAGTCAGAAGAAGAAAAGTGGGAGAAGTTGAAAAGGTCAGGAGGAGGATCAATTAATTCTGGGTCATAGTAGAGACTTGGTTCTGTATGGTCTCTAGATTAGCACCACGTGAATTGCACCCCAGAGACAAGGTTATTGCAAACCTAACTAACAGCTGACATGGGCCTATGGTAAAAGATTAAAGTCAAAACATTATATATATATATATATATATATATATATATATATATCACATACTCTATATTTTCATACCTAAATGGATATCACAATTCCTGATGTCATCGATTTGATAGCAATGTCTTTGTTCATAACTAAGAAAAGAAGACTGGAATCCAACTCGAAAAGGGTGATGTGTCCACATTTGCGAAGAATTTGAAATACAGATAAGCAGACACAGATGGAGAAAAGTAGATGGTGTACACCTGGTCTCACAGAGTCAGGGAAGGAGCCATCCTGAATTCCTCCCTTCTAGACCCTTTGTCTTTAAGCGTTTTCATAACTCGGGGATCTTTGAATGTCTAGAGATAGACCGCGATCAGTCCGTGACCACCTCATTAAATCATCCTTCCTATGAAAAGAACTAGCTCACCTGAGCCTCCTTCCACAGCTCGTTCCTCTTGCCTGGCAGCCTGTTTCACTCAATCCCTCTGCCCTTCCAGTAGACAGATCTCCCAGATGGCAATTCAGAGGCAATATCAGGCATCATTTCACTGTGAAGCCAGCCAGGTAACCTAACATTACTTACTCAATGTTTGGAAATGAAAGCAGGTGTTGTAGTAAAGTTTCATCCAGGGGAAGGTGTGAAGAGATTACATTAGATGATCAGAACTAAGTCACCCATGGTCCTCCTGCCTAACTGTCTGTCATCTTCTTCACATGTTTCCTTGTACTTTGTACCAATACTCAGGCACCTCTCATTTACAAACCTCATTCTCACTCTACTATAACCAGGACAATTTTCCTCCTGTTTATAGATCTTCTTTTTCTAAAACAGTACAACTGTTACAAATTTCTCTGACATTTACTTGCAATCTTGTAGTGGTGGACGTCTGGATGTTTTGTAAAGTTCAATTTGTCTTCCCTTTCCTGGTTCTTAACATACCTATGTATTATCTCAGTTGCCTGCCTCTGAAGATCTGGGGATCCAGACAGAATCGTCAGCTGCCTTCCTAGTCTGTTTTTCTTTATAAAATTACTAAATGTTTTAAGTAATCAAAAAAGCAGAGATAGTGTAATATCTATAAAATGACTACCTGTTAACCTTTTCGGGAATTAGCAATAGATGACACTGCACTGTATCAGCTTCAGGGTTGTTATTTTTTTTAAGTAACAAAATATTTAACATACAGAGGCACTTATTTCTAATTTCTATTAGTCCTCATTTCATCCTAAGGTAGTGTTTTCCTCTGGTGATGCTTCATCATCCTCTTGGACAGGAAAACATTTGATTGTATTTTCAATCTATCTTTTCCCATAAGATTCATCAACAACATGGGGCACAGAAACAAAACAGAGCTTTCATGATTTCTTCTTATAGATGTGACAGAAGATCCAGAACTGAAGCCTCTCCTCTTCATTCTGTTCCTGTTGCTACACCTGGTCACTGTCCTGAGAAACCTACTCATCATCTTGAAATGTCACCTCTGATTCTCACCTGCACACTCCTGTGTACTTCTTGCTCTACAATCTGTTTATTAAAAGACATCTTTTTAAGCACAACCATGATCCCAAAGATGCTGAGGAACATCCAATCACAGAATCAGAGCATCATTTATACAGGCTGACATACACAGATTCACTTTGTCCTGGTTTTTACCAGCTTGGAAAATTTTATTCTTGCAGTAATTGCTTATGATTGCTATGTGGCCATTTGTCACCCAATGAGATACATGGTCATCATGAATTCTCACTTCTGGGAACTGCTGATTCTGTTCTCCCTGTTCATTAGCATTGTGGATGCCCTCCTTCCACAGTCTGATGGTGTTGCAGCTGACCTTCTGCACAAACCTGGAAATCCCCCTCTTCTTATGTGAGGTTGTTCAGGTTATCAAACTTACGTGTTTTGATACCCTCATCAATAACATCCTGCTATATCTTTCAAGTAGTGTTTTTGGTGTTATTCCTGTTTGTGGAATCATTTTTTCTTCTCAAATAGTCTCCTCTGTTGTGAGAATGCCTTAAGTGCATGGAAAGCATCAAGCTTTTTCCACCTGTGGGTCTCCTCTCAGTTGTACCCTTGTTCTATGGGACAAGGGTGGGGGTGTACATTAGTTGTGCTCTTACTAACGTTTCCAGAAACACTGTAGTGGCTTCAGTGATGTACACTGCTGTCCCTCGAATGCAGAACCCCTTCATCTGTAGCATGAGGAACAGAGGCGTGAAAGGAGCCTTGAGAAAACTCATTGGTAAGATACTATTGTTTTGTCAGAAAAATATTGTTTAATTTCCACGTAGTTGTGTATTTTCCCCTTGTCCTTGTCTTATTTATTTCTAGCTTCATAACGTTGTGATCAGAAAGGACACTGTATGATTTCAACCTTCTATAGTTTATTGTGACTTTCTTGTCACATAACATATGATCTATCCTGGAGAATGTTCTATGTGTACTGGAGAAGACTGTGTCTTCTGCTCTTGTTAAATGGAGTGTTTATATATGTCGGTTAGGTTTTGTTCATTTATAGCATTTTTCAAGTTCTCTATTTCTTTTTCATCAATCCAGAGGTACTATCCATTGTTGAAAGTTTTGTATTGAAATCTGTAAGTATTATTGTAGAAATATATATTTATCACTCCACTTCTGTCATGTTTGCTTCATATATTTTAAGGTTTTGTTGTTTGGTGTATATGTTCACAATTGTTATAGTATTTTGATTATTGATCCTTTTGTCTCTGTCTATATGTTTATTTTCTATATATCTTTTTGTCTATTTTAACATTTTTTACTTAAATTTGCTTTTTCTAATATTATCTCTCTATCGGTAACTATTTGTGTGGAGTATATTTTCCATCCTATCATTTATAATCTATTTGTGTTGGTGGATTTACAGTGAGTACCTTGTAAACATCATATATCCACACTATGTATCATTTATCTCTCTTACAATCTCTGCCTTTAGGTTAGAGATTTTTATCCACTTACTTTTAAGTCTTACTGATAAGGAGATACTTAATTCTTTCACTTAAAAGTTTATTTTCTGTATGTCTAATACTTACTTTTTGTTCTTCATTTCTTCCTCTACTGCTGTTTTTCTTTCTAGTTGATCGTTTGTTTTGAAGATTATGGATTTTGTTCTCATTTCCTTTGTGATACATCCAGATAATTTTCTTTGTGGTTACCACGGACGCTCAATTTATCATTCTAAATTTATAACAATCTAGAGTGAATTCATACACTTTTACTGCAACAGCATGCAAAACCCCTGCTCTTATATGACTCTATGCTTTCTCATTCATGTTGATGCTGTCGCAAATGAAATCGTTATACATTGCTGCCAATAGCATAGATTTTAAAATGTTTTACATTTGTTTTCCAAATCTAGTAGGAAATAAAAAGTGAAGTTTTAAACCCAAAATACAATACCTGCTTTTGGGTCCAGCCCTGTGGCCTAGTGGTTCAGTTCAGCATGCTCCACTTCAGTGGCCCAGGTTCACATTGAATTTCTGTCTGAAGTCCTTTCATTTCAACCTGAAGGAATCTTTTAGATATTTTCATGGAGCAAGCTCAGTGTTACTGACCGCTTTCAGCTTTGTTTATGTGGCAATGTTTTATTTCTCCTTCAGCTTTGGAAGGAAATTTTTTTCAGATAAAAAATTCTTGGTTGAAAATTGTTTTTTCTCTCAGCATTTTAAATATGTCATCTTACTGTCCTCTCACCTCCAAGGTTCATATGAGAAATTGGTTGTTAATCTTATTGGGGATCTCTTGTATGTGATGGGATGATTTTCTCTTAAGTTCTTGTATATGGCGAGCTCCTTTCAAGATTCTCTCTTTCCCTTTGTCTTTTTCAGTTTGATGATAATGTGTCTTAGTGTTAGTATCTTTGATTTATCCTCCTTAGAGTTCATGGAGCTTCATATTTTTGTTCGTTCATGTCTTTCACTATATTTGGTAAATTTTTGACCATTATTCCTTCAAATATTCTTTCTTTCTCTTTCTCTTCTCCATCTTGGACTCCCATAATGCAGGTTTTTTTACGTGGTGGGGTCCCATAGGTCCCTTAGGGTCTGCACACGTTCTTTCATTCATTTTTATTTCTTCTCCATAGACTCAATATTATAATGTGGTTGCTCTATACATCAGAATCCCCCTCAGAGTTTTACTTTGAAAACAATTGTTGAAGTTGTAGTAGCCTATGTGTTTAATGACTTTGTTAACATATATTTTCAAAGACTGAAATTCTTGTTGTATGTGGTCATCAAAATCGATTTTCTTCAGCTTTGTTCAGCTAGTGCTTTGGTAGCTTTCCTGAATGACAGGAGTGATAATAAACAAATAAAGAAGTAACACACTTCTCATATACTACAGATCTATGCTACAGCACTGTTTCAACCCAAATTCAGGTTTGCACTGAGCCTGAGATCAACATGAAAATTTAATATCTTCCCTGGTCTTTTCCGGGTATATGTCTTGCTATGGGCATTCATGTGGCTTTCTAAATACTTCCATGTACTGTGATACTTTTAAATGTCCTAATTTCCTAAAGAAAATTTCCCCTGTTTTTGCTTTGTTTTATCTGAACTAGTTTATGTTTTGACTTTAATCTTTTACCATAGGCACATGTCAGCTGTTAGTTAGGTTTGCATTGTTTTCAAACAATGTGCACTCATTTTACAGCCTGAGTTCTGAGTTAGGACAAACAGAAATGGGTGCTTTGTGTTAGTCCTTCAAATGGCTCTCAGATGGGTTAGAACAGACGCAGAGAATGAATTGAGAAAGACCTATTGTGCCGACTCTGAATCCATGGAGCAGGGTCTCTACTAAGAACACAGATTGTGACTAAGACTAAGACTACTGCCATGCCTGGAAGGGAGTGGGACAAGGGGAAATGAAAGTGCCACAAAGCTTTTCTACTGGTTTGAAGCTGCTTTTTTCTTGATTCAGCACTCACTTGGTTGCTGTAAATTTTGACTATTTTCAGGAGTCCTGACAAAATTAGTTATGGCAGTTTCTACGTGTTTTGCAAGGATTATTTGAGAGGAGAAGAGCTTCAAGCTACCTAATCTGCATTTTGCCACTTTGCTGAGGTTACATTTCCATGCACAGTCCACTTTGATTATAGGGAATATATTAGAAACTGCTGAATATAGTACATAGAAACAGAACACAATGAACAATCCATAGAGTTAAGCTTTAAAATACGCTTTTTAGGGCATATTTGCTATATTATCACTTGCATTTTCTAAGTAAGATATATATTTATCTATATTATAAAATATATTTTGAGCCTAAATATCCTTTCAATCTTCCTTAGATTGCTGTTATAAAGGATACGTTAGAATCTACCGTAGGAAAGAAAAGTAGAGTCAAATTACAGAAGGAAATTTTGTCATGTGTGAAAGGCACTTGAAGTGGATGCAAAGAGAAATAAGTGGATGGAAGAGAATTGCATGCTTTTGGCATCCCAAATGAGAAAATTTAATTTCTTTCTTCTCTGAGCTTTTAAGAATTTTTACTGTTTATAGATGAGAATGATAAAGAAATAGTTGACTTATGAGGAACTTTGGGTATTGAACCCCCAAGGCCACAGGAACTGAAAATAGTCTGCCTGAGGCCACCCTACTCGATAGCCCTCCTCAGGTGGCTAGGTGGCACACCTGAACCTCTTCCCAGGGGCCATGATTTTTCCACAACAGGCCAGCCCTTCACTCTATGTTTCCATTCTCCCTGATAGCAGGGCTTCCATGTATCTCCTTCAATATCAAAGAGAGAATGGAATGGCATTCCTTAGAGTTGGCACCCTAGTCATCTGAAGTTCCCTACTCTGTTTTCCGAACAGGGAGAGGCGTTTGTCGCTAGTTGTTCTGGGGTTGAGTGGGAACATGCTAAAGGTGACTTGATCTTATTCATCTGTGAAGTGCCTACCTAATTGTCCATCATCTGACATGCTATCTTGTACTTTGGGACAATACAAATCAATATGCTAATCTTTTACTCCGACCCTAAAGTTCTAGGCTCTTTTTCCATCCTCAGGAGGAATCTTCTCTTGCACAATTTTGTGGCATGCTTTAGAATTCTGTAAGTTGTTCCTTAATTTCTGGGCAGAGGATGAAGATGGATGACCGTATCTTTATTGTTGTGTGTCTGGTTTTTCAATTTCCTTTATTGGGATGACCATTGGTCTTGACCTTGGTACCTTTCTATGAATAGTCTAGTGTAGAAGATGGAGAAATAGACAAACAGCATTGGCTACATCCACAGTAAGGATATCTCTTTAGTAACTTACAAAATATATTAAAAGGCAGAATAAGACAAAATATCAGGACAAGTACTTTTGTATCGGTTTTCCAAATCAATAAATTTTGACATTTGCCAATTCTCTTCTTGAAGTTACAAAATAGCTTGTATAAAAACAACAGTCATTTTTATTTTACTCCATTTAGGTCCTTTCATTCCCGGAGGCAACCATAGTCTTGAATTTGTATCTCTTGGCATTGTTTTAAACTGTTTTTACACATACATATGTGTGTATGTGTATGCATGTGTGCACATTGTATATGAGTGTCACAATGTAAATGCCATTGCCTCAAAAAGAAATAAATTGTAATGTCGTAAGATAGGGGAATATAGCTAAGGAGTGGAAGTTAATGATGCTGAATGGAATGTGCCAAGGCTTCTCCCTCCCTTTGCTTCTATACAGAAGCAAGATTTACAGCGGGAGTTTCAGCACATGAATTCTTTCCTGAAACTTGCAGCTACCATACCAGGATTGTTCTTTCTTTCTCTCCTCTTCTTTAGTGTTGCCCCATCACTCATTATCTTCTCAACAATGAACCCTACCAGTTTGTGTAGTCATATTCATGCCATAAACAATTATAGGTGATATTAAGAAGGTCCCAAATGTCAAGCATCATGCTTGGTGAGATTGTCTATTTTTCTTCCTTGTAATAAGGAAGTAAGTTTTCATTATGGTTACCATTATACAAATGTTGAGTCAGAGAATTCTTACATAGTTGTGAAAATTTCCTTGTTCCCAAAGCATGTTCAGGAACATGGAATAAATTCAAATTTTCCTGAGTCCAAATTTAGACCAAATAATCTCTTGCAATATAGTTACTTGTTTTCACGACTCCATGCTTCACTCAGATTTTCTTACTGGGGAAGCAGACTTTTTGTATTGCCATTCATCTTTAAACTTCAAGCTCCTAATGAGCTATTCTACTTTAAAACATCATTAGAAAATTTTTACAAATCATTGTTTTATAGGAAAAATGGGAAATGTAGTGATACGCCCAGGACTGAGCCAATTAGGTCTTCCCTGTTTGGAAGGATCCAATACCAATATTCTCAAGGATCTCATCTTAACCCAGGAAATAGGAGTGTGCTGAAGTTGATGCAGTTGCATATCTTCTGAGTATCCTCAGGGGACAAATTGTGCAAATTGAAAAAGAATGTAGGGGGATCTGAAATTCCACGATTGGTATTTTAGTGCACTAATGATTTTATTTATTTAATTAATTATTATATTTTTAAATGTATTTTAAAACAACTTTAGGTATAATTGACATAAAAAAGCTGTACATACTGATGTATATAACTCGATGAGTTTGGGGATAAGTATCCACCTGTGAAACTATCACATCCATCAAGACCATAGACAAATCCATTACCTCCCAAAGTTTCCTCACATCATCTTTACTATTGTTGTTATTATTAGTAGTAGTAGTATTAGTAGTAGTGATCAGAACACTTAACATAAGATCTACCTTCTTAGAAAATTTTGAGTGTACGATATGGTATTGTTAGCTGTAGGCAATATGCTATCTGGTAGATTTCCTGAACTTATTTATCTTGCATAACTGAAACTGTACTCTTTGACCTTCTCCTCTCTATTTACCCTTCACCCAGCCCATGGCAAACACCATTTGACTTTATGCCTCTATGAACTGGACCATCCTAGATTCCAGATGCAATTGTGATCATACAATATTTGTCTTTGTGATTCTGGCCTATTATACTTAGCATAATGTTCTCTAGTTTCATCCAAGTTGTCAGGATTTACTTCTTTTTCTAAAGTTGAATAATATCCCATTGTATGCGTACTCCACATTTTCTTTATCCATGCATCCACTGATGGACATTTAGACTGTTCCACCTCTTGCCTATTGTTAACAATGCTGCAGTAAACACGGGAGTACAGGTATCTCTTTGAGATCCTGATTTCAATGCACTTGAATATATACTTAGAGGTAGGATTGCTGGTAATTCTGTTTTTAATTTTATGAGCTACCTCCATAGTGTTTTCCATAGTGGCTGTGCAAATTTACATTCCTGCCAGTAGTGTACCAGGCTTGCCTTTTCTCCACATTCTCTCCAACACTCACTATCTTTTTTTTTATATAGTAAGCATCCTAACATGTGTGAGATTATTTCATATTGTGTTGATTTGCATTTCACTGATGATGAGTGATGTTGAAACATTTTCATATACCTTGTTCATTTATATGTCTTTGGAGAAATGTCTATTCAGTTCCTATCCCCATTTTTAAATTTGATTGCTAATTTTTGATATTGAGTTGTATGAGTTTTTAAATATAATTTGGATATTAACTTCTGTCAGATGTATGGTTTGCAAATATTTCTCCCATTTGACAGGTTGTCTTCCATTTTTTGTTTTTTTTTACTGTGCAAGAGGTTTGTAGTACGAGGTAGTGCCACTTGTTTATTGTTTCTCTTGTGGCTTGCACTTTTGGTGGCATATTCAAAAATTCATTACCAAGGCCAATGTCAAGGAGATTTTACCTTATGTTTTCTTCTAGGAGTTTTATGATTTCAGATTTTTTGTTTAGGTGTTTAATCCAAAAATGTTTATTTTTTTTGTATTGTGTAAGAAATGCATCCAATTTTATTCTTTTGCATGTAGATATCCAGTTACCTAACACTATTTGTTGAAGAGACTATCCTTTCCCCATTGTGTATTCTTGAAGATCTTATCAAAGTTATTTGACCATATATGTGTGGGTTTCTTTCTGTGATTTCTACTCTATTCCACTGGTCTATGTGTCTGTTTTTATGCCAGTACTATACTGTTCTGATTATTATAACTTTGTAATATACTTTGATATCAGAAAATGGGATATCTCTAGTTTTTTTCTTCTTTGTCAAGATAGCTTTGACTGCTGGTGGTCTTTTATGAATCGATATGCCTTTAGGATTGTTTTTACTATTTCTTGTATAAATTGCATCGAGAAAGGTGTACGCCTGGCCTCAGAGTAAAGAAAGCAGTCATCTTGGGTTCCTCTGGAGTCTTGGTTTCTAAGGACGTTCACTGCCCTGGATCACAGTGACAATGAAGTTGCTTGGCTAATGAGAAGCTTTGGAAATTGAGCGTTCATTGGATACAGACATTGCAATCTGCCTGTAACCACTTCCTTCAACCATCCTTCCGCAGAAAAAAAATAGTACAGCTGAGTCTCCTCCCATATATGATCCTTTTTGCTCAGTGGCCCAGTACCTACTCAATTCCTTTGCATTTCCTGAGGACAGATCTCCCAGATGCTACATTCAGAGGCCATATCAAGCATTATTCTGCTGTGATGCCAAGCAGGTAACCTAACATTCTTTAGTCAATGTTTGGAAAGGAGAGCAGGTGTTTTACTGCAGATTCATCCAGGGTAAGCTGTAAAGAGACTACAAACATCAGATCATTGGAAGTACATCATCTGTGGTCCTCCTGCTTAACTGTTTGTATTCTTCTTCACGTGTTTTCTTGTACCTTTTCACCAATATGCGAGTAACCCTTATCTACTTGTACTCACTCTAAAATGGCCAATATCCTTTTCTTCCTGAGGAGAAATCTGTATCTTCTAAAACAGGGTGACTGTTATAAAATTGTATCACGTTTACTTGCATTCCTCTGGTGATAGGGTGCAAACATTTAGAAAACTTCACATATATTCCCTTCCTGATCCTTGACATATCTGTGTTATTTCTGGTGCATGGAACTGAGGTCTCAGGGGATCCAGATGGAATCTTCGAGAAGCGTCCCTAGTCTATATGTTTCTCTTATAAAATTGCCAAAATTTTAAATAATCAAGAGAGTATAGATAGTATAATTAAAAAAATGACCACCCTTAACCCCTTCCTGAATTAACGATTGTTGACACTATGCTATGTCAGTTTCAAGTCTTTTTAAAAGTCAACAATATCCTTACATAAGGCACCCTCTTGGCATTTGTATACATTCGTCTCTTTCCAATCCCAGATGGTGTTTGCCACTGGTGATGCTCCTGGTATTGGACAACAGATTTTATTGTGTTGTTACCTTATCTTTTCCATCATATTTGCCAAGAACATGAAATCCTAGAACCAAACAGATGTTTTAGAATTCTATTTTATGGAAGTGACCGATTTTCCAGAACTGAAGTCCCTTATCTTAAGCCTGTTCCTATCCATTTACTTGGTCACCATCATGGGAAAGTTGGTCATCATCTTGGCAACCATCTCTGACTCCAATATGTCTACCCTTATGTACTTCTTTCTCTCCAATCTGCCCTTTACTAACATCTGCTTAAGCACAACCATAATCCCAATGATGTTGCTGAACACCAATCACAAAATCAGAGTATCACTTATACAGGCTGCCCCATACGGGTTTTCTTTGTCCTGATTTTTGTTAACTCAGAAAATTTACTCCTTGTTCTTATGGCCTATGACCACTATATAGCCATTTGCCACCCGCTGAGGTACACGGTCCTCATGAACCTCTGCCTCTGTGGCCTGCTTATTCTACTCTCAGTGTTCATTAGCGTTTTAAATGCCCTGCTCCATAGTCTGATGGCTTTGCAACTGTCCTTCTGCACAGATGGGGATACCCCTCTCTTCCTGTGAAATAGCTCAGGTCATCAAGAGTGTTCTTATACTGTCATCAATAGCATCCTGGTTTCTTTTGAAGTTAGCATATTTCGTGGTATTCCTCCCCTTTGAATCATTTTCTTTTATACTCAAATTGCCTCCTCTATTTTTTTTAAAGATTTTATTTGTTTATTTATTTATTTTTCTTTTTTCTCCCCAAAGCCCCCCAGTACGTAGTTGTATATTCTTTGTTGTGGGTCCTTCTAGTTTTGGCATGTGGGACGCTGCCTCAGCGTGGTTTGATGAGCAGTGCCATGTCTGCGCCCAGGATTCGAACCAACGAAACACTGGGCCGCCTGCAGCAGAGCACATGATCTTAACCACTCGACCAGCCCCCTCCTCTATTTTGAATGCCATCAGTGGGTGGAAAATATAAAGCTTTTTGCACCTGTGGGTCTCACATCTCATTTGTGTCCTGATTCTATGGGACAGGTTTGGGAGTATTCATTAGTTCTGTATTTACACATTCTTCCAGGAAGATGGCACTACCTTTGGTGATATACAATGTGGTCACTCCCACGTTGAAGCCCTTCATCTATACAGCCTGAGGAACAGGGAAATGAAAGGAGCCTTGATAAAATCATTGGTAAGGTAACTTTTTTCAATGATTGTGTCATCTGTTTTGGGTTGATGTTTCTAGAATAATCAAAGTGAAAAGAATACTGGGTGAGTCAGAATGCCTGACTTCTCTTACTAGATTCTTCTAATATGACTAGATAGCATATTGGCCAAGTACATTTTAAATTGGAGTGGAAACTTAATCTGCACTTTATCTATCGCTGTGACGTTTGTTAAATGATTTCTAATCGCAGTTTCTGAGTCAGATTCCTGAAGAAGAGCCTGAGTCAGGGGTTCTTGTAATAGTGATTTTGGGAGAATGTTTTTAGAAAAATAGAAGTGGATAATGTGTAAAATGCAAGGAAAAGACTTAACCAAGGCTGTGGTGATTTTTAAAAACTACTTGTGCCTGATTCCATGGCTCACGCCATCAGAATTGCACTTCAGAGTTAGAACTACTGTGAGACTAGAGGGCTGATATTTCATACCTCAGTTCAGTAACTACTGATCTCACTCACTGGGAAACTGTATGCGTGTGGAGCAACATCAACATCCATTACACTTTATTTCATTTTGTGTAAAGTGGCATAATTAGATTATCTTAGTGTTTTGACGTGATAGGAGATTATTGACTTTATCAATCAGAAGACTTCTAGTTTTAATAAGAAAAAGAAATGCTGACTCTAATATGCTCAAAAAATAAAGAGAGTTATGAGGTGTTAGATGTTTTAACTAACTTTCTTGTGGTAATCAATACACACCATATATGTATTGGAAATCATCACATTGAACACCTTATATTTATACAGTTTTGTCAATTATACCTCAATAAATCTGGGAAAAAGTAGAGTGATCTTTCATTATAAGATCTTCAAAGGTAGGGAATACACAGGATCTGGGCAGTAAGGCTTCATTCATTCCACCATGTGGTGGATTCCTCCTAGGTCTGCTTCTCCTCATGGTGCAGATGGTTGCAACAGATGGGTCTGTCATATCCAGACATGATTTCTGGAAATAGAAAACTGACTGTCCTTCCATGAGCCTATTGTTAATAGAAGATCTTTGGTTAGTAGATCTTTCTATTGAGTCAATATATCTATGTCATCAATAAGAGTAGAATCATCAGCTCCTTCTGAATGCAATTCCTTTGTTGGAGAAAATTATCACTATGAGAAGTTTTAACTAACTCACCCTCTGGAAAGTAATTTCTGTTAAGAAGTCAATCCGTAACCGCTACAGACATTCACAACAATGCCTGGCACATAAAAATACTGAATGGAATTTAACTAATATCTATATACATATGTGCTCCATATCTTGCTGAAATTCACCAATCTAGTAAATTTTGCTCACACATATTGTTTTCACATTGGCTTCAACAATGGGTTTTATCTAATATTTTCACAATTATCAGCAGCCTTTTCTACCCCGAGTTACATAATCATGAATGGTTATTGTCTAGGAAGATCAAGGACGGGTAATATTTTCCTCATACTTTGTTTGCTATAATTCCTTCTTATTGATTTATTTGTAAGAATGTATCTGAGTTTTTACTTCCTTCTTGGTCACCTAATCTTGCTATATATCTCATTCATCTCTGCTGGTAGTACAAACAGACATGGTTGGGTCAAATTAATTGAATCACTGAACACTTAGAGGATTGGCTGCAGTCTTTGGGCTCTCTTGTAAAAGTTTTTAATGTTTCTTTATGAAGAAAACAGTTTTCCCATGGAGACAGACATTACTTTTAGAAGGAAATGTTGAATTTGAAACAGCAAAAGAGAAAATGAAAACTGGCAGGATTAGAGGGATCGCTTTTCTTAAAAGCAGAAAGAAGCAGGGTTATAAGACAGAATTATTTCTGTGAGTTGGTGGGTGAAATGATGGAATTCTCTCAGGAGAATGAAGAAAGTGTCCAGAGAACCTTCTGTTGTGGTCATCATGGAAGGGAGAGAGAGAGAGATGCATCGTGTTCAACACCACAACTTGAGGACAGTTCCCTTACTAGTGTTCTTTTGTCTTATAGTGCAGATTCCTGCATTGACTTCCACAGAACACTTGCAAAGGCTAGTCACCCAAGTCTTCTGTATATCAGGAAGTTTCTTGGACTTAACCCAAGAACTACAGATTTTCAGTCTCTGCATAGATGTTAAATGATTGACACTTTCAATAAACACTTTATGAGATTCTGCTCCACTTTGAAGTTTGAAATGCATGAGTTTAATATTAGAAGCCTATGGGAGAATGTATTTAGAATCTGAAATATGAACTTCTTTCCTAAGTTTTCTTGTTAAAATATATGCAATGTAGTGTATGAAATGTATCTAAAGTTCTTAAAGAGCAGTAACATAATAAAACACGTATAACTATTACCTGGGTGAGGAAATAAAGCAATGTCATCACCAGAGAATCCACTTGAAGTGCATTTCAGGGATATCAACTTCTTTCTCTCCAATGGCAAACGCTACATCGAGTTCATAATTCTGTGTGGTGTTCTTCTGCAAGATTGAATCCTATGAAACTGCCAGTATTTGATCCTACTTGCCCTCAGAAATGGACAATAGGATTCAACATAATTGTTTTATCACCCCATACGTATCCTTACTCTTTTAGTAAATTGTCTTAATTTGAAGAAGTAGAATATTAATTTACACATTCTGCGTCTTGATTGTTTTTACATCTTTGTGCTTTGAAGTTCAAAAGTGTTGTTGGTTTTAGCAGTAATTTATTTATTTTCAATGTTCTCTATTATTATATTATGTATGGTGACATTACAAGATAGGTATCCTTGCAAAGTTGAAAGATATTTTGGTTCATGGTTTTCTGAATTCATGAATACATAAATCTGATTAAATATTGTCAAACGTGTTTCCTGGCGGGAAGAAGAACATTTTATTCTTGAGATAAAATTATTGGGTATACAGTAGAACTTGTACTTTGGATACTTCCAAAGACTTTTCCTACATGGTTGAACCACTTTAAGCACCCACTAGAATTTCCTGGTGATCCAAATCATGATCAACTTATTTTCATTTATACTGTCAACCTAATGGGCATAAAAATTATTTTATTATTTGTCACTTCCTGTATGATTGAGATTGAGGGCTTTTTCACATATTTTGGGGCCATTTATTTTTACTCTTTCTTAAATATCTGTTTATGGTTTTCTATCATGCTGTTTATTTTTTCTTATTGAGTTCTTTATATAATCAGTATTTTAATCCTTGTTGGTGATATCCATTGCTAATTTCTTCTTTGTGCATGGCTTGCCTTTGCAAATCCTTTATAGTGTATCATGAATCAGCACAAGTGCTTGGTTTTAATATAGTTGAACTCAATATTTTCTATAATGCCTTGTGTTCAATAGGTCTTGTTCATTAAACCCTTACTTACGTGGATCTGAATAACTTGTAGTTTTGCTTTTTATATTTGAGGCATGAACCGACCTGGAATTTAGCTTTGCCTTTGGTGAGAGGTAGGAATCAAATTCATTTTTAAGTTCTGCACCTTTTAATTAATGGTCCATTCAGCCAATGCAATCCTGCTTCTCCAATAAATAAACTATTAATTTATGTACAGTCAGTAGGTAGCACAACAGAGCCACATCCCAGGAAAAATTGCTTTTGCACAGAGAACTAATGGTTCGCTCTGTCTTTCTGTATCCCTGAGTGCAAAGTTTGATTTTGAATCCTCAACATCTGGAGGAGAATTGAATGTCATTCCTTAGTATTGGCACCCAGATATCTAAAGTTCCCATATTTATTTTTTGAAAATAGTGAGAGGTCTTTGTCTATCAGTGAAAGTTGGACTGCTCAGTTTCTCCTTATTTTTCCATTCTTTTTTAAATCACAACTAGATGGGAGGTATTTCTGTTCTTTACCTGTAATACCTGGTAATGGCTGAGGCTGGGCAGAATGTGAAGAACCAAGTCAACTCCATAGGCTGCATCTGCAGTCAATTGGTGTCTCTGTTGATGTAGTTAATATTTTAAAGGGAAAAGCAGTACAGAGATTAGGACAGATTCCAGAATTTCCAAATGTGAACATTTTGCCATTAGAATTATCTTCTTAAATTACAAATAACATACATAAGGATGATATACACTTAATATTCTACTCCATTCTCCTGCTTTACTTCGCAGGCAAGCAGGCTTGAATATAGTTAGTTTCCACATGTTATTTTAAACTCGTTTTACACATATGTATATGTGTGTATATGTCTGTATATACATATATATGGTATACATACATATATATGCCACAGTTGAAACACCCATCAAATTGAGAAAACAAAATTAATTATGTCATAAGATGGTGAAATATGTAACATAGATAAATTTAATGAAACAGAGTAAAATGGCCCGGGAATGCTAAATCATGAAATATCTTGTTTTTATACACCAGTTTAAGGGTCAGCCCAGTAGCTTAGTGGTTAAGTTTACACACTCCACTTTGGCAGCCCGGGATTTGAGGTTTCAGATCCCAGGCATGGACCTACACACTGCTCATCAAGCTATGGTGTGGTGATGTCCGATGTACGAAATAGAGGAGGATTGGCACACAGGTTAGCTAAGGGCCAATCTTCCTTACCAAAAAATAAATTAATTAAATAAATAAAAACTTTTTTTAATGTTTTTAAATTATTATTTTTTTATTTTTTATTTTATTTTATTTTTATTTTTTTGAGGAAGATTAGCCCTGAGCTGACTACTGCCAATCCTCCTCCTTTTGCTGAGCAAGACTGGCCCTGAGCCAACATCCCTGCCCATCTCCCTCTACTTTATATGTGGGATGCCTACCACAGCATGGCGTGCCAAGCAGTGTCATGGTCCGCCCCCGGGATCCGAACCCGCGAACCCCAGGCCGCTGAAGGGGAACGTGATCATTTAACTGCTTCGCCACTGGGCCAGCCCAAAAACTAGTTTAAAATGGTGTTTGCAGTATATAAAGAATTAAAAGTCAGAAAAATAACATTGTTTATGAACAGCATTTTAGGGGAAGAAACAGTCTTCCTTGACACTTTTTGGGTCCCTGGCTGAGTCTGAAAATTAAACTGATCAAGACAGGTTAACAAGAGAAAAGCATACATGTTTATGTAAGTTTTATGTGACGTGGGAGCCTTCATAAGGAAATGAAGACCTGAAGAAACAGATAGCCATGCCTATTTTTATGCTAGGTTTGCTGAAGACTGGGCAGTCATGTGGAGAAATATTATATGTCAGACTATATGAGGTAAAGGTAGTATAAACTGGAGGAAACTTAGCAAGCCTTGTTTGTTAGGATTCTTCCCAGTGTCCCTTTGTTTTGGGAAGTAAGGAGTCCTTTTCCTCTGGGTATATGGAGGGCTCATGTGAAGGTTTGATGATCTGTTTCAGGGGGAAAGAGGGAGAGAAAATCAAAGTGATCTTCTTGCTTCTGCTGTTTTATCAAACTCCTTCAGCTTAAAAAATGCAATATGCCAAACTGCAGTATTTTGGGTAGCCTGTCCAGAAGCCCATCAGTATCACACTAAATATATTGAAAATGCAGAGAAATTATATATATCAAGTTCAGCGCATTGATTCCATCTTGGGAATGAAAAATGATCAAGAATGTGGAAAATGAAGCGAGGAGGAAGGAAGAACTTCAAATATACATGTGTTGTTTTATTTCTTTACAATACTTTCAAATACAGTATATTTTAATTTGATGGTGCTGAGTGGTAGATACTCAGGACTTTATTGTTTTTAGTGCAATTTCTGATATATTTGAATCTCATCATCAAAATGAAAATTTATGTTACATCTGTAGTTAAAACACTTAATTAAATTTCTCATAATATAGATATCTTGTTAGCCAAATTAATTTACTCTTTTGAGTTTTCATTATTTGTGTTGATACACTTAGGTTATTTATTCTAATTGTTATATATTTCATCACATGTCCACGCCAAATTGCCATTGATATCAGTGATATTCATTGGGGTTGTTCCCTCACTCAGCTTCTCTACATAAGCAAGACTCCCAGTGGGACTGTCAGCACATCCATTCTTTCTTGAAATTTACAGTTGTCACGCAAAAGATTTTCTTTCTCTTCTCTTCCTTCACCTTGTCTCACGCAACACTTTCCTCCCTATAGAAAATCATGCCAGGTGTTCCTGTCTTGTTCATGGAACAAAAAATAACTGGAACAAGCATTGAGAGGGTCTCAGATGTCAGTCATTGTGCTTGGTGAGTTTATTTATTCATTTATCATCCTTAGAGCATTCCCATAAGGATTTACAATGGTTCCTTATTGCACACCTGTGTATAATATAAGGCTTCTTGCACATTCGTTACAATTTACTTGTTCACAAAGCAAGTGCTGGAGCCTGGATTAAATTCAGATGTGTCTGAGTTAAAATCTTACCCCAAATGATTGCTGTTGCTGTGATGACTCCATGCTCAGGGCACAGCATTTCTCATTGGTGAAGCAAAATTTGCCTGGGGGCATTCAGCTCTAAATATTAGGATACTAATGAGCTGTTCACACCTTTGGAGTCTTTTTCTAAACCATTTGTTCATAAGAATAATGGGCAAATGCACCCAGTATGCACCCAGAAGTTAGCCAATCAACTCTTCCTGTTTTGGGCAATCAATGACCATATTCTTAGGTATCTTAGCTCAGGAAGCAGGATTATCATTGATTTAATCCTGGCTCATAAATACATATTCCTATAGGAACAAATACCCAAGGTACCCTGCCTTTTACAAAATTCAACGAGTAAAGACAGGAGAGGATCTGAATGTCATGATTGATTTTCAATTTTTATTTTTCTGATGTTATCTGCTAATTACACTACTGAGACAGATGTGCCAAACCTAGAAGGAATAGGGAATGGATCAAGATACAGAGTATCATGGGATTAATTATTTCCATAATATGCCATACAAACTTAAAAATAAAGGATGGGACGGGTCCCAGTGGGCTACCTCAGGAGGAAATAAGGAAAAGGAAAAATAGATCTAGAAGTAATAACCTATTAATGAGATTAATTATGACTCCAGTTAGTTTAAATTTTTAAATAGTATAATATCTTTTCCTGTTAGCTCTCAAACAAAAATGTGACTGGCAGCTAAATAGAAGAGAGTGTGCATGTGTTTTTCATACACTGCTGTGTGTGGTAGGAAACGCAAGAAAATTATAAAAATAAGGTTTCATTTTTCTAATCCAAATTGTCATGCTCATCTTAAGTAACAACTACTTCACACTTACTAGGTACTAGGGTCCCTGCTAAGCAATTAGTATAGATTAAAAATTTTTTAAATCTCACAAATACAAAAGCATTTGAAGTGTCCAGGTACACTTTGATCAATTTCCTTTTTTTTTCCCCAAGGCTGCTTTGACAATCTTCTCTCTTTCCTACAACTGAAACAATTCTCCTGTCAAGTAGTCTGCAGGTTTGTGTTGGCAGGTTGAGTTTTTCTCAGTTATGGTTTCTGCTTAGGACACAGTAACAAATTGTTGCTATTTACTTTAGTTTTTTTTTTTTCCCAAAAGTCCATGCATGCCACCCCTTCTCCACTTGTTGTGTTTTGGAGAAAAAAAATGCATTACTTATGATGTGAGAAAAATATTTTTATCTGTAAGTAATTGGGAGTAAAAGAGAGTCTCACCAACATAGTCATATATGTTATATAATGCATGCATGTTAAAGATCATAGTCATCACAGCATGGGGTTCAGGTAGCATATTCTAACCTTGACCTCAAGTCTTGAGTGTGAACCTGTTGGATGCTATCGCTCAATATCTCAATATCTATGTGATCAGAGGTGAAATCTAGAAAATCAGAGAAACCATGTGAGGCTTTATTCAGTTGGAAATTCTCAAAAGGCACAATGGAATCTGATTGACCCTTCAGGGCATCTAATTCTTTACTACTGAGAGATCATATCAGATAGTGGTATGAGGTCCACTCCAAAGTCTGGCAGCCCGATTTCAAACACCTTCACCACCTCTTACCAGAGTGTCGTGAATCCGTGTATCCATAACTTAAACTTATGTTACCTAAGTGACATCACTTAAATCGTTGAATGAGAAAAATATCAACTCATAGGTCTGTTGAGAGAATAAATTAGGTAATATAAGCAAAGTGCTGAGCTACAAGGCTAGCAAGAATCAGAGCTCTGTTAGTGGTGGTAGAAGGAGTTTATAAAAATGATTATTTTCATGATATAAGTTCTACTAATACTACTATTAATTACAAAAATTAGAGAAAGAATTTTGTGATAATAACCCAATTGATGGGACACTGAAATGAAAACAGTAATTTAAAGAACAGTCTTACATATACATTGGCAATGAAGTGGCTTAAGGGACTCAGGTGCTTGAAATACCTGCCAGCCCTCTCTGCAGGGCACTGATAATCTAGGTCACTATTTGCTCAGGAAGGGTGCTTGGTGTCTACACACTTTCAATTTTTTGGAAGAATTTCAAGAAGATTGCTGTTAGTTCTCCTTTAAATTTTGGTAGAATTCTCCAGTGATCCATCTGGGCTTCATCCCTAAAGAAAAATATTTTAAAGTATGTTTTAACGTGCAGCATCATCCCCATCTATTAAATTATGAATGAAATCTCACGAGATCTCCTAGATAACGTAGAAAATAAACACTAAGGCCTTTCAGTGGCATTGATTTTTATCATAACATAACTAAAAATAAAGAACCATAGTGCAACCCAAAGTCTCCCAATATGATGAGAATTACACCTTGAATCTATTGTGTGGAAATAGGGAAAAGTGTTTATCAAAGTTTAAAAGGAGAGTCTGAAATCTGTGTATATTGACCCCAATCACAATTGATCACAGAGATATTTCAGATTCTTCTGTGTAAAATATAGAGTGCAGAAACTAAGGTACAGGAAACAGTGACTCTAAAAATGAAATATCCCTAAGTGTTTGAATTTTATAATATCTTAGCTATATTTATAAATATATTATTTGTACCCCATTCATGAACTATGTTTTCACACTTAAACTTGGAAACAGGCTCCAAGAAACCATTAATCAGACAGAAATTCTTTTGTTTATAACTTTAAAAAGAGCAGTCTGGGATTCATTACAAAGGGAATATGTGTACATGTGTGCAAGGTATGTGAAATGGAGGGGGACCTGAACAGGTGGCAGAACTGGATCTTGTACACCTGGCCTAACAAGGTTGAGGATTAGCCATCATGAATTCCTCTCTTCCGTTGTCTTGGTCTTTAAGGATTTACAGTGCCCAGGGATCAGAATGACACAGAAAATATTTGTTTATATGAGCTCTGGATATCGATCCCCCAGGGATATAGAGACTGTAATGTGTCAGCCTGCAAGAACTTCATTAACAGCCCTTGCCGAGTCAGGAAGAATCACACCTGAGGTTCCATCCAGGGATGATCTTTCTTGGCCAGGAGCGCTTTGCCTCACTTGGTCTCTCTGCTCTTCCTGAAGACGTATCTTCAGTCTTAAATATTCAGGTGATATGTCAAGCATCAATCCACAGTGATGCCAGTCAGGTAACTTAAAGTCCCTTAGTTGATGCTTTGGTAATGAGGACAGATGTTTTACTACAAATTCATCTGTGGAAAGAAATGAGGAGAGAACATGCATGAAATGATCAGTACCAAGTGTCCCATGAGACTGCAGCCTATGTCTTCTTGTTGACGAGTTCCCAGGTATGTATGTACCAATACCCAGCCAACTCTCAGTTGGCTAGTCTCCTATTTTCCATAAAAAATGGCAGAACCTGTTGTCCTCCTGAGCAGGAATCTGCCCCTTCTCAAACGCGATCACTATTATAAAACCTTCTGACATTAACTTGAATTCTTCTGTGGCTACAGGGAAGGGATTTGGTCAGCTTTTCATTTCATTTCCATGTGTGGTTCTTGATAAATCATCTTACCTAAGAGTGTTTTCATTAGCCCTATAACTGGGCTGTGAGGACATTAGGGAGAAGGTGGAGACAGAGAGAGACTCAGTCAAGTGCCTTCCTACTACACTGTTTCTCTATAAAATTACCATGCATTTTTATATGAGAGCAGCTGAGGTAGTATAGTAAAGTAAAATATGACTATTCTTCATTCATTCCACAATTAACAAATGTTGACATTCTCCTATATCAGCTTCAGGTCTTTCTCATGAAGTAATAAAATAATATAAATACAGAAGAGACCTATTTTGTATCCCCCTCACTTCTTGTTTTCCCCTTCCTAGAGACAACGTCATCTAGAATGTAATGGTATCCCCCATGCATGGCTTTATATTGTATATAAACTCATAAACATATATTGGTTGAAAGGCATTAATCAAAGACTTAGTTTGGGAATGGAGAAATAAGTTGTTATATAACAATGTATTGGAATACTCTCTGTTAATTAAAATTAATGAAGTGGGACTAAGTATATCACACATTAATTAAAATTAAATTGCATAAAGATGAAAATTATAAGTGAAATATACAGTATGGTTTGGTATCTATAACACTCTCAAAATGCAAAACAATACAATTGTTTATGGAACAATAATATAAATTACAGTAAAAGTTACAGAGGAATAATGTACATGAAGTTCATATAGTGGTTCCCGTGGAGAGAGAAAAGAATCAAGATTGTTCAAATACTTGGTGTGAAGACTTCATTCCTACCTGTATGATTTATTGCAATAAAGATACCTAAATAAGAATAGTGAAATGCATGAATTTGATAAATTTGACTGATGAGTACCAAGCTCTTCATTGTTATTCTGTACTTTTGTTTTATGTGAATAATCCATAATAAAAATAAACCTATCTAGGTAGGATCAAAAATGTTAATAATTTTTCATTCTATAGACTTCTTTGCATACAAAATTTTTCCCCTGTAAATTTTCATTATTTGTGTTTATTCATATATATGATTTGGTTTGTTATTTGATTAATCTTAATTGCTATGTATTTCATCACATGTCTATGCCAAATGAATATTGATATCATTGACATTTCCTTCATTCCTTTTCTGAAAGGTTCCCAGCTGGAGTTTCAGCTCAGAAATTCTTCCCTGAAATTTGCAGTTACCATCTAGGGATGTTCTCTCTTTCTATCTTCTTTCCTCAACTTGCCATACTCCATTGTTTCTTCTGAGCAATGAAACGTTCCAGGAGCTGTTGTTCAAGGCAGACAAAAAACTGCAGTGGGAAATGTCAGTATGAGGGTCCTGAATGCCTAGTGTCATGCTGGATGATTTTTCTCCATTGATTCCTCATCATTGCAACATCCCTATTGTTTGTTATCACAGTTCCAATTACAGAAATGAGAATATCAGACTTTCCATACAGGTGAACAATGCCCCCCATTAACGAAGCAAGTGCTGGTCTATATTAAATTCAGAGTGCTTGCATCTAATATACCAAATGGTAAAGATTTTCACAGCCACTTCTTTTCCCACATTGAGAGACCACTTTACAGACGCTTGACTATCTTATAACTGTCTTATCTTGTAAGCCTCTGACTTTTAAGGACCAAGAATTGAAGCTACTTTTATCACTTTCTTAGGAGCATATGCATTTCATTCTTTCTCTCATTTAACTTCTTTTTAAAAAAATATGCCACCTATCATCCTAAGTGAAGAAATTCGCTTAGGATGAGACAGCGAATCTTATTGACAAAGTTTTAGAGCTTATCCATCACTAATGCACTTGAGTAGTGTTTCCATGGGAGAGTCTTATGAACTTCAAGTTTATAGGCAACATACTACAATGTTTGCTCAAGTACAGAGCATATACTCAGATAGATGCCGTGCATCTGACACACATTACCTCATGGTAGAAGTGGATATACCTAGCAGGTAAGTCAAAAGAATTAGGGCATTGATCAAAATGAATACATTACAGTTTTAACAGGGAATTATGAAACCTGAGTGAAGGTTTAGGAATGCTAATTCTGTACTATTAACAGGCTTTAACAGAGATTAATCAAGTGAGTCAATTCAGCAGTCAGATGATCTGACCTCAGACTTAGTCTTTGCCATGAACTAACCAAGTACTTCTCAAAGATGTAACCTCACCTTACATAAGTTTCTAATGGATAAATGGAGTGATAGTATGATCTGACTCATCTGTAATTTAACAAGCCTTTCAGATGATTTTGAGGCATGCAAAAGTTTGGGGACCATACTCTACTTGAGAGATTGTGTAACTTAATTCAGATCTTTCTGTTTGTTTGAGTGAAGAGACATTTCTGATGGAAACATCATATCTTATTCTTTGTTTCAGTCTCAGCACTTGGCAAAGGGTGGGAAACAGAGTAGGTAATCAATATAAATCAGAGCCAATAAAGGAAGCGGAGGGAAGAGTAAGAGTAAGAGATGATGAGGAAGGGAGAAATTAGCAGAAAGATTTGAATTTTCTCTTGGGTTCACAATATACATATAGTTATTTTCTTTTTATTTAAGCACTGGTTCTCAAGCTTTAGCACGTTTCAAATTCATTTGGAGGGCTTGCTAAAACAGATTGCTGGTCCTTACCTGAGAGTTTCTCAGTGTAAGTCTGAGTTAGTCAGAGTAAGTCTGGAGTGGTACCATCATTATTCCTTCTTAAAAAGTTCCCAGCTGATACTCTTGCTGTTTATTCCGGGACCATTCATTGTATTTTCTTTTCACCACATTTTTTCCATCAGATTCATCAACAAAATGGGACCCAGAAATCACACAGATGCTCCAGAATTCCTTTTACTGGGATTGACAGATGATCCAGAACTGCAGTCCCTCATCTTCTCCCTGTTCCTGTCAATGTACCTGGTCACCATCCTGGGGAATCTGCTCATTACCTGGGCTGTCAGCTCTGACTCACATCTTCACACCCCCATGTACTTCTTTCTCTCCAATCTCTCCTTTACTGACATCTGTATAAGCACAACCACAATCCCAAAGACGCTGGCGAATATAAAAGCACAAAATCAGAGCATCACTTATATAGGCTGCCTCACACAGATATGCTTTTTCCTGGTTTCTGCTGGCTTTGAAAATTTTCTTCTTGCAGTTATGGCCTATGATCGCTACGTAGCCATTTGTCATCCGCTGAAGTACATGGTCATCATGAACTCCCGCTTCTGTGGACTGCTGATTCTATTCTCCCTGTTCATTAGCTTTGGGAATTCCCTCCTCCACAGTCTGATGGTGTTGCAGCTGACCTTCTGCACAAACCTTGAAATACCTCTATTTTTCTGTGAAGTTGTTCAGGTCATCAAACTTTCGTGTTCTGATACCCTCATCAATAACATCCTGATATATTTTGCAACTAGCATATTTGGTGGTATTCCTGTGTGTGGAATCATTTTCTCTTATACTCAAATTGTCTCCTCTGTTTTGAGAATGCCATCCGTGGGTGGAAAGTATAAAGCTTTCTCCACCTGTGGGTCTCACCTCTCGGTTGTTTCCTTATTCTATGGGACAGGTTTGGGTGTGTACATTAGTTCTGCTCTTACTAACTCTTCTAGAAACACTGCAGTGGCTTCAATGATGTACACTGTTATCCCTCAAATGCTGAACCCCTTCATATATAGCCTGAGGAACAGGGAAATAAAGGTAGCCTTGAGAAAACTCATTGGTAAGATACCTTTGGTTTTTTAGGAGTTTGTGGTTTAATTTCCACTTATGTGTATTTTCCAGTTGTATTCTCTTATTGATTTCTAGTTTTATTATGTTGTCATCAGAAAAGACACTTTGTATGATTTCACTCTTTTTAAATTTATTGAGACTTGCTATATGGCCTTACATATGATCTATCCTGGAGAATGTTTCATGTATACTGGAGAAAAATGCATCTTCTGCTGTTGTTAAATGAAATGTTTGTATATGTTGTTAAGTTTTGTTTGTTTATGCCATTTTTCAAGTTCTCTATCTCTTTTGATCTATCCAGAGGTACTATCCTCTGTAGAAAGTTTTGTTTTGAAGTCTCTAAGAGTTATTGTAGAAATATATATTTCTCACTTCACTTCTGTCATGGTTGTCTCATGTATTTTGAGGTTTTGTTGTTTGGTGTCCATATGTTTATAGTTCTTATATCACCTTGATTATTCACCCTTTTATCTCTATATCTATCTATATTTTTATATCTATCTTTTTTGTCTATTTAAACAGTTTTGAACTAAAATCTATTTTTTATGATATCGACTCTGCTCCGGTAACTCTTTGTCTGAAGTACATTTTCCATGCTATCATTGATAATGTATTTGTGTTTGTGAATCTACAGTGTGTCTCTTGTAAATATCATATCTTCACATTCTGTTTCTTTCATCTCTCTTCCATCCTCTGGCTTTGGCTTGGAGAGTTTTATTCACTTACCCTTAAAATACTTATTGATATAGAGATTCTTGATTCTTTGATTTTCAAATTTATTTCTGTGTGTCTAAGAGTTGATTTTTGTTCTTCATTTCCTCCATTACTGCCTTATCTTCTTTTTTGTGAGTGTGAACATTTTTTATTTCATTCTCATTTCCTTTTTTGAATATATACAGATAATTTTCTTTGTGGTTAACGTGGGAATTTAATTTAACATGCCAAATTTATAATTTATATAGTTTGATTCATTCCAATTTTAGTTCAATTGCCTACAAAATCCCTGCTTTTTTATGGTCTGTCTTTTCTCCTTTATGTTCTTAGTGTCACAAATTAAATATTTTCTGCATTGCTGCCAATAGCATAGATTTAAAAAATTTTACATTTCTTTTTAAAATTCAATGGGGAATATAAAGTTGAATTGTAAACGAAAAATAAAATACTGTGTCCTTTACTTGCCTACACTTTTATCTTTACTAGAAACTTTCATTTTTTCATATAACATTAAATTAGTGTCTTTATATTTCAACCTGAAGGAATCTTTAAATATTTTCATTGACTAAACTGAGGGCTAATGAAATATTTCAACTTCGTTTATCTGGAATGTTTTATTTCTCTCTCATTTTTGAAGGGAAATTTTTTCAGATATAAAATTCCTGTCTGAGATTTTTTTCTTTCCACATTTTAAATGCATTATCTCACTGTCTTCTGGCTTTCGTGGTTCTGATGAGAAATAGTTTGTTGATCTTATTAAGAGTCCCTTTTGTATAATGAGTTGATTTTTCTCTTAAGTTTTCATATTTGACGAGCTCCCTTCAAGACTCTCTTGTTTTGGCTTTGTCAGTTTCATGATAATGTGTCTTAATGTTCGTATCCTTGAATTATCCTCCTTGGAGTTTCTTATTTTTGTCGGCTCATGTGTTTTACCATATTTGGGAAGTTTTTGATTATTATTCCCTCAGATACTATTTCCATCTCCTTCTCTTTCTCTTCTCCTTCTGGGACTCCCATAATTTTTATACATATATATATATATATATATTTTTCACTTCATGGTGTGCCTTTGGTCCCTTAGGATCTGCTCACTTTTCTGTATTCTTTTTTCTTTTCACTCCTCTGAGTCAATATTATAATGTGGTAGCTCTGTATACCATATTTTCAGCATATTTTCTAGAGTTTTGCTTTTTTGAAAAAATGTTGAAGGTATTAGTAGTCTATTTGTTTTGCGACTTTCCCAAAATGTATTCATAAGGACTGTGATTCTTGTGGTACGTGATCATTGAAAACTGTTCTTTAACTTTCTTTAGCTAGTGCTTTGATAGATTTCCTTGAGTGGCAAGAGTGATGCAAAAAAACCAAAACCAAAAACAAAAAAGGAAATAGCACACCTCTCTGTCTTTACAGATTGAATCTGTGCTTCAGTGCTCTTTCAACACTTAGTCAGGTTTGCACTGAGCCGAGAGATCAATATGAAACTTTAGGATCTTCTTCAGTCTTTTCTGAATATAGTCTTGCCATGGACATGCATGTAGCTTTCTAAATACCCCCATTTACTTGGCTGCTTTTAAATCTCCTAATTTGCTAAAGAAAATTTTCCTTGTTTTTTACTCTAGGACTTAGCTGGTTATTTTACGTTTTGGTCCTTTACCATAGGCATATGTAGGCCGTTAGTTTTGTTTTCAGTGTTTTTGAACAATGCCCCTACTTCACCGGTATGAGTTTTCAGTTAGGAAAAACAGAGATGAGTGCCTTGTTTCAGTCCTTTGGGTTGTTCCCAGACAGGTTAGAACAGACGTACAGAATGATTTAAGGAAAGACCTACTGCACCTCTGCTGAATCTGTGGACCAGAGTGTCAAACTGAGAACACAGGCTGTGACCATTTTAGTACTAAGACCACTGCCATGCCAGGGAGGGAGTGGAGCAAGGGCAAGTGAAAATGCCACAAGACTATTCTACTATTTTGAAGTTGATTTTTCTTGATTCAGCACTCACTTGGTTGCCATAAATTTGGAGTGTTTTCAGGAGTTCTGACAATTTTTGACAGTTTTTGTTTGTATTTTCAATGTTTCTTTGAGAGCTTTAAGCTACTTACTCTTTCATTTTGCTGAGAGTACTCTTCCATGCACTGTCCATTTTGATTACAGGGAATATAATGAACTTCTGAATATAATATGTAGAAACAGAATGCAATGAGCTATACATAGTGTTAGTCCTTAGAATATGCTTTTTACTGTGTTTTTGCTATATTATCACTTGTGTTTTATATGTAAGATATTATATATATTTATATAATATATATTCACATATATATATCCCTATAATAAACTACATTTTTGAACCTAAATGTCCTGTCAGTCTTCCTTTGATAGTTATTATAAAGGGTGCCTTTGAGTGTACCCAAGGAAAGAAGACTAGAATCCAATTACAGAAGGAATTTTTGTCCATGTGTGAAAGGCACTTGAAATGGATATGAACAGATAGGTAGATGGAAGAGAATTGCATACTTTTGGCATCTCTGGATGAAGGAATTAGCCAGTTTTAAGTTTTTCCTTCTCTGAGCTTTGCTTCTAATTAGTTTTCACTGCCCTGGGATCCGAATGGTAGCAAAAGAGTTTGACTAATTAGAAACTTTGGATATTGAACTCCCAAGGGACAGAGACTGCCAATAATCTGCCTGTGGCCACCCTACACAGTAGCCCTGCTCAGATAACTAGGCAGCACACCTGAGCCTCTTCCCAGGGACAATCACTTTTGCACAACAGCCTAACCCTAAACTCTATCTTTCCATGCTCTCTGAGAACAGGGCTCCCATCTGTCTAGTTTAATGTCAAAGTAAGAACTGAATGTTGTTCCTTAGGTTTGGCAGTCAGGTCATCTGAAGTTCTCTAGTCTGTTTTTCAAATAGAGAGAGGCATTTGTCTACCAGTCGTTCTGGGGTTGAGAGGTAACATACTAAAGATGACTTGATCTTATTCATTTATGAAGTGTCTGCCTAAGTGTCCATCATCTGACATATCTTCTTGTACTTTTGCAACAATATTAAACGGTCTGCTAATCTTCTACTCTGACACTAAAATTCTAGGGTTTTTTCCAACCTCAGGAAAAATCCTCCCTTGAAAAATGTTGTGGAGTGTTCCCGAATTTTCTAAAGTATTCCTTAATTTCTGGACAGGGGATTGAGATGAATGGTCATCTTATATTTATCATTCTGTGCCTGGTTCTTTGGGTTCCTTTTTAAGGAAGCCCCTGGTACCTTTCCATGAGAACTCTGACAGAAGGGATGAAGAACTAGGCAAATCCTATAGGCCACATCCACAGTACTGATATCTCTTTAGTAACTTATGACATATTTTGAAAGGCAGAATAACACAGAATATCACGACAAGTACTCATGGATCTGTGTCCCGAATTAGTATATGGTGACATTTGCCATAATAATTCTCTTCTTTAAGTAACAAAATAGTTTGTATAGAGATGACATTCATTTTTGTTTTCCTCCATTTATTTTCTTCCATTCCCAGAGGCAACTACGTTCTTGAGTTTTTGAGTTCCTTGGTATTGTTTTAAGTTGTTTGTATGCACGCATATGTGTGTGCGTTTGTGTGTGCATGTCTGTATATGCATATGTGTCACAATGAAAATGCCCATTCCTTTGAGAAGAAATAAATTGTTGTAAGACAAGGGAATAGAGCAAAGGAGTGGAAGTTAATGAACCAGAATGGAATGTACCAAGGCTTGCTTCCTCCCTCTACTTCTATACTTGAGCAAGATTTACAGTGGAAATGTCAGCGAATGAATTCTTTCCTGAAACTTGCAGTTACCATGCCAGGATTATTTTTTCTTTCTCTCCTCTTCTTTCATCTTGTCCCACCCCTCACTCACTTCCCTATGATGAACCCTGCCAGTTTGTCCATTCATGGTCATGCCATTTACAAATCACTATAGGTGATATTAAGAAGTTCCCGTATGCCAAGGACTGTGCTTGGTGATATTGTCTATTTATTCTTATCCTTGTAATATCCCTTATAATGTTTCATAATGGTCCCAGCAAACAAATGTAGAGACAGAGACTTCTCATATAGTTTTGAAAATCTCCTTATTTCTGAAGCACCTGCTGGAACTTGGAATAAACTCACTTGTGGTAGAATCCAAATTTACACCAAATGATAGTGATCCATTCTGATAGAGTTACTTGTTTTCATAACTTCATGCTTGTTCATATTTTCTCATCTTGGAAGCAGAGTTTTTGTATTGCAATTCATCTTTAAACATTAACATCCCGATGAGCTATTCACCTTTAATATATCATTAGAGAATTTTTCCAAATCATTGTTTCATAAAGATAATAGGAAATACCCTCTCTATCTTTCTCTCTTCCCAGTCCCTGGTAAACACTTTTTTGACTCTATGCTTCCTGTGTTTTGACTACATTACATTCCACATACAAGTGAGATCATACAATATTTGTCTTTGTCCATCTGACTTATTATAGTTAGAATAAGGTCCTCCGGATTCAGCATGCTGTCACAATGTCAGGATTTACTTTTTCTCTAAGGCTGAATAATATACTGTTGTATGTATATTCCACAATTTCTTTATCCTTTCATCCATTGATGGATATTAAGATTAATTCCACATCTTGGCTATTGTTGATAATGCTGCAATAGACATAAGAGTACAGGTGTCTCTTTGAGATCTTGATTTCATTTCGCTTCAACATATACCCAGAAGTGGGACTGCTGGTAATTCTTCTTTTAAGTTTTTGAGGTACTTCAATAGTGTTTTATATAGTGGTTGTACAAATTTACATTCTTAAATTCCCATCAACAATGGAACAGGCTTCCCTTTTCTTCACATCCTCACCAACACTTGTTAACTTTTTTCTTTTTGAATAACATCCATCCTAACATATGTGAGGTGATTTCATATTGTGGTTTTAATTTACATTTCTCTGATGATTAGTGTTGTTAACACTTTTCATATACCTGTTGTCCACATGTATGTCTTCTTTGGAGAAATGCCTGTTTAGATTATTTGCTCATGTTTTAAATCAGGTTACTATTTTTTGATATTAAGTTGTATGAGTTCCTTATATATCCTGAATATTAACTCCTTATCCTAGGCATGCTCTGGCAATATTTATCCCACTTTATAGATTATCTTTTCATATTGTTGTTTATTTCCTTTTGCTGTGCAGAAGCCTTTTAGTATTATGTAGTTCCTCTTGTTTATTTTACTCTTTTGTTGCTTGTGCTTTTGGTGTCATAGTAAAAAATTCATTGCCAAGGTCAAAGTCATGGAGCTTTATTTATGTTTTCTTCTAAGAGTTTTGTCATTTATGATCTTATGTTTTACTCGATAATCCATTTGAGTTGGTTTTTTTGTGTGGTTTAAGATATGCATCCAAATTCATTCTTTTGCATGTGGATACCCAGTTTTTCTAACACCATTCATTGAAGAAACTATCCTTTCCCCAGTGTGTATTCTTAAAGCCCTTATCAAAGATTACTTGACCTTATATGTGTAAATTTATTTATAGGCACTCTATTTTGTTTTACTTGGGTGTCTGTTTTTACACTAGTACCATACTGTTTTGATTACTATAGTCTTGTACCATAATTTGATATCAGGAAGTTTGGTGTCTCCAGCTTTGTTCTCCTTGCTCAGGATGGGGTCTTTTATCATTCCATATGCCTTTTAGGGTTTTTATCTCTTTCTTTATAAATTGCATTATTAATAGTGTATACTACGCCTCAGAGTCAGGAAACCATCCACCTTGAATTCCTCTCCTTGGAGTCTTGGTCTTTAAGGATTTGCACTGCCTTGGATCACAGTGACAATAAAGTTTCTCAGCTGGTGAGGAGCTTTGGAAATTGAAACTCTAGGGATACAGAGATTCCCATCAACCTGTAACCACTGCCTTCAATAATCCTTCTGCAGTAAAGAAGTAACACAGCTGAGCCTCCTCCTATAGGTGATCCTTTTTCCCAGGAACCTAGTACCTCATTCAATCTCTTTGAATTTCCTGAGGACAGATCTCTCAGATGATACATTCAGAGGAGATGTCAAGCATCATTCTGCTGTGACACCAAACAGGTAATGTAATATTCCTTATTTGAATATTTGGAAATGAGGGCAGGTGTTTCACTACAGGTTCATCCAGGTGAAGCTGTGAAGAGTGTACTGGGGCTGGTCCTGGGGCTGAGTGGGTGAGTTCATGTGCTCTGCTTTGGCAGCCTGGGGTTTCGCTGGTTTGGATCCTGGGTGCAGACATGGAACTGCTCATCAAGGCATGCTCAGGTGGTGTCTCACATAGCACAACCAGAAGGACCTACAACTAGAATATTCAACTATTTACTGGGGGACTTTTGAGAGAAGAAGGAGAAGGAGAAGAAGTAGAAGAGGAAGGAGAAGGAGAAGAAGGAGAAGAAGGAGATTGGCAATGGATGTTAGCTCAGGTCCAATAAAAAAAAGAGTGTACTTATATTAGATGAATAGAACTAAGTCACCCATGATCCTCCTGTCTGTCATCTTCTTCACATGCTTCCTCGTACCTCTGCACTGATATGCAAGTACCTCTTATTTACTTAACTTGTACTAGTCTACTATGACCAGTACCTGACATTTCTTCCTGAGCAAAAATCAGTGTCTTCTAAAACAGGATGACTGCTATAAAATCCTCTCACATTCCTATGGTGGTAGGGTGCAGAAGGATTGGTAAACTTCACCTTTTTTTCCAATTTCTGGTCCTTGACATATATTTGTACTATTTGTGTTACATGGAACTGAGGTCTCATGGGATCCAGATGGAATCTTCAAGCTACTTCCCTATTCTACATTTTTATCTTATAAAATTACAAAAATTTTAAATAATCAGAATAGTATAGATAGTGTAACTAAAAAAAATGACCACTCACACATTAACTCCTTCCTGAATTAACCATGTTGACAACTTGGTATATCAGCTTCAGTTCCTTTTAAAAAGCAACCATGTGCTTACAGAAGGCACTGTGTTGGCAATTCCATACATTCATCCCCTTCTCTACTGAGATAGTGTTTGCTACTGGTGATGCTCCTGGTTTTGGCATTTGATGATTTGCCAGCAACATGAAATCAGAAACCAAACAGATAGTTTAGAGTTCCGTCTTATGAAAATATCAGATAATCCAGAACTGAAGTCCCTCATCTTCAGCCTCTTCCTGTCAGTTTACTTGGTCACTGTCCTAGAAATCTGCTCATCATCTCAGCTGTCATCACTAACTCCAATCTGCACACCTCACTTCTTTCTTGCTGATGTGTCCTTTACTAACATTGGTTTAAGCAACACCACAGACCCAAAGATGCCGCTGAACATAAAAACACAGAATCAGAGCATCACTTATACAGGCTGCCTCTCACAGGTCTGCTTTTTAGAAAATTTACTAATTTAGAAAATTTACTCCTTGTAGTTATGGTCTATGACAGCTATATAGTCATTTGCCAACCACTGAGGTATGTGGTCACCATGATTCCCCACTTTTGTGGCCAGCTGATTCTACTCTCAGTGTTGAATAACATTTTGAATGCCCTACTCCACAGTGTGATGGTGTTGCAACTGTCCTTCTATACAGACAGGAAAATCCCCCTCCATTTGTGTGAAATTTCTCTGGGCACCAAGATTGCCTGTTCTGATATCCTCATCAATATTGTCCTGGCTTATTTTGCAGTTAGCATATTTGGTAGTATTCCTCCCTCTGAAATCATTTTCTCATATACTCAAATTGCCTCTTCTATTTTGAGAATGCTATAAGTGGATAGAAAGCATAAGGTTTTTTCCATCTGTGGGTCTCAACCCTCACCTGTGTTCTTATTCTATGGGACAGGTTTGGGGGTGTACAATAGTTCTATATTTACATATTCTTCCAGGAAGACTGCAGTAGCTTCAGTGAAACACAATGTGGTTGCTCAAATATGAAACCCTTCACCTATAGCCTGAGGAATGGGGACATGAAAGGAGCCTTGAGAAAAATCATCCATAGGGTAGCTTCTTTGTAGTGATTGCATCATCTGCTTTGGTCTGATGTTTCTGCAATGATCATAATGAAAGGAATACTGGGCCAGCCAGAATGCTTGACTTTCATCACCAACTTCTAAAATGACCAGATAGCATAATGGCCAAGAGCATTTTAAATTGGCATGAAAACCTAATTTTAACTTTTCCTAGCTCTGTGATGTTTGTCAAGTGATGTCCAGTCTCTAATCTCAGTTCATAAGTCAGAATCCCTAAGATGGGAACCTGAGTCAGGGGTTCTTGTAATAGTGATTTTAGGAGAAATGTTTTTAGAAGAAGTGGATAAGGTGGATACATCAGTGAAAAAACTTAACCAAGGCTGTTGTGATTATTAGAGACTGCTTCTACCTGATCCCGTGGTTCAGACAATAAGAATTGCACTTCAGAGTTACTAATATTGTGAGGCAAGGAAGCTGATGTTTCATATCTCTGTTCAGTAGCCACTGAACTCAGTCACTGGGAAACTGTAACAGGGATGGACCTCGTCAACGTCCACTACACTTAATTTCATTTTGTATAAATAGGCATAATCAGTTTTTCTTAGTGGTTTGACATGAAAAGTGATAATTGCACTTTCTCAGTGAGGAGGACTTTGGTTGTAATAAAAAAAGAATTCTTGATTCTAATTTACTCAAACAATAAAGAGAGTTATGAGGTGATGTGTTAACTAACTTTCTTGTGGTAATGAATGCACGATATATATGTATGTCAAATAACCACATTAAACACCTTAAATTTATAAATTTCTTCAATTGTATCTCATCAAATGTGTAAAAGAGCAGGGTTATCTTTCATTGTGAGAGCTTCAGTGGTAAGAAATATACATGAAGTAGACAGTCAGGCTTCATTCATTCCTTCATGTGGTGCCTCAAATCTGCATTTGTTTTTTTTTTTCATGGTCCAGATGGTTGCACAGATGTAACTGTCATATCCAAACATGATCTCTGGAAACAGAAAACTGACTGTTCTGCCCTGGGACAATTGTTAATAGAATATCTGTTGTTAATAGATCATTCTATGGAGTCAATCTGTCTGTCTCATCACTAAGAGTAGAATCATCACCTTCTGAATGTAATTCCTTCGTTGGGGAAAATTATTACTATGAAAGGCTTTGAGTAACTCACCCTCCAGTATGTAATTCCTGTTAAGAATTCAACCACATACCCACTACAGACATTTGCAACAACCCCTGGAAGATAAAAATCTCATTAAATATAACTAGTATCAATATTACATGTGTTCCATATCTTGCTAATATTCATTAATCTTTTAAATTTCTTGCTCTCACTTATTTTTTTCACATTGTCTTCAACAATGAGATTTATTTACCACGTTTATAATATTTATTAGCTGCTTTTTCTGGTCTGAGAAATATTATCACATGATTTGTTATCATCTAGGAAGAGCAAAGATTGGTAATATTTTCCTTGTACTGTGTTTGCTCTGATTCCTTCTTATTGATTTATTTGTATGAATGTATTTGAGCTTTTATCTTTTTCCTTGGTCACCTCATCTTGCTGTGTTTTTCATTCATCTCTGCTGGAGTCCAAACAGAGCAGCATGGTTGTGTAAAATTAATTGAATCATTGGATTCTTAAGGGATTGGCTGCAGTCTTTAGGCTCTCCTGCAAAACTTTGCAATGCATCTCTATGAAAAAAAGAATTTTTCTTTGGAGATAGACTTTAATTTTAGAAAGAAATGTTGAGTGTGATACAGCCTGGGAGGATGAAAGCTGTCAGGATTACGGGAATCATTTTTCCAAACAGTAGAAAAAAGCAGGGCCATTAGTCAAAATCATTTCTGCGTGTTGGTGATTAACTAACTATGATGGAGAATCAAGAAATCAAGAAAGAATCCAGAAAGTGCCCAGAGAGCTTTCTGTTATGGTCATCATGGAAGGGAGAGAGAGCTAGGCATGATGTCCAGCATCGCAATTTGAGGACGGCTCCCTTATTGGTGTCATCATGTTTTGTAGTGCAGCGATTCCTGCATTGACTTCCACAGAACACTTGCAAAGATAAGTCAACTGAGGCTTTTGTACATCAGGAAATTTCTTGTACGTCACACAAGAACTACACATCTCGATCTATGCATAGACATTAAAGGATTCACGCTTTTTTTCAATTATTTTATTGAGGTCATAATGGTTTACAACATTGTGTAATTTCAGGTGTACATTATTATTTTTCAATTTCTGCATAGACTGGATCACACTCACCACCAACAGTCTAATAAGCAGTACACTCTTTGACATCTGTCTTAGAAGCATCTTTTCAACTACGATGTCTACTCAGGCAAGGGAAACAAAAGAAAAAATAAACAAATGGGGTTAAATCAGACTAAAAATCTTCTGCAAGGCATAGGAAGTCATGAACAAAATGAAAATACAACCTGCCAAGTGGGAGAAAATGTTTGCAAATCACATATTTGACAAGGGGTTAATTTCCAAAATATATAAATATCTCATAGAATTCAACAACCGAAAAACAAACCACCTGATCAAAAATAGTATAAGAAAAAAATATGGCCACCTTTCCCTTATTCCAGAAGTAAAAAATATTGACATTCTGCTATATCGGTTTCTGGTATTTTTTATAAAGTAAGAAAATAATGTGAATATACAAGACTCCTCCTTTGTATACCCCTCAATTTTTTGTTCTCCCTTTGCTAGAGACAACACCATCTAAAATGTGATGGTATACCTCTTGTATGGCTTAGATTGTATGTGTATTCATAAACATAAATGGGATGAAATGCATTAACCATAATACATATCAGTTTTGGAATGGAGAAATAAATCACGATGTAATGATGTAGTGGAATAGTTGCTGCTAATTAAAATTTATGAAGCAGGACTAAGTACATCAAGATAAGTCAAAGGATAAATTACTTAAAGTTGCCAACTGTAAATGACATTTACAGTATGGTTAGGTTTATATAAAGCTTAAAAATGCTAAACAACGCAATTGTTCATAGAATAGTAATGATTACAGTAAAAGTTTCAGGGGAATAATTTATATGAAATTCATGTAGTGGTTCCTGTGGGGAAGGAAAGGAATCTAGATTCTTTTCATGATACAGGCACTTCACATATGCCTGTATTATTAATTGCAATAAAAACACCTACAATGAAAATAGTGAAATGCATGAATTTGATAAATTTGACTGATGAGTATCAAGCTCTTCATTTTAATTTTTCTTGAATAATTAATAATGAAAATAAACATATTTATGTAGAATGAAAAATATTTGAAATTTTGTCATGCAGATGTATTTTTGTCATGCAAAATTATTTCTCCTGTAGCTTTCATTGTTTATGTCGATACATATATCTGATTGTTTTTATGATTTGACCTGTCTTAATTGCTATATATTTCATCATACGTCCATTTCAAATGAATATTTATATCATTGATGTTTTCTTCAGTTCTTCTTTTCTACATAATAAATGTTCCCAGGTGGAGTTTCAGCTCAGAAACTCTTCCCTGAAATTTGCAGTTATAATACAGGGACATTCTCAATCGTTTTTCCTCAACTTGTCCCACCCCATTGCTTTCTTCTGAGGAGGGAAACATACTAGAAGCTGTTGTTCATAGCAGACAAAAAAAAAAATCACAATAAGAAATATCAATACAAGAGTCCCAAATGCTGAGCGCTGTGCTGGATGCTTTCCCTTAATTTGTTTCTCATCATTGCAAAATCTCCATAAGTTTTTATGACAGTTCCCATTATACAAATGAAGACGTCAGGTTTTATGTATAGGTGAACAGTTTTCGCTCTTCACAAAGCAAGTCCTGGTCTGGATTAAAATCAGCCTGTTTGAGTCTAAGTAATACTCCCAATGATAAAGTCTGTCATGGCCACTTCTTTTTGTCCCATGAGCAGGAGGTCCACTCCTTTACAAAGACAATGCTAATAAGAACCACGATTATTTTGTAAGTATCATATAAGTCTCTGTTATCTTGCAAGTCCCTGTCTTCCAAGGACTGAAAATTGAATTTTTATTTGTCTCTTCTCTTAGAAAATTATGCATTTCATTCTTTCTCTCATTTAGCTTTTTTTTTTTTAATAATATGCCCCCATCACCTTAAGGGAAAAAATTTCCATTGGATGAGAAAAAGAATCTCACTAGCATAGTTTTCCAGCTTATCTTAGAATCCATTACTACTGAAGATGAGAAGTGTTTCCATGGGAGAGTCTTATGAACTTCAAGTCTAGAGGTAATATTTTCTAATCTTTACTCAGGTGGAGAGCGTGTACTTGGATGGGTGCTATGCTCCTGACCACAATACTTATTGGGTAGGGGTGGATAGACCTTACAGGAAAGTGAAGTGAGTTGTAGTATTGTCCACGATGAAATATTACAATTTTAGAGGGAAATTACAAAATCTGACTGACATTTTAGGATTGGTAATTCTGTCCTATCCAGAGGCATTAAAAGAAATTAGTCAAGTGAGTCAATTCAGAAGTCAGATGATCTGATCACAGACCCAGTCTTTGCCATGAACTAACCAGGTACTTCATGTCCTTGATGTAATCTCATGTTACCTAACATTTCCCATGCTTAAATGGAATGATTATCTGATGTAACCCACCTGTAAATTATCAAGCCCTCAGGTAATTCTGAAGTATGTAAAAGTTTGTGGACCATACTTTACAAGAGAGGTTAGATAACTTCTTTCTTGTTTTTCTGTTTGTTTGATGCAAGAAACATTTCTGAAGGAAACACCATGTCTTAATCTTTGTTTCAGTCTCAGGACTTGGCACAAAGTGGGTAATACAGTTGGTTGTCAATAGATATAGGGGTCAATAAAAAAAGTAGAGTGAAAAGGAAGAGTGAGAGGGGATGATGGAAGGAGAAATTAGCAGAGGGAAAGATTTGAATATTGTCTTGGGCTCACAATATACATAAAGTTTTCTTTTTTAGCAATGGTTCTCAAACTTAACATACATCAAGTTCATCTGTAGAGGTTGTTAAAATAGACTAGTGATATTCAACCCAGAGTTTATCAGCAGAAGTCTGGAGTGCTACCACCGTTATTCATTTCCAGCAAGTTCCCAGTTGACGCTTCTGCCGCTTATCCTGGGACCATTACTTTTATTTTCTTTTTACTCGATTTCTTCCCTCAGATTTGTCTACAACATGGAGCCCAAAAATCACACAGGTGCTCCAGAATTCCTTCTCCTGGGATTGACAGATAATGCAGAACTTCAGCCCCTCATCTTTAGCCTGTTCCTATTCATTTACCTGATCACCATCGTGGGAAATCTACTCATCATTCTGGCTTTCAGCTCTGACTCCAAAATCCACACTCCCATGTATTTCTTTCTCTCCAGTCTCTCCTTTAATGACATTTGTGTAAGCACAACCACGATCCCAAAGATGCTTGTGAACATACAAGCCCAGAATCAGAGCATCACTTATATAGGGTGCCTCACTCAGATTGGATTTTTCCTGGTTTTTGGTGTATTTGAGAATTTTCTCCTTGCGGTAATGGCCTATGACCGCTATGTGGCCATTTGTCACCCACTGGTCTACATGGTCATCATGAACCCTCGTCTCTGTGGCCTGCTGATTCTACTCTCTTTGCTTCTTAGCATTGTGGATGCCCTCCTCCTCATTCTGATGACGTTACAGCTGTCCTTATGCAAGGACCTGGAAATCCCTCACTTCTTCTGCGAACTTGCTCAGGTCCTCAAGCTTGCCTGTTCTGATACACTTATCAATAGCATTCTGATATATTTTATGGCTGTCCTATTTGGGGGTATTCCTCTCTCTGGGATCATTTTCTCTTATACTCAAATTGTCTCCTCTGTTTTGAGAATGCCATCAGTGGGTGGAAAGCTTAAAGCTTTTTCCACCTGTGGGTCTCACCTCTCAGTTGTGTCCTTGTTCTATGGGACAGCTTTTGGAGTATATATTAGTTCTGCAGTGACAAACTCTTCCAGGAAGACAACAGTGGCTTCAGTGATGTACACTGTTGTCCCTCAAATGCTGAACCCCTTCATCTACAGTCTGAGGAACAAGGATATGCAGGGAGCCTTGAGGAATTTCATCAGAAGAGGACCTTTGCTGTGATTGTGCCATCTACTTTGAACTGTGGATTATAGAATGAGTCAAAGTGACAGAAATCCTGGGTGAGGCAGAATGCCTGATTCTTCCATCTGCTATTTCTTCTAAATAAGTAGATATCATAATGGCTAAGAACCTATCAACCTCGCCTTGAATCATGACTTTGCTTTTTATCTGGTTCTGTGATGTTTAACAAGAGATTTCAATTCTCTAAACTCAGTTTATTTGCTCAGGTTCCTTAGAAGCAGAGACTGATGCAGGAATTCTAGTTTTAGTGTTGTTGTTGTGTGTGTGTGTGTGTATGTGTGACTTCAGTAGAAGGAAAGTTTTAGGAACTGGATAGGGCAGGGACAGGACTGAAATATGACTGTAGGCATATCTACAGGTTAGCTTCCACCTGATCCCATGGTAGGAACATGTTAATTGCTCCCCAAAGTTAGGCTTACAGTAGGGCAAGGGATTTGACCTTTCATTTCTCAATTTAGTAATTAGTGAGATCAGTCACTGGTGAACCGTATCTTTCTGAGACAGCATTAGCATCCACCATATTAAGTTTCATTGTCTATAAAATTGGCATAATTAGATTATCTCAGTGGTATGAGATGATTGTGATAATTAAATTCAACTGTGATAAACCCTTCAGTTCTAATAAGAAAAAACAAACTCCAAGTTCAGTATGACCAAACAATAAAGAGAGTTATCTTTCATTGCAGAGACTTCAGAGATAAGGAATGTACAGGAAGAGTAGAGATTCACTCATTTCTCCATGAAGAGGATTTGTCCTAGGATTGGTTCTTGTCAGGGTCACTAGGTGGTGGCAGCAAATGAAGATGTCATACTTGAATATGATACCCAGACACAGAAATCTTGCTATTCCTCTCTGGGTAAGTTGTTACTAGATGTTTCCATGGAGTGACCAGATGATGTCTCTGTAGTGAGTTCAATGTTGGCCCTCAAAACAATACATCCACACTCTAACCTTCCTAACTTGCGGGTATTAAGTTATGATAAAAGGATGATTGTACTAATTTGGAAAAGAATATTTTCAGAGGAGGAGTTTATTCCATATTATCTGGGTGGACCCTAAATGTAATCACATGTATGCTTTTAAGATAGACAGCTATGGAGAAGATACAGGGAAAAGGAGGAGGTAATGCCGCCGTGGAGTTAGAAATTGGATTGACTCAACCAGCATATGATTATTCTTGTCTTATGAGACTGTCATTAACTTAAGCCTCTGGTGCATCTCTCTATGACTCCAGTGTAGATATACACACAATTTACTGAATAAATTTGCTTCCTTTCACTGTATTAAAGCTTAAAATTAATGAATAAATCCTTGCCTTGTTCTTCTCATCATTGTGCTTCTGAGATTCAATCATGTTGTTGCTTTTAGCAGTTATTTTCAATGCTCTGTACTTTTTTGTCCTTCCTGATTTTTGTTACATATATATATATCTCACATATATATGTATGTATTTAATGATTTAATGTATATATTTAATGATTTCTTGAGGTTATATTGGCTTATAACATTGTGTAAATGTCAAGTGTGCATTATTATTTTTCATTTTCTCTATAGACTGCACCTTGTTCACCACAAATAGTCTAGGTTTTATCCATCACCATATGTATGAGCTCCTTTATTCTTTTCGCCCTCTCCCCTCCCACTTTCCCTTTGGTAACCACCAATCTGTTCTCCTTGTATATGTGATTCTTTTTTTATCTTCCACATATGAGTGAAATAATACATATTTGTCATTTTCTATCTGACTTCTTTTGCTAAGAATAATAGCCTCTAGGTCCATTTATGTCACAAATGCTCTCCATTTTTATATTATATATGGTGACATTAAAAATAGCAATATTTTGAATTTTTTAAAAAATATTTTAATCTTTTTGCACTTCATTGAGGTATAATTGACAGATAAAGCTGTATATTTAAACTGTACAATGTGATTATTTGCTACACATATCCATTGTGAGATGATTACCAAAATCAAATTAACACATTGATAACCTCACATAGTTACCATTTATTTTGGTTAGAATGCTTCAGATATACTCTCTTCACAAATTTCAAGTATATAATAGAGTATTATTAAGTATAGTCAATGTGCTGTAAATTAGATTGCCAGAACATAGTCATCTTATAACTGAAAGTTTGTACCCTTTGACCAATATCTCCCTATTCCCCTGACCCCCAGCACTTGGTAACAATCATTCTACTCTCTTTTTCTTTCTTTCATTTTTTTATAAGTGATTTTTCTTTTTTTCAAAGATTGGCACTTAAGCTAACGACTTTTGCCAATCTTCTTTTTTTTTTTTTCCTTCTTCTTCTCCCCAGAGTCCTCCACTACATAGTTGTATATTCTAGTTGTGAGTGCCTCTGGTCGTGCCATGTGGGATGCTGCCTCATCGTGGCCTGATGAGTGGTGCCACATCTGTACTCAGGACCTGAACCAGTGAAACCCTGGGCCACTGAAGCAATGTGCATGAACTTAACCACTTGACCACAAGGCTGGCCCCTCTACTCTCTTTTTCTCTGAGTTAGATTTTTTTTTTTAAGATTCCACATATAAGTGATACCATGCAGTATTTATCTTTCTCTGTTGGGCTTATTGCACTTAGCATAATGTCCTCCAAGTTCACTCATGTCATCAAAAATGACAGAACTTCTTTTTTTTCTGGCTAAACGATAGTATGTGACATATATGTAAGTAAATATATACACCAAATTTTCTTTATCAACTCATCCATCAATTGACACTTAGGTTGTTTCTATACCTTGGCTATTCTCAATAATGCTGCAATGAACACGTGAGGTCAGATATCACTTCAAGAAACTGATTTCATTCCCTTCACATATATACCCAGAAGTGGGATACAGGAGCCTATAGCAGTTCTACTTTTTAAGTTGAGGTATAATTGACATATAACATTATATTAGTTTCAATGTGTACCACATAATGATTCAATATCTGTATATATTTTGAAATGATCACCACAATGTCTAATTAACATCTCTGACCATACATAGTTACAAATTTTTTTCTTGTGATGAGAACTCTAAGATTTACCATCTTAGAACTTTCAAATATTCCATGCAATATTATTAACTACAGTCACCATACTGTATATTATATACCCATGATATTTATGTTATAACTGGAAGTTCGTGCCTTTTGACTCCCTTCACCCATTTCACTCACTCCCTTTTCCACCTCTGACAACCACTAACCTATTCTCTGTATCTAATGAGCTCATGTTTTTGTTTTGTTTTCCTTTTAGATTCCCCATATAAGTGATATCATACAGTATTTGTCTTTCTCTGTTTAACCTATTTCATTTAGCATAATGTCCTCAAGTTCCATGTATGTTGTTGCAAGTTGTAAGATTTTCTTCTTATTTATGGCTGAATAATATTCCATTGTATATATATGTGTGTGTGTGTGTGTGCATATATATATATATATATATATATATATATATATATATATATCACATTTTCTTTACCCATTCACCTAGTGATGGACACTCAGGTTGTTTCCATGTCCTGGATATTGTAAATAATGCTGCAATAACATGAGAGTACTGATATATCTTAAAAATAGTGACTTTATCTCCTTCAGATATATTCCCAGAAGTGGGATGATGGATCATATGGTAGTTCTATTTTTATATTTTTGAGGAACTTCATACTGTTTTCCATACTAACGGTATCAATTTACAATTCCACCAATAGTGTGCCAGAATCCCTTTTCTCCACATCCTTGCCAACACTTATCTCTTGTATTTTTGATTACAGCCATTCTAAAGGTATGAAGCGATATCTCATTGTCATTTTGATTTGCGTTTCCTGATGATTTGTGATGTCGATCATGTTTTTATGTACGTGTTGGTGATTTGTATGTATTTGACTTATGTCTATTCAGCTCCTCTGCCAATTTTTTAATCAAATTGTTTATTTACTTTTTTTTGCTATTGAGTTGTGTGAGTTTTTAAATATTTTGGGTATTAACCTGTATTAGATACGTGGTTTGCAATATCCCATTCCATAGTAGTCTCTTCATTTTGTTAATGGTTTCTTTTACCGTGCCAAATTTTTTATGTTTGATATAGACCCACTTATTAATTTAAAATGGTGGTTCTGTTGTTGCTTGTGCTTTTGGTGTCATGATTGTTGTTAAGATCCATTTCAAGGAGCTTGCGCTCTGTTTTCTTCTAGGAGTTTTAAGGCTTCAGGTCTTATGTTTAAGTCATTAATCGATTTCGATTTGATATTTGTGAGTAGTATAAGATAGTGTCCAATTTCATTTTTATGCGTGTGATTATGCAGGTTTTCCTACACCATTTATTGAAGAGACTATCATTTCTGAATATCTTTGGCTTCCTTGTCAAGTATATGTTGACTGTATATGTGAAGGTTTATTTCTATGCTCTTGATTCTGTTTCATTGGTCTATGTGTCTGATTTTATGCCAGTACCTCACAGTTTCCATTACTTTTTAGTAATGGAATAGTAATTTAGTAATTTTTTCCATAGCTTTTTAGTGTAGTTTGAAATAAGGAAGTCTGACAGCTCCATCAAAGGTGACCAGAAACCATTTCAGGCTTTCTGAGGAGGCTGGTCAGATCACAGAGACAGGCTGCTGAGAGGTCAACCCTTGGGAAACAGTTGGGAAAGTACACAGTCAAGTCCTTTCTAGGGAGAAAGTGGGAGCCTTGTGTTTTTGCATCCTCCTTCTGCTCTGAGCCCAGGGCAACAGCCATGCGAAGTGCTTACCTATCCATTTAAAAACTGCCTCTCTATTTTCTGTGGTACTAGAGGACTCACAAGTGCCAAGCTATGTTGGCTCTCAGAGCTAAATGTCTTGGGAGCCAGTCCCTCAGGTTTGGCAATAATGTTGGTGCCCTAAGTGTGTGGTCCAAGCCTTTCCTTCTCAGGGATAAGCTGGGAGCTTGAGAATGCCTCCTGGTTGTAATGCACTGTACCAGGGGTGGAGTTTATGGTGTAAATATGTATCATGTTTTCCTATCTTTGTGATGTAGGTATTTTCTCAGTCCCCTGATATATGAGTCACTCAATCAGTTTCTGGATTTCTGGAAGTGGGAATTGATTGGTGTGTGCCTACATAGTCAGTATGTTCCTGAGAGGAGGGAGGTCAGGAATCTCCTATGCTGCCATATTGCTGATGTCAGTCAGAATTCATTAATTAATTTTAAACTTCTGAAAGACCAATATTGGGGAAAATTCATTTAATATGTAGTATTGGGAAATGTAAATGAGTGATAAAAAGATGCATTAGAATCCTATGAAAATGGCAGTGTTGTAGGGCAAAATGATCAAATAATGACCATCAAATACTGACTGTATCAATCCACTATCTGTTTCCATGCTCACATTGCCTCTTCCTTTTCTCTGTGTCTCCTTCATTTCTATTTTATAAACATACATGTGATTATTATTAATTCCCAGGTTATCCAGGGTAAGTGCATTCTATGAAAAGATCCTTTTTCCAAATAAGTAACATTCATCTTTTCATCATACAAGTTAATCACAAATTAAAGGAATTAAAATATGGACATATTGTATTGAAGCGTGCCACCACTTAACCCATTACAAATGTCCTCTGCTTGACTCCACCAAAAGGCCTATGATCATCTGACCCAGAGAAAGACAGTTTTCTGTCTCTCACCATCATATTCAAGTATGACGCCTGTATTTGATGCCACCACCTAGTGAACCCAAGGAGAACCAGCCCTAGGCCTCAATTATGCAATAGAGGAATGAATGAGCCCTACTCTGCTGTTCTCATATATTCCCTACCTCTGAAGTCCTTGTAATGACACACAATTATCTTTATTGTTTGACCACATTAAAGATAGGATTTTAAAATTATTATTATTAATTGGAGGCTTCCTCACTGATGAAGTTCAAGTATCTTGCAATTATCTCAAATCACTGAGATGATATAGTTATGCCAATTTCGTAGGTAATGAAACTGAGTCTAGTGGGTGCCAATGTTACCTCAAAGACATATGATTTATGAATGACTGGTTTCAATAATCACTAAATTGGGGTATGAAAGGTGAGCTCCATGTGCCACTGTAAGCTTAACTTTGGGTTTCCAATGGTGTGTTTCTATCATGGGACCAGGTAGAAGCCAGCTCTAGATACGACAAGAATAATTCTTCCTGATTGCACCTTTTCCCTGCATTATTCATCTATTACACCTTTCTTTCCTCTAAGAGTCATCCACAAAAATGTTACTAAAACATTAATCACTGCTGCAGGCACTTGGTTTATATAGAACCCAAGAACATAGATTGAGTAAAGAATGAAAATAATTTTTTTTTATTAATGTTATGATAGATTACAACCTTGTGAGATTTCAGTTGTACATTTTTGTTAGTCATGTTGTGGGTACACCACTTCCCCCTTTGTGCCCTTCCCCCAGCCCCCCTTTTCCCTGGTAACCACCAATCAGATCTCCTTGTCAATATGTTAACTTCCACCTATGAGTGGAGTCATATAGAGTTCGTCTTTCTCTGACTGGCTTATTTCGCTTAACATAATACCCTTGAGGTCCATCCACGTTGCTGCGAATGGGCCAATTTTGTCTTGTTTTATGGCTGAGTAGTATTCCATTGTGTATATATACCATATCTTCTTTATCCAATCATCAGTTTCTGGGCATGTAGTTTGGTTCCACGTCTTGGCTATTGTAAATAATGCTGCGATGAACATAGGGGTGCAAGGGACTCTTGGGATTTCTGATTTCAGGTTCTTAGGATAGATACCCAGTAATGGGATGGCTGGGTCATAGGGTATTTCTATTTTTAGCTTTTTGAGAAATCTCCATACTGTTTTCCATAGTGCCTGTACCAGTTTGCATTCCCACCAACAGTGTGTGAGGGTTCCTTTTTCTCTACAACCTCTCCAACATTTGTCGCTCTTGGTTTTGGATGTTTTTGCCAATCTAACGGGTGTAAGGTGATATCTTAGTATGGTTTTCATTTGCATTTCCCTGATGATTAGCGATGATGAAGATCTTTTCATGTGTCTATTGGCCATATTTATATCTTCTTTTGAGAAATGTCTGTTCATGTCCTCTGCCCATTTTTTGATCGGGTTGTTTGTTTTTGTGTTGTTAAGCCATGAGAGTTCTTTGTATATTATGGAGATTAACCCTTTGTCGGATAAGTGGCTTGTAAATATTTTTTCCCAATTAGTGAGCTGTTTTTTTGTTTCAATCCTGTTTTCCCTTGCCTTGAAGAAGCTCTTTAGTCTGATGAAGTCCCATTTGTTTATTCTTTCTATTGTTTCCCTCAGCCAACCATTTGTTGAAGAGGCTTTCTTTTCTCCATTGTAGGCCCTCTGCTCCTTTGTCGAAGATTAGCTGTCCATAGATGTGTGGTTTTATCTCTGGGCTTTCAATTCTGTTCCATTGATCTGTGGACCTGTTTTTGTACCAGTACCATGCTGTTTTGATCACTGTAGCTTTGTAGTATGTTTTGAAATTGGGGATTGTGATTCCGCCGGCTTTGTTTTTCTTGCTCAGGATTGCTTTAGCAATTCGCAGTCTTTTGTTGCCCCATATGAATTTTAGGATTCTTTGTTCAATTTCTGTGAAGAATGTTCTTGGGATTCTGATTGGGATAGCACTGAATCTGTAGATTGCTTTAGGTAGTATGGACATTTTAACTATGTTTATTCTTCCAATCCATGTGCATGGAATGTCTTTCCATCTCTTTATGTCTTCGTCAATTTCTTTCAAGAAAGTCTTGTAGTTTTCATTGTATAGATCCTTCACTTCCTTGGTTAAGTTTATCCCAAGGTATTTTATTCTTTTCATTGCGATTGTGAATGGGACTGAGTTCTTGAGTTCTTTTTCTGTTAGTTCATTGTTAGTGTATAGAAATGCTACTGATTTATGTATGTTGATTTTATACCCTGCTACTTTGCTGTAGTTGTTGATTGTTTTTAATAGTTTTTCTATGGATTCTTTGGGGTTTTCTATGTATAAGATCATGTCGTCTGCAAACAGCGAGAGTTTTACTTCTTTGTTACCTGTTTGGATTCCTTTAATTTCTTTTTCCTGCCGAACTGCTCTGGCCAACACCTCCAGTACTATGTTGAATAGGAGTGGTGAAAGTGGGCACGCTTGTCTTGTTCCTGTCCTCAGAGGGATGGCTTTCAGTTTTTGTCCATTGAGTATGATGTTGGCTGTGGGTTTATCATATATGGCCTTTATTATGTTGAGGTACTTTCCTTCTATACCCATTTTATTGAGGGTTTTTATCATAAATGGGTGTTGGATCTTGTCGAATGCTTTCTCTGCATCTATTGAGATGATCATGTGGTTTTTGTTTTTCATTTTGTTGATGTAGTGTATCACGTTGATTGACTTGCGGATGTTGAACCATCCCTGTGTCCCTGGTATAAATCCCACTTGATCATGGTGTATAATCTTTTTGATGTATTGCTGTATTCGGTTTGCCAGAATTTTGTTGAGGATTTTTGCATCTATGTTCATCAGTGATATCGGCCTGTAGTTCTCCTTCTTTGTGTTGTCCTTGTCAGGTTTGGGGATCAGAGTGATGTTGGCTTCATAGAATGTGTTAGGGAGTACTCCATCTTCCTCAATTTTCTGGAATAGTTTGAGAAGGATAGGTATTAAATCTTCTTTGAATGTTTGGTAGAATTCTTCAGAGAAGCCGTCTGATCCTGGACTCTTATTTTTGGGCAGGTTTTTATTACTGTTTCTATTTCCTTACTTGTGATTGGCCTATTGAGATTCTCCATTTCTTCCTGATGCAGTTTGGGGAGGTTGTAGGAGTCTAGGAATTTGTCCACTTCTTCCAGGTTGTTCAATTTTTTTGGCATATAGTTTTCATAGTATTCTCTTATGATGCCTTGTATTTCTTTGGTATCTGTTGTGATTTCTCCTCTCTCATTACTAATTTTATTTATTTGAGATTTCTCTCTTCTTTTCTTGGTGAGTCTGGCTAAGGGTTTGTCGATTTTGTTAATTTTTTCGAAGAACCAACTCTTTGTTTCATTGATCCTTTCTACTGTCTTTTTTGTTTCAATATCATTTATTTCTGCTCTTATTTTTATTATTTCCGTCCTTCTACAGACTCTGGGCTTTGTTTGTTCTTCTTTTTCTACTTCTGTTAGGTGTCGTTTGAGGTTGCTTATGTGAGCTTTTTCTTGTTTAGTGAGGTGAGCCTGTATTGCAATGAATTTCCCTTAGGACTGCTTTTGCTGCATCCCAAATGATTTGGTATGTCGTGTTCTCATTTTCATTTGTCTCCAGATAATATTTGATTTCTTCTTTAATTTCTTCAATGATCCATTGTTTGTTCAGAAGTGTGTTGTTTAGTCTCCACATTTTTGCACCTTTCTCTGCTTTTTTCTTGTAGTTGATTTCTAGTTTCATAGCATTATGATCAGAAAAGATGCTTGAGATTATTTCAGCTCTCTTGTATTTCTTGATGTTTGCTTTGTTTCCCAAAATATGGTCAATTCTTGAGAATGTTCCTTGTGCACTTGAGAAAAATGTGTAACCTGCTGTTTTTGGATGAAATGTTCTATATATATCTATTAAGTCCATCTGGTCTAATTTTTCATTTAATTCTATTATTTCCTTGTTGATTTTTCTGTCTGGATGTTCTGTCCATTGGTGTTAATGGTGTGTTCATGTCCCCTACTATTATTGTATTGTTGTTGATGTCTTCTTTTAGTTCTGTTAAGAGTTGCTTTACAAATTTTGGTTCTCCTGTGTTGGGTGCGTATATATTTATAAGTGTTATGTCTTCTTGGTGGAGAGTCCCTTTTATCATTATATACTGTCCCTCTTTGTCTTTCTTTATCTGTTTTGCTTTGAAGTCTACCTGGTCTAATATTAGTATAGCAACACCTGCTTTCTTTTGTTCATTATTAGCTTGGAGTATTGTTCTCCATCCCTTCACTCTGAGTCTGTGTTTGTCTTTGGGGCTGAGGTGTGTTTCCTGGAGGCAGCATATTGTTGGGTCTTGTTCTTTGATCCATCCTGCCACTCTGTGTCTTTTGATTGGGGAGTTCAATCCATTTACATTTAGAGTGGTTATTGAGATATGGGGGCCTAGCGCTACCATTTTATGTCTTGTTTTCTGGTTTTCTTCAATTTCCTTTGTTTCTCGTCCCATGGTTTAATCTGTTCTGATGAAGAGCTGCTACTCTCTGTTGTCCTTCTACTTATCTCCTCTGCTCTTGGTTTTGTAGTCCCTTTCCTTTTTTGGATTTTTCAGGACTGAGGGTTTTCCTGAGGATTTCCTGAAGAGGAGGTTTTGTGGCAATGAACTCCCTTAATTTTTGTTTATCTGGGAAAGTTTTTATTTCTCCATCGTATTTGAAGGATATTTCCACTGGGTAGAGAATTCTTGGCTGTCGGTTTTTGTCCTTCAGATTTTTGAATATATCATTCCACTCTCTTCTAGCCTGTAAAGTTTCTGCTGAGAAATCTGCTGATAGCCTGATGGGGGTTCCTTTGTAGGTTAGTTTCTTTTGCCTGGCTGTCCTTAGTATTTTCTCCTTGTCGTTCACTTTTGCTAGCTTCACTACTATATGCCGTGGGGTTGGTCTTCTTGCATTGATAAAGTTTGGAGATCTATTGGCTTCTGTCACCTGAAGATCCATCTCTCTCACCAGATTTGGGAAGTTCTCTGCCATTATTTCTTTGAATGGGCTTTCTGCCCCTTTCTCCTTCTCTTCTCCCTCTGGTATACCTATAATCCTTACGTTGCATCTCCTAATTGTGTCTGATAATTCTCGGAGAGTTTCTTCATTTCCTTTTAGTCTTACTTCTCTCTCCTCCTCTGCCTGCAGCATTTCTATATTCCCATCTTCCAAATTGCTAATTCTTTCCTCCATATTATCGGCCCTACTGTTCAGTGCATCTAGATTTTTCTTAATCTGCTCTATTGTTTTCTTCATTTCCAGTATTTCTGTTTGGTTCTTCTTTATCGTATCAAACTCTTTTGTGACATAGCTCCTGAACTCGTTGAGTTGTCTAACTGAATTCTCTCAACTCATTGAGTATTTTAACGATGGCTGTTTTGAAGTCATCGTCATTTAGGTTATATATTTCATTTTCTTTGGGACTGTTTTCTGTGTATTTGTTATTTTCCTTCTGTTCTGGAGATTTAATGTATTTTTTCATATTACTTGATGTTGTAGATTTGTGCCTCCGCATAGAGATAGAGTTTAGTTGCTCCTTCCACTTGTTTCTGCTGGTGTGGTGGGGGAGCAGCTGTTTATACTGCACCCACCAGGAACCCTATCCGCAGTTGCTAACTGGGCCTGGGCCCCTCCTCATAGTCACAGTGGTCCTTTGGATTCCCTCTTCTGCCATGGGGGCTGTCATGGGGCGGCTTCAGGCTGCTGGTGCCTACTGTTGCAGCCCACCTAGACGTGCTCCCTCCTTGGGGTCTGCAATGGTGTTATGGGCTTCTCCAGCAGCCAGGGGTAGGATCACTTATATTTGCCACTCTGTCACTGTCGGCACCCACAAAATCTCACTTGTCCACTATGGGTCACAGCAGAGCTATTGGCATCTTCTACAGTCTGTGGTTAGCTCACCTAGCTATGCTACTTTTGTCCTGGTGTCTTCCAGCTTTGTGGCTGCCGGATGGGTGCTCTCTACTAGTGCTGTGCAGAGGCTTTCACTGAGGCTGCTGTGAGCCTGTAGGGTTTCCCCCTAGGCTATGGAGCCGGGTTGCTGGAACTCCACCCAGCCCCAGTCCTGTTCCCCAGGAACTCGGGGAGCCCTTTGCCCTGTCTTGGGGATAGCCAGAGATCCTGATTTCAGTGGTAGCTGGTCAGCTGCTGCCCTGCCTGATATTCTCCTCTCCGGGACCCTCCCGGTGTTGTGGATGCTGGGCGTGGCCCCTCCGCTAATGGCAGACAGAGAGTTTTGTCTGCTGCCCGGGTGGAACTCTGGAGCTTCCCCTCCGGGCCACGGAGCTGGCCTCTGGTGCTCCAAGCAGCCCCAGTCCTCTCTGAGATCTCCAGAAATCCCTTGCCCCATGGGGAGGGCAACGGCAGCTGGGGGTCGCCACGCCCTCTGGGATTCTCTCCGGGACTTTCCCAGAGTTGTGAATGCTGGGCGTGGCCCCTCCGCTAATGGCAGACAGAGAGTTTTGTCTGCTGCCTGGGCGGAACTCTCGAGCTGCCCCTCTGGGCCGCGGAGCTGGCCTCTGCAGCTTCACCCAGCCCCAGTCCTCTCTGAGATCTCCAGCAATCCCTAGCCACACCATGCAGGCAGTGGCAGCTGGGGGACCGCCGCACCCTCTGTGATTCTCTCTGGGACCCTCCGGGCACCGTGGACACCAGGTGGGACCTCTCCACCAATGGCGGGGTGAAACTCTTCCCGTGGGCTCAGGTGTGTAACTCTAGAGTTTCCCTCTGTGTTTAGGAGTAATTGCGGGGGGTTTAGGTAGGGCTCTGGTCACCTGTTTCCACCGTCTCTCCTCTGGTGTGTGCTTGCTCCTGCCCTAGGTGTGTGTTGATCTTCTGGAGGCATCCGTTGGAAGAAAGCCGCTTGCAGGTACTAGGCTGTTCAGTCGGGGTCGGAGAGTTTTCACCTATTTCCACCTCCTCCCGGAGGGAAGTCCGTCTGCCTTCTGATGTACAGTCGCATGGGTCTCTCAGACGTCCTGAGATGCCATCTCAAGAATGAAAATAATTTTTAAAACAACACAGAATCACACAAAAGAAAATTCAGATTTGAACTTCAAGTTAAAATATTTGGCCATGAGATTATCTAGTCATTTTAGAATAATTTGCTGACATAAGAATTAGGCTCAAAGAAATATAGGTATCCATGTACCAGAAAAAGAACTGAAATATAAAATGATAGGTGGGCTGGAGCCAAGCAGCTCTGCTGATTTCTTTTTTGACCATATATTGTATGATTTATTTATATGAAATGTCAAGAATAGGCAAACTTAAAATACAGAATACAGATTAGTGGTTGACAAGTACTAGTGAGTGTGAGAGATGGAATGTGAATGCTAATGGATACAGGAGTTCATTTGTTTTTGAAAAATTATTTTATTATTCTTTTTATTGCAGTAGCAGTGGTTTATAACATTATATAAATTTCAGGTGTACATTTTTATATATTTTTATTTCTGTGTAGATTACAACATATTCACCATCCAAAGTCTAATTACAATCCAGCACCACACACATGTGCCTATCATCCCTTTCTCCATCCTCCCTCCCTCCTTCCCCACTGGGGACCACCAATCCAATCTCTGTTTCTATGTGTTTGTTTCTCATTGTTTTTATCTTCTACTTATGAGTGAGATCATACAGTATTTGACTTTCTCCCTCTGACTTATTTCACTTAGTATAATAACGTCAAGGTCCATCCATGTTGTCACAAATGGCTGGATTTCATCATTTCTTATGGCTGAGTAGTATTCCATTGTGTATATATATCACATCTTCTTTATCTATTCGCCCTTTGATGGATACCTAGGTTGCTTCCAAGTCTTGGCTCTTGTGAGTAATGTGATGAACAAAGGGGTGCATGTATCTTTATGCATTTGTCTTTTCAAATGGTTTGGATAAAAACCCAGCAGTGGAATAGCTGGATCATATGGTATATCTATTCTTAACTTCTGAGGAAAGTCCATACTGTTTTCCATAATGGCTGCACCAGTGTGTACTCCCACCAGCAGTGTACGACAGCTCCTGTCTCTCCACATAAAATGCTGCTAAGACTGATGTCAAAGAGCATACTGCCTATGTTTTCTTCTAGAAGTTGCACAGTTTCAGGTCTTAAATTCAAGTCTTTAATCCATTTTGAGTTAATTTTTGTGTATGGTATAAGGTAATGGTCTACTTTCATTCTTTTCCATATGGCTGTCCAGTTTTCCCAACACCATTTTTTTATCTTTTATTTTTTCTTTTCATTTATTTGTTTATTTTAGGATGTACATCATAACATATTTCTAATTCTGTGTAGATTAAATCACCCGAAAACTAATTATAGTCCATCCCCTCACATGTAAGCTTAATCATCCCTTTTGCTCTCTCTCCTCCCCCCTTCCCTATGGTAACCACCAATCCAATCTCCAATGCTATGTATTTATCGTTGTTTTTATCGTCTACTTATGAGTGAGATCATACGGTAGTTGACTTTCTCTCTCTGACTTATTTCACTCAGCAGAATAACCTCAAGGTCCATCCATGTTGTCACAAATGGCCGGCTTTCATCATTTCTTACGGCTGAGTAGTATTCCATCATGTATAAATATCACATCTTAGATACCATTTTTAGATAGCAGCGACATCTCTATCTAACTAATGATATCAGAAAATTAGACTCTAACTTTAAGTGTGAAAACATAGTTTATATATGTGGGTATAAAATATATATTTATAGATACAGCTTAGCTCTTGTAAAATGCACTCAAAGAGGTTTCTTTCTAAGAGTTGCTGAATGTTTCTTGAACCTTAATCTTTATTCTATATATTTTATACAGCAGATTCCAATCCAAAATCTGCAAGCAATTTTGACTGTGATCAATATAGATGGATTTTATGATTTTATAAACACCATTTTCAATTTCAACACAATAGTTTCAGTGTCCATTTTTCTTTCACATTAGGCGATCATGCATTGAAATTATGGCTCTTTTTTTTTAATAGAATAATGCGAATTTATAATGTCACTGCCAAAGAATTAGTATGCTGCTCCATCTATCCTCTCACTAGAATGAGCGAGATTCCAACCATAATTTAATAGGTGAAGATGATGCTCTAGGTTAATACTTAATTATAAACTTTCCTTGTGAATGAATTTAATATGTTCATTCATTTATCAGTTTATTTTACCACATGATAACTCTTTCCATATGAACTTTGATTTTTAATCAACAGAGTTCTTGATATAGTATTTGAAAAAAGCATGTGACAGGATGGCATTTGAAGGTCATCCATTCACTTCAACACACTAAATAATAGGAAAAATATTAAAAGCCATAGCTGGTCTCATAAAACAAGGGAAAGGTTTCCATGTGCCACAAAAATAACTCAAACAAAGAGTGAGCAGACAAAAGCCAAAGTTCCTATGGATTTACTTCTGTAATGAAGGAGTTACTCTCTCCAGGAAATGAGCATCCTGGAAGCTAGATGTCCTAGAAGAGATTAGGTGCTTGAGGTCAAAGGAAAAAGTGGAGCTTCTATATTTGAGAAATGTAGGTGAACACGAACATTGTGGACACTCTCTGGGCCCATGAATGTGGACTTGCAACAGCTGAAAGTTTCAGAAAAGCTGCAGGGAAGAACTTAACCAAGTTACCTTCTGGTGTGGTGACTGGATTTGTGATACAACATATCCAAGCAGCAGGAGATTCAAAACTACACTTAGGACTGGAGAACTGATTGGTGATTGGTGAAGCTGCTAGATGAGAAAACATGAGCCTATGGGTGAAAAGAGAGAGAGAGTGGAAATCCTTCCCACCCAAATAGAACCTGAAAATCAAAATGTACATAGGAAGAAAAATAATCCTGAAACAGATAATTACCATAATGAATGAACAGCACATGAGGAGGCCAGCGTGGCTGAAATAGAATGAAAGATGTGGAAAATAGTGAAGAGGAGGTAGTGTCAGCCTGACTACACAAAAGGCTACTGATAAGGGCAGAGGCAGGGTAGCCCAGCTGTGGTGGAATTTGAAAAAACCTCTCACAAGAATTTCTGTCTGTGCACAGTTTCATCACCAGCACCTAGAAAAGTGATTGACAAGAGTGTGCTCTCAATTAATATTTATTGAATGAATTAATAAAAATCATATGTGTGTATTAGAATTCTAATGTGATTTAACACATTTATAAGGTAAGAGTAAAATATATCATTATTTTCAATAGATGGAGAAAAGAATTTGAAGAAAAAGCAATATCCTTCCATGATAATAAAAATAGTGAAGTAAGAATAGAAGAAACCACCTTAACTCAAAACAGAGCATTTCAGAAGTAATCTATATTAAATGAAATGGTCAATGGTAAAATATTTTAAAACCATTCTCTTTAAACTGAAGAAAATATAACAGATAGCAACTGACACTACTTTCATTAGAATAACACAGTGTAGGTCTGAGCTATTGAGAATACATGAACAAGTCACAATTAGAGATAAAATTAGCTCCTGGTAGAGAATGCCAAGGAATATATAGATAATTTATTAGAGAAAACAATAGAATGTAGCAAATTTGCTTGAATGAAAATCGCTATAAAAATATAAATTGCATGCTTTTACAAAGGAAAATTTATTTGGAAAGTGTGATTTCTAAAAGATATTTTTAACAATCTCATCAGATAAATACTGGAAGAGATCTGAAAGCATGCTATGGAAAAATCTATAACATTTTACTGAAGGGCGCAAAATAAGAACTAAAAATGGAGAAATATTCTCATTTTGAATAGACATACACGGCATCATAGATATGTCAATTTTCCTCAGATATCTTTATATATTGAAGGCAAGTACTGGGATTTTATTGTATTTGGCAGGCTGATTTTAAACTTTATATGAAAGAGAAATTGAAAAAGAAGATTTGACTTGACAAATAAAAACAAAGTGTAGTACTTGCCTTACAAGACATATTATGGAACAATAGTAACTAAAATGATAAGGTTATGTAAAAGACAGAAAAACCATACCAATAAAACCCTTATCTATATGGAGATTTTTTTAGGACAGAGGAGGCATTGAATACTGTAAGACAAAGTGGCATTACAGGGAAAGAAGAGTGCAATTAAGTTAATTTTTCAGTTAATAATTCAGTTTAATTTTCAGTTAATAATTTCAGTGCTGAAATTATTGTATTCATATCAGAGAAACTAAAATTTGATTGTATCTCAAAGCATACTAAAAAATCATTCCAAAGTAACAAACCCTTAAGCCTGAAAGACAAAACGATTAAGTGTTTTGAAAACAATATAGGAAAACATCCTTATCATGTTGGAGGGTAAGTATTCTTTAAATAATATAATCACAGTACAAAAAAGAAAAGAGTGAGGGGCTGGCCCCGTGGCCGAGTGGTTGAGTTCGCGTGCTCCGCTGCAGGCGGCCCAGTGTTTCGTTGGTTCGAATCCTGGGCGCGGACATGGCACTGCTCATCAGACCACGCTGAGGCAGCGTCCCACATGCCACAACTAGAAGAACCCACAACGAAGAATACACAACTATGTACTGGGGGGCTTTGGGGAGAAAAAGGAAAAAATAAAATCTTTCAAAAAAAAAAGAAAAAAGAAAAGAGTGAGAAGTTCAACTACTTTAAATAAGATGATAATGGCTTAATATCCTGAAAATATAATGAACTCCCACAACTCAACAACAAAAAGCACAAAATATAATTTAAAATGGGAAAATGACTTGCATAGACTTTCCTCAAAAAAGAAAACTAGAATTCATTACAAAGGAGTGTGTGTGCATGTGTGCAAGGTATGTGGAATGAAGGTGAACATGAAGAGGTAGAGAGAACTGGGTGGTGTACACTTGGCCTAAAAAGGTCAGGGATTAGCCATCATGAATTTCTCTCTTCTACTGTCTTGGTCTTTAAGGATTTGCAGTGCCCAGGGGTCAGAATGACACTAAAAATATTTGTTTAATGAGGCACCTTGGATATTGATCTCCAAGGGATATAGAGACTATAAAGAGTCAGCCTGTGCAACCTCATTCAACAGCCCTTGCCTGGTCAGGAGCAAGCACAACTGAGGCTCCATCCAGCGATGATCTGCCTTGGCCAGGAGCCCATTGCCTCACTTGGTGCTTCCTTCATTCTTAAAGGTATATCTTCTGTCTTTAAAGTCCAGGTAAATTGTCAAGCATCATTCCAAAGTGATGACAGTCAGGTAACTTGAAGCCCCTGAGTTAACACTTTGGTAATGAGGATAGCTGTTTTACTACAAATTCATTTATGTGTAGAAATGAGGAGAATACACACATGAAATGATCAGAACCAAGCTTCCATGGGACTGAAGCCTAACTGTCTTTTGTTGACAAGTTCTCATGTACATATGTACGAATATACAACCAGCTTTCAATCTGCTAGTCTACTATTTTTGGTAAAAAATGGCAGAACCAATTTTCCTCCTGAGCAGAAATCTTCCCCTTAGCAACCATAATGACCATTCTAAAACTTCCTGACTTTGTAGTGAATTCTTGTTTTATCATGAAGAAGGGGTTTGGTTAGCTTTTCCTTTCATTTTCAGTCCTGGTTCTTGACACACTGCTATATGGAGGAGGGTTTGTATTATCCCTGTAGCTGGGCTGTGAAAACACAGGGGCAAGAGTGGAGACACAGAGACATAGCCAGCTACCTTCCGAGTACACCTGTTTCTCTTTATAAAATTATCAGGTATTTTATGTAAGAACAACACAGAGAGTATCATAAATAAAAACATATGACCACCCTTCAACTCATTCCAGAGTTCACAAATGTTGACATTCTGCTATATCAGCTTCAAGTCTTTTTTATAAGGCAACAAAATAATATGCGTACAGAGGGCACCTCTTTTGTATCCCTCTCAGCTCTTGTTTTCTCCTTGCTAAAGACAGCACCATGTAGAATGTGATGGTATCCCCCGAATGGCTTTATATTTTATGTGTATTCATAGGCATATATGGGATGAAAGGCATAACCATAATACCTATCATGTAAGGAACAGAGAAGTAAAACATGAGGTAAGAAATAGTGGACGCTCTTCGGTAATTAAAATTAATAAAGCAGGATTAAATATATCAACAATAAAGAAGAAATAAATTACATAAGAATGCCAAATGTAAATGACATGAACTGTATGGTTTTGTTTATATAAAGCTTTCAAAATACAAAACAATGCAATTGTTTAAGGAACAATAATATTAATTATAGTAAAAATTGTACAGGAGTAATATATATGAAGTTCATGTAGTGGTTCCCCTGAGGAAGGAAAAGAATGAAGAAATTGCAGATACATGATGTAGGTGCTTCCTACATACCGGTATTATTTATTGCAATAAAATATGTAGAATGAAGATAGTGAAGAGTGTGAATTTTATACTGTTGACTAGCAGATACCAGTACTTCATTGTTATCTCTGAATTTTTTTGGCTTGAATAATCTATAACAAAAATAAATGTACACAGATTCGTTTTTATTATGGATTATTACTTGCAAGGGTTCCAGATATATTTAAAATTTTCTAATGATGTGTACTTTATGTAATTTGAAAATATTTCTCATAGGTTTCCATTATTTTTATTGTAACATATATCTAATTCATTTTATTACTTTATTTTAATTGTTATATATTTCGTCATGTGTCCATTTCAAATGAATATTATTATCCTTAATGTTTCTTTCATTCCTTTTCTACATAATGTAGGTTCCCAGATAGAGTTTCAATGCAGAAACTCTCCCCTGAAATTTGCAGTTAACATCCAGGGATGTTCTCTCTTTCTATTTTCTTTCTTCAACTAGCCTCACTCCATTGTTTTCTTCTGAGGAGTGAAACGTGCCAGGAGATTTCCTCATGGTGGAAAAAAAGGAAATGTCGGTATAGGGTCCCGTATGCTGAGTGCTGTGCTGGATGCCTTTCTTCCATTCATTTTTCATCTTTGCAACAACTCCATAAGGTTTTATGACTGTTCCCATTATACAAATGAAGACACCAGGATTCCATACAGGTGAATGATTTTCCCCTTCACAGAGGATGTGCTGGTCTGGATTAAATTCAGGGTTTGAATCTAAGTTAATACATCAATAATAAAGACTGTTATAGCCACTTCTGTCTGCTCCAGGTGATGGAGAACCACTGCTTTACATGGACACTCCTGTTAGGACACCTGATTATCTTGTAAGTCAAATAAGTCTGTCTTATTTTGTAATTCTCTGTCTTCCAAGGACCAAAAATTACTGCTATTTTAATCTATTTTTTTAATTTATTTTTTCTATTGCTTTTCATTCTTTCTCTCACTTACCTGTTTCTTTTAAATGATATGCCATCTATCATCTGAGGAGAATAAGTCCCCTTAGGACAAAACAGAGAATGCCATTTACATTTACAAAGCTTCTCCTAGAATTAATTGTTAATGTAGATGAATAGCATTTCCATGCTGGAGTCTTATGAGCTCCTAGCTTATAAGCAGCATTTTCAAATTTTTGCTCAGGTGCAGAGAATATATTTGGATGGGTGCCATGCACCTACCACACAATACTTCATGGGTAGAGGTGGAGATTCCTTACAGGGAAGTGAAAAGATTTGGGGCATTGGGATGAAATATTACAATTTTAAAGAGGAATTATGAAATATGATTGTTGCATCAGGAATGCTAATTCTGTTACACAGAGGCATTAAAAATGATTGGTCAAGAGAGTCATCTCAGCCTTCAGATGATCTGAGCTTAGACCTAGTCTGTGCTGTGAACTAACCATGTACTTTGTATCCATGATGTTACCTTATCTTACCTAAGTTTCCCTGTGGATAAATGTAGTGACTGTATACGCTAACTCATTTATAATTTGACAAGCTCTTTGGATGTTTCTGAGGCATACCAAATTGGGGACCAGACTCTACAAGAAAGTTTTATAAGTTCGTTCTAGTCTTTCTGTTTGTTTGAAGGTAAGGAATATTTCTGAAGGAAAGATCATGTCTTATTCTTTGTTTCAATCTCAGCACTTGGCACAAGGTGGGATACAGAGCTGGTGATAAATAAAAAGAAGGATCAGAAAAGGAAGTGGATGGAAGAGGAAGTGTGAAAAATAATGGAGAGAGAAATCAGCGGAGGAAGAGATTAGAATATTCTCATGGGTTCACAATATAGAGGTTTTTTTTTTTTCTTTTTATTCAAGCATTGGCTCTTAAGCTTTAGCACATTTCAAATTAATCTGGAGGGCTTGTTAAAACAGGCTGGTGGTCCTTATCCCAGAATTTATGAGCAGTAAGTCAAGTAGTACCAAGAATTTGCCTTTCTAAATAGCTCCCAGTTGATGCTTTTGCTGGCCATCTGGGGACCATTAATTTCATTTTCCTTTCACCCTAACTTTTTCATCAGATTTATCAACAACATGGAACCCAGAAATCACACAGATGTTTCAGAATTCCTTCTCCTGGGATTGACAGATGATCCAGAAATTCAGTCCTTCTTATTCTGCCTGTTCCTGTCCATGTATCTGGTCACCATCTTGGGAAACCTGCTCATCATCCTTACTGTCAGCTCTGACTCCCACCTCCACACCCCAATGTATTTCTTTCTCTCCAATCTATCTTTTACTGATATCTGCATAAGCACAACTACAATTCCAAAGATGCTGCTGAACATACAAGCCCATAATCAGGGCATCACTTATGTAGGTTGCCTCACTCAGATTGGCTTTGTCTTGGTGTTTGGTGGATATGAGAATTTTCTCCTTGTAGCAATGGCCTATGACCGCTATGTGGCCATTTGTCAGCCACTGCTGTACACGGTCATCATGAACCCCCAACTCTGCGGCCTGTTGATTCTACTGTCTCTGTTTCTTAGCATTGTGGTTGCCTTGCTCCATAGTGTGATGGTGTTTCAGCTGTCGTTTTGCAAGGACCTGGAAATCCCTCACTTCTTCTGTGAACTTGCTCAGGTCCTCAAGCTTGCTTGTTCTGATACACTCATCAATAACATCATCATAAATTTTGTTACTGGCCTATTTGGTGGTATTTCTCTCTCTGGGATCATTTTCTCTTATACTCAAATTGTCTCTTCCATTTTGAGAATGCCATCAGCAGAGGGGAAGCTTAAAGCTTTTTCCACCTGTGGTTCTCACTTCTTAGTTGTTTCCTTATTCTATGGGACTGTTTTTGGAGTGTATCTTAGTTCTGCAGTTACTGAATCTTCCAGGAAGACTGCGGTGGCTTCAATGATGTACATTGTTCTTCCCCAAATGATGAATCCCTTCATCTACAGCCTGAGGAACAGGGACATGAAGAGAGCCTTGAGAAAATTTATCAGTGGAATATCTTCTTTTCTGATATTGTTTCATCTACTTAGAGCTAGGGTTTCTAGAATGAAGCAAAGTGATAGGAATCCTAGGTGAGCCATAATGCTTGATTCCTCTGTCACCAAATTCTTCTAAAATGGCTAGATAACATAATGGCCAAGTTAATACTAAGTTAGCTTTGAAACCTTACTTTATTTTTGTTTAGGTCTATGATGTCTGACACATGATTTCAATTCTCTAAACTCAATTTCATTGCTCAGATTCTATAGTGGCAGAGCCTGAGGGAAATTTTCTAGATTTTAGTGATTTTTTTGGATCACTCTCAGAAGAAGGAAAGTTGCAGAAGGTGAACTGGACAGGGACAGTAATGAAGCAAGGCTCATATCTAGAGACTAAATTCCACCTTATCCCATGGTAACGCCATGTCAATTTCATCCTGGAATTAGGCCTATAGTGAAGTAAGGGAACAGACCTTATACACACTTTTTTAGTAATTAATTAGATTGTTCACTGGTAAATCATATCCCTCTGAAGAACATTAGCATCTGCCATAGCTTCATTGTCTATGAAACTTTCCTAATTAGATTATCTCAGTCGTTTGAGATGATTGGGAGATATTTAAACTTCATCAGTGAGAAACCCTTCAATTTTAATAAGAAAAAGAGTCTCCAACTTTAATATGCCCAAACAATGAAGAGAGTTATTTTTCATTAAAAGGATTTCAGAGGTAAAGAAGGTATAGGAACAGGGGAATAGGGATTTATTTAATCCTCCATGTGTTGTTTTGTCCTAGGACTGGCTGTCCCCAGAGTTACCAATTGGTGGCACCAGATGGAGATGTCATACCAGAAAATAATTCCCAGACAGAACTCTGATCATTCTTCTTTGTGTCAGATAATTATGAATTTCCCATGGAGTCAACCAGAAAATATCTCTGTAGTAGATGAATAGGGGCCCTCAAAATGATTTGTCCATATCCTATTTCCCCTAAATTATTAATAATATATGATTAAATGAGTGAATGTTGCTTAGTTGAAATTAGAGTCTTTGTAGAAGACAAGCTTGTCTTAGATTATCTGAGTAGGCTGTAAATATAATCATATGTATCCTTGTAAGATAGACAGAAGTGGAAATGACACAGAGAAAAGGAAGAAGCAATGTAACCATGGTGACAGTAATTGGATTGATACAGCCAGTATTTGATTTCCAGTATTTGATCATTTTTCCCAGCTTTATTCAGATATGATTGACATATAAAATTGTATATGATTAAGGTGCACAACATATTGGATTGGTACATTTATATATTGCAGAATGATTTCCTCTATAACATTAGCTAAAACCTCCATACTATCACATAATTGCTATTTCTTTTTAGAGTTGAGAACATTTAAAATCTACTCTCTCAGAAATATTCAAGAGTATGACACAAACTTATTAGCTATAATCATCTTAAATATTAGGTACACAGAACTAAATCTTATAACTGGAAATTTTGTACCCCTTAATCAACATCTTCCTATTTCCTCCACATCCCACCGCATGGTAACCACCACTTTGCTCTCTGCTTGAGTTTGGCTGTTTTAGATTCCACATGTAAATGATTTCACACAGTATTTGTCTTTCTTTGACTTATTTCAGTTAGCAAAATGCTTTCAGTTTCATCCAAGTTGCCACAAATGGCAGGATTTCTTTCTTTCTCATGGCTGAATAATATTCTATTGTATGTATATAGCACTTATTCTTTATCCATTCATGCATTGACAAGCTTGACAGACACTTAGATTGTTTCCAAAACCAGGTTATTGTGAATAATGCTGTAATGAACATGGGAATGCAGATATTTCTACGGGATCCGTATTTCAATTCCTTTCGATATATACACAGATTGCTGGATCACACGGCATATTGTCATAAAGAAACTGTCCAATGCTTCTTCGGTCTTCAATAAAACACAATAAAATTTTCATATAGCTGAAGTTTTAGTTGCTACTATTTTTATGTCTGTTCCAGAATCATACCATTTTAGTTTCTATAGTTCCATAATATCTTGATATTTGATAAGGCAAGTAACTTCATTTTGTTCCTATTTGCCCTCAACTCAAATAACCTTTCTCCATTGCTCTCACATACGAGTTTCAGAACCAGCTTCGCAAATACAATAAAATCCCAGATTTAACTTAAATCTATGAAGCTATTTGAGGAAAACTGACTACTCTATCATATTGTGTATGTCTATCCAAAATTAGATATTCTTTCAATTTTTAGATGTTCTTTAGTGTCTTTCAGTAAAATATGATAGATTTTCCCACCATATGCTTTCATATATTTTCTTAGAATTCTTTCCAGATTCTGGTGTTGTAAGTGCTGATGATGAAACTGTGAATAAAGAGAGAGAAATCCTGGTCCTCAGAGAGTGTTCATCCATGAAAAGAGAAGCAGGTGCTATAAAAGAGAGATAAGTGTGGGGGACATTGTGATGTATCACCCCCATCTTTTCAGGAAGAAATTAATTATTACCCATCTTCTAGGAGTGCCACTGACAGCCCTTCAATGTCAGCCTCTTCTGGGGCGACGTCTCAGATGAGAGCCACTGCACCTAAGGCTACTCCCCCTTCCCAGAATAACAGCAAATATAAGAAAAAGTGTAGGTGGATAATGTAAAGCAAGTTAGTGTAGTGGTTTCCGCATGGAAGGAAAAAATCAAAATTGTACAAATATGTGATGTGGGGTCATCAATAATACTTATTATTTATTTCAATGAGAATACCTAAGAAAAGGAAGGAGAAGAGTGTGAATTTGATAGGGTTGACTGGTGGGTATCCAGTCCTTCATTATTATTCTCTATGCTTTTTTATATACTTGCATTCATAATAAAAATAAATATACTCAGGTAGGTTAAAATATCTTAAAATTTCACATGCTGTAGACCTTGTATCAAACAATATTTTCTATTCTGGGATTTCATTGCTTGAATTGATCCACGTATCTAATTTATTTTATTACTTAATTCATTTTAGTTGCTTTATGTTCACAACAAATGAGTATTGATATCATTGATCTTTTCTTACTTTTTCTTATATATGATTAAGATCCCCGAAATTTGCGATTATCATGTAAGGGAAGCTCTCTCTTTCTCTCCTCTTTCCTCAAGTTGCCCCGCAATGCTACTTCCCTCCTAGGAGTAAAACGTGCCGGTTGCTATTGTTCATGGCAGAAAAAAAAATCACAATAGAACTGTCACATTGAGGTTCCCATATGCTGAGCACTGTGCTGGCTGCTTTAAGCCCATTCCCTTCTCATCATTGCAAGAAGCTCACAAAGTTTTATGACAGCCCCCAATATACAAACAAGAACACTGAGCTTCTCATACAGTTAAATAGATTTTGCATTCACAAACCAAGTGCTGGTGCCTGCATTCAATTCAGACTGTCTGAGGCAAAGTGTTAACCAAATGGCTGATCCTCTGATGGCCACTTCTGTGTCCCTCAGAGGGAAAACCAGGGCTGCACAGGGACATGCCTGTTAGGATTCCTGGTGCTTGTGTTATCTTACAAGTCTCTGTCTTCCAAAGAACAATAAATTGCTGCTGTTTTTATCTCTCTTATTAGGATACAATCCATTTCATCTTTTCTTCAATTCAGTTTGGACTTTTGTTTCTTTGTTTTTGATCACTTATCACCTTAGGGGAAGAACATACTTAAAGATGAGACAAATTATGTAATTTTATTCTTACATTTCTGATTGTTTAAAGCTGTAGGATATTTCTGAAGAAATAAAACTGCATCTTCTTTATTTCATTCTCAGGACTTGCCTATGTGTTATAAAGTCATTGCTCAATAAAATTTTGGATGATTGAATGAGTAAAGGGAAGAGGAGGAAGGAGATAAAAGGATGGAGGGAGAAATAAGCAGAGAGAAATATTTGAATATTCACTTGGATTCACAATACAGAAGAGCGTTTTTCTAGAGCAGTGGTTCTCAAAGTTTAGTGTAAGAATCCTCTGGAAAGCTTGTTAAAACAAATTGCTGGTCATTAATTCTGGAGCTTTTATCATCAGTGAGTCTGGACTAGGGCCCAAGAATTGGCATTTCGAACAACTTCCCAGGTACTGCTGATGTAGCTTCAGGAACCATACATTTTATTTTCTTGTCACCCAATGTTTTCCATCAGATTCAAAGACAACATGGAACCCAGAAACCAGACAGATATTTCAGAATTCCTTCTCCTGGGATTGACATATGATCTAGAACTGCAGCATCTTATCTTCTACCTGTTCTTGTCCATATACCTGGTCACCATCCTGGGAAGACTGTTCATCATCCTGGCTGTCATCTATGACTCCCACCTCTACACCACATTTATTTCTTTCTCTACAATCGGTCCTTTAATTACTTCTGTTTAAGCACAAGCACAATCCTAAAGATGCTGGTGAAAATCCAAGTACAGAATCAAAGCATCAGTTACATAGGCCACCTCACCCAGCTTTTCTTTGTCCTGGTTTTTGTTGGTTTTGAAAATTGTCTCCTTGCAGCAATGGCCTATGATCACCATGTGGCCATTTGTAACCCCCTGATGCACATAGTCATCATGAACCTCAGCCTCTGTTGACTGTTGATTCTACTCTCTTTGGGCATTAATGTTGTGAATGCCTTTCTCCACAGTCCAATGGCTTTTTAGCTGTCTTTTTGCACTGACTTGGAAATCCTCCACTTCTATCAATTTGCTTGGGTCATCGAGCTTGTCTATTCTGATTACTTCATCAATAGCCTCCTGGATAATTTTATGGATAGTGTTCTGAGTATATTCTCTCTCTGGGAACGTTTACTCTTGTATTCCAAAGATCACTTTTCTTTTGAGAATACCAACAACGGTAGAAAATATAAAGCCTTTTCCACCTGTGAATCTCATCTCTTAGTTGTCACCTTATTATATGGTACAGGATTGGGAGTGTACATTAGTTCTACAGTTATTGTCACTTTCAAGAAGGCTGCAGCGGCTTCAGTGATGTACACTGTGGTTCCTCAAATGGTAAACCCTTCATCTACAGCCTGAGGAACAGGAATATGAAGGGAGCCTTGAGATAAGTAATCAGTAGGAGAAGTTTTCTTTAATGATTTTGTCATCATATTTGGGTCAGGTTTCTAGAATATTTCAAAGTGAAAGGTGTTATGGTGTCCCAGCATACCTAACTCTTCTATCATGAAGGTTTTCTAAAATGACTAGATAACATTATGACTAAGTGCACTCCAACTTGGCCTTGAAATCTGGTTTTAGTCTTTGTCTAACTCTGTTTGACAAATGATTTCACATGTCTAACTTCAGTTTTTTGCATCATGTCCATAGAAGAAGAACCTAAGCCCTGGAATCTTGTTAGAGTGGTTTTGGGTGATGGAATTCTCAGAACAAAGTAGGAAAAAGTAGATAGGGAAGGGAAAGGATTCAAAGAAGGCCATGGTTATAGTAGCGAACAACTTCCACCTTATCCAACAGTTAGGACCATGTGAATTTTACCCCAGGCTTAGGCCTTCTGTGAGGCAAAGGAGCTAACCATTCTCATCCCAACATAATAATTACTGAGAGTTGTCTTTATTAAAGTGTATCTCTCCAGAGAAATATCAGAATCTACCATACTCAGTTTCATCATCAGTGACATTGGTACAAAGTTATTATCTCAGTGGTTTGAGACGATTTTGAAATCTGTAAACTTCAAGCTGAAGAAGTCTTCATTTCTAATAAGAAAAAGAAATCCTGACTCTAATATTCTCAAACAAGAAAGATAATTATTTTTCATTCCAGGTACTGCAGAGGTATGGAATGCATGAGGATAAAAGATTATAGATGCGTTCAGTCCTTCTTGAGGTTGATTTGCCCTAGGACTGGTTGCGGCAGCAGTTGCAGGTATCTGATTCAGCCCTGATGCTCAGAGACTAAAATCTGACTGTCCTTCCCTGGGTCATTAGACATTTGACCTTTCCATGGCATAATCCCTAATATATGCCTTAGTCTCATAACTTAGAATAGGATCATATGTCTCTTCTTAATATGACTACTAGTGTTGGGAAAACTGGTTAGTATGAAAGCCTTAAATTGACCATCTAGGGTTAATTCCTGTTGGCCCATGACTCTCATAAGCGCTACAAACAATATATTGCCTGCCATAGAGTGGTACTCAGTAACATTTAACAGGTATTGCAGTATTCCAAATCTTGCTTGGACTCATAAGTCTTGTAATCCTTTTGTACTCACATATTTCTACCACCTGCTTCTGAATTATATATTTTTCCCTTTATTGTAATATCTATCAGCAGCGTTTTTGGGTCTGAGTAGTAAAATCGAATCACCACTTAAGGAGTTGGCAGGGTAATGATTGTTAAAGTTTTTTCTATGATACCTTATTTGCTTTGATTCCTTCTCATTGATTAATTGACATGAATGCATCTAAGTTTTACTTATTTGTTTAGTGTCCTCATCTTGATTTTTTTTCTTATTCATCTCTGGTGGGGTATACAAAGAGAAACATGGTAGAAGAAAATTAATGGAATGACTTAAGGCTTAAAGAGTAGCTGCATAATTAGGGTTCTTATGCAACACTTCATAATGTCTTTTTTTGAAGAAAATGCTATTTCTTTGGTGGAAATGTTGAGTGTAAAATAGACAGTAGAAAAGAGATGCTGGTAGGATTAGGGGCCATCACCTTTTCCATAAGTACAAAATGCGGCCCATCAAACAGAAACGTCTTTCTTGATGTGTGCGTGAGGGGATAACGATGTAGTTCTCTTAGGAGGTTCAACAGGGTGCCGTTTATCAGAGTGGAGACGATGCATTGTGTCAGCACTACAACTGGAGGGCAGCTCCCTCCCTGCTACCCATGGTGTCTTCTAGTGCAGTTTTACCAACTGATATTCACAGAACACCTGCACAGTTGGATCACCTGAGGCCATTGTTCATACTGCAGATTTCCAAATCTCACCTGAAAACTACTGACTGAATCTCTAGGAGACATCCAAAGGATGAATTTTATAAATAAGCATTTTATGAGTTTCTGATGCATATTGAAATATGAGAAACATGTTTTAATTATTAAAAGAATATGAGAGAATGTACTCGTATCTTGGAATATGAAAGTCCTTACCTCGATTTTACTTTTTAAAATATCATGGATGAAGTGGTGTATAAAACGTATCTAGAGTTTTTAAAGAGTAGTAAATGGCGAAAATACATATGCCTATTATCAGGTAAGAATAAAGCATAGAAAATGATAGAAGAGTGTCCCAGTCACATTACATCTCTCTACCAGGGATAATCATTAGCCTGAGTTCTGTATTTATCATTCATTTTGATGTTCTATTAGGTTGAATACTATGAAATTGCCAGTATTTGATATGTTTGCTCTATACACTGGCATTTTAATAAGATTCATCACGATTCTTTTTTCACCCCTGAAAGCGTCCCTATACAATTTATTAATTATATATATATATATTTTAAATTTGCTTGTTTTTGAATTTGTTAAAAGTTAATCTCCATATATGAATTCTGTGCTTTGCTTATTTTTTGCATCATCATGCTTTTGGGATTTAAATCTATTGCTGGATGTATCACTAATAATTCACTTTCTGTGCCATATAATTTTGTGTATGGTTGTATTACACAATAGTTATTTTTTTTACGTGGATGGAAATTTTGGTCGCTAATTTTCTGCTATTATGACTATAGCTGTTTGAATAATCTCATACATGTCTCCTGGTAGAAATGAGGGAAAATTTCACATTAGGAGTGAAGTTTTGGGGTATAACGGAGTGCCAAAACTCCTTTGAGTAGTTCCAAAGAGTTTTCTTAAGTGGCTCTACCAGTTTTCATCCTCTAGATGTTTCTTTAGATCCACATCATCTTCAACATGTTTTCATTTACCCTGGCAACCTTGTAGGTGTAAAACATCATTTAAACAGTTTACATTTCTCTGAGTCAGACAGAGAAAGACAAATACCATGTGATTTCACTTATATGTGGAATGTGAAAAGCAAAACAAAGAGGCCAGCCCAGTGACATAGTAGTAAAGTTCATGCACTCTGTTTCAGTGGCCCAGGGCTTGCAGATTTGGATCCTGGGTGCGGACCTAGCACCACTTGTCAAGTCATGCTTTGGTGGCATCCCACGTAAAATAAAGGAAGATTGGCACAGATTTTAGCTTAGCAACCACCTTACTCAAGCAAAAATAGGAAGATTAACAACAGATGTTAGCTCAGCAACAATCTTCTTCAAAATAAATAAGTCAATAAATAAATAGCAAAACAAATGAACAAGACAGAAACATACTTATACATACTGAGAACAAACTGGTGGTTGCCAAAGGGAAGGAGTGTGGGGGTTTGGGCAAATAAGTGAAAGAGATTAAGAGTTACAAACTTCCAATTAGAAAATAAAAGAGCCATGGGGATGTAATACATAGTATAGGGAATATAGTGAATAATATTCTAACAACTTTATAGGGGGACCGATGGTAACTAGGCTTATCACAATGATTATTTCACAATGTTTATAAATATCAAATCACTGGGTGGTACACCTGAAACTGACATAATGTTGTATGTAAAAATACTTCAATAAAAATAAAGAAAGAAATTACAATCCTTTTATTGTGAGATTGAGAGTCTTCTCACAAATTACGAGACATTTATTTTTCCCCTTTCACAAAATATCTGTTTATGGTATTTCTTCTATTGAGCTGACTTTTTTCCCTTTTACTTCATAACAGTTTTTTAATCTAATTGGAATAATAACCCTTTGTTATATTCCTTAAAATTTATTTAATGTGTATGTGGTTTGCCTTGCATGTCATTTGTAATGTGTTTCGGATGAACATAAATGCTTAGGTTTAATAGAGCTGAATTTGTCAATATTTTCTTTAGTGGTTTATTCTCAATAGGTCTTGTTTCTGTAGCCCATAATTACCTCAAAATAAAACATTTATACTTTTCCCTTGTACATTTCAGGAATGAACCCACAAGGAGTTTAATTTTGGCTTAATAAGAGATAGGAATCCAAATTCATGTTATGTCCCTAAACCATTTTGTTTGTTCATCCATTCTTTGTATCTCCACTACTTCAATAATTAAACTGTCCATTTACATCTTGGTTTTGATTTGGGCTCTCCTTTCTGATCAACGTCTATTGTATCTGTCCTTTTCTTAACAACTGCAATATAATAGTCAGATAAAGTAAAATATGTTATTATATCAAAAAAAACCCAAATCTTAGGGTTACATCCTCAAAGGTATGATGTATTCCAGGTTGACTGCTACTCTGATAATTTCTAATTTCCTGCAACAATACTGATAACCAAGAACCATAATTTCAACCCATGCTCCATTGTGAAAAAATATAATTTGAAATTGATATTAAAAGGGAGACAGTTGGTAATGAAATTCTATAAAGAGGATACATGCCTCTTATATTTGAGTAAAAAGAATATATTAGAAACATAATATGCACAAGCAGAATCAAGCTTCAATGAGGTATACCTAAAATTAGCCCCTAGTGTTTGCATTTTTAGGGTACATTCATATATTATTGCATGTATTTATATAGGTAATATATATGTACTCACATAAAGAAACTGTATTTATGATCTTACATAAAGACCTTATCAGTCTTCCAGATATTGTTGTTAGGACATGGTTGCCTTTAAGCATACCTTCAAAAGGAAGACTAGAACCCAGTCATAGAGGGAAGGTGTGTTGAGGTGTGCAAGATACTTGGAATGGATGCTGGTCAAGAAAGGTGTAGGGAATAAGATGGAATACATTTGCTCTCTCAAGGTGGGAGAATCACGAAAGCAAAGTTCTTGCTCTCTCAGCCTTGCTCCACAAGGACTTCTGCTGCCCTGTGATCACATGAGTGTAGAAGTTTGACTAATGAGGAGCTTTGGATATTGAACACCCAGGGGAAACAGACTGCAGTTATCTGCCTGTGGCCATCACACTTAACAGCCATGCCCAGGTCATTATGCAACACAACTGGACCTAGTCCCATGGGGCATCATTTCTGCACAGGAGCCCAGTATTTCGCTGTCTTTATGCATTCCCTGAGAACAGAGCTTCTATTTTTCTCCTTCACATCCCGGGAAGACTGGAATTTCATTCCTTAGTGTTGACACTCAGGTAATCTGAAGTCCTCCAGTTTTTGTTTTGCAAATAGGGACAAGTCTTATTTACAAGTCCAACCAGGGGCAGCTGAGGGGAGTCCATGTGGAAGATGAGCAGAACTAGGTCACCTTTGAGGTGCCTGTTGAATGATCTACCATCATCTTCTGAACTTATTTGCTTGTATCTTTGTACCAATACTTGAGTATCTCTCATTCTAATAATCTCCTACTCTGATTCCAAAGTCTTGGGACCTTTTCCATTCTCCAAAGCAATCTGGTCTTGCTCTATTTTGAAGAATGTTTTATAATTCCCTAGCATTTTCTTTAATTTCTTTGGTAGTGGGCAGAGGGACGTGACCAACTTATCTTTTCCATTCCACTCCTGGTTCATGATTCCAATTTCTAGAAGAGATCTGTGGTTTTGACACTGTCTCCTGGTTATGAGTATTCTGAGAGAGAGAAAATGGAGAATGAGGCACATCCCAAAAGTACACCCTAGTCTACCTGTTTCTCTACAGTAACTTATGAAATATTTTAAAAGGCAGGAAAGCAAGGAATTATAAAACAGATAAGCTTGTGTCATTGCTTCCAGAAGTAGTAAATGTTGATATTTGCTATTAGAGTTGTTTTCTTAAAGTAAGAAAATAACATGAATAAATATAACACACTTTTTATGTTTCCCTCCATTCCCAGAAGCAACTACAGTCTTGAATTTGGTTGTTTTCTATGTGTTATTTAAAATTGTTTTACCCACTATGTGTGTGTGTGTGTAAAAGGCAGTAATGAGAATACCTCTCAGTCGGAGAAGGGACTTGTTCCCTTTCTTGTTAAATAAATTGTGATGTAATAAAACGTTAGAATAAGGTAAGGCAGTTAAAGTTAATGAGCCAGATGGAAAAACGTACTAAGACATTAAATGTATTATTTTCAAAAAACAAATGAAAAATGCCATATTTGATAGGTAGTGATTAAAATTCAAAACAAGAACATAGTTTATGAATAGAATCATACTCAGTTACTACAACCACAGGGGAATAATGCATACCAAGTTCAGTAAAGTGGTTCTTTGAAAGAGGAAAAGTGATTGAGGATTCAGAAAAATAAATATGTATTATGCTATTTCTTTGAAAATATCTGATAAAAATATGGCAATTAACTTTAGTTTAGTGGTGCTTGGTGGTGAATACCCAGGATGTTATTGCTTTCTCTGTACTTTTTTATGCCTGAAAAATCTCATACAAAAATTAAAGTTTTATCATTGTTATTTTAGACATTTAAATTTTACCATGATTAGATATCTTGTTAGGCAATTTACTTTGCTCTTGGAAGATTTTATCATTTGTGCTCATCCATCTACATCTAATTTATTTATTTTGTTTGCTATACATTTTATATTTCCTTGAGAAATGAACATTAATCAATAATGGCTGTTTGTATTGTTCACTCCTCCTGTTTCTCTGCATAAACGTGATTCCCAGCAGGAGATTCAGCACATCCATTCTTCCCTGAAATCTACAGTTGTCACACTAAAGATGTTCTTTCTTTCTTCACTCTTCCTTCACCTTGCCCTACCCATCACTTCCCTTCTGTAATTAACCATGTCAGGTGGTGCACTTGTGTCCATGGCAGTAATAAATCATGATAGGAAATATAAAGAGTGTCTCATATATCAAACACTGTGCTTAGTAATTTTGTCTACTTATTATTCATCCTTGCAACATTCCCATGAGGTTTTGTCGTGGTTCCCATAATCCAAATGAGGAGACTGAGTCTTCTCACACAGTTGAAAATCCCTTCTTGTTTAACAAAGCAAGTGTAGTTTGAATTAAGTTCAGGTGTGCCTGAGTTAAAATCTTGATTGATATGTTAAGATTACTTGTTTTCATTAACCTAAGGACCCGTATTTTTCTCTCTGGTGAAGCAGAGTTTACCTAGAGACATCTGTTCCAATCATTCATGTCATAATGATTTGTTAACACAAGAGAATTCTTTACAATCTTTTTCTAAATTACTGGTTAATAACAATAGTTGGCAGAGACATTGATCAACCAAGGACATAGCAAATTAGCTCTTTCCTATTTTGGATGACCATATGACTATATTCTCAGGAACTTATCATAACACAGAAAGGGGAGTGTCCTGGAGTTGTTCCTGGTATACAAACTAAGGATTTCTTTGGGAGCCAGTAACCAGCTTGCCTAACAGAAACACAGGTGGGATGATCTGAACTTACATGGTTGATTTTCAGTTTTCTATTCCTAACGTTATCGGTTTATTATACAACAGAGACAGAGGTGTCAAAAAGATAAAATCAATAGGCAATCAATCGAACAGCTGAGTAGCAAGGGATTAATTATTTCCTTAACCTAATAAACAAGAGAGAAATGAAGGAAGGGACAGATCTCGACAGGTTGCCTTGAAAGGGAGAAAAGAACAGGAAAAACAGATTTAGAAGTAATTACCTATTAATAAGATAATTACGACTCTTGTTAGTTTAAAATTTAATTAATTTAAATATGTATGTTGTATTTTTATTGCTTTGCTTGTAAAAACATGATTGGAAATTAAACAGAAAAGAGTGTGCACGTATTTATTTCATACACTGCTGTGGGGGGGTATGTATTTGTGCTGAGAAAAGTAAGTAATTTCCAAAATAAGGTATCATTTTCTCATCCAATAGTTGTGACCATCTTAATTCACAAGTACTTCATACTCATCAGGTGCTGGGCTCCGATTTATATTGATCAAATTTTTTAAGTCCCTCAACTATCAATGCATTTCAAGTATCTAGATATACCATTCTCAATTCTCTTTTTCCCTCTTTGGCTAAGTTGTCAATTTTCTCTGTCTTCCTACTACTGTAGCAACACTGCCGTCAAGAAGCCTGGGCATAGGTGTTGGTAGATTCCATCTTTTGCATCTCAGGATTCTGCTCTGGACACACTAACAAATTGTTGCTTTTTAATTTTTTGTCATTAATTTCAAGACCCCATATATTTCAACCTCCCTCCAATTCTTCATTTTGAAAAAAAAGGAGATGTGTTATGTATTGCTTTATGAGACTGCTTTAATATTCTAATATTGGGAGAAAATAGAATCACATTGATGTAATAGGTTAAGGTTTCAAGGAGCATATTCTAATCTTGATCTCAGGTTATGATATGGATCCTGTTCTGATGCTGTCACCTGCTAGACACTACCTATGTGGCCAGAGATGAGAAGACCTTAAAAATCAGGGAAATCATGTGTGGCTTTCTTCAGGTGGAAGTTTCAAAAGGCAATTAAGTGAATCTGATCCGCCCTTCAGGAGACTTAAATCTGTACTGCTTAGTATTTGCATCACATGGTGGTATGAGTTCAGCTCCAAAGTCTGGAATCCCTTCACCACCTCTTACTAAAGTGTCAAGTATTTTATATTCAAATCTTCACTTCCCTTGAACTTTATATTTACATGAAGTCACAGGTAAACAAGAGGATGGTAGGAGCACTTGATTCATAGGTCACTAGAGAGCATAAAAATAGTTAGTATGATAAAAAGTGCTGACAACTGTGAATGGCAACAGAATGCCTTAAGTGCAAATGGCAGCGGGAGCAGTTTATGGTAATTATTATAATTATTTTGTGGTATCTGCTAATATCATTATTAATTGCAATGATCATAGCAAGGGTTTTGTGATAAGAACCCAATGTTGAGACAGTGAAATATAAACAGGAAATAAAAAGGACAGATTTTGATGACCTATTGAAAATGAAGAGGTTTAATTGAGTCATGGACTTAAACTCACAGACACATAAATCTGCAGAGCATTGATGAGTCAGGCCATCAGTTTCCTCAATAATTGTGCTCGTTCAGCTCTAACCTGTGGACCAGTTGATTTTCCATTCCCACAATGAACCGTATTCTACAACAGTGGTCCTCAGGTAAAACCCAACCAGAAGCACCATTTGGAAATTTGTTAGAAAGGCAAATTTTCAGCCCCATGTATAATCTCCTGAATTTCATATTCTCAATGTGGGGCCTAACAATACAGGTTTTAACAAACCCACCAGCTGATTCTGATGCAAGTACAGTTTGAGAAAGTATGCTTTAAAACTCACATTTAATATGATTGGTTGTGATTTTCCTGCTTGCTAATTTGAAGCTTTTGAGAATTCTCAAGGAAAAGGGTATATGTTGCTTTGTATTTTGTTTCTATTAGCTGGCACTATGTAGGAATCAAGTAAATAAGATTTGGGTAGTTGGGTAGTGTAGGAGAGAGGACAGAAACAATAGAGTTTGAGGAAGGAAGAGACACAGAGGGGCAGAAGAGAAAGGGAAAGATGAATAATGTTCACTTCAATTCATAATAGAGGTGCCAGGGATTTCTAAAATAAGGGGTTCTTGTACATCTGTTATGGGCTTTATCACCTATATTTTCCCATCAGATTCATCAACAACATGGAAGCAGAAAACCAAACAAATGTGGCAGAATTCCTCCTCCTGGGTCTCTCCGAGGATCCAGAACTGCAGTCCTTTATCTTTGGACTTTTCCTGACCATATACCTGATCACTCTGCTTGGAAATCTGCTTATCATCCTGGCCATCTGCTATGACTTCCACCTCCACACACCCATGTACTTCTTCCTCTCCCAACTCTCCTTCAATGACATCTGTTTCAGCACCACCACGGTCCTCAAGCTTCTTGTGAACATCCAAAGACAGAGCAAATCCATCAGTTACACTGACTGTCTCACTCAGGTGGGCTTCGTTCTATTTTTTGCAGGCTTGGAAAATTTTCTTCTTGCAGCAATGGCTTATGACCGTTATGTGGCCATCTGCCATCCACTGACATACAGAGTCTTCATGAACCCACGCCTCTGTGGCCTGCTTATTCTACTCTCTCTGATCATTAGCATTGCAGATGCACTCCTCCACAGTCTGATGGTGTTACGACTGTCCTTCTGCACAGACCTGGAAATCCCTCATTTCTTCTGTGAACTTGCTCAGGTCATCAAGATTGCCTGTTCTGATACTCTCATCAATAACATCCTAGTATATTTAGTGACTAGCATATTGGGTGGTGTTCCTCTCCTTGGGATTGTTTTTTCTTACACTCAAATTGTCTCTTCCATTCTGAGAATACCATCAACTGGGGGAAAATATAAAGCCTTTTCTACCTGTGGATCTCATCTCTTGGTTGTTTCCTTATTCTATGGCACAGCCTTTGGTGTGTACATTAGTTCTGCAGTTACCCACTCTTCCAAAAAGACTGCAATAGCCTCAGTGATGTACACTGTGGTCCCTCCAATGTTGAACCCCTTTATCTATAGCCTGAGGAACAGGGACATGAATGAAGCCTTGAAGAAACTAATCTGAGGAACATTTCTATTTTTGCTATTGCATTGTCTGTCTTGGACTTGGCCCTTGAGAATGAGTCACATTACAAAAAAACCTGGGTGAATCTGAATGTCTGACTCTTCCTTCACCAAGTTCTTAAGCTGTAATGGTTAAATACCAAATAACAAGGATAATTCAAATGAGGTTTGAAAACTGACTTTGGTCTTCTCTAACATTGAGATTTTTGAAAGTTTATGTGAACTCCCTGCACTTGATTATTTGGTCATGTTCCACTGAAGTAGAACTTGAGTAAGGGATTCTTTCTATGTGATTTTGAGGGGAATGTTCTTAGGACAACTGTGAGTGGCAGAAAGAGGATAAGACCAGGGAAGGAATTAAACAAGGGTTTCATCATAGCCAAGAGACTAATCAGTTAGATTTCAGGTGCTTTTACTACAACAAAAAAATGTAATTATGTGCTGATATAGAGATGTTAATTCACGTAACTCTAGCAAAAATTTCCTTATGTACGTATATCAAATCATCATGTTGCTTACCTTACATATACAAAAAAAAATTTAAAGAAGTAGAGAGAAAAGTGTACCATTCTCTTTGTCTCTCAGGGTGAGGCAATCAGCCAATATGAATCTGCAAAGAAGGAATTTGTTAAATTAAGGTCATTTTGTTAATGGTTTCCTTTCCTACGCAAAATATTTTTAGTTTGAGGTAGTCTTACCCATTTATTTTTCTTTGCTGCCTTTGTTTTTGATGTCAATTCCAAAAATATCATTGCCAAAACCAATCTCAGAGAACTTACCCCCTACATTTTCTTCTAAGAGTTTTAGTTTCAGATTTTACATTTAAGTCTTAAATCCATTCTGAGTTGACTTTTGTGACAGGTGTAAGTTGGGGGTCCACTTTCATTCTTTTTTTATTTTTAATGTTTTATTGAGGCAACATTGGTATCTGACATTATATAAATTTCAGGTGTACATAATTATGTTTCAACTTCTTTATACATTCTTGAACTCTCAATATTTGAAAGAGTAAGTACCCATCTATGAAAGAAGTCAGTGGAGCTGCTGGGCTCCAGCCCATCAACCATTTCACACTTCAGGTCTTTTTGTGGTACATGGAAGACTATATCTTTTTTGAGTCTAATTCTTCTGTCACCAGATTATTCTAAAATGGCTAGATAACATAATGGCCAAATACATTTTAACTTGACATTGAAACTTGACTTTTCTTTTGTGTAGTTCTGTGTTGTTTGACAGATGATTTTCATTCTTACTTCAATCCCTTGTCTCAGGTTTCACATAAAAATAACCTGGGGCAGTGGTTAAAGTTTTAGTAACATTTTTGTTGATGACTCTCAGAAGAAGGAAAAACTTAGAAGATGGATAATGCAGAGAAAGAATGGAATCAGGAAGGATGACTGTCATATATACAGAACTGGCTTCCACATGTTCCCATGATAACAACATGTCAATTTAATTCCAAAGTTGAGCCTACAGCAGGGCATGGAGCTTACCTTTCATACAGCAATTCAGTAACTGCTGAGACCAGTCACTGGTAAGCCATATCCCTTTGATTCAACACTAGTATCCATTATTCTTAGTTTTATTATCTATAAATTTGGCATAATTATATCATCTCCGTGGTTTCAGATAACTATGAGATGTTTTAACATTATCAGTAAGGAAGCATACAGTTATAACCAGAAAAAATTCCTATCTCTAATACAGTCAAACAATAAAGAGAGCTGTCTGTCATTACAAGCACCTCAGAGATAGAGCATCTACAAGAACAGGAGAGTTTGGCTCATTCATTTCCCCATGTGGTAGCTTAGTCCTAGGCATGGTTCTCAATTTCACAAGTTGGCGGCAGCATATATAGGTGTCAAACTTGATCAGGATGGCTAGAGACAAAAAACCATCCTTCCCTGGTTCAGATGATAATAGATCTTTTGATGGAGTCAACCAGAGGACGTCTATAGTGAGTGCAATTGTGGCCCTCAATACAATATGTCTACGTGTTAATCCCTCTAATTTGTGATTAACTTATATGATAAAAGGATGAATGTTAGTTATTTGGAAAAAGGATCTCTGCACAGAATGCACTTACCCTGGTTATTCTCCAGGGTGCAAGAATAATCACATGTATCCTTATAAAATAGATAGAAGTGAGAAAATATAAAGAAAAAGATGAGGCAATGTGACCATGGAGAGAGATATTGCATTGATGCAGGCAGTTTTTGACGTCCACGATTTCATTATTTTGTCCTACAAAACGAGCATTTTCGTAGAATTCTAATGCATCTTTTTATCACTCCTTTATGTTTCCCAAAACCGTGTATTAAGTGAATTTGCCTTAATATTAACTTTGTAAAAAGTTTAAAATTAGTAAATGAATTCTCACTGACATAAGCAATATGGCAGCAGACGATATTCCTAACCGCCCACCTTCCAGGAATACATTGACTATACAGGTACACAAAATCAATTCCCTGTGAGAGAAATCCAGAAACTGATTGAGTGACTCTTGCTTATCAGGAGACTGAAAAACTACCCACACCCCACAGGTAGGAAAAGCTGAGATACAGTCACACCACAAAACACCACTTCTGGTACAGCACAATAGAACCTGGTGAGAATCCAGTGCTCTCAGCTTATCCTTGGGGTGTGAAGGCTTTGGGCCACACATGTAGGGCCACAACTTTTATGGAAAACCTGAGGGACTGGCTTCAAAATCATGTAGCTGTGAGAGCCAACAGGGCTTGGCATTTGTGAGACCTCTAGTACCACAGAAAGCAAAAAGGCCACTTTTAAATGTATAGGCAAGCAGTTACTATGGCTCTTCCCCTAGGCTCAGACGAGAAGGAGGATGCAAAAACAAGGCTCCCACATTCTTCCTGGAAGGGTCTTGACTGAATACTTTCCCAACTGTTACCCAAGGGTTGACCTCTAAGCAGCCTGTCTCTGTGATCTGACCTAACTCCTCAGAAAGCCTGAAATGGTTTCTGGACACCACCAAAGGAGGCATGACACTTCCTGATTTCAAACTATATTACAAAGCTATAGTAATCAAAACTGTGTGGTACTGGCATAAAATCACACATAGACCAGTGGAACAGAATCAAGAGCCCAGAAATAAACCTTCATGTATACAGTCAGCTTATATTTGGAAAAAATAGCCAAGAGTACTCAAAAAGGATAGTCTCTTAATAAATGGTGTCAGAAATATTGCATAACCACATGCAGAAGAATCAAATTGGACACTATCTGACATCACTCACAAAAATTAACTTGAAATGAATCAACAACTTAAACATAAGACCTGAAGTCATGAAACTCCTAGAAGAAAATAACGGGGGAAAAACTTCTTGACATTGGTCTTAGCAGAAATTACACCAAAAAGACAAGTAAGAGTAACAAAAATTAGTGAGGGAGTATACATCAAACTAAAAACTTACACACAGCAAAATAAGCCATCAACAAACTGAAACTTCTACCTATTGATTGGGATAATTGCAAACCATTTATCTGATAAAAGGTTAATCTCCAAAATATATAAAGAACTCATAAACTCAATAAGAAACACATAAGCAGTGAAGTTAAAAATTGGGCTGAGCAGCAGAATAGACATTTTTATAAAGAAGACATACAAATGGCAACAGGTACATGAAAGCATGGTTAGCATCACTAATCACTATAGCATTACTATAAAGGGATATCACCTCGCATTTGTTAGAATGGCCCTCAACAAAAAGACAAGAGATAACAACTGTTGGCAAAGATGTGGGGAAAATGGAAGCCTGACACACGGTTAATGGGAATGTAAAATGGTATAGTCATTATGGAAAAAAAGTATGAATTTCCTCAAAAATATAAAACTATATTATAGTTTTTATATTTATATTACATATTTATTTAAAAAACATAAAACTAGAACTACCATATGATCCAGCATTCCCACTTCTGGAAATACACCTAAGGAGATGAAATCTTGGAGAGATATTTGTGCTCCAATGTTTATTGCAACATTATATACAATAGCCAAGACATGGGAACCTAAGTATCTTGCAACAAATGATTGGAAAAAGAAAATCTAGTATAGAGAGTAACATCAGAAACATGGTGGAGTGAGCTGTTCCCTTTGTTTCTCCCCCTCTGATTTACAACTCAGTGGACATTCACTGACCAATGGAGGGTAGCCACACAGCACAAGAGTATGCCTGAGAGACCCAAGCAACTATCCATCTGAAAGTGGATGGACTGGGTCCCTGGGTAGCAGTGCTGATAGGGGAGTGCTCCCCTACTCCCCGCTGGTAGGAGTGAGCCAGATTGCAGGTCCTCTTGTAGCAGCTGGCGCTACTCTAAGAGGAGGCAGTGATGGCCCAGAATGCAGGTGAATACTATCCCAGCCCATGGGAGTCCACACCATGCTGCTGCATCCCCACTAGCTGGAATTCACCTTAGCATGATAGTAGGAGGAGGCAGTGGTAGTCCTGCACATGTGTGAATGTTTTCGTGGATCGTGAGAGTACCTGCTGTACCACCGATGTCCAACCAGTGGGAATGCACTATGGCACAACCATAAGAGGACTTTGAGGCAGTCCTACTTGAGTGCATGAATGATGTTCTGGCCTTCAGGAGTGCCTGCCATGCCACCACGGCCCCAACAAATGGCCCCAGCTCAGACTGCAAGAAAGGCCCTGCCCATCAAGCACAGTGGCTGGCTCAACTGTAAGCAGAGGTGGAGGCAGCCTGGTGCATGTGTGAATGCTATCCCAGACTGTGGGAACACCCCCGCTTACCCACACAACTTCCAGAGGATAGAGTGGGATGAGAAACACAGTGGTCGCAGGTGGAATCTGCCACTTGATACTACCACAAATGTGCCAGTAAAGGATTAGTTCATCTAATACCATTAAAAACTGCAGTAAAAATTCAGGGCAGAGGGAAATGGAAAATCTCCAGAAACAAACTCTGAATTCATAGAAATTTACAATCTAAATGACAGAGAATTCAATGTAGCTGTCATAAAGCAACACAATAAGCTACAAGAAAACTCAGAATACAGTTCAATGAAGTCAGGGATAAAATTAATGAGAAGAAGGAAAACTTAACTAAAGAGATTGAAACTATAAAAAATACCAAATAAACAGAAATTATGGATATGAAGAATGCATATAATGAGACAAAAAATAAATAGAATCCTTAAAAAATTGAGCTCATGTAATGGAGGAAAGAATTAGTGAGTTAGAGTATAGAAATAGAGAAATGATTCAGGTATAGGAAGAGAGAGAACTAAGATTTTTTAAAAATGAAGCAATTCTTCAAGAAATAGCTGGCTCAATTAACAAAAGCAACATAAGATTGTCAGTATTCCAGAAGGAGAAGGCAGGGAGACACAAGCAGAGAGCTTGTTCAAAGAAATTATAGCTGAGAACTTCCCAAACCTTGGGAAAGAACTAGACTTACAAATACATGAAGTCAACAGAACCCATAGTTACGTCAATTCAAAAAACCTTCTCAAAGGCGTATAAAAGTAAAAGTGGCAAACGTCAACAGGGAAAACATGTAAAAGACTTCAAGGTAAAAAAAGAAAATAATCTACAAAGGAACTCCCAACAGGCTTTCAGTGGATTTCCTGGCAGAAACATGACAGGCGAGGAGATAATGGAATGATATATTCAAAATACTGAAAGAAAAAAACTTACAGCCAAGAAAAGTCTATCCAGTGAAACTACCCTTCAACTATGATGGAGAAATAAAAGCTTTCTCAGATAAAGAAAAGCTGAGGGAGTTCATAGCCACTAGACCTCCCTCACAAGATATGGTAAAGAGAGCCCTCATACTGAAACAAAAAAGGAAAGCTTTGAACGAGGGCATAACTAGACAGACAAAATGAGAAAACTGTAGCTTTCTATCAGAACAGATTAGCAAGACTGAATTATAACATAAAAGGTTAAGTGAAGGAAAGCATAAAAAATAATCAGAAACACTTCAACTTAAGTCACAAACTCACAACACAAAATAGGATAATTTGTGACAGCAGCAATTCAGAAGGGGAAGAGGAAGGAGATGAAACCTGTTTAGGCTAAGGAGCTACGAGGCTATCAGAAAATAGACTCTCTCATCTATGAGATGTCTCATATATAAACATAACAATAATCACTAAAAAAATCAGAGCAGAGTCACAATTCATAAACAAAATAGAACTGAGAAAACCACCACAGAAAACTACCAAACTGAAGTTGCAATCAGAAACACAAGAGCGGAGAAGCCATGGAAATATATAACAACCAGAAAGCAAGAGACAAAATGGCAATATTTACTCCCATAGAACAATAATCACTCTAAATATAAATGGAATGAATCAAAAGACACAGAGTAGCTGGATAGATTAAAAAGGAAGACCCAAAAATATGCTGCCTCCAGGAAACAAATCTCAGCTCTAAAGACAAGCATAGGCTGAGAGTGAAGAGATGGAAGATGATGCTCCAAGCAAACAGCATAAAGAAGAAATCAGGTGTTCCCATAGTTATAACAGATGAAACAGACTTGAAGAAAAAGAAGACAATGAGAGAAAAAGAAGGGCAGTATATAATGATAAAAGAGACTTTTCACCAAGAGGACATAACATTATGAATATATATCCACCTAAAACAGGAGTCCCAAAATATATAAAGCAAATATTAACAGACCTAAAGAGAGAAATTAAAAGTAACACAATAATAATAGGAGACCTCAACACTCCATTTACATCAATGGATAGGTGGATGATCTGGATAGACAGAATGTCAACAAGGAAAGAATGGATTTAAATGAAACTCTTTATCAGATGAACTTAATAGATAGATGATAGATAGATAGATAGATAGATAGATCGATCGATCGATCGATCGATAGATAGATCATTCCACCCAAAGAAAACCAGAATACACATTCTTCTCAGGTGCTCATGGAACATTCTCAAAGATAGACAATACGTTAGGAAATGAGGCAACCCTCAACAAATTTAAGAAGATTGAACACATATCAAACAACTTTTCCAACCATAATGATATGAAATTAAAATCAACTACAAGAAAGAAGCTGGGAAAGTCACAACTATGTGGAGACTAAACAATATGCTACTGATCAACCATTGGATCAATGGAGAAATCTAAGGAGAAAGTAAAAAATATCTGGAGACAAATGAAAATAAAAATACAACATACCAGCTCTTATGGGATGTAGCAAAAGCAGTACTAAGAGGGAAATTCCTAGCAGTTCAGGCCCACCTCAACAAATAAGAAAAATATCAAATAAAAGATGAAAAAATAGTAGAAGAGATCAATGAAACTAAGACCTAGTTCTTTGAGAAGAAAAACAAAATTGACAATCCCCTACCCAAAATCAACAAGAAGAAAAAGAGAGAAGCATCAAATAAATAAAATTAGAAATGAAAGAAGAGAAATTACAACAGATACCACAGAAATACAAAGGACTATAAGAGAATATCATAAAAAACCATATGCCAACATTGAACAACCTAGAAGAAATTGTTGAATTCTCAGACACAGACAACCTCTCAAAGATGAATCAAGAAGAAATAGAGAATATGAATAGTCTAATCACAAGTAAAGAGATCAAAACAATAATCAAAAACCTGCCAAAAAACAAATATTCAGAACCAGATGGTTTCTCAGGAGAATTCTACTAAACATTCAAAGAAGATATACACCTAACTTTCTCAAACTATTGCAAAAAGTTGAACAAGTCAGAATGCTTCCTTGTGTATTCTCTGAGACCAGCATTACCCTGATACCAAAACCAGGCAAGGACAATGCAAAGAAGGAAAATTACAGGCCAATATGATTGATGAACATAGATGCAAAAAAATTTTGCAAACCAAATACAACAATACATTAAAAGAGTCAAACACCATGATGAAGTGAAATTTATACAAGGGACACAGGGACAGTTCAAAATATGTAAATCAATCAATGTGATACACCACATTAACAAAATGAAGAATAAAAATCCTATAATCATCTCAGATGCAGAGAAATCATTTGGCAAGATCCAACATCCATTTACGATAAAAACTCTCAATAAAATGGGTATAGAAGGAAAGTACACCAGCATAATAAAGGCCATATGTGACAAATCCACAGTGAAGATCAGACTTAATTGTGAAATATTGAAAGCCATCACTCTGAGAACAAGAACAAGACAAGGATGCCCACTCTCACCACTCCTATTCAACATAGTACTGGAAGTTTTGTCCCAAGCAATCAGACAAGAAAAAAATAAAAGTTATTCAAATAGGAAAGGAATAACAGAAACTCCCACTGGTTGTGGATAACATGATTCTATATATAGAAAACCCTAAAGCATCCATCAGAAAATTACTAGAAATAATAAAAAACTACAGCAAAGTTGCAGGGTACAAAACCAACTTACAAAAATCAGTTGCATTTATACTCTAATAACGAACTAGCAGATAGAGAAGTCAAGAATACAATCTCATTTAAAATTGCAGCAAAAAGAATAAAATATCTAGGATTAAATTTAACCAAAGATGTTAAAGACCAGTACACTGAAAACAAGACATTATTGAAAGAAATTGAAGAAAATATGAAGAAACGGAAAGATATTCCATGCTCACTGACTGGAAGAATAAACATAGTTAAAATGCCCATATCATTAACACAGTCTGCAGATTCAATGCAACCCTAATCAGAATCCCACTGACGTTCTTACAGAAACAGAACAAAGAATCCTAAAATTCATGTGGGACAAAATGGACCCCGAATAGCCAACTAAATCCTGAGAAAAAAGAATAAAGCTGGAGGCACTACAATCTCTGACTTGAAAATATACTACAAAGCTATTGTAATCAAAACAGCATGATACTGGCACAAAAACAGACATAAAGCTCAGTGTAACAGAACTGAAATCCCAGAAATAAAACCACACATCTATGAGCAGCTAATCTTTGACAAAAGAGCCAAGAATATACAACAGAGAAAGGAAAGTCTCTTCAATAGACATGTTGGTAAAACTGGACAACCACTTGCAAAAGAATGAAAGCAGACCATTATCTTGCACCATACACAAAAACTAACTCAAAATGGGTTAAGGACTTGAATGTAAGACCTGAAACTATAAAACTCCTAGAATAAAATGTATACAATATGCACTTTAACCTCACTTTTAGCAGTATATTTCTGAATACCATGTCTACTCTGGCAAGGGGAAAAAAAGAAAAAAAATTAACAAATGGGATTACATCAGAATAGAAAGCTTCTGAAAGGCAAAGTAAACTATGAACAAAATGAGAGGAAAACCCACCAACTGGTAGAAAATATTTGCAAATAATATATCTGATGAGGGGTTAATTTCTAAAATATATAGAGAACTCATACAACTCAACAACAAACAAATAACCTGATCTCAAAATGGGCAGGGGCTATGAACATACATTTTTCCAAAGAAGATATACAGATACCCAATAGGCACATGAAAAGATGTTCCACATCACTAATTACTAGGGAAATGTGAATCTAAACTACAATGAGATATCACCTATCACCTGACAGACTGTTTATAATTAATAAGACAAAAAATAACAAATGTTGGAGAGGATATGGAGACCAGAGAATCCTCATGTACTGCTGGTGGGAAGGTGAACTAGTGCAATCACTATGGAAAACAGTTTGGAGATTTCGCCAAAAGTTAAAAATAATAACCATATGATCCAGCTATCCTACTACTGGATATTTATCCAAGGAACATGAAAATCAACAATTCAAAGATATTTATGTTCATCGCAGCATTATTCACAATAGCCATGACATAGAAGCAATCCAAGTGCCCTTCAGCTGATGAATGGATAAAAATGATGCATTATATGTATGCAACGGAATACTACTCAGACATAAAAAGGACGAAATTGTCTCCTTTGCAACAGCATGGATGGTCCTTGAGAGTATGATATTAAGCAAAATAAGCCTGACAGAGAAAGAGAAGCTCTGCATGATTTGTGGAAAATAAATACATGGATAAAAGGAACAGATTAGTGCTTACCAGAGGGGAAGGGGGTTAGAGAATGGTTGAAAGGAATAAAGGGGCATATATGCATGTTGATGGATAAAAATTAGACTATTGATTGGCCATCCCGGTGGTGTATTGGTTATGTCTGCATGCTCTGCTTTCATGGCCTGGGGTTTCCTGGCTTGGATCCTGGGCTGGGACCTATACACCGCTCACCACGCCAAGCTGTTGTGGCATCCCATATACATAAACAGAGGAAGAGTAGCACAGATGTTAGCTCAGGGACAATCTTCCTCACCAAAAATAAATTAGACTATTGGTGATGATCATGAAGTAGTCTATACAGAAACTGATGAATAATAATGTACACCTGAAATTACACAATGTTATAAACCATTATGGCCTCAATAAAATAATTGAAAAAATATGGTATAGATAGATAGATAGATGATAGATAGATAGATAGATAGATAGATATAGATATAGATAGATAGATAGAGATATATATGGAATAATATAGAGAGAATATTATTCAATCATAAAAAGAAGGAAATCCTGCAATTTGAGACAACCAGGATGGACCTTGAGGGCATTAAGTTAAGCAAAATAAGTCAGATCGAGAAAGACAAATACCATATGATCTCCTTTATATGTGGAGTCTAAAACAAACAGAAAAAAAACTGACCTCATACATACAGAGAACAGATTGGTGGTTGTCATAGGTGGGGAGTGGGGGTGGGCAAAATGGGTGAAGGGAGTCAAAAGTTACATACTTCCAGATATGAAATACATGTCATGGTGATATAATGTACAGCATGGTGACTATAGTTAATACTGCATTGAATATTTGAAAGTTGCTAAGAGTGTAAATTTTAGAGTTCTCATCACAAGAGAAAGTTTGTAATTATATATACTATGTATGGTGACAGATGTTAACTTGACTTATAGTGATCATTTTCCAATCTATACAAATATTGAATTATTGTGCTGTACACCTGAAACTAATATAGTGCTATGTGTAAAGTATACCTTAATTTAATGAAAAAACATAAAAATAGAATTACTATATGATCCTGCTATCTCACTTTTGAGTATATGTGCAGAGGAAACAATATAAGTATTCTGAAGTGATATCTGCTGTCATACGTTCATTTCAGCATTGTACATAATAGCCAAGATAAAGAAACAACTTAATTGTCCATTGATGGATGCATGGGTAAAAAAAATTTGGTATATATATAGGAAAAAAAACCTATTATTTAGCCACACATACACAACACACTATTATTTAGCCACAAAAAAAGGAAATTCTACTATTTGTTAAAACATAAATGAACTCAGAGGACATTATTCTATAAAACAAGCCCAACAGAAAAGAACAAATACTATACAGTATCACTTAAATGCAGAATTTAACAAGAAAGAAAAAGTCAAACTCATAGAAACAGTGAGTAGAATGGTGGTCGATACGTGCTGAGGGCTTGGGGTAAACGGAGAGATATTGGTCAAATGGTACAAACTTTAAGTTACAAGATGACCAAGTTCTGAGGATCTAATGTACAGCCTGGTGAATGTACTTACTAAAACCCTATTGTATACTTGAAATTTGTGAAGACGGTATATCTTAAGGGTTCTAACTAAAATAAGTAGAAACTATGTGAGGTGATTGATGTGTTAATTAATTTGATTTGCTAATCATTTCACAATGGATACATATATAAAACCATCACATTTTACACTTTAAAAATATACTTTTATGTCTCAATAAAGCTGGGAAAATACAAATAAAATATTTTTAAAACTTCAAATGTTACTATTTTTTAATGTTACCACATATAGTATAAAAATAGAGAGCATTGAAAGTAAATAAATAACTTCTAAACCCAAAAACATGATTGAATCTCAGAAGAACAATGATTGGAATAACAACCAAGACAAAGAATTTATTCATTAATTTCAAACTTTAGCAAGGTGGAAAGGAAGCCAACTTACTTAGTAAATTATACAGAGATATATATCACGGTCATAGAGAGATGCATCAGAGTTTTAAGATAATGACAGTCTTATAAGACAAGAATGATCAAATACTGGCTAAATCAATCCAACTTCTGCCTACATAGCTACAGTGTCTCTTCCTTTTCTCTGTATATTCTTCACTTCTGTCTATCTTAAAGGTGTAGATGTGATTACATTTGGGACTCACCCAGATAATATGGAATAAGCTCCCCTGTAAATATCTTTTTCCAAATCAGCACAATCATCCTCTTCTCATAAGTTAATACTGATAAGTCAGGAAGATGTGAGTATGGACATATTTTGAGGGCCAACATTCAACTCACTATGGAGATGCCGTTGATTGCATGGAAATATATATTAACAACTTAGTCAGGTAAAGGCAGTCAGATTTCTATCTCTGGGCATGATGTCTGAGTACAACACCTGCATTTGCTGCCACAACCTGGTGACCCTGACAAGAACCAGTCCTAAGACAAAGACTCTTCATGGAAAACTGAATGAATCCCTACTCTTTCTGTACATTTCTTATGTCTGAAGTCCCCGTAATAAAAGATAACTTTTACTATTTGGTCATCCTAAATGTGGAGTTTCTTCTTATTAGAACTGAAGACTTTCTCATGGATGAAGTCAGTTGTATCATAATCCTCTCATACTAGTGATATAATCTAATTATGCCAATTTTATAGATAATGAAACTGAGTATGGTGGATGCTAATGTTGCCTCAGAAGGATATGGTTTAACAGTGACTGGTCACACTAATTACTAAATTAGAAAATGAAGGGTCAGCTCCCTGTCCCCACAGTAAGTCTAATTCTGGGATGCAACTGACATGGCTCTATCATGGGATCAGGTGGAAGCTAATCTCTAGATTTTCCCACAGTCTTGTTTCAATTTTTTCCCTGCCCTATACACCTCCTACAACTTTTATTCTACTGAAATCCTTTAAAATCACCACTAAAACTATAACTCCTACATCAGTCTCTGCTTCTAAGGAACCTGACCAAAGAAATTCAATTTAGAGAATTGAAATCACTGGTTAAACATCATAGAACCAGAATAACAACAAAGTCATGATTCAAAGGCAAAGATGAAATACTCTTAGCCATTGTGTCATTTACTCATTTGAGAAGAACTTGCAGATGGAAGAATTAAATATCCTGACCCACCCAGGATTTCTGTCACTTTGACTCATTCTAGAAACCCCAGTTCAAATTTGATGTCATATTCACAAAAAGAAGGTCGGTTTCCAATGAGTTTCCTCAAGATGTCTTTCATGTTCCTGTTTGTCAGGCTGTAGATAACAGGATTCATCATTTGAGGAACCTCAATGTACATCACTGAAGCCACTGCAGTCTTCCTGGAACTGTCAGTAAATGCAGAACTAGCGTACACTCTAAAAACTGTCCCATAGAGCCAAAAAACAACTGAAAGATGAGACCCACAGGTAGAAAACACTTCAAGCTTTCCCCTTGCTGTGAAAATTCTCAAAATGGAGAAGACAATTTGAGTGTAAGAGAAAATGATCTCAAAGAGAGGCATGCCCTCAAATAGGCTAGCCATAGAACACATCAGGATGTTATTGATGAGTGTATCAGAACAGGCAAGCTTGAGGAACTGAGCAAGTTCACAGAAGAAATGAGCAATTTCCAGGCCCATGAAGAAGGATAGGTGCAACAGCACCAGACTGTGGAACAAGGCATCCACAATGCTAAGAAACGGAGAGAGTAGAATCAGCAGCCCACGGAGTTGGGGGTTCATGATGACCGTGTACATCAGTGGGTCACAAATGGCCACAGAGCTGTCATAAGCCATTACTGCAAGGAGAAAATTCTCAAAGAAACCAAGACAAATCCAATCTGGGTGAGGCAACCCACATAAGTGATGCTTTGTTTCTGTGTTTTTATGTTCACAAGCATCTTTTGGATTGTGGTTGTACTTACACAGATGTCAGTAAAAGACAGATTAGAGAGAAAGAAATGCATGGGAGTGTGGAGGTGGGAGTCACAGCTGACAGCCAGAATAACGAGCAGATTTCCTAAGACAGTGACCAGATACATGGACAGGAACAGGCTGAAGATGAAGGGCTGCAGTTCTGGATCATCTATCAACCCCAGGAAAAGGAATTCCGGGGCATCTGTATTTCTAGGTTACACGTTGTTGATGAATCTGTTGGAAAAGATGGAATAAAATAAATAAACAAAATGAATGCTCCCTGGCTAAGCAGCAGAAACATCAATTGGGAACTTGTTGTAAATGAATAATGGTGGTACCACTCCAGACTTACTGTTAATAAAATCTGGTGTAAGGAGTGGGATGAGCAATCTAAGTTTTAATAAGCCTTCCAGGTGCATTTGACATGTACTAAAGTTTGAGAACCAGTTCTTCAAATAAAGAAGAGAAATGCTGTACAGTTTGAATTAAAAAAATATTCAAATCTTTCCTTCTGCTAATTTCTCCTTCCATCATCATCTCTTTCTCTTCCTCTTCCCTCCACTTCCTTTTTCAGCTCTTCTTTTTATTGATTGCCAACTCTATTTCCCATCTGTGTGTCGAGTGCTAAACTGAAACAAAGAACAAGATGCGATATTTCCTTCAGAAATAACCCTTGCTTTCAAAACAAAAAGAAAGACAAGAATGAAGTTATCCAATGTCTCTTCTAGAGTATCATCCCCAAACTTTAGCATGCCTCAGGATCATCTGATGACTTGTGAAATTACGGATGAGTTAGGTGATACCATTGCTCCATCTATCCATGGAGAAACTTAGGTCAATTGAGATTACATCATGGACATGAAGTACATGGTTAGTTCATGGCAAAGGCTGGAGTTGAGATCAGATCATCTGACTGCTGAATTGACTCATTTGACTACTCTCTGTTAATGCCTCTGGGATAGTAGAGAACTAGCATTCACAAATAATCACTGCTATTTCATAATCCCCATTTAAAATGGAAATATTTCATCCTGAACAATGCCCCAAGTCTTTTCAATTCCCTAAAAAGTATATCCACCTTTACCCATGAAGTGTTGTGTGGCAGACGCATGGCATTCATCCATTTATATGCTCTGCACCTGAGCAATGATTATAAAATGTTACCTATAAACTTGAAGTTCATAAGTCTCTCCCATGGATGTACTATCCAGCTACATTAGCAATGGATTTCAAGATAACTGGAAAACTATGTCAATGAAATCTCTGTTTCCTCCCAAGGGAATTTCATCCCCTAGGGTGACAGGTTGCTTATCATCTAAAAAAATAGCTAAATGAGAGAAAGAATGACATGCATTGGCTTTTAAGAAAACAGATGAAAATAGCTTCAATTTTTGGTCCTTGGAAGATAGAGACTTCAAAATAAGACAGACTTATATGATACTTTTAAGATAATCAAGTGTCTTAATAGGATTGTCTCTGTAAAGCATTCTCTCAAGGGGTAGAAAGAAGTGAACATGACAGTCTTTATCATCTAGTGTATTAGTTAGACTCAAACATTCTGAATTTAATCCAGACCAGGGCTTCTTTTGTGAAGGGATGAAATTGTTCACCTGTATGAAAATCCCATTTCTATAAGGGAACTGTCATAAAAACTCATGGGATGTTGCAATGATGAGAAATGAATGGAGGAAAAGCATCTGCCACAACACTTCACATCTGGGACCCTCATACTGACATTTCCTATTGTGTTTTTTTTCCCCTGCTGAACAACATCTCCTGGCATGTTTCACTGCTCAGAAGGAAGTAATGTGGTGGAGCAAGTTGAGGAAAGAATACAGAAAGAGAGAACACCCTTAGATAGTACCTGGAAATTTCAGGGAAGAGATTCTGAGATGAAAGTCCAGGCGGGAACATTTATTGTACAAAAATGAAGGAAAGGTCAATGACATAAATAATCATTGGCATAGACACATGAAAAATGTAACAATTAGGATGAATCAAATAATAAAAAGAATCAGGTATATGTAATAACACAAACAATGAAATCCTATATGAGAAAAAAAATTGTATGACAAAAGTCTACAGCATGAGAAAATTCAAGCTATCTCTTGATCCTACATTGATATGTTTATTTTCGTTATGGATTATTCAAGTAAAACAAAAGAATGGAGTGGGTCTGGCCCCATGGTCAAGTGGTTAAAGTTCTGCTCACTCTGCTTCAGTGGCCCAGGTTCACAGGTTCGGATCCCAGATGTGGACCTACTCCACTCATCAGCCAAGCTGTGGAGGCATCCCACATATAAAGTAGAAGAAGATTAGCACAGATGTTACCTCAGGCCTAATCATCCTCAAGCAAATAAAAGAGGAGGAGGTTAAAAGTGGTTAAAATTGCATGCTCAGCTTTGGTGGCCTAGGGTTTGCTGGTTCAGATCTCGGGCACCACTTACCAAGCCACGCTGTGGGAGGCATCCCACAAATAAAACAGAGGAAGATGGGCACAGATGTTAGCTCAGAGCCAATATTCCTCATCAAAAAGAGGAGGATTGGTAGTAGAAGTTAGCCCAGTGCTAATCATCCTCAAAAAAAAGAAAGAAAAGAAAAAAATAAAGAGGAGGATTGGCCACAGATGTTAGTTCAGGGCCAATCTTCCTCACCAAAAAAAAAAAAAAAAGAAAAACTACAGGGTAACAATGAAGAGTTTTGTACACATCAATCAAATTTAACAAATTCATACATTTAACTACATCATTGTATGTGTTTTTATTGCAATAAATAACACAGGTGTATGTGAAGCCCCCATATCATGTATTTGCACAATCTTGATTCTTTTCCTTCCCCAGGGGAACCACTATATGATCTTCACACATGTCATTCCTCTGCAACTTTTACTATAAGTAGTATTATTGTTCTGTAAACAATTATGTTGTTTTGCATTTTCAAAGCTTTACATAAACTGAATAATACTGAACTTGTCATTTACAGTTGTCACCTTTATGTAATACAATTTTGACTAACATTTATATATTTAGTCCCACTTCATAAATTTTAGTTAGCAGAGACTACTCCACATTATTGTTACATCATGTTTTATTATTCCATTCCATAACTGATAAGTGTACGATTACTGCCTTTCATTTTGTATGTGCTTATTAATATATATACAACATAAAGTCTTGCATAGGGGACACCATCACATTCTAGACGATGTTGTCTCTAGGAAGCGGAGGACAAGGACTGAGGCGGACTCAAAACAAGTGTCTTGTGTATGCACATTACTTTGTTACATTACAACAAAGACCTGAAATTAATATAGCAGAATGGCAACGCTTTTTTATTCTGGAATTAGGGAAGGATGGTGATATGTGTTTTTTTATTATACTATTTCTGCTGTTCTTATATGAAATACACGGTGATTTTACACAGAGAAACAGGTGTACTATGAAGGGAGCGGGCTGAGTCTCTCTCTGTCTCCACTTTCTCTCCAGTATCCTCACAGCCAAGTTATAGGGATAACAGAAACACTCTTCTGTACAATTGTGTATCAAGAACCAGGAACAGAAGTGAAAGGAAAAACTGACCAAACCCCTTTACCATAACCACATAAAAATTGAAATAAATGTCACAAGGTTTTATAACAGTGATCAGACTTGAGAAGAGGCAGATTTCTGCTCAGGAGGAAAAAAGGTTCTGACAATTTTTAGAGAAAATACGAGACTAGCAGATTGAGAGCTGGCTGAGTGTTGGCACATGCATACATGAGAGCTTGTCAACAAGAAGACAGTTAGCCTGCAGTCCCATCCGACACTTTGCTCTGATCATTTCATGGGTGTGTTATTTTCAATTCTTGCCACAGATGAATTTGAAGTAAAACATCTATCTTCCTCACTAAAGCATTAACTAAAAGGCTTTAAGTTACCTGACTGGCTTCATTGTGGAATGGTGCTTGACATGTCACCTGGATATTGAAAACAGAAGATATGTCTTCAGGCAGAGTAGAAACACCAAGTGAGGCAGTGGCCTGTCCAGGAAAGATCATCCCTGGATGGAGCCTCAGTTGTGCCTGTTCTAACCAGGCAAGGGCTGTTGAATGTTATTGTCACAGGCTGACTCTTTACTGTCTCTATATTCCTGGGGGATCAATATCCAAAGTTCCTCATTAGATAAGTATTTTTAGTGTCATTATGATCCTTGAGCACTGCAAATTCTTATAGAGCAAGACCACAGTCAAAATTTACAGCAGCCAAGTTAGTGCCGAATCAATTAAAAAGCAGTTTCAAAGTGCTAGAAAATTTACAGCAGCCAAGTGAGTGTGGAATCAAGTAAAAACAGCTACAAAGTGGTAGAAAAGCTTTGTGGCATTTTTGCTTGCCTCACCCCACTGCCTCCCTGGCATGGCAGTAGTCTTAGTCTTAAAATGGTCACAGTCTGTGTTCTCAGTACAAGATCCTGGTCCGTGGATTCAGAGGAAGCAGAGTAGGTTTTTCTCAAATCATTCTAACCTGTTGGGTTGCTACCTGAGGGACTGACACAGGGCATTCATCTCTGTTTTTCCCAACTCAGAACTCATGCTGGAAAAGCAGTGAACAGTGTTTTAAAACACTGAAAACCAAACAGCCTACATATGCCTATGGTGAAAGGTTAAAGTCAAAACACATAATAAACCAGCTAAAAAGAAGAAAAAACAGGGGAAATTTTCTTTAGGAAATTAAGATATTTAAAAGTAACCAATTATATGGGAGAATTTAGAAAGCCACATGAATGTCCATAGGAAGACATATACTCAGAAAAGACCAGAGCAAATCCTAAACTTTCATACTGATCTCCAGGCTCAGTGCAAACCTGAATTCAGGTTAAAACAGTACTGTAGCACAGATCTTATCTGTAACTATTGAGAGATGTGTGTTATTTCTTTCTTTGTTTGTATCACTACTGCCGTTCAAGGAAATCTATCAAAGCGCTGGATGAACACAGCTAAATAAAATATATTTCAATGTCACATACAGCAAGAATTTCACTCTTTGCACATATATTTTGGGAAAGTCACTAAATGAATAGCATATGACCACTTCATTTTTTTTTTAAATAAAACTCTAGGTATGATTCTTATATAGAAAGCTACCACATTATAATATAGAGTCTAAGGAGCAGAAAGAAAAAAGAATGAAGGAAAGTGAGCAGACCACAAGTGACCTATGGGACACCATCAACTGAAAAAAATTTGCATTTTATGAGTCCCAGAAGAAGAGAATGAGAAAGAGATGGAAAAAAATTTGAGAGAATAAAGGTCAAAAACTTCCCAAATATGGTTAAAGATATGAAACTAGAAAACCAAGAGTCTCCATGAATTCCAAGGAGGATTCTTCAAAGATAATAACACTAAAACACATTATCGTCAAACTAGCAAAGCCAAAGTGAAAGAGAGACTCTTGAAAGGAGCTCATAAAGTACAACTGAAGAGAAAATCAACTTCTCACATAGAAGAGATCCACAATAAGATTATCAACCAATTTCTCCCAAGAATATGGAGGCCAAAGGATAGCAGGATGACATATTTAAAATGCTGAAAGAAAGAAATTGTCAAGGAAGAATTTTATATCTGAAAAACTTTTCCTTTAAAAAATGAGAGAATAAAACTTTCCCATGCAAATGAACATTAGCATAAGCATAAAATTTACCTTTGTAACCAGTTTTATTAGTTGTATAATTACAACTATATAATTATATAGCTACCTATATAGGTATATATAATATATATTTAATACATATGTCTATATAACATGTAAATTATATATAGTTATATATACTTATATAAATATATAACTACCTATAATTATAAAGTTAATTAATGTTAATTGCTTCTCATTGCTATGCAACCAATCTCCAGAAATCTTTTCATCTGGCAAAAATAAAACTCTGTGTCCTTTAAACAAGACCCAACCTCTGCCTCTCCCAGCCCCCGTAACTACCAGTCCATGATTTGATTTCTAAATTTGACTACTCTAGGTACCTCATGTAGATGGAATCATTCAGTATTTGTCTTTTTCTAACCAGCTTTTTTCACTTAGCATGATGTCCTCAGGGTTCATCTATGTTTTAAAATGGGTCAGATTGTCCTTCCTTTTTAATGCTAAATAATATTCCATTGAATTTATATACCATCTTTTGCTTATCCAGTGTGCACCATTGCAGAACCCAGTTCCCCACTCCACAAAGAAACCTGCTACAGCTGCTACAGACTTCCCTCAGCAGTTGTCACTAAGTGTTCTGCAGGTTTTGCAGACTCCTAGAGGTTCAGTCCCATCCCATCCCCTCTGCTATGGAGATTTGATGTTAGAACCCAGTGTGGATACTGAGCACACATCCACAGCTGGAACCAGCCCCCACAGCTGCACGCATGCATGCAACTAACTCACTTCCTGTCACTGGCCTCCACCTCCATGCATAGCCCCAGCTATCCCTGTAGTGCCACAAATGCAAACCACTAGCCTCAGAAACCACAACTGTGCACAAAAGGCATACAGCCTCAAGCTCTAGCGCTGACCTCTACCACCATGCTGACCCCAGCCAATGGACATGACCCCCACCAGCAGGCAAATGCCCACAGCTGGCTTGTGCCATAATGCAGGAAACTGCAGCCAGCATGTAGAGCAGACTGCATGCACACTGCTAGCCCTGGCCCATCACAACTGCCTGCCCTAGTCTCTCATCACTGGCGGGTCATCTAATACAAGGGAAATCACATAAGGTACTCAGTAGATTTCTCAGCAAAAATCTTGTAAATCAGGAGAGAATGAGATGATATATATGAAATATTGAAAGAAAAGAAACCTTGACTAACAAAAATACAAGACTTGAATGTAAGACCCGAAACCATGAGACTTCTAGAAGAAATCATAGGCAGTATGCTCTATGACATTGGTCTGAGCAGCATATTTTCAAGTCCCATGTATGACTGGGCAAGGGAAACAAAAGAAAAAATGAAGAAATGGGACTACATCAAACTAAAAAGTTTCTGCACAGCAAAGGAAACCATCAACAAAACGAAAGACAAGCTAACAATTGGGAGAAGATATTTGCAAACCACATATCAGATAAGGGGTTAATATCTAAAATATACAAAGAACTCATACAGCTCAACAACAAAAAAACCAACAATCCAATGAGAAAATGGGCAAAAGATCTGAACAGAGATTTCTCCAAAGAAGATATACAGATGGCCATCAGGCATATGAAAAGATGCTTAACATCATTAGCTATCAGGGAAATGCAAATCAAAACTACAATGAGGTATCACCTCACTCCGGTCAGAATGGCTATAATTAACAAGACAGGAAACAACAAATGTTGGAGAGGGTGTGGAGAGAAGGGAACCCTTGTTCACTGCTGGTGGCAGTGCAAACTGGTACAGCCACTATGGAAAGCAGTTTGGAGTATCCTCAGAAAATCAAATATAGATCTACCATATGATCCAGCTATTCCACTGCTGGGTATTTATCCAAAGAACTTGAAAACACAAAGGCATAAAGATACATGCACCCCAATGTTCATTGTGGCATTATACACAATAGCCAAGACTTGGAAGCAACCTAGGTGTCCATCAAGGAATGAATGGATAAAGAAGATGTGGTATTTATACACGATGGACTACTACTCAACCATAAGAAATGATGAAATCCGGCCATTTGTGACAACATGGATGGACCTTGAGGGTACTATGCTGAGTGAAATAAGTCAGAGGGAGAAAGTCAAATACCATATGATCTCACTCATAAGTAGAAGATAAAAATGACAAAAAAAAAAAACCCACAAAACATAGCATTGGAGATTGGACTGGTGATTACCATTGGGGCAGGGGGGAGGAGGGAGGGCAAAAGGGGTGATTAGGGTCACATGTGAGGGGATGTACTATAATTAGTGTTCTGGTGGTGAACATGATGTAATGTATACAGAATTTGAAGTATGATGTACATCCGAAAAAAAATAAAAATTAAAAAAAATACATTACCCAGCAAGCTGTCCTTTAGAACGGAAGAACGCACACATACAAAGATAAGAACAGAAATAAATGAAACAGAGAACAGAAAACCTAGAAAATATCAACAGGGGCCAGCCCAGTGGTGCAACAGGTTAAATTCGTATGTTCCACTTTGGCAGCACAGGGTTCGCCTGTTCGGATCCCTGGTGCAGACATGGCGCTGCTTGGCAAGCCATGCTGTGGTAGGCATCCCACATGTAAAGTAGAGGAAGATGGGCATGGATGTTAGCTCAGGGCCAGTCTTCCTCAGGAAAAAGAAAAAGAAAAAAGAAAATATCAACAAATTAAGAGCTGATTTTTTGAAAAGATAAACAAAATTGCCTAACATTTAGCTAGACTGAAAAAAGAGAAGACAAATAAAATCATAAAAGAAAGAGGAGATACTACAACTGATACCACAGAAACACAAAGGTCATAAGAGACTATTACGAAGAATTATATCCAACAAATTGGATAACTTAAAATATACAGATAAATTCCTAGAAACATACAACATACCAGGACTGAATCATGAAGAAATAGAAAATCTGAACAGACCAATAATGAGTAAGGAGATTGAATCAGTAATCAGAAACATCCCAACACAGAAAACCTCATAACGACACGGTTTCACTCATTGATTCTACTAAACATTTAAAGAAGAATTAACAACAATATTTCTCAAACTCAACACAAAAATTTCAAGATGTAGCAACACTTCTTAAATCATCTCGTGAAGCCAGCATTACCCTGACAACAAAGCCATGTAAAAACATCACCAGAAAAGGAAATTATGAAGCAATATCCCTGATGAATGCAGATGCAAAGCTTCTCAACAAAATATTCACAAAATGAATCCAACTCCACGTTAAAAGGATTATTTACCATAACCAAATGGCATTTATCCAGGAACACAGGGGAGTCGATAAGAAAATTAATCAATGTGATACGTCACATTAGCAAAACAAAGGAAAAAACACACGATCATCTCAATTGATAAAGAAAAGGATCTCATAAAATTCAAACCTGTTCATGATTTTAAAAACTCTCAGAAAACTAGAGAAAATGGGATAATTTCTCAACGAAGGATATTTTTGAAAAGCCCACAGCTAACATCATACTCAATGACAAAAGACTGAAAACTTTCTCTTTGATATCAGGAAGAAGGCAAGGAAGCCTGCTTCACCACTGCTGATCAACACTGTACTGGAAGTTCTAGCCAGAGCTGTTAGTCAAGAAAACATAATAAAAGGCATCCAAATTGGAAAGGAAGAAGTAAAACTACCTCCATCCACAAGAACATGATCCCATATACAGAAAGCAACAACGAATGCACAAGAAAGCTACTGAGCAAAGAACTCTACAAAGTTGCTGGATACATGATCAACACACCAAAATCAGTTATGTTTTTATACTTCTGAAAGTAATATAAAAAAGATATTACATTGAAAATAACATCTAAAAGGATGAATCACTTAGGAATAAATTGAACAAAGGACGTGAAAGGCTTGTACATTGAAAACTAAAAGCAGGATTGAAATAAATTGAAAAAGACCCTAACAAATGAAACAATATTCCATGTTAATGGGTAGAAAGACTTCATTGTTGAGATGCCAATGTTATTCAAAGAAATCTAGAGATTCAATGAAATCCCTCTCAATATTATTTTTGTGTGGAAATGGAAAATGCCTTTTGTATAGACACACACACACACAAAAGCTAATCCTCAAATAACATGGAATTTCAGGGAGCTCAGGAAGCCAAAGCTATCTTATAAAGAGCAAGTTCCAAGGACATACGTTTTTTGAATTCAGATTTGAACACAGTTGTACAGTTTGTCAAAAGCTAAACACAGATTTACCTTAAGACCCAGCAATTCTACTCCTAAGTATGTAGCCAAAGAATTTGAAACAGCCATACAAACAGGTACTTGTACATCAATGTTCATAGCAGTATTATTCACAATAGACAAAATGTGGAAACAATCCAAGTGTCCATCAGCAAATAAATGGATAAAAAAATGTGGTATGTGTATATACACAATGAAATTTTATTTGGCCATAAAATGGAATGAAGTTCTGAAACATGCTAAAATATGGATGAATTTTGAAAATAATACACTAAGTAAAATAAGCCAGACACAAAAGAAAATATATTTTATGATTCCACTTATATGAAATATTTAGAGTAAGAAAAATCATACGGATAGAAAGTATGCTAGAAGTTGTGAAGGGCTGGTTGTGTGACATCAGAATGAGGAGTTATTGCTAAACTGCTATAGATTTTCTGTTTGATTGATGAAAAAGTTGTGAAAGAGATAGACATAATGGGTGCCCAACATTGTGAATGTAATTTTGCCCCTAAATAGCATGCTTAAAATTTGTGAAAATTGCAAAATGTATGTTAGACCTATTTTACCACGATATAAAATAGACTAAATATGTAGCAAGCATTTTAATCACTTTATAGAACATCGCTATGAACGTTTCCAGTCTCAAAGAACTGGATTTGATATATTTTCCCATATTATGGAATATTTTTTGAAATTATGCCACTGGTTATCAATATTGTTACAGTAAACTGAGAATTGTCACAGAGAAGCAAATTGTATTACAATATACCATATGACTGTAGTTGACAGACATTGGTACTTCTTCATTACAGCAATAAACTAGTTTTTAGCTGACTGGTGTGCTATGATAATTAAGACCTGTTACACTGACAGAGCTAAATACAAGGCCTATTGATCAGAAGTTAGAGCCCAAAAAGAGATCAACACACAAATGGGCAGTTTATGCAGGGACATAAAAAAATTTAGATTCCTTCCTCACATCAAAGGCAAAACTAAATTTCACGAAGGGTATTGTTTCAAATGTAAAAGCTAAAAGAGTAAATCCTTCAGACTGAAGTAGCTGTGGGTTTCATAAACAAGACATTATGCACAAGCTATTATGGAAAACATTGGCAAATTCAATTACATTAAAATTAAGCACTTGGTTCATCCAAAAAAAAAACTTAAGTGATATTCAAAAACAAGACACACACCTAAAAATAAATTTTCAGTGCTATCACTAACAAAGAGTAATATTATGATAATATAAAGAAGTCATATGTATTGATAAGTAAAGGATAAACAGTTCAATAGTGGTACCACTGATATTTAACAGAACAAAAATTAAATATCTGAAAAGATTATCAATCATATAATAAAAAGAGACATATCAAATAATGAAATCATTTTTACACCCATTAGATTATTAATATTCTTAAAAATATCTTTGCAGTATTTGGATCACCAAGATTTTCTAACATATGTAAATTAGTTCAATGCCTTACAAATCTATTTGTAGTTACTCAAAGAGAAAATTTACTTATACCCAATATTTCCATCTTGATTACAAAACACCATTTTATTTCTACCAAAGGACATATAAGAGAATATTTAAAGAAGTTTATTCTTAACACCAGAAACCTGGTTATAAAAAAACAAAATTGCCATCAGTATCAGAAACGTCATCTATTTTGAAAAGGTACCATAAATAATATCAAAAGTCCAGAGTATTGGAAATGAATTAGTTACCACTGCCACCAACAACATGATTGAATCTCAAAAGTGCAGTCAGAGGAAAGCCATCAGGACACAAAATTCATACAGTAAGATTTAACAAGTTAGAAAACAGGCAAATTTATAAATTGGACAGGAATACAAACAGAGTGATAAGTAAATAATGTTTAAACCTGTTATCTGTTCCGTGGGACAAATATGATCAAATACAGGAAATTTCTTAGAACTGAATCTAAAAGAAGAATTTAAAAGAAAATAAGTACAGAATTCTGGACAATGTTTGCCACTTCAGGGGACAGAGTCATGTGAGTGGGTGATCCTTCAGGTGGATTCTACGATGATGGCAATGCTCTATTTTTAACCCATGGAGAGATAAATGTGTATTTATTATGTTACTATTATTTCAGAACTACAGATAGATTTTGTGCACTATTTAGTATATACTATATTAAAAAGTAAAATTAAGAAAGACCTCTCATATTCCAACTCTAAATACGTTCTCTCATATTCTTTTAATATTGAATTCATGCACTTCTGACTTCAGAGGTAATTAGACTCTCACAGAGTGCTTATTGAAAACACTCATTCTTCACGCATCTATAGAGATTCAAAGTCAATAGATCTTAAGGGAGGTTTGCAAACCTGCTGGATGTGCAAAGGCCCCAGGTGAATCAAATCTGCAGGTGTTCTGTGAACGTCAATGCAGGAAGCTCTGCACTAGGAGGTGCCATGATTTCCAGGCAGGAGCTGTATCCTAGATGTGGTGCTGAAAATATAACAACTCCCTCACCCTCCAATGACAACCAGAACAGAGGGATCTCGAGCAATTTCTTTGATTCTCATTTGAGACCTCCATTGTTTTCACCCCCACACCCAAAGAGGTCTTTCATTGAACTTTTGTGATTTTGAGAAATGTGATCTATCTAATTTGCTAAATTCCTCTTCTCCTCTCTTGCTTTGCACTCTAAATCTCCTGATAGTAAAGTATTTCTCCATAGAATAACTTTTCTCATGAAAATACCTTAAAATTTTTGCTTTACAGCCCTGAGTGAAGCCAATGCTCTAAGAGATCAATGATAAAATTAATTTTATTCAATTATGATCTACATGTGGACTCCACCAAAAATGAGTAAGAAACACAAGATCAGATGACTAAGGAGAAATGTGAAAACTCAGATACAGTCTCGCAAATAAGCTAATAAGAAGTTTTAAAAGTAAATAAGATGCCAGATGAAGATTGCCAATGATCCTATTCACAGTGGAGAGACTGAAAGGTATATACTTTGGATGACTCCATTAAACGTTAAGTATTAATATACCTAGGGAAGAGGAGTCTAATTTCTTTCTCTGGTCATCATATGTAGTCGTGATGCATGCATCTGTTGCAGCCATCTGGGTCCATGAGGAGAACTGGCCCCAGAAAACAGACACCACATGGAGCAGTAAATGAATTTTCCTTTACATTCTCTATCTCTGATGTCCTTGTAATGAAAGATAACTATCTTTATTTATTTGGCATATTAGAGTCAGGGTTATTTTCTCTTAGTAGAAACAATGCCTTTCTTACTGATCAATATAAAAGGTCTAATAATCATCTCCAACTACTTATAATCACATAATAGCAAGTTTCTACATGATAAAACTGAGTAGAGTGGATGCTGATGTTGCCATCCACAGATACAGTTGACCAATGACAGGTCTCAGGAATTACTGAATTGGAGTAGGGAAGAACAGCCCCTCCATGTCTCACAGTAGGCTTGTCCTTGGGTTGCAATACACACGGTGCTAACAATGAGCTCAAACAGAATCAAGTCTCTGCTATGACCACAGACTTATTTGATGCTCCCCCTGACCTATCCAATTATCCCACTTTCTTCTGATGTCCACAAAATATCAGTATAACTCTCACCTCAAGTCAGCTTCTAAGGACCCCACCAAACACACTGAGCTTAGGGAATGGAACTCATTTTTTTTTTTATTAATGTTATGATAGATTACAACCTTGTGAGATTTCAGTTGTACATTTTTGTTAGTCATGTTGTGGGTACACCACTTCCCACTTTGTGCCCTCCCCCCACCCCCCCTTTTCCCTGGTAACCACTGATCAGATCTCCTTATCAATATACTAACTTCCACCTATGAGTGGAGTCATATAGAGTTCGTCTTTCTCTGACTGGCTTATTTCCCTTAACATAATACCCTCGAGGTCCATCCACGTTGCTGTGAATGGGCCAATTTTGTCGATTTTTATGGCTGAGTAGTATTCCATTGTGTATATATACCGTATCTTCTTTATCCAATCATCAGTTTCTGGGCATGTAGGTTGGTTCCACATCTTGGCTATTGTAAATAATGCTGCGATGAACATAGGGGTGCAAGGGACTCTTAGGATTTCTGATTTCAGGTTCTTAGGATAGATACCCAGTAATGGAATGGAGGGGTCATAGGGTATTTCTATTTTTAACTTTTTGAGAAATCTCCGTACTGTTTTCCATAGTGGCTGTACCAGTTTGCATTCCCACCAACAGTGTATGAGGGTTCCTCTTTCTCCACAACCTCTCCAACATTTGTCGCTCTTGGTTTTGGATGTTTTTGCCAATCTAACGGGTGTAAGGTGATATCTTAGTGTAGTTTTGATTTGCATTTCCCTGCTGGTTAGCGATGATGAACATCTTTTCATGTGTCTATTGGCCATATTCATATCTTCTTTTGAGAAATGTCTGTTCATGTCCTCTGCCCATTTTTTGATCGGGTTGTTTGTTTTTTTGTTGTTAAGCAGTGTGAGTTCTTTGTATATTATGGAGATTAACCCTTTGTCGGATAAGTGGCTTGTAAATATTTTTTCCCAATTAGTGAGCTGTTTTTTTGTTTCAATCCTGTTTTCCCTTGCCTTGAAGAAGCTCTTTAGTCTGATGAAGTCCCATTTGTTTATTCTTTCTATTGTTTCCCTCAACTGAGGAGTTATAGTGTCCGAAAAGATTCTTTTGAAACTGATGTCAAAGAGTGTACTGCCTATATTCTCTTGCAGAAGACTTATTGTTTCAGGCCTAATCTTTAGGTCTTTGATCCATTTTGAATTTATTTTGGTGTGTGGTGAAAAAGAATGGTCAATTTTCAATCTTTTGCATGTGGCTGTCCAGTTTTCCCAGCACCATTTGTTGAAGAGACTTTCTTTTCTCCATTATAGGCCCTCTGCTCCTTTGTCGAAGATTAGCTGTCCGTAGATGTGTGGTTTTATCTCTGGGCTTTCAATTCTGTTCCATTGATCTGTGCACCTGTTTTTGTACCAGTACCATGCTGTTTTGATCACTGTAGCTTTGTAGTATGTTTTGAAATCGGGGATTGTGATTCCACCGGCTTTGTTTTTCTTACTCAGGATTGCTTTAGCAATTCGCGGTCTTTTGTTGCCCCATATGAATTTTAGGATTCTTTGTTCAATTTCTGTGAAGAATGTTCTTGGGATTCTGATTGGGATAGCATTGAATCTATAGATTGCTTTAGGTAGTATGGACATTTTAACTATGTTTATTCTTCCAATCCATGTGCATGGAATGTCTTTCTATCTCTTTATGTTGTCGTCAATTTCTTTCAAGAAAGTCTTGTAGTTTTCATTGCATAAATCTTTCACTTCCTTGGTTAAGGTTATCCCAAGGTATTTTATTCTTTTCGTTGCGATTGTGAATGGGATTGAGTTCTTGAGTTCTTTTTCTGTTAGTTCATTGTTAGTGTATAGAAATGCTACTGATTTATGTACGTTAATTTTATACCCTGCTACTTTGCTATAGTTGTTGATTATTTCTAATAGTTTTTCTATGGATTCTTTGGGCTTTTCTATATATAAGATCATGTCATCTGCAAACAGCGAGAGTTTTACTTCTTCGTTACCTATTTGGATTCCCTTTATTTCTTTTTCCTGCCGAATTTCTCTGGCCAACACCTCCAGTACTATGTTGAATAGGAGTGGTGAAAGTGGGCACCCTTGTCTTGTTCCTGTCCTCAGAGGGATGGCTTTCAGTTTTTCTCCATTGAGTATGATGTTGGCTGTGGGTCTGTCATATATGGCCTTTATTATGTTGAAGTAATTTCCTTCTATTCCCATTTTATTGAGGGTTTTTATCATAAATGGGTGTTGGATCTTGTCGAATGCTTTCTCCGCATCTATTGAGATGATCATGTGGTTTTTGTTTTTCATTTTGTTGATGTAGTGTATCACGTTGATTGACTTGCGGATGTTGAACCATCCCTGTGTCCCTGGTATAAATCCCACTTGATCATGGTGTATAATCTTTTTGATGTATTGCTGTGTTCGGTTTGCCAAAATTTTGTTGAGGATTTTTGCATCTATGTTCATCAGTGATATCGGCCTGTAGTTCTCCTTCTTTGTGTTGTCCTTGTCAGGTTTGGGGATCAGAGTGATGTTGGCTTCATAGAATGTGTTAGGGAGTACTCCATCTTTCTCAATTTTCTGGAACAGTTTGAGAAGAATAGGTATTAAGTCTTCTTTGAATGTTTGGTAGAATTCTCCAGAGAAGCTGTCTGGTCCTGGACTCTTATTTTTGGGGAGGTTTTTGATTACCGTTTCTATTTCCTTACTTGTGATTGGCCTATTCAGATTCTCCATTTCTTCCTGATTCAGTTTGGGGAGATTGTAGGAGTCTAGGAATTTGTCCATTTCTTCCAGGTTGTTCAATTTGTTGGCATATAGTTTTTCACAGTATTCTCTTATGATCTCTTGTATTTCATTGTATCTGTTGTGATTTCTCCTCTCTCATTCCTAATTGTATTTATTTGCGATTTCTCTCTTCTTGTTGAGTCTGGCTAAAGGTTTGTCGATTTTGTTAATTTTTTCGAAGAACCAACTCTTTGTTTCATTGATCCTTTCTATTCTCTTTTTTGTTTCAATATCGTTTATTTATGCTCTTATTTTTATTATTTCCCTCCTTCTACTGTCTCTGGGCTTTGTTTGTTCTTCTTTTTCTAGTTCTGTTAGGTGTCGTTTGAGATTGCTTATGTGAGCTTTTTCTTGTTTAGTGAGGTGAGCCTGTATTGCGATGAATTTCCCTCTTAGGACTGCTTTTGCTGCATCCCAAATGATTTGGTATGTCATGTTCTCATTTTCATTTGTCTCCACATAATATTTGATTTCTTCTTTAATTTCTTCAATGATCCATTGTTTGTTCAGAAGCATGTTGTTTAGTCTCCACATTTTTGCACCTTTCTCTACTTTTTTCTTGTAGTTGATTTCTAGTTTAATAGCATTATGATCAGAAAAGATGCTTGAGATTATTTCAACTCTCTTGTATTTATTGATGTTTGCTTTGTTTCCCAAAATATGGTCAATCCTTGAGAATGTTCCATGTGCACTTGAGAAGAATGTGTAACCTGCTGTTTTTGGATGAAGTGTTCTATATATATCTATTAAGTCCATCTGGTCTAATTTTTCATTTAATTCTATTATTTCCTTGTTGATTTTCTGTCTGGATGTTCTGTCCATTGGTGTTAATGGTGTGTTCAGGTCCCCTACTATTATTTGATTGTCGTTGATGTCTTCTTTTAGTTCTGTTAAGAGTTGCTTTACAAATTTTGGTTCTCCTGTGTTGGGTGCGTATATATTTATAAGTGTTATGTCTTCTTGGTGGACAGTCCCTTTGATCATTATATACTGTCTCTCTTTGTCTTTCTTTATCTGTTTTGCTTTGAAATCTACCTTGTCTGATATTAGTATAGCGACATCTGCTTTCTTTTGTTCATTATTAGCTTGGAGTATTGTTCTCCATCCCTTCACTCTGAGTCTGTGTTTGTCTTTGGGGCTGAGGTGTGTTTCCTGGAGGCAGCATATTGTAGGGTCTTGTTCTTTGATCCGTCCTGCCACTCTGTGTCTTTTGATTGGGGAGTTCAATCCATTTACATTTAGAGTGGTTATTGAGATGTGGGGGCCTACCACTACCATTTTATGTCTTGTTTTCTGGTTTTCTTCAATTTCCTTTGTTTCTCGTGCCATGGTTTAATCTATTCTGATGAAGAGCTGCTACTCTCTGTTTTTGTCCTACTTATCTCCCCTGCTCTTGGTTTTGCAGTCCCTTTCCTTTTTTGGATTTTTCAGGACTGAGGGTTTTCCTGAGGATTTCCTGAAGAGGAGGTTTTGTGGCAATGAACTCCCTTAATTTTTGTTTATCTGGGAAAGTTTTTATTTCTCCATCGTATTTGAAGGATATTTCCACTGGGTAGAGAATTCTTGGCTGTCGGTTTTTGTCCTTCAGATTTTTGAATATATCATTCCACTCTCTTCTAGCCTGTAAAGTTTCTGCTGAGAAATCTGCTGATAGCCTGATGGGGGTTCCTTTGTAGGTTAGTTTCTTTTGCCTGGCTGTCCTTAGTATTTTCTCCTTGTCATTGACTTTTGCTAGCTTCACTACTATATGCTGTGGGGTTGGTCTTCTTGCATTGATAAAGTTTGGAGATCTATTGGCTTCTGTCACCTGAAGATCCATCTCTCTCACCAGATTTGGGAAGTTCTCTGCCATTATTTCTTTGAATAGGCTTTCTGCCCCTTTCTCCTTCTTTTCTCCCTCTGGTATACCTATAATCCTTACGTTGCATCTCCTAATTGTGTCTGATAATTCTCGGAGAGTTTCTTCATTTCTTTTTAGTCTTACTTCTCTCTCCTCCTCTGCCTGCTGCATTTCTATATTGCCATCTTCCAAATTGCTAATTCTTTCCTCCATATTATCAGCCCTACTGTTCAGTGCATCTAGATTTTTCTTAATCTCCTCTATTGTGTTCTTCATTTCCAATATTTCTGTTTGGTTCTTCTTTATCGTATCAAACTCTTTTGTGACATAGCTCCTGAACTCGTTGAGTTGTCTATCTGAATTCTCTCTTAACTCATTGAGTATTTTAATGATGGCTGTTTTGAAATCATCATCATTTAGGTTATATATCTCATTTTCTTTGGGACTGTTTCCTGTGTATTTGTTATTTTCCTTCTGTTCTGGAGATTTAATGTATTTTTTCATATTGCTTGATGTTGTTGATTTGTGCCTCCACATAGAGATAGAGTTTAGTTGCTCCTTTCACTTGTTTCTGCTGGTGTGGTGAGGGAGCAGCTGTTTATACTGCACCCACCAGGAACCCTATCCGCAGTTGCTAACTGGGCCTGGGCCCCTCCTTGTAGTCACAGTGGTCCTTTGGTTTCCCTCCTCTGCCATGGGGGCCGTCACAGGGGGGCTTCATGCTGCTGGTGCCTACTGTTGCAGCCCACCTAGACGTGCTCCCTCCTTGGGGTCTGCCACGGTGTTATGGGCTTTTCCAGCGGCCAGGGGTAGGATCACTTATATTTGTCACTCCATCACTGTCGGCACCCATTAAATCTCACTTGTCCACTATGGGTCGCAGGAGAGCTATTGGCATCTTCTACAGTCTGTGGTTAGTTCACCTAGCTATGCTACTTTTGTCCCGGGGTCTTCCAGCCTTGTGGCTGCCGGATGGGTGCTTTCTACTAGTGCTGTGCAGAGGCTTTCCCTGAGGCTGCTGTGATCCTGTAGGGTTTCCCCCTAGGCTACAGAGCTGGATCACTGGAACTCCACCCAGCACCAGTCCCGTTCCCCAGGAACTCGGGGAGCCCTTTGCCCTGTCTTGGTGGATAGCCAGAGATCCTGATTTCAGTGGTAGCTGGTCAGCTGCTGCCCTGCCTGATATTCTCCTCTCCGGGATCCTCCTGGTGTTGTGGATGGTGGGTGTAGCCCCTCCGCTAATAGCAGACAGAGAGTTTTGTCTGCTGCCCGGGCAGAACTCTGGAGCTTCCCCTATGGGCCACAGGGCCGGCCTCTGGAGCTCCCCCTAGCCCCAGTCCTCTCCGAGATCTCCAGCAATCCCTAGCCCCACGGGCCGGGCAACGGCAGCTGGGGGTCACGCCGCCCTCTGGGGTTCTCTCCGGGACTTTCCCGGAGTTGTGAATGCTGGGAGTGGCCCCTCCACTAATGGCAGACAGAGAGTTTTGTCTGCTGCCCGGGTGGAACTCTGGAGCTTCCCCTCCAGGGTGCGGAGCCGGCCTCTGGAGCTTCACCCAGCCCCAGTCTGCTCCAAGATCTCCAGCAATCCCTAGCCCCACCGTGCAGGCAGTGGCAGCCGGGGGACCTCCGTACCCTCAGTGATTCTCTCTGGGACCCTCCGGGCGCCATGAACACTAGGCGGGATCTCCCCGCCAATGGCTGGAGAGACTCTCCCCGCAGGCTCAGGTGTGTAACTCTAGAGTTTCCCTCTGCGTTTAGGAGTAATTGCGGGGGGTTTAGGTAGGGTTCTGGTCACCTGTTTCCACCGTTGCTCCTCTGTTGTGTGCTTGCTCCTGCCCTAGATGTGTGTTGATCTTCTGGGGGCGTCCGTTGGAAGAAAGCTGCTTGCAGGTACTAGGCTGTTCGGTCGGGGTAGGAGAGTTTTCACCTATTTCCACATCCTCCCAGAGGAAAGTCCGTCCGCCTTCCGATGTATAGTCACGTGGGTCTCTCAGACGTCCTGAGATGCTGTCTGGATATCCTTTCTTAAGCGATAAGTGTCCAGATAATTGTAGACTCGAAGGGGGAGAGACAAAGAGGACTACTCATGGTGCCATCTTGGATCCTCCTCCTCTTACTTATCTGGAACTCATTTTTGAAACACTACAGAGCTAAACAAACAGCAAGTGAGGTTTCAACCCCAAGTTAAAATTCACTTACCTGCGATATTATCTGGGCATTTTAGAAGAAGTTGATGATGCAAGAACCAAACATTCTAGCTCACCCAGTATTTCTGTTCACTTTGACCCATTCTAGAAATCCCAAGTCTGTACTACATGGCACAGTCAAAGAAGAGAAGGTGTTCTACTGATGAGTTTTCTCAAGGCTCCCTTCATGTCCCTATTCCTCAGGCTATAGATGAAAGGGTTCAGCATTTGAGGGATAACAATGTACATCACTGAAGCCACTGCAGTGTTTCTGGAAGAGTTAGTAAGAGCAGAGCTAACGTACACCCCCAAACCTGTCCCATAGAATAAGGACACAACTGAGAGGTGAGATCCACAGGGGGAAAAAGCTTTATACATTCCCCCTGCTGATGGCAGTCTCAAAATGGAAGAGACTATCTTAGTATAAGAGAAAATGATTCCACACATAGGAATACCACCAAATAAGCAAGTTGTAAAATATATCAGGATGCTATTGATGAGGGTATGAGAACATGCAAACTTAAGGACATGAGCAAGTTCACAGAAGAAGTGAGGGATTTCCAGGTCCCTGCAGAAGGACAGCCGTAGCACCCTCAAACTATGGAGCAAGGCAACCACAATGCTAAGAGACAGAGAGAGAAGAATCAGCAGGACACAGAATCTGGGGTTCATGATGACCATGTACATGAGTGGGTGACAAATGGCCACATAGTGGTCATAGGCCATTGCTGCAAGGAGAAAATTCTTAAATATGTCAAAAACCAGGGCAAAAACAATCTGAGTGAGGCAGCCTGTATAAGTGATTCCCTGATTCTGTGCTTGTATGTTCAGCAGCATCTTTGGGATTGTGGTTGTGCTTATACAGATGTCAGTAAAGGACAGATTTGAGAGAAAGAAATACATGGGAGTGTGGAGGTGGGAGTCAGAGATGACAGCCAGGATGATGAGGAGATTTCTGAGGATGGTGACCAAGTACATGGACAGGAAAAGGCAGAAGATGAGGGGCTGCAATTCTGAATCATCTGTGAATCCCAGGAGAAGGAATTCTGGAGCATCCGTGTGATTTCTGGATGCCACATTGATGAATCTGATGGGAGAAATGGTGTTAAAAGAACATAAAGTGAATGGTCCTGGATAAGCAGCAAAGCATCAACAGGGAAATTATTAGAAATGAATAATCGTGGTACCACTCCAGACTTATTGCTGGCAAACCCTGGGTGAGGACCAGCAATCTAAATTTGAAAAACTCTCTAGGTGAATTTGTTGCATGCTAAAGTTTGAGAAACAATGCTCAAAACAGAGAAAAATAGTAATAGTGTGAACCCAAGAGAATATTCAAATCTTACCCTCTGCTAATGTCTCCCTCCATCGTCATGTCTCACTCTTACTCTTCTCTCCACTCCCTTTATTGGGCCATCTTTTTATTGATCACCAACTTGCTTTCCCATCTTGTGCCAAGTGCTGAGCATGAAACAAAGAAGAAGACATGATATTTCCTTGAGAAATATTCCCTGCCTTCAAACAATCAGAAAGACAAGAATGAAGTTATTAATCTTTCTTGTAGACTTTAGTCCCCAATTTGGCATGCCTCAGAGTCATGTGACAAGCATGTGAAATCACAGATGAGTTAGACCATACAATCAGTCAATTTATCCATGGGGAAATTTAAGTAAGTTAAGATTACATCATGGACATGGTGTACAAGGTGAGTTCATGACAAAAAGTAAGTCTAAGATCAAATCATCTAATTGTCGAATTGGCTCACTTGACTAATCTCTGTTACTATCTGTAGATAGTACAGAATTAGCATTCCTAAACCATTACTCAGATTTCATAATTCCCCAGTAAAATTTTAATATTCCATCCTGAGCAATGTCTCAAATCTTTTTACATCTCTACAAGGTATGTCTACCTCTACCCATAAAGTACTATGTAGAACATGCAAGACATCCAACCAAGCATACACTATGTACCTGAGCAAAATTAGAAAATGTTGCCTGTAAACTTGAAGTTCATAAGACTCTCCCATGGTAACATGACTCAACTGCATTAGCAATGGATTATAAGAAGAGCTGGAAAATTACACCAATGAGATTGTCTTTCTCATCCTAAGGGAATTTATTTCCCTAAGGTGATATATGACATATCATTAAGAAAAAAAGCTAAATGAGAGAAAGAATAAAATGCATAGGATCCTAAAAAACAGATGAAAATAGTTTCACTTTTTGGTCTGTGAAAGACAGAGAGTTACAAGATAGGAGAGTCTTATATGTACCTCTAAGATAATCAAGTGTCCCTATAGGACTCTGTAAATTGGCAGTCCTCATTCCCAAGAGGGAAAAAGAAGTGACCATGGCAGCCTTTATCATTTGGTGTGTTACACAGGCTCAAACATTCTGAATTTAATCTAGGCCAGGACATACATTATGAATGAGAAAAATTGTTCAATTGTTTTCAAAAAATTGTTTTTGTAACCTAAAAAGCCTGATGGGCTCATTTGTATAATGGGAACTGTCATAAAAACTTATGGGGACTTTGCAATGATGAGAAGTGAGTGAAGGAAAAGCATCCAAAACAGCACTCCACATCTGGGACGCTCACTGGCGTTTCCTTTTGTGTTTTTTCTGCCATCCACAAGAACTCCTGGCAAGTTGCACTCCTCAGAAGAAAAAAATAAAGTAGGGTAAGTTGGGGAAAGAAAATAGAAAAGGAAATCATCCCCAGATAACAACTGCAATTTTCAGGGAAAGGTTTCTGAGTGAAAACACCAGCTGGGAACCTTTATCTTGTAGAAAAGGAAAGAAGGAAATATCAATGACATCAATATTCATTTGACGTGGACATATGATAAAATATATAGTAGTTATATTAAATAATAAAAAGAATCAAACGTGAATCAACACAAATAATGAAAACCTACAGAAAAAAACTTGTATAACAAAAAGTCTACAGAAGGAGAAAATTTTAAATATTTTTTGATCTTACAAAGATATGTATATTTTCATTATGGATTATTCAAGTGAAGTGAAAGTACAAAGATAAAAATCAAGAGCTTGGTACCTATCAGTCAAATTTATCAAGTTCATATATTTCAACTATTCTCATTGAAGGTGCCTTTATTGCAATGAAAAATTCAGCTATTTGTGAAGCACCCACATCATGTGTTTCCACCACCTTGATTCTTCTCCTTCCCCAGGAACTTCATATACATTATTCTGCTGCAACTTTCACTTTAATCAGTAACATTGTTCTATAAACAAATCCATTTTGAAAGCTTTATGTAAACCAAAATGTACTGTATATGTCACTTACAATTGCCATCCTTATGCAATTTATTTTTTAGGTAATTTTAATGTATTTACTCTCACTTCATTGATTTTAATTATCAGAAATTATTCCACTACATTTTTATATTGTAATTTCTCAGTTGCCAAACTGATAGGTGTTATGGTTAATGTCCTTCATCCTATATATGTTTATGAACACACTTATGGTATAAAGCCATGCATGGGGAATATCATCACATTCTAGATGATGTGTGTAGGGCAAGGAGAACAAGAACGGAGGGGGACTCAAAGGGGTGCTTTCTGCTTGCATATTATTTTATTACTTTATCAAAAAGACCTGAAGGTGATATTGCAGAATGTCAACATTTGTTAATTCTGGAATGAGTTGAAGGATGGTCATATGGTTTTTATTTATTATACTATCTCTACTGTTCTTATATAAAATACATGGTAATATTATAAAGAGAAGCAAGTGTAGTAGGAAGGCCACTGGTTAAGTCTCTCTGCATATCCACTTTCTCCACAGCATCCTCACAGCCCAGCTTCAGGGAAAATAATATTACATCTGTACAACAGTATATCAAGAACCAGTAACAGAAATGGAAGGAAAAGCTGACCAAACGCTTTGCCTATGACCACACAAGAATTCAAGTAAATGTCAGGAACATCTAAAACAGTCATCCTGTTTGAGAAAGGGCATATTTATGTTTAGGAAGAAAACAGCTTCCGTCATTTTTTAAGAGAAATTAAAAGACCAGCAGATTGAGAGCTGGCTGGGTACTAGTACACATATACATAGGGACTTGTTAACAAGAAGACAGTTAGGCTGCAGTCCCATGGACCCTTGTTTCTGATCATTTCATGCATGTGCTCTACTCATTTCTTCTCATAGATGAATTTTTAGTAAAGCAGCTGTCTTTATAATTAAAGCATTAACAAAGGGACTTTAAGTTACCTGACTGGCATCACTGTGGAATGATGCTTGACATGTCACCAGGATATTGAAACAAAATAAATGTTTTCAGGAAGGGCAGAAACACTAAGTGAGGCAATGGGCTCCTGTACAAGAAAGATCATCCCTGAATGGAGCCTCAGGTGTTTTTCTACCTTACCAGACAAAGTCTGTTGAACGAGGCTGCTGCAGGCTGACTCTTTACAGTCTCTATATCCCTGAGGGATTAATATCCAAAGTTCCTCATTAAACAAATATTTTTAGTGTTATTCTAGTCCCTGGGCACTGCACATCCTTAAAGACCAAGGTAATAGAAGAGAGGAATACACGCTGGCTAATCCCTGACCTTTTTGTGCCTGGTGTACACCATCCAGTTATCTCCACCTCTTCAGGTTCACCTCAATTTCACCTACCTTGGTAATATGTACACACACACATTTGCTAATAAATTCCAAACTTCCCTTTTTAAAGTTACAAATCTCTATCTAATTAATGATATCTTGGAGCATGATTCTAACTTTAAGTGTGAAAACATGATTCATGTATTGGATATAAAAAACTCTATTTATAAATATATCTAAGATATTATAAAATTCAAACAATTAGAGGTATTTTATTGTTAGAGTCACTGAATATTTCCTGTACCATAATTTCTGTTCTCTACATTTTACACAGAAGATTCTGAAATATCTCTGTGATCAATTGTGATTGTGATCCATATACACAGACCTATTACTCCCCTAAAAGTCCAAAAGACTTTCACAACAATTTTACCCTAGCCACACAGTAGATGAAATGTACATTTTTCTTCACATTGGGAAACTTTGGTTTACATTATTATTCTTCATTTTTAATTGTATTTTGATAAAATACAAAGTCACTAAAGGGAGTCAGTGTGCAATTTTGTTTATTTTCTAGTGGATCTCTTGAGATTTCATCCATACTTTAACAGATGTGGATAATGCTCCATGTTAATATTCACTTAAAAACATTTTTCCTTAAGGACTTCAATATTTTCATGTGTTCATCAGTTTATTTTACTTTTTAACTTTCCCTATTTGAACTTGCTTAATCTATACGTTTCCAGGGCTATTATTTTTTTAAAAACTTATGACAAGATGATGTCATAATGTCTCTCTTCACCATCTTAACTTCATTCACTTGAAACACATGAGAAATAAGTAAAATACAGGAAGATATAGCCGAGCTCAAAAAAAGACGAAATTTTTCATGTACTACAAAAGAACTGAAACGTGAAGTGATAGGTGGGGTGGATCCAAAGGGCTCTGTGAACTTAAATCCATAGTGAGAAGATACTTACCCTTTCAGTTAATAAGGATTGAATGTCTTGGAAGAAGATTAAGTGATTGAAGCCAAGGCCAAAGTGGAACTTCTTTATTTGAGAAAAGTAGCTGAACATATGGTCATGGATGTGACTGGGCCCATGACTATGGACATAGAATTTTTTTTAAAACCCTCCAAAAAACAACTGAACTAATCTAAGTGTTGACTTTATGACTGGTTTTGTGATATTCTCAATGTCACTGAGCAGAATGAGTCAGTAAGCTGAATTCAGGATAAGAGAACTGGTGATTGGTGAGCACAGTGTGAACTTGGTCCACAGGGAGGAGTGAACACATTGATAGAGAGAGAAGGAGAAACTTTCTCATTCAAATGAAATCTGAAAATCAAAATAATAATATGTAGAAATCAAAATAATCCTGAAACAGAAAACCAAGAAAATAAATAATCAGAACACAAGGAGACCAACAGAGCTGAAACAGAACAGAGATGGGAAAAATATTAAGCATGATATCAAAGAGGTGACATTAGACAAATTATATCAACAGCCTACTAACTACAAGGACAGACACACGGTAGCCCTGGTAAGATGGCTTTTGAATAATTCTAAAGTTCTAGTGGCTTCGGTCAAGTTGGTAAACATGGGGATAAGATTTGGCTGAGTTATGGATAAATTTTGATGGTGCAGACAACAGTGTTTTCTGGAAGACTGGACACAGGTTATGAGAGAAAGAAAGGAATCAAGGGTGGAACTTGGTGAAACAAAAATGCTCATCACCAGAAAAATTGGACTTGCCATCAATGAAAGGAAAAATTTTGTGCATATCATGTTTGCAAATTATATCAGGTTTTGATTTTCAAAATATTGAGTTTCAGCTGCCTTTTAGGCAACTATGTGGGAATGCCATGTGATCAGTTGAATATACACTTTTGAAATTCAAGAAAATGTATCTCTATGGAGATGTAAATTTGGGAGTACTGACTGTGTTGATGGCCTATCAACTATGAGTCTGGATGCTATTGCAATGGAGTGATGGTAGCTGGAGAGGAGGACTGAGTACTGATCCAAGAGGCCCTCTGGCTTTGGACTTTGGAGCGATGAAGAAGAGTCCATAAGAGAGAGAGTGTTAGTTGCCATTGAAGTGGAAGTAAATCCAAAATAAATACGATGCTTAAAGATAAAAGAAAGCATTTCAGTAAGTAATGAGTGGGTTAATGTTGCAGATAAATCAATTAAGGGAAAATGGAGAATTAAACAATGACTTAAGATAGAGCACGTTGGTGAGTCTTTAAGAAAAGGTAACCTGAGGGTCTAGGAGCAGGGATTTGACTAGGTTGACCTCAAAAAACAATGAGAGGAGAAGAATTGGGTAGAGTGAGTACAAAAAGCTCTTTTGATAACTTTTCCTATCAAAGGAGCAGAAAATTGAAGGTGTAGCTAGAGCAGGGGACCAAAGAGGGTTTTTTTTTTTTTTGAAGAAACTCAAATATATCGGATTTTATTGGACATGAACTATTCAAAGGGAAATATTGATGATGCAGGAGAGAGAAAGAGGAATTGCCAGAGCTATGTATTTAGGGAAGAGCTTTGTAGTTCTATGCACAGGTGGAAATGTTGTTCTTGATTAGGTAGAGATAAAAGCAAACTTTAGACTGATTAGACCTAACAAACATATACAAAATGCTCCAAACACAATGGCAGAAAATACATTTGTCCCATGTTAACAAACCACATATTAAACAACAAAACAAGCCCCAACAAATTCAATAATATTGAAATCATAAAAAGTATCTTTTCCAGGCACAGTGGAATGAAACCAAAAGTCAACAGCAGAAGGAAATGTGGAAAATTCACAAGTAGGTGGACATTAAAAACATACTCTTAAACAAGAGACGAGTCAAAGAAAAAAATCACAGGGGAAATTATAAAGTACTTTGAGAAATGAAAACAGAAACACATCATAACAAAACTTGTGAGATTCAGTGAAAGCAGTGCTAAGATAGAAGTGTATAGCACTCATTGCATATGTTAAAAAGAAGAAAAATCTCAAAATAAGAATCCAACTTTATACCTCAAGGAACATGCTCATATATAGAAATAGAGGGAGGGAACAAGCCTTGCTACATTCAATTCTGGTTCATTAACTTCTACTCCTTTGCTACATTCTCATGTCCAACAAGATCACAATTTATTTCTTCTGGAAGGAATGGGTATTTTCATTGTGACACACATATACACATACATACACATGCAACAAAATACACACACATATGTCTGTGCATAAAAACAGTTTAAAACAATGCCAAGGGACTCAACAAATTCAAGACTATTCCTGCCTCTGGGAAGTGAAGGAAGAAACAGAGGAAACTGAAAATGGATGTTGTCTCTATACAAACTATTTTGTTACTTTAAGAAGATTAATATGGCAAATGCCAAAATTTATTAATTGTGGAAATAGGTACATGAGTATTTGTCCTGATATTCTGTGTTATTCTGCCTTTTAAAAGATTTCATTGGTTACTAAAGCGATTTTGGTACTGCGGATGTAGTGTATTGTGTTTGTCTAGTTCTCCATCTCATCTGCCAGAGTCCTCATACACAGGTACTAGAGTCAAGACCAATGGTTATCCCTGCAAAAAAATACAAAGAACCAGACATGCAAGGATAAATAAAAGATGGACATCCACCTTCATCATTTGCCCCCAAGTTAAAGAATACTTAAGAGAAGTCTGGAAAACTTCATAAAATTGCGCAAGCGAAGGTTTCTCCTGAGAATGGAAAAAGACCCTAAAACTTTAGGGTCAGCGTAGAAGATTAGCAGATTGATTAGTATTGCTGGAAAGATACAAGAAAACACATCAGATCATAGACAGTTAGGCAGACATTCGATAGATGAATAATATCAAGTCATCAGCAGCACGTTCCCACTCAACCCCAGAAGGACTGATAGACAAATACCTCTCCATATTTGAAGACAGATTACGGAATTTGAGATGTCATGCGTGCCAATCCTAAGGAATAACATTTAGTTCTCCCTTTGATATTGAAGAAGATAAGTGGAAACCCTGTTATCAAGAGACATGGAAACAGAGTGAAGGGCTGTGCTGTTGTGCAAAAGTGACGGTCCCTGTAAGAGGCTCGGGTCTGCTGCCTAGTAACCTGAGCAGGGGTATTGAGTAGGGTGGCCACAGCCAGATTATTTGCAGTCTCTTTGGCCCTTGAGGCTTCAGTATCCATAGTTTCTCATTGGTTTTGCTCATTCTGATCCCAGGGAAGTAGAGACCCTTAAAAGTCAGAGAGAGAAATTAAATTCCCTCATGCTGATAGGCCAAAAATATGCAGTTATCTTCCATCCACCCATTTCTGTTCACACCCATTCCAAATAACTTTCACACAAGGAAAAATTTGCTTCTGTAATTGGATTCAAGTTTTCTTTCCTAAAGTACCTTCAAAGGTATCATTTATAAGAACAATCTAAGGAAGACTGAAAGGATATTTAGGCTCAACATATAGTTTATAATATGGGTAAATATATATTATTTATAAAATTCAAATAGTACTATAGCAAAGCTGCCTTCAAAAGTGTATTCTAAGGACTAGCGCTATGTATGGCTCATTATATTCTGTTTCTACATATCACATTCAGCAGTCTCTAATATATTCTGTATAATCAAAGCAGGCTGTGCCTGGAAGGAGCCATGGCATTTTCCCAGAAAAATGGCAGATTAGGCAGGCTTAAATCTTGTCCTCTCAAAGAAACATTGAAAAGCAAGAAGAAACTGTCTGAACTAACTTCATCGGAACTCCTGAAAACAGTCAAAATTTACAGCAACCATGTGAGTGATTAGTTAAAAAAAGAGCAACTTCAAACTGGTAGAAATGTATTGTGGCATTTTTACTTGTCTTTGTCACCTCCTTCCCTGGCATGGCGGTAGTCTTAGTCTTAAAATGGTCCCAGCCTGCATTCTCAATATGAGATCCTGCTCCATCGATTCAGGGAAAGCAGAGTCGATCTTTTCTCAAATCTTCTGTATGTTTATTCTAATCTGTCTCAGACCTATCTGAAGGACTGACAGAGGCACAAATCTGTTTTGCCTAAAGCAGAATTCAGGCTGGAAAAGCAGGGGGCATTTTTTGAAAATACGCACAAACCAAACTAACAGTCAACATACGCATACGGTAAAATATTAAAGTCAAAACATAAAATAGGCAAGCAAAGATCCAGAGCAAAAACAGGTGAAATTTTCTTCAGGAAGTTAGGACATTTAAAAGCATCCAAATACATGGGAAAGTTCAGAAGGCCACATGAATGCCCACAAGACATATACTCAGAAGAGACCAGAGAAGAGTTAAACTTTCATATTGATTTCTAGGCTCAGTGCAAACCTAGACAAGTGTTGAAAGAGTACTGCAGAACAGATTGAATCTGTAAAGACAGAGAGTGTGTTGTTTCTTTGTTTATGTCACTCTGCTCACTCCAGGCATTCTATCAAAGCACTAGGTAAACCAAGCTAAACAACATAGATTTTAATGACCACAGACAAAAAGAAACACAATGTTTGTGAATATATTTTGGGAAAGTCACTAAACAAATAGACCACTATCACCTTCAACCTCTGAGGACAACCAGAACAGAAAGCTCTCCAGCAACTCCTTTGATTCTCATTTGAGACCTCCACTGTTTTCACTCCCTCACCCACAGAGATGATTCTGACTTGTGGCACTGCTTTTTTTTTTGTCCTTATGAGAAAAGTAACTCTAATCATGCCAAATTCTCTTTTCTCCTCTCTTGTCTTACACTCAACATCTCCTAGTCAAAGGAAAGCAGTTCTGCATAGAACAACCTTATTCATAAACGCATTAAAAAGTTTTGCATCAGAGCCTTAAGACTGCACCCATCCTCTATGACATCAATGATACAATCAATTTTATTCAATTATGTTTCTCTGTGTGGGCTCCACCAGAGATGTGTAAGAAACATGGCAATAAAAGATGACTAAGGACAAAAGTGAAAACTCAGATGCAATCTTATGAATAAACCAATGAAAATGCTAAAAGTATAAAATATGTCAAAAGAAGATTACCAACCTTTGTCTTGCCTATCTAATACCTACTTATTTTGTTGTATTATTCAGACCAGAAAAGGCAATAATATATCAATATAAATATAACAATAAAATGAAAAAATCTAATTGCTGGACCAAGTGGTAAAAATATGGGAGACCAATAGGATTACAAGACTTAAGAATATATAGTGAAGATATGGAATACAATGATAGTAGTTAAATTTTGTTGAATACTTAGTGGTGCTAGGCAATGTCTTAAGCGTTTGCAGTGCTTATGCGGGTGTACTGCCCAGCAGGAGTTTCACTCCATATGATCAGCCTAAAGCTCTCATAGTAATCATTTGCTCCACATCAAGAACCAGATTAGGTAGGTGGCATATGATCCTATTCCCAGTGATGAGATTAAAGGTGATGTCTTATGGGTGATGCCATGGAAATGTCTACTATAAATAGATCTTCTATTAAGGGTAGGCTCAGGGAAGAGCAGTCAGTTTTCTGTCTCCAGGGATCATGTCTAGATATGATTGATGCCTGCATCTATTGCAGATATCTATGTTCTTGAGGGGAATCAGACCTAGCTGAAGCCACTTCATGCAAGAATGAATGAATCCCTACTCTCCAACTCCTGTACATTCCCTACCTTTCAGGTCCTTGTAATGAAAGTGAAATATCCTTATTGTTTGAGCCTATTAGAGTCAGTATTCCTTTCTCTCAATGGAAACTAAGGTGACCTCACTGATCAAAGTCAAATACACAATCATTTCAAACCATTGAGATAACCTAATCATGGCGATTTTACAAATGATGAAACTGAGTGTTGTGGATGCTTATGCCCTGCATATGTACAATTTACTTCTTACCAGTCTCAGGAATTACTGAATTAAGGTAGGAGAGATCAGCCACCATGTCTCATAGTAGGCTTAATGCTTAGGTGCAAGTCACTTGGTGCTATTTATGGGATCAGGCAGAATCTAGTCTCTGGTATGACCACAGTCCTGTTTAAATCCTTTCACAAACTTATTTACCTTCTTTCACTTCCCTTGTGCTGAGAACATTCCCCCCCCAAAATTACTCTACCAAAATCTTCTGCCTCAATTCAGCTTCTATGAACCCTGACCAAAGAAACTTATCTTAGAGAATGGAAATCATTTGTTAAACATCAAAAAGATAGACAAAGAGCAAGCCAAGTTTTACTCCCAGTTAAAGTGCACTTAGCCACCATGATATCTGTTCATTTACGAAGAACTTGGTGATGGAGGAGCCAGGCATTCTGGCTCATTCTAGTGAACTGAACCCAAATCAGATGACACGATCACAGAAAATAAAGTATCCTGCGAATGAGTTTCCTCAAGGCTCCCTTCATGTCTGTGTTCCATATGCTGTGAATGAAGGGACTCTTCATGGGAGTGACCACAGTGTACATCATTGAAAGCACTGCAGTCTTCCTGGAAGAGTTTGTCAATGCAGTACTAATGCACACTCCAAAAACTGTCTCATAGAACAAAGTAGTAACTGAGAAGTGAGACCCACAGGTGAAAAAAGCTTTATATTTACTGTCTGATGATGACATTCTCAAAATAGAAGAAAGGATTTGAATATATGAGGAAATGATTCCAGAACCGCAAACACCAGCAAATATGCTAGCCACAAAATACATCAAGATGTTATTGATGAGGGTATCAGAACAGTAAGCTTGATGAGCTGAATAACTTCACAGAAGAAGAGGAGAATTTCCAAATCAGTGCAGAAGGGACAGTTGCAACGCCGTCAGACTGTTGAGCAGGGCGTCCACAATGCTAACAAACAGTGAGACCAGAATCAGTAGGCAACAGAGTTGGGGGTTCATGATAACTGTGTACCTCAGGGGGTCACAAATGGCCACAGAGCAATCATAGGCCATTACTACAAGGAGAAAATTTTCTTAAAGAACAAAAGTCAGGACAAAGCAGATCTGGCTGATGCAGCCTGCATAAGTAATGCTCTGATTCTGTGCTTGGATGTTCACCAGGTCTTTGGGATCGTGGTTGTGCTTAAACTTATGTCAATAAAGCACAGACTGGACAGAAAGAAATACATGGGTGCATGGAGGAGATAGTCAGACGTGAGATCTAAGACAATGAGCAGATTTTCCAGTATGGTGACCATGTACATGGACTGGAACAGGCTAAAGAGGATGTTGTCAGTTCCGGATCCTCTGTCATCTCGTGAGGAGAAATTCTGAAACATTTGTTTTGTTTCTGGATTCCATGTTGTTGATCAATCTGATGGAAAAGATGTGGTCCCTCGACCAGGAGCAAGAGTATCATTAGAGGCAAACACCATCTGGGAAAGGGAAGGAGTCAAATGGAAGGATGTCTTCTATATGCATGTAATTTTGTTATTTTGAAACAAAAACCTCAAGGTAATAAAGCAACGTGTCGACAGTTCTTAATTCTGGAAATGGTTAAGGAATGATAATTTTAAATATTACACTCTCTATGATGCTCTGATTCTTTAAACCATTTTTTAATTTTATTAGGAGAAACAGTTCGTCTAGGGAGGCAGGTAATGACTCTATATGGATGTGTAGCTCCTTGCCCAGAGACCTCACAGCCTGGCAACAGATATAACACAAATGTGTGTTAAAAACCCAGAATTGGAAGGTACAGTGAAACTGACCAAGCCTCCTCCCTAAGACCACTATAAGAATTAAGTACATGCCAGTGAATTTTATAACAATATCCATGTTTACAAGTGAGGATATTCCTGCTGAGAAGGAAAATGTTCTTTGCCATCATACAGAGAGTAGGAGACAATCAGAATAAGGGTTGCTTGAGAATTGGAGGAAAGTTACAAGGGAACATGTCAAGAAGATGGAAGACAGGCAGGAGGCAAACGGATGTCTTGGCTCTAATCATCTGATGCAAGCACTCTCCTCACAGTTTCCCCTGGATAAACTTGTGGTAAAACACCTGTCTTCATTCCCAAACATTAACTAAGGAACATTAGGTTACCCAGATGACACTGTGAAATGATGCTAGAAATCTCTCCTAGATATTAAGTGATAGAGACTGAAGCTCTATCCTTAAGAGGAGGAGAGGGACTGAGTGAAGCACCAGGCTCCTGGGCAAGAGGGAGAAGCTCTTGGAGGAGACTCAGGTGTGTTGTTTCTTTACTGGGAAAAGGCTGTTGAGTGAGGTCGTCACAGACAGACTATTAGTAGTCCCTGTGTTCTTGGAGGATCAATATTCAAAGCTCCTCATTAGTCAATTTTAGTGTCATTCTGATCCCAGTTCTGTGTAAATCCTTAAAGACCAACACCATAGAATGGCAGGATTCAGGATCGTACATTCCCTGATGCTACAAGGCCAAGTGTTCACCATTCAGTTCTTCACCTTCTTCTGTTCACAACTATTTCACAGACCTTGCAAATGTGGACCCACTATGCTTCTCTGAGTGGATTTCAGCATTATTTTTTTAGGTACAACCAATAGCACATCTATGTAATCAATGCTATCAGGAATCCTGGTTATAATTGTAGGTGTGATATATATATGTGTGTGTGTGTGTGTGTGTGTGTAATTCAGCTATAAGAAGGAATGAAATTCTAGCACGTGCTACAACATGAAGGAACTTTGAAAACATTATGCTGAGTGAAATAAGGCAGACAAAAAATATATATTGCATGATTTCAGTTATAAGGTACCTAGATTAGATAAGGTCGTAAGGACCAAAAGTAGAATGGTGGTTACGAGAGGAGAGGGAGAGAAGGATTGATTTTTGGGAGTGATGGAATATATTGACAGTTTCTTATGTCTGTACTTAGTAATAAATCACATTGATATTGATGGGCTTAGCAAGGCCACATTTGGAAATATTTCACGAGAGGTTTATTTGCCCTGCTTTATCCTTCTTGTTACATTGAACGAACAATTCTGAAATTTCATTCTTGAGTCAATTATTTTAGTGGCTTATTTTTAAAGTTCTTGAATTTCTGTCTTTACATTTTGGGTTGTGCTTATTCTCCTAAGAAATGTGTAACTCCTCTGAGGTCACAAAAATATTTTTGTATATTGTCTTCTGAATTACTTAATCACTTTGACTTTTGTGTTTAAAGCTTTCATACATTGAAATGATTTCTCTTTGTTGGTTTTGGCTCTAGAAAGTCAAATATTATTTATCAGTTTCAACTCCTTTTTTTTGAGAGATATTTTTATTGTGGTAAAATATAAATAACATAAAATTTACAATTTCATCCATTTTAAGTGTGCAGTTCCCTGGGGTTAAGAGCATTCACAATATTGTGTGACCATCACCACTATCAATTTTCTGATCTTCATCATCCCAAGCAGAAACTCTGCACCCATGAAACAATATCTCCCAATTTCCTTCTTTTCTCAGAGCTTTCAGAAGGAACTCAACGTTTTGACTTCAGCCCAATGGGGCTGATTTCATAATTTTGACCTCAAAGACTGCAAGAGAGTGCATTCACATTGTTTTAAGCTACTAAGCTTGTGGTAATGTGTTACAGCAACAATAGGAAACTAATACAGGACACAAGTTCCAATTCAGGTTGATGATAAAAAAAAATGTCTTCTGGATGTCTCTTTGTAAAGATTATGTCTGCTTTGCAAAGAAATCCAAAGAAAGGCAGACATATTTCTGTCTCTGGTTATTGTGTCTGAAATATCTCTGCACTGCTGCAGACAGTGGTGACTATCAAGGGAGGATATTTGTAGGAAGAAGCCAACACATGACAGAATGAAATGCAGCCCTGTGGTTCTGTGCCTGGGCCTACCCAATCTCTAAGCCATTGTTAAGAAAGATGATAATTGCTTTTTCACTTAATCCTATTGGCATTGAGATTTTTGCATTGTTACAGCTGAAGGCATGTATTCTCACTTGGCTGCTTTGAAATTTCCTAATTTCTTAAAGAAATTTTCCCATGTGTTTCTATGAGCATTAGCGGTTCTATTTTGTTTATAATGTTTTTTGACATTAATCTTTTACCATAGGCATATGTGGGCTGTTAGTTTGGTTATCATGTTTTCAAACAATCCCCAGTGCTTTTCTTGACTGAGTTCTGATTTACAAATAACAGAGATGAATGCCTTGTCTCAGTTCTTCAGGTTGCTCCCAGACAGGTTAGAACAGACATACAGAAGGATTTGAGAAAACCTATGGTCATTGCAGCATTATACACAATAGCCAAGACATGGAAGCAAATTAGGTGCCCATCAAGGGACCAATGGATAAAGAAGATGTGGTATTTATACATGGTGGACTACTACTCAGCCATAAGAAATAAAGGAGATCAGATTGGTGGTTACCATAGGGGAAGGGGGAGGGAGGAGGGAAAAGGGGTGATTAGGCTCACATGTGAGGGGATGGACTATAATTAGTTTTCGGGTGGTGAGCAAGATGTAATGTAAACAGAATTCAAAATATGATGTACATTCAAAATAAATTAATTAATTAATTAAAAAAGGAGAGACACTATAAAATTTTAAAAAAGAATGATTTGAGAAAATATCTATTATGCTTTCTCTGAATCCATGGACCAGTGTCTTACACTGAGAACACCGGCTGTGACCATTTTAAGACCAAGACTACTGCTATGCCAGGGAGGGAGTGGGGCAAGGGCAAGTAAAAATGCCATAAAACTTTTCTACTAGTTTAAAGTTGCTTTTTCCTTGATTCAACACTCACCTTGTTGCTGTAAATTTTTACACTTTTTGGGAGTTTTAAGTTAGTTCTGACAGCTCTTCTTGTTTTTCAACGTTTCTTTGAGAAGACAAGAGTGTCTAGATGCCTAATCTGTCATTTTGCTATTCTGCTGGAAAAATGCCATTGACTCTTTCATGTACAGTCCAATTAGATTATAGAGATTATATTAGAAACTGTTGAATGGAATATGTAGAAAAATAATGCAATGAGCCATACAGAGAGTTAGCCCTTAGAATATGCTTTTTAGGGTGTATTTGCTATATTATCATTTGCCTTTCATAAGTAAGACATATGTATATATTATATACATACACATATGATAAACTCTATTTTTGAACCTAAATGTCCTTTCAGTCTTGATTAGATTGCTATTATAATGGATGTATTTGAATATACGTTAGGAAAGAAGACTAATATCCAATTGCAGAAAGAATTTTTTTCCTTGTGTGAAAGGTATTTGAGGAGAATGTGAACAAAAATATGTGGATGGAAAAGAATTGCATATTTTTGGCATGTCAGGATGAAAGATTTAGGCAGTTTAAAGTTCTTCCTTCTCTGAGCTTTTAAGGGTTTTCTTTGCTCTCAGATCAGAATGATAGCAAATGTTTGACTAATGAGAAACTTTGGATATTGAATCCCAATGGCCACAGAGAGTGCAAATAGTCTGCCTGTGGCCACCCTACTGAAAAGCCCTGCTCAGGTCACTAGGCAGCACACCTGGGCCTCTTCACAGGGACCATCAGTACAAACACCCAGCCTTCACTCTGTTTCCATGCTCCCTGAGAACAGGACTTACATTTCTCTCCTTTAATATCAAAGGGAGAAGTGAATGTTATTTCATAGAGTTGGTACCCAGTCCTCTGAAGTTCCCTAGTCTGTTTTTCAAATCGGGAAAGATGTTTGTCTATGAGTACATCCGGGGTTGAGTGGGAATATGCTGAAGATGACTTGATTTTATTCATCTGTGAAGTGTCTACCTAATTGTTCATCATCTGACATGTTTTCTTGTACCTTTGCAACAATGCTAATCAATCTGCTAACCTTCTAATCTGATCCTAAAGTTCTAGGGTGTTTTCCATCCTCAGGAGAAAGCTTCTCTTGCACAATTTTGAGCAATTTTCTAGAATTCTCTGAAGTATTCCTTAATTACTGTGAAGGGAATTACGGTGGATAATCCCCTTATATTTATCCTTCCATGTCTGGTTCTTTATGTTCCTTTGGAGGGATGAACATTGGTCTTGACCATGGTATCTGTCAATGTGTGTGTGTTCATGTGTGTTTGCAATGCAAATGCCCATTACTTTAAGAAAATATAAATTTGATGTTGTAAGACAGGGGAACACAGTAAAGGAGGGGGAGTTAATGAACCAGAATGAAATGTATCAAGGCTTTCTCCCTCTGCTTTTATGCATGAGTAAGAATTACAGCGGAAGTTTTAGTACATGAATTATTTCCTGAAACTTGCAGTTACCATACCAGGATTGTTCTTTCTTTTTCTCCTCTTCTTTCATCTTGTCCCACCCTCACTTTCCTCTCTATAATGACTCCTGCCAATTTGTCCAGTTATGTTAATGCCATGAACAAATCACTATACGTGATATTAAGAAGTCTTGTATGTCAAGTACCATGCTAAGTGATATTGCCTATTTATTTCTCATCTTTGGAATATCCCCATAAGTTTTCATGGTGCAAACACACACAAACACACACATATGTACATAATCACATATGCACACCCACTCACATGCATGTGTTTGTGTAAAGACAGTTTAAAACAATGCCAAGGGACCAATGAATTAAAAATTTTGGTTGCCTCTGGGTATGGAAGGACAAGAATGGAGGAAAATTAAAGTTAATACTTTCTATATACAAACTAGTTTGTTACTTTAGAAAGAGAACTATTATGGCAAATGTCAAAATTTCTTCATTCTGGAAACAAGCACATGAATAATTGTCCTGATATTCTGTATTTTAAAATATTTCGTAGATGACTAAAGAGATATTGGTACTGGGGATGTGTCTAAGGGGTTTGCTTAGTCCTCCATCTCTTGAGCAAGAGTCCTCACAGAAAGGTACCAAAGTTAAGATAAATGATTATCCCTACAAAGGAACGTAAAGAACAAGACATGGAAGGATAAATATAAGATGGCCATTCACATTAATCCTCTGCCCAGAAGTTAAGGTATATTTGAGGGAATTCTAGAACATTTCACAAAATCATGCAAGAGAAGTTTCTGTTGAGAATGGAAAAAGATCCTAGAACTTTAGGATCAGAGTAGAAGATTAGCAGATTGATTAAGTATTGTTGCAAAGGTACAAGAAAACATGTCAGATGATAGAAAATTAGGCAGACACTTCACAGATCAGTAAAATCAAGTCATTGTCAACATGTTTCCACTTAATCTCAGATGGACTAGTAGACAAACACGTCTCTCTATTTGAAAAACAGACTGGGGAACTTCAGATGACTGGGAGCTAAACTTAAGGAAGGACATTCAGTTCTCTGATATTGAAGGAATTAAATGGAAGATCTGTTCTCAGCGAGTGTGGAAACATAAAGTGAAGGGCTGGGCTGTTGTGCAAATGTGATGGAACGTGGGAAGAGGCTCGGGCTGTGCTGCCTGGTGACCTGAGCAGAGTTATTCAGTAAGGTGGCCACAGGCAGATTATTTGCAGTCTCTGTGGTCTTTGCAGTTCAATATCCAAAGTTTCTCATTAGTGAAACTCGTTTCATATCATTCTGATCCCAGGGCAATAAACACTGTTAAAAGCTCAGAGAAAGCAGAACTTAAAACCAGCTAATATATTCATCCTTGGATGCCAAAAGTATTCAGGTCTCTTCCACAGACCTAGTTTTGCTCACACTCATTTCAAGTGCCTTTCACACATGGACAAGATTTCCTTCTGGAATTGAAATCTCCTTTTCTTTCCTAAGGTAAATTCAAGGACACTCTTTATATTAACAATCTAAGGAAGACTGAAATGACATTTAGACTGAAAAATATAGTTTCTTTTATGGAGCTATATATCTTACTTGTGAAATTATAAAAAATATACCGTAAAAAGCATATTCTAAGGGCTAACTCTGTGTATGGTTCATTGCATTCTGTTTCGACATATTATATTCAGCAGTTTCTAATACTTTCTCTTTAATCAAAATGGATGGCACATGAAAAAGTTTATTGCATTTTGCCAGTAAAATGGAAAACCGGCAGATTAGGTAGCTTGAAGCTCTTGTCATCTCAAAGAAATGTTGAAAAACAAGCGTAAACTGACAGAAATAACTTTGTCAGAACTCCCAAAAATAGTCAAAATTTACAGGAACCAAGTGAATGCTGAATCAAGAAAAAAGCAGCTTCTTAACAGGCAGAAAAGTTTTTTGGCACTTTTACTTGCCCTTGTTTCACTCCTTCCCTGAAATGGCAGTAGTCTTAGCCTTACAAATGTCACAGCTTGTGTTCTCAATATGAGATCCTGGTCTATGGATTCAGAGAAAACAGAGTAGATCTTTTCTCAAATAATTCTGTATGTCTGTTCTAACCTGTCTGGGGCTACCTCGTGGACTGATAAAAGTCACTCATCTCTGTGTTTCCTAATTCAGAAGACAGGCTGGAAAAGCAGTGGGCCCTGTTCAAAAATATTGCAAAGGAACCTAGCAGCCCACGTAAGCCTATGGCAAAAGATTAAAGTGAAAACATTAAATAAACCAGCTAAGTCTCAGAACAAAAACAGGAAATTTTCTTAAGGAAATAGGACATTCAAAAGCAGCCAAGTATATGGGAAAATTTAGAAAGCTACATGTATGCCCATGGCAAGAAATATTTTCAGAAAAGACCAGAGAGGATCTAAAACTTTCCTGTTGATCAGTGCAAATGTGGATCTGTGTTGAAAGAGTATTGCAGTACAAATCCAATCTGTAAAGACTGAGAGAGGTGTGCCATTTGTTTATGTGTTTGTGTCACTCATGCTATTCAAAGAGACATATCAAAGTACAGGCAGAACAAATCTAAAGAAATAGATTTCAATGACCACATACAATAAGAATTTCAGTCTTTTCAAATATATTTTGGGAAATTTGCTAAAGAAATATACTAATAAAACCTTCAACAATTTTTTTAGGGTAAAACTCAGGGGGATATTCTGATATACAGCACTACCACATTATAATGTTGAGTCTAAGAAGTAGAAAGAAAAAAGGGTGAAGGAAAGTGTGGAGAACCTAAGGGACGTATGGGACGCCATCAACTGAAAAAATGTATGCATTATGGGAGTCCCAGAAGGAGAAGAGAAAGAGGAAGAGATGGAAAGAATATCTGAAGGAGAAATGGTCAAGGGGCTGGCCCCGTGGCCGAGTGGTTAAGTTCGCGCGCTCCGCTGCAGGCGGCCCAGTGTTTCATTGGTTCGAATCCTGGGCGCGGACATGACACTGCTCATCAAACCACGCTGAGGCAGCGTCCCACATACCACAACTAGAAGGACCCACAACGAAGAATATACAACTATGTACCGGGGGGGCTTTGGGGAGAAAAAGGAAAAAATAAAAAAAAATCTTTAAAAAAAAAAAAAAAAAAAAAAAAAAAAAAGAAATGGTCAAAACTTCCCAATATGGTTAAAGACATGAACTTACAAAACTAATAAGCTCACTGAACTCCAAGGAGGGTAAATAAAAGACACTAACATTGAGACACATTATCATCAAGTTGACAAAGCCAAAGCAAAGAGAAAATCTTAAAAGGAACTCATCACATACAAGAACGTAAGAGAAAGTCAACTGCACATACAAGAGAACCTCAATAAGATTAGCAAACAATTTCTCATCAGTATTACAAAGGCCAGAGTATAATGAGATGACACATTTAAAGTGCTAAAAGAAAAACGAATTCAACCAAGAATATTATAGCTGCCAAAATTTTCCTTCCAAAGATGAGGAGGAAATAAAATATTCCCAGATAAACAGATGTGACGGAATTCATTACCACTAAGCCTGCTCTATGAAAATATCTAAGGGATTTCTTCAGGTTGAAAAGAAGAGACACTAAACAGTAATTCAATGCTGTGTGAAAAAATGAAGATTTCTGGAAAAGATAAAGGTGTAGGAAAATAAAATAGCTGGTGTTTTATTTTTGGTTTACAACTCTCCTTTTCATTTCCTGCTGGATTTAAAAAACAAATGTAAAAATTTTTAATCTATGCTATTGGCAACAATGTATAAATATATAATTTGTGACAGAATCAACATAAAGGAGACTAGACAGAACCAGATAAGATCAGAGGTTCTGCATGCAATTGAAGTAAAAGTGATATGAATTCAAACTAGATTGTTATAAATTTGGCATTTTAAATTTAATATCTATGATAACCACAAAGAAAATTATCTGGATATATTTAAAAAGGGCAATAAAAATTAAATCCAAAATGTTCACAACAAAAATCAAGTAGACAGAATATAAGGCAGTAATGTAGGAAATGAAGAAAAAAGAACAAGTATTAGACATACAGAAAATATTTTTTTGAACTGAAGGATAAAGTATCTCTTTATCAATAAGTAAGGTAAGTAGATTAACTTCTCCAATCAAGAAGCAGAGACGGGAAGAGAGAAAGATATGACATGAATATAAGATATTTACAAGAGACTCACTATAGATTCCTAAACACAAATAGATTATAAATGAAAGGATGGAAAATATGCTCCAGCCAAATAATTACCAAAAGAGATCTAATATCAGAAAAATAGATTTCAATTAAAAGCTATTAAAATAAACAAAAAGAATAGATACAATATAGGTAGGTAGACAGATAGATAGATAGGTAGTAGATAGAGAGGCAGATAGAGATAAAAGGGTGCATAATCAAGATGATATAACAATTATAAACACATATACACCAAACAACAGAACCTCAAAATACCACAAACATGACAAAAGTGAAGTGAGAAATACATATTGCTACAATAATACTTAGAGACTTCAGTGCAAAACTTTGCAGGTTGGATAGTACCTCTGGAGTGATCAAAAAGAGACAGAGAACTTGCAAAATGGTATGCATGAACAAAACCTAGCAGACATGTATAAACACTCCATTTAACAATGGCAGAAGATGCATTCTTCTCTAGTGCACATGGATCATTCTCCAGGATAGATCATATGTCAGGTCACAAAGCAAGTCTCAATAAATTTAAAAAGATTGAAATCATACAGTGTATTTTCTGAGTATAATATTATGAAGCTGGAAATCAATAAGAGAAGGACAATTGGACAGTATAGAAATGGGTGGGAATTAAACAGCACACTACTGAAAAAAAACCGGTATTTTACCAATGAGTTTTCTCAAGGCTTTTTTCATGTCTCTGTTCCTCAGGCTATAGATGAAGGGGTTCAGCATTTGAGGGACAGCAGTGTACATCACTGAAGCCATTGCAGTATTTATGGAAAACTTAGTAAGAGCTGAATTAATGTACACTCCCAAACCTGTCCCATAAAACAAGCATACAACTGAGAGATGAGAACCACAAGTGGAAAAAGTTTTACACTTTCCAGCCACTGATGGCATTCTCAAAACAGAGGAGAATATTTGAGCGTAAGAGAAAATGATTCCACACACAGGAATACCACCAAATATGCTAGTAGCAAAGTATATCACAATGTTATTGATGAGGGTATCAGAACATGCAAGTTTTATGACCTGAACAACTTCACAAAAAAATAGTGGTATTTCCAGGTTTGTGCAGAAGGTCAGCTGCAATACCATCAGACTGTGGAGGAGGGCATCCACAATGCTTATGAATAGTGAGAGTAGAATCAGCAGTCCACAGAAGCGGGAGTTCATGATGACCATGTACTTCAGTGGATGACAAATGGCCACGTAGCGATCATAGGCCATGACTGCAAGAAGACAATTTTCCAAACCAACAGAAACCAGAACAAAGCAGGACTGGGTGAGGCAGCCTATATAAGCGATGCTTTGGTTATGTGCTTGGATGTTCACTAGCATCTTTGGGATTGTGGTTGTGCTTAAACAGATGTCACTAAAGGACAGATTGGAAAGAAAGAAGTACATGGGTGTGTGGAGGTGAGAGTCAGAGATGACAGCCAGGATGATCAGCAGGTTTCCTAAGATGGTGACCAGGTACACGGACAGGAAAAGGCAGAAAATAAGGGGCTGCAGTTCTGGATCATCTGTCAATCCCAGGAGAATGAATTCTGAAACATTTGCTTCATTTTTGTGTCCCATGTTGTTGATGAATCTGATGGAAAAATGAGGTCAAAAGAAAATAAAATGAATCGTTCCTGGATAAGCAGCAGAAGCATCAATTGGGAACTTGTTAGAAATGAATAATGGTGGTACCACTACAGACACTGCTGATAAACTTTGGTTTGCGGACTGGGGTGAGCAATTTGAGTTTTAAGGAGCTCTCCAGAAGAATTTGATACACGCTAAAATTCAAGAAACAGTACTTAAAATAAAGAAGAAAACACTGCGTATTGTGAAACAAAGAGAATATTGAAATCGTTTCCTCTGCTAATTTCTTTCCCATCATCATCTCTCACTGTTCCTTTCCATCCACTTTATTGGCCCTTAACTTTGATCACTAACTCTATTTTTCACCTTGTGCCAAGTGTTGAGATTGAAAAAAGAGTAAGGCATGATGTTTCCTTCAGAACTATTTCTTGCCTCAAACAAAAACAAGGATGAGGATGAAGGTATGCAATCTTTCTTGCAGACTATGGTCCAAAAACTTTTGCATGACTCAGAATCATATGACAGGCTTGTTAAATTACAGATGAGCTAGATCATATAATCACCCCATTTTTCCATAGGGAAATTCAGTTAAGGTGAGGTTACATCATGGACACAAAGTACACAGTTCATGGTAAAGACTGGGTCTGAGATCAGATCATCTGACTGCAGAATCGACTAATTATCTGTCCACTTGACTAATTCACTTGACTAATCTCTGTTAATAACTCTGGACATTACAGAATTAGCATTCCTGAACCATCACTCAGATTTCAGAATTATTCTTTAAAATTTTAGTAATTCATCCTGAACAATGCCCCCATTTTTTTCACTTTCCTACAGGATATGCCCACCTCTATCCATGAAGTATTGTGCACCAGATCCTGCCATCCATCTGAGTATATGCACTATACCTAAGCAAAGATTAGAAAATGTTGCCTATAAACAAGAAGTTCCTAAGAGTCTTCTGTGGAAACTCCACTTACCTGAATTTGAAATGGATTCTAATACAAGCTGGAAAACTATGTCAATGAGATTCTCTGTCTCATCTGAAGGGAATTTCTTCCCTTTAGGTGACAGAAGGCACACCATTTTTTTTAAAAAAAAGAAACAACTAAAGATGGAAAGAATAAAATGTATAGCTCCTAAGAAAACAGAAGAAAATAACTTCAATTTTTGGTCCTTGGAAGACAGAGACTAACAAGATAAGAGAGACTTATATGATACTTAAAAGACATATGATGAAATCTATAACAATTAGCATGATTCAAATAATAAAAATAATCAGATTTATGAATCAACACAAATTATGGAATCCTACAAGAGAAAAATTTTGTATGACAAAAGTTTACAGCATGAGAAAATTTTAAAGATTTTTTAACCCTATGTAGACACATTGATATCCATCATTGATTTTTTAAGTGAAACAAGATAAACGGTTAACAGTGAAGAGCTTGGTACCATCAGTCAAATTTATCAAATTCATACATTTTACTATTCTTATTGTAGCTGTTTTTATTGCAGTAAATCATACAGGTATCTGTGAAAACCCCACATCATGTATTTGCACAACCTTGACTCTTTTCCTTCCCCAGAGAAACCACTGCATAAATTTCACATACATTATTCCTCTGCAACTTTTACAATAATTAGTCTTATTGGCCCACAACAATTGCACTATTTTGCATGTTTAAAGTTTTGTATAAACCGAACCATACTGTAAACACTATAATTTGTATTCTTCTATAATTTATTTTTTGACAAATGTTGATGTATTTAGGTCCACTTCATGAATTTTAATTAACAGAGAGTATTCCACTATATTATTACATCATGCTTTATTTTTCCGTTGTCTAACTGAGAGGTATTATCGTTAATGCTTTTTACTCTATAGATGTTCATGAATATACATACAATATAAGGTCGTACATGGGGGATACCATGAAATTATAGCTGATGTTTTCTCGAGGAAGTAAAGAACAATAACTAAGGTGAATACAAACTAAGTGCCTTCTGCAGGCATATTGGTTTTTTTTTTTAATTTTATTAGAAAGACCTAAAGCTGATATAGCAGAATATGAATATTTGTTAATTTTGGAAAGAGCTGAAGAGTGGTTGTTATGTTTTTTTTAAATTATAGTATCTCTGCTTTTCTTATATAAAATACATGGTACTATGAAGGCAGCTGGCTGACTCTCTGGCTTCACTTTCTCTCCAGCATTCTCACAGCTCAGCTACAGGGGTAATTCAAACACTCTTCTGTACAATGGTGTATCAAGAACCAGAAATGAAAATTAAATGAAAAGCTGTCAAACCCTTTCCACATGACCAGACAAGAATTCAAGTCAATGCCAGAAAGTTTTATGACAATCGTCCTGTTTGAGAAGGGGCAGATTTCTGCTCAGGATGATAATGCATCCTTCCTTTTTTTTAATAGAAATGCACATTGAGAACTGGCTGAGTATTGGTACACACATGCATGGGAATTTCTCAACAAGAAGACAGTTGAACTGCAGTTCCATAGACACTTGATTCTGATCATTTCACACATGTGCTGCCCTCATTACTTCCCATAGGCAAATTTGTAGTAAAACACCTGTCCTCATTACCAAGATATTAACTAAGGGGATTTAAGTCACCTGGATGGCATCACTGTGGAATAATGCTTGACATGTCACCAGGGTATTGAAGAAAGAAAATAAATCTTCAGGAAGAGCTGAGAGACCAAGTGAAACAATGGGCTTCTGACCAAGAAAGATCACCACTGGATGGATCCTCATGTCTGCTTCTTCCTGACCAGGAAAAGGCTATTGAATGAGGTTGTCACAGGCTGACTCTTTACAGTCACTATATCCCTGGAGGTTCAATATCCAAAGCTCCTCATTAGTCAAATGTTTTAGTTATTCTGATCCCTGGGCACTGAAAATCCTTAAAGACCAAGACTATAGAACAGAGGAAATCATGATGGCCAATCTCTGACTCAGTTAGGTGAGGTAAATATCATCCAGATCACTCTACCCGTTTATGTTCAACTGCATTTCACATACCATTCGCACATGTACACACACTTCTTTTGTAATGAGCTCCAGAATACTTTTTTAAAGTTACAAAAAAAGCATCTTTATCTAATTAATGATATCTTGGATCTTGACTCCAATTTTAAGTGTGAAGACATAGTTCATGAATTGGGTATAAATAATATGTTAATAAATATAGCCAAGATATTGTAAAATTTAAACACTTAGAGGTATTCCATTTTTAGAGTCACTGAATGTTTCCTATACCTTAACTTCTGTTTTCTATATTTAGCACAGAATAATCTAAAATATCTGTGCTCAATTGTGATTGTGATCAATATACACAGACTTTGTACTCCCCTCTAAGACTTTCATAACCAGTTGCCCCTATTCCACAAAATAGATTGAATGTACACTTTTCTTCTCTTTCGGATGACTTGAGTTGCATTTTGACTTTTCATTTTTAATTGCATTGTGGTAGAAAAACAATGTTACTGAAAGACAGTACTATGCAATTTCTCCACTGTGTAGTAGATGTCATGAGATTTCATCCATAATTTAATAGATGTAGGTGATGCTCCTTGTTAATATTTACATAAAAACCTTTTCAAGGACTTCAATATTCCCATGTGTTCCTCAATTCATTTTACATTTTAACTGTTTCTATATTAATCTTCATAGTCTCTATTTTTCTAGATATATAATTTGAAAATAAACTTATGACAAGATGGCATAGTAATGTCGCCCTTCACCATCTTAACTTCACTCACTTCAAATATATGAGAAGTAAATAAAATACACAAAGACATCAACTCAAGAAAGGATAAAGTTTTCCATGTACCACAAAAGAACTGAAACATAATGTTGTAGGTGGGCTGGAGCCAAGTTGCTTCATAGATTTGAATCCATAGGTGAGAAGATACTTGCTCTTTCAGTTAATGAGGATCAAATGTCCTACAATAATATTGAGTGCTTGAAGCCAAGGGCAGAAATGGAACTTTATTTGAGAAAAAAGGTGAACATAGAGTTATGAACATAGAGTTATGACTGGGTCCATGACTGTGGACATAGAATATCAAAAAAAAAAAAAAACTTCCAAGGAGGAAGTCAACTAATCTAATAGTTGACCTTATGCCTGGATTTGTGATATTCTTGATGTCACTGAACAGAATCAGCCAGTGACCTGAATTCAGGACTAGAGAACTGGTGATTGGTGAGCATAGTTGTGAACTTGGTCAAGGAAGAGTGAGCACATTGATAGAAAGAGAGAGAAGGTGAAACTTTCTCATTCAAATGAAATCTGCAAATCAAAATACCAATAGGTAGAAATCAAAATAAGCCTGAAACAGAAAACTTACAAAATGAATAATCAGAACATAAAGACCAGCAGGGCTGAAACAGATAAGAGATGGGAAAAATATTAAGGATGCTATCAAAGAGGTAATGTCAGAAGGATTATATCAACATCCTACAAAATACAAAGACAGAAAAAGGGTATCCCAGTCAAGGTGACTTTTAATTAATTCTAAATTTCTAGTTGCTTCAATCAATGTGGTAATGGTGGAGATGATGAGATTTTGATGGATTCTGGATATATTTTGATGGTGCAGACAATAGAGTTTTCTGCAAGATTTGACACAGGTTATAAGAGAAAGATGGGTGTCGAGGTTGGTGCTTAGTGAGAGAAAATTGCTCAGTATCAGAAAAATTGGACTTGTCATCAATGATAATGGAGAAAATTGCATGTATATCCTATTTGTGGATTAATATTAGGATTTGGGTTTTCAAAATGGTAAGTTTCAATCGCATTTTAGGCATCTATTTGGGGATGTCAAGCGGGCAGTTGAATATACACTTCTGGAATGGAAGGTAGTGTATCTCTACAGAGACATGAATTTGGGAGTCTTAGTGTGTCAATGGGCTGTCAACCATGAGTCTTGATGCTATTACAAAGGAATGATGGCAGAAAAAGAGGACTGAGTACAGATTCAAGAGGACCTCCAGTGTTGGGGCTTGTGGAGATGAGGAAGATGATCATAGGAGACAGAGAAATAGGAACCAGTGAGGTAGGAGTAAATGCAAAATAAACGTGATGCTGAAAGGTGACAAAAGAAAGCATTTCAGTAAGTAATAAATGGGTCAATGTTACTGGTAAGTCAGTTAAGGGAAGGATAAAGTTTTAAACAATGGGCTTAAGGTAGGGAACCTTGATGACTCTTTAACAGTAGAAAATGTGAGGATCTGAGCAAGGACCTGACTGAATTGACATCAAAAATCAATGAGAGGAGAGGAATTGAGTAGAGTGAGTAAAGGCAGCCCCTTTGAGAAATTATGCTAGAAGGAAGCAGAAAAAGATTTAGCTAGAGGAGGAGTCCAAAGAGATTTTGGTCATTGTTTTAAAGAAATTCAAATATATTGAATGCTATCAGAAATAAACTAACCCGAGGGGAAAAGTGACAATGAAGGAGAGTGAGAGAGGAATTATCAGGGCTATGTCCTAAAATAGGCAAGAGTTTTTTACTTCTATGCACAAATCAAAGTGTTAGTCTTGATTTGGCGCAGATAAAACTAAACTTTAGAGCAGTTAGACCTAGGAAAATATTTTTTTTCATAAGGTAATAAGTAACACATTTTTTTCTCCAAAACACAACTGTTGGAGAAGGGGTGACATGCATGGAGATTTGAAAAAAAAAAAAAAGAAAGAAAAAAAGCAACAATTTGTTGGTGCACCCTAAGCAGAACCCTAAAATGAGAAAACCCACTGCCAACACAAACATCCAGGCTACTTGACACGAGAGCTGTTTCAGTAGTAGGAGAAGAGAGAAGATTATCAAGTCAACTTTAGGAAGAAAAAGGAAATTGAGAAAAGTGTGCCTGGATACATCAAACGCTTTTGTAGTTCTGGAATTTAAAAAATTTAATCTGTACCAATTGCTTAGCAGGAATCATAGTACCACATAACTAAGTAGTTGTTATTTAAGATTATTATGACAATGGTTGAGAAAATGAGATTATTTTTATAATTTTCTTGTCTTCCCTACCACACACATGGTAGTGTATGAAATAAACACTTGAACATTCTCTTCTGTTTAGCTGCCAATTACATTTTTACTTGAAAGCTAATAGGAAAATACATTACAGTATTTTAATATTTTAATTAATTAATTAATTAATTAAAGAAAGTCATAATTAATCTCCATTAACAGGCTATTAATTCTAGATTGATTTTTCCTTTCCTTTAATTCCTTCCTAGGTAGACCAGTGGGATCCATCCCACTCTTTATTTCTGAGTCTTTATAGAATATTAAAGAGGTAATAAATCCCTCAATACTCAGTAGCTTTATCCATTCTCTATTCCTTCCATATTTTGACACATCTGTCTCAGTTGTATAGTTTCCAAATAATGTCAGGATAATAAATATTGAACATTAAACATGACGTTCAGATCTTCTTCCATCTTTTTCTGTTGGGTCGTGTCAAAGGCTGGGTGCCTAGGGTACTGGCTCCAAAAGGAATCCCTAGTTTACGAGCCAGGATCAACTTAATGACACACCTACTTCCTGTGTTAAGATAAGATACCTGAGAATATGGTCATTTATTGCCCCCAAACAAGCAAGAGTTGATTAGCTAAGTTCTGGAGGCATACTTTCATCAATTACTCTTACGAATCAGTGGTTTAGAAAAAGTCTCCAAAGGTGTGAACAATTCAGTAATATCTTAATATTCAGAGCTGAATGACCACAGGTAAACTTAGCTTCACCAATGAGAAATTCTGTTCCCTGAGCCTGGAATTAACACACCGTCAATCATTTGGGGTAAGATTTTGACTCAAACAAAATCACCAAGCACAATTCCTGTCATCTGAGACCCTCTCAGTGCTTCCTGCTGTTATTTTTTGTTCCGTGCACAGGACAGGACCACAGGCAAGGTGAAGTAAGAGAAAAGAAAGGAAGAATATCTTTTCCATGAGAACTGCAAATTTCAAGGGAGAATGGATCTGCTGACACTCTCCCTGGAAATCTTGCTTGTGTAGGGAAGCTGAATGAGGGCACCATCTAAATGAACATCAATGATATCAATGGTTGTTTGGTATGGATGTATGGTGAAATATATAAAGATTAAAATAAACAACCTCAGTGTATCAATACACACAATGACAACTCAAAAGAAAAAAGTAATTTGGATAATAAGGTATGTATAGTGTGAGAAATTTAATTAGGTTTTTTATTACATAGATGATATAAATTATCATTTTTGATAATGAAACCTTTAAATATATTAGAAATTGAAAATAAAGTCCTGAGTATTCATCACTCAGCACCATTGAATAAAAATATATTATTTTGCATTTTTTGTAGAGAAATAAAATAATACATGTACATTTCAAGTCCCTCCTCCCTCCTTCTTTATTTCCCACCCTTTTTTTATTTTTTATTGAGTTAATGATAGGTTACAATCTTGTGAAATTTCAGTTGTATATTATTTTCTGTCAGTCGTGTTGTAGGTGCACCCCTTCACCCTTTGTGCCCACCCTCCACCCCACCCCACCCATCCCCTGGTAGCCACTAATCTGTTCTCTTTGTCTACATTTTAAAATTCCTCATATGAGTGGAGTCACACAGAGATTGTCCTTCTCTATCTGGCTTATTTTACTCAACATAATTCCCTCAAGGTCCATCCATGTTGTTGCAAATGAGATGATTTTGTTCTTTTTTATGGCTGAGTAGTATTCCATTGTATGTATATATATATGACATCTTCTTTATCCAGTCATCTGTTGATGGCACTTAGGTTGCTTCCACATCTTGGCTATTGTAAATAATGCTGCAGTGACCATTGGGGTGCATGGGACTTTTGGAATTGCTGACTTCAGGCTCTTTGGATAGATACCCAGAAGTGGGATAGCTGGATCGTATGGTGGCTCTATTTTTAATTTTTTGAGGAATCTCCATACTGTTTTCCACAGTGGCTGCACCAGTTTGCATTCCCACCAGCAGTGTATGAGCATTCCTTTTTCTCCACACCTCCTCCAACATTTGTTATTTTTAGACTTAGTGATTATTGCCACTTTAACAGGTGTAAGTTGGTATCTTAATGTAGTTTTGATTTGCATTTCCCTGATGATTAGTGATGTTGAACATCTTTTCATGTGTTTAAAAGCCATCTGCATATCTGCTTTGGAAAAATGTCTGTTCACCTCCTCTGCCCATTTTTTGATTGGGCTGTTTGTTTTTTATTGTTCAGTTGTGTGAGTTCCTTATATATTATAGAGATCAACCCCTTGTCAGATATATGATTTGCAGATATTTTCTTCCACTTGGTGGGTTGTCTCTTTATTTTGACCCTAGTTTCCTTTGCCTTGCAGAAGCTGTTTAGTCTGATGAAGTCCCACTTGTTTATTTTTTCTTTTGTTTCGCTTGTCTCAGAAGACATGGTATTCAAAAAGATCCTTTTAAGTTCGATGTCAAAGAGTGTACCACCTATATTACCTTCCAGGAGTTTTGTGGTTTCAGGACTTATATTCAAGTCTTTGATGCATTTTGAGTTTGTTTTTGTGTATGACATGAGATAATGGTCTACCTTCACTCTTTTGCATTTGGCTGTCCAATTTTTCCAACACCATTTATTGAAAAGACTGTCTTTTCTCTATTGTGTGTTCTTGGCACATTTGTTGAAGATTAGCTGTCTGTAGATGTGCAGTTTTATTTCAGGGCTTTCAGTTCTGTTCCACTGATCTATATGCCTGGTTTTGTATCAGTGCCATGCTGTTTTGATCACTATGGCTTTGTAGTACGTTTTCATGTCAGGGATTATGATGCCTCCAGCTTTGTTCTTTTTTCACAGTATTGCTTTTGGATTCAGGGTCTTTGGTTGCCCCATACGAATTTTTGGATTCTTCGTTTAGTTTATGTGGAGAATGTCATTGGGATTGTGACTTAGATTGCAGTGAATCTGTAGATTGCTTTAGGTAATATAGACATTTTAACTATGTTTATTCTTCAAATCCATGTGCATAGAATATCTTTTCATATCTTTATGTCACCATCTATTTCTTTCAGTAATGTCTTATAGTTTTCATTGTATAAGTCTTTTACCCCCTTGGTTAAATTTATTCCTAGGTACTTTATTCTTTTAGTTGCAATTATAAATAGAATTGCATTCTTGAGTTACCTTTCTGTAAGTTTGTTATTATAGAAATGTAACTGATTTTTGTAAGTTGATTTTTTAACCTGCTACTTTACTCTAGTTGTTAATTATTTCTAATAATTTTCCCATCGATTCTTTAGGGTTTTCTATATATAAGATCATATCAGCTGCAAACAGTGAGAGTTTCACTTCTTTACTCCTTATTTGGATTCCTTTTATTTGTTTCTCTTGCCTAAGTGCTCTGTCCAAAACCTCCAGTACTATGTTGAATAAGAGTGGTGATAGTGGGCATCCTTGTCTAGTTCCTGTTTTCAGGGGGATGGCACTCAGTTTTTGCCCATTGAGTATGATGTTGGCTGTGGGTTTGTCTTATATGGTCTTTGTTATGTTGAAGTAGTTTCCTTTTACCCCCATTTTATTAAGAGTTTTTATCATAAATGCTGTTGGATCTTGTCAGATGCTTTCTCTGCATCTATTGAGATGAATACGTGGTTTTTATTCCTCAATTTGTTGATGTGGTGTATCATGTTGATTGATATTCGGATGTAGAACCACCCCTGTGTCCCTAGTATAAATCCCACTTGATCACAATGGATGATCCTTTTGATGTATTGCTGTATTTGGGTTGCCAATGCTTTGTTGAGGATTTCTGCATCTATGTTCATCAGTGATATTGGCCTGTAGTTTTCCTTTTTGTGTTGTCTTTGTCAGGCTTTGGCATCAGAGTGATGTTGGCCTTGTAAAATGTGTTAGGAAGTGTTCCATATTCTCTAAATTTTTGGAATAGCTTCAGAGGGATAGGTATTAAATCCTCTCTGAATGTTTGGTAGAATTCCCCAGGGAAGCCATCTCATCGGGGGGTTTTGTTATTTGGGATGCTTTTGATTACTGTTTCAATCTCTTTTCTTGTGATTGATCTACTCAGATTATGTATTCCTTCTTGACTCAGCTTTAGGAGGTTGTAAAAGTCTAAGAATTTATCCATTTCCTCTAGACTATCCACTTTGTTGGCATATGATTTTTTGTAGTATTCTCTTATAATCCATTGTATTTCTGTGGTATCCATTGTTATTTCTCCTCTTTCATTTCTAATTTTGTTTATCTGACCTTTCTCTCTTTTTCTCTTTGTAAGTCTGGCTAGGGGTTTGTCAATTTTATTTATTTTCTCAAAGAACGAGCTCTTTGTTTCATTTATCCTTTCTGTTGCTTTTTTTCTTTCAATAGCATTTATATCTGCTCTGATTTTTATTATTTATCTACTTCTGCTGACTTTGGGCTTAGTTTGTTCTTCTTTTTCTAACTCAGTTAGGTGTAATTTGAGGTTGCTTACTTGGGATTTTTCTTGTTTTTTATGGTGAGCCTATACTGTGATGAATTTTCCTCTTAATATGGCTGCAGACTGGAGAGAAAGGAGTACACGTGGGTGTGCAGGTAGAAGTCGGAGCTGACAGCCAGGATGATGAGCAGGTTTCCCAGGACAGTGACAAGATATATGGACAGGAACAGGCTGAAGATGAAGGGTTTCAGTTCTGGATCATTTTTTAATCCCAGGAGAAGGAATTCTGGAACATCTGTGTGATTTCTGGGTTCCATGTTCTTGAGGAATCTGACAGAAAAGATGGAGTGAAAAGAAAATGAAGTGAATGGTCCCTAGGTACTCACTAGAAGTATCAACTTGGAACTAATCAGAAATGAATAATGGTGGTACCACTACAGACTTACTGCTGATAAACTCTGGGGTCAGGGCCAGCAACCTAAGTTTTAACAAGCCCTCTAGATGAATTTGAGATATTCTAAAGTTTGAGAACCATTGCTTAAAATAAAGAAAATCTCTATGTACATATTGTGAACCTGAAAGAATATTCAAACATTTCCCTCTGCTAATTTCTTCCTCTATCATCATCTCTCACTCTTCTTCTTCCCTACACTTCCTCTATTGGCCCAAATATTTGTTGATTTGCTACTCTGTTTCCCACCTTGTGTCAAGTGCTGAGATTGAAACAAAGAATGAGACATGATGTTTTCTTCAGAAATATTTCTTGCCTTCAAACAAACAGGAAGGTGAGAATGAAGTCACAAATCTTTCTTGTAGAGATGGTCCTCAATTTGGAATGCTTCAGAAACATCTGAAGGGCTTGTCAAATTATAAATGAGTTACATCAGACTATCAATGCATTTATCAATGGGGAACCTTAGATAAGATGAGGTAACATCATGAACACAAAGCACATGATTAATTCATGTCAAAGACTAGCTCTGAGTTCACATCATCTGAGACTGAGATGACACCCATGTCCAATCATCATTCATATCTCTTGGTAACACAGAATTAGTGTTCCTAAACCAACAAGCAGATTTCATAATTCCCCTTCAAAATTGTAATATTTCATCCTGAACACTGCCCCAAACCTTTTCACTTTCCTACAAGGTATGTTCACCTCTACCCCTGAAGTATTGTGTGGTAGGTACATGGCATCTATCCTTGTGTATGGTGTCCACTTGAGCAAAGATGAGAAAATGTTGTCTATAAACTTGAAGCTCGTAAGTTTCCCCCATGGACACTCTACTCATAAGCATTAACAATTAATTCTAAGAGAAGCTGGACAAATTTAAATGACATTCTCTGTCTCATCCTAAGGGGACTCCTACTCAGGTGATAGGTGTATATCTTAAAAACAACAACAACAACAAAAACAGCTAAATAAGAGAAAGAATGAAATGCATACACTTCTAAATAATAGATGAACAAAGCAGCAGTTTCTCCTTGGAAGACAGAGAATTACAAGTTGAGATAGACTTCTATGATACTTATAAAATAATCAGGTGTCCTAATAGGAGTGTCCCTGTAAAGCAATGGTTCTCCATCACCTGGGGGAGACAGGAGTGGCCCTGACAATCTTTATCACTTGGTGCGTTACTTAGACTTAAACCCTGAATTTAATCCAGGCCAGCACTTGTGTTGCAAATTGTTCACCTATATGAAAAGCCTGATGTCCTCATTTGTGTAATGGGAACTATAATAAAACCTTATGGAGATGTCACAATGATGACAAATGAATGAAGGAAAAGTATCCAGAGCATTCAGCATATGGGATGATGGTACTGACATTTCATATTGTGCTTTTTTCCCCTGCCATGAACAATAGCTCCTGTCATGTTTCTCTCCTCAAAAGAAAGTAATGGAGTGGGACAAGTTGAGGACAAACAGTAGAAATGGAAAACATCCCTAGATGATAACCACAAATTTCAGGGAAGAGATTCTGAACTGAAACTCCAGCTATGAACTTTTATCATGTAGAAAAGGAATGAAGGAAACCTCAACGAGATCACTATTCATTTGACATGGACATATAATGAAATACGTAGCAATTAAAATGAATTAATAAAATAAATTAGATATACATATCAATGCGAGTAACAAAACCTAAAACATAAATATTTTGTGACATAAAGTGTACATCATTAGAAAATTTTAAATATATTTTAAACTCCCACAAGCAATAACCCATAGTACAAATAAATCTACACAGGATAATATGGATTATTCAAGCAAAAAAATAAATGCAGAGATAATGGTGAAGGACTGAGTATCCATGAGTCAACAGTCTAAAATTCACACACTTCAGCACCTTTATTCCAGGTATTTTTATTGCAATAAACAATACAGGTAGATGTGAAGCCCGTATATCATGTATTTCAACAATCTTGACTCTTTTCCTTCCCAGGTGAACCACTACATGAACTTCATGTATGTTATTTTCCTGTAATTTTTACCATAATTAGTATTATTGTTCCATAAACAATTACATGATTTTGCATTTTGAAAGCTTTATATAAACAAAAGGACAGAGTACATGCAACTTACATTTGGCATACTTAGATAAATTATTTTTTATTTATTGTTGATATATTTAATTTCCCTTTATTAATTTCAATTAGTGGAGACTGTTCCACTATATTGTTACATCATGTTTTATTTCTCTGTCCCCAGACTTACAGGTATTATGGTTAATGCATTTCCTCCTGTAGATGTTTTTTGAATACATATACAATATAAGGATATTAATGGGGGATACTATCACATTCTAAATGATATTGTCTCTAGGGAGGAGAGAACAAAAACTGATGGGGATACAAAAGAAGTGTCTTCTATATGCATATTGTTACTTTATAAAAAGGACCTGAAGCTGATATAACAGAACATGAACGTTTTTAAACCTGGAATGTGTGATGGTTGATCATATGTGTATACATATACATATGTGTGTGTGTATGTATGTAATTTTGTGTGTGTGTGAGGAACATTGGCCCTGAGCTAACATCTGTTGTCAATCTTCCTCTTTCTGCTTGAGGAAGGTTGTTGCTGAGCTAAAATCTGTGCCAATCTTCCATTTTATGTGGGATGTTGACAGAGTGTGGCTTGACGAGTGGCATTAGGTCTGTGCCTGGGATCTGAACCTGTGAACCCCAGATTGCTGAAGGAGAACATGCTTCTGTGTTGTTCTTATAGAAAATGCATGGTAATTTATGAAGAGAAACACGTGTACTAGGAAGCCAGCCAGCTAAATCTCTGTGTCTCCACTTTCTCATCAGAGTCTTCACAGCCAAGCTATGGGAATAATACAAAATAAATTCTGTACAATAATTTATTAGTAAGCAGAAACAGAAAAGAAAGGAAAAGCTGACCAAATCCCTTCCCCAGGACCACACAAGAATTGAAGTTAGTATCAGAAATGTTTAAAACAGTCATGTTTGAGAACGGGAAGATATCTGCTCAGGAGAATAATGAGTTCTTCCATTTTTAGAGAAATTAGGAGATTAGCAGACTAAGAACTGGCTGAGCATTGATACAAACTTGTCAACAAGAGACAGTAAGGCTGAAGTCCCATGGACACTTGGTTCTGATCACTTCAGGTGTATGCTCTCCTCATTTTTTCCCACAGACTAATTTATAGTAAAACATCTGTCCTTGTTACCAAAGCATTAACTAAAGGACTTTAAGTTACCTGATTGGCATCTCTGTGGAGTGATGCTTCACATGTCACCTGGATATTGAAAACACAAGACATGTCTCCAGGAAGGGGAGAAAGACCAAGTGAGGCAATTGGCTCCTGGCCAAGAAAGATCATCCCTGGGTGGAGCCTCACGTGTGTTTCTTCTTGACTGGGCAAGAGCTGTGAATGAAATTGTCACAGGCTGACTCTTAACAGTCTTTATATCCCTGAGGTATCAATATTCAAACTTCCTCATTAGACAAATATTTTTAGTGTCATTCTTATCATTCAGCACTGCAAATACTTAAAGACCAAGACTGTAGAAGAGAAGAATCTGTGGTGGCTAATTCCTGACCTTATTAGGCCAGGTGTACAGCATCCTCTTCTCTCCACCTGATCATGTTAAAGTCCACTTCACATACCTTGAGTAAGTGTACACGCACTCTTTGGTAATGAATTCTAGGCTTCTTTTTAAAATTACAGATAAAGACATCTCTATCTAATTGATATCAGGAAGCTTGATTTTGATTTTAAGTGTGAAAATGTAGTTTATATATTATGCATATATAATATAGTTATAAATATGCCTAAATATTGAAAAATCACACAATTAGGGATATTTCATCTTTAGAGTCATTGAACAATTCCTGTATCTTAATTTTTGTTCTGTATATTTTACACATCAGAATCTGACCTATTCTCTGTGATCAATTGTGACTGTGATCAATATATGGAGAGTTAATATTTCTTTTTTAGACTTTCATAATCACACTTTTTAACTTCCACACAACATATTCAATGCGTATTTTGCTTCCCTTTGAGAGACTTTTGACTGAATTATGCCTCTTTATTTTAAAATGTGTTTTAATAAAATATAACGTCATGAAAAGGCAGCAGTGTGCAATTTTGTCCTTAAGTCAGAGAAAGACAAATAGTATATGATCTCACTTATGTGTGGAATGTAGAAAAGTTGAACTCATAGAAACAGAGAGTAGACTGATGGTTTCAAGGGCTGAGAGACGGGGGAAATGGAGAGCTATAACTTTCAGTTATAAGATCAATAAGTTCCAAGGATGTAGTATACAGCATGGTGATTGTAGTTAACAATACTGTATTTTTTACTTGAAAGTTTCTTATATGTATCAAATCATCACATGGTATTCCTTAAACTTACAGAATGCTTTATGTCAATTATAGCTCAATTAAGCCTGAAAAAAGAATAATAACAATACATACACTGTGTGCAATATTCTATTACAATGATGTTCTACTTCTCCCCCAAAAGGATCCAATATTCTGATTTTTAAAGCCTTCGCCTTTCTTAGTAGTTTCTCTACTCTGTATAAATCTAAAAAAAAATCTAACTTTTGCTGACTTTTCACCTTTTAAAAATTAAATTAAAGTTATGTATCTCTTTGGACTCACTTCTTTTGTTCCATAAATTGCTTGCAAACTCAAAAAAATCAGAGGGGAATTTGACTACAAAGAGGAGAAGATGATATGATAATGGAAGCAGAGATTGGTGTGATGTGCTTCGAAGATGGAGAAAGAGCCAGAAGCCAGATACACAGGTACCCCAGTAGAAGCTAAAAAAGACAAAGAATGAGAATCTGTCCTAAGACAGTCCAGAAGGAACCAGACCTGTCAACTCCTTGACTTTAGGCCAGTGAAATAGTCTGATGTAAGACTTCTGACCACAACTGTAAGAGAATAAATTTTTGTTGTTAAAAAAGATAAAGTCATACTTTATCATAAATTTAAAAGCTTTTACATTTGTTTTTTAAATCTAGTAGAAATAAGTGGAGTTTAAATTCAAAAATAAAATACTGGCCCTTTAATTTATACTGAAATTATCTTCTCAATTTTTGGAATGCCATCATGTGGGGGGACGCTCAAAACTTTTTCCACCTATGTGTCTCACATCTCAGTTGTTCCCTTGTTCTATGGGACCATTTTTGGAGTGTACATTAGTTCTGCAATTAATGACTCTTCCAGGTATACTCAGTTGCTTCAATGATGTGCATTGTCATTCCTAAAGTGATGAACCCCTTCATCTATAGCCTCAGGAGCAGGGACACGAAAAGAGCCTTGAAGAAATTCATCAATGGGAAAACTTCTTTTCTGATAATGTGCCACCCACTTCGGGCTAGGGTTTCCAGAATGAACCAAAGTTATAGGAATCCTGGATGTGTCACAATGCTGGGTTCTCCCATCACAAAATTCTTCTAAAATGGCTAGGCAACACAATGGCCAAGTTCATTTTCACTTGGGGTTGATATTTGAGTTTACTTTTTCTCCAGCTGTAGGATGATTGACACATTATTTCAATTCACTGAACCTAGTTTCTTTGCTTAGTTTCTATAGAGGCAGAATCTGAGGCAACGGCTTTTGTTTTGGTGATTTGGGGAGGTTCACTCTCAGAAGAAGGAAAGTTGCAGAAGATGGACTGGACAAGAAAATGTTAAAGAAAGTTTGTGGTCATATCTAGAAACTAACTTCCACCTGATCCCATGGTAGCACCATGTCAACTACACCCTGTAATTAGGCCTAGAGTGAACTAAGTGATCTGATCTTTTACACACGTATTTAGTAATTAATTAGATTGTTCACTGGTAAACATATTCTCCTGAGGAACATTAGCATTTACCATCATCAGTTTTTTGTCTATGAAATTTCATAATTAGATTATCTCAGTGGTTTGAGATGATTGTGAGATATTTGACCTTCATCAGTGAGGATGTCTTCAGTTCTAATAAGAAAAATAAGCTCTAACTTTACTGTGCCTAAGCAATAAAGAGAGTTGTCTTTCATTACAAGGACTTTAGAGCTAAGGAATGTGTAGGAATAGGTGAGTATAGATTCACTCAATCCTCCATGTGTAGTCCTAGGACTGGGTCTCCACAGAGATACCAAGTGGTGGTGCCAGATGGAGATGTCATAGCCGGACGTGATTCCCAGAGACAGAACTCTGACTGTTCTTCTTTGGGTCAGAATATTATAGATTTTCCATGGATTCAGCCAGAAGATATCTCTGCAGCAGGTGAATAGTGACCCTCAAAAAAATTTGACGACATCCTATTTTCCTTAAGTTATTAATATTATATGGCAAAAAGGTGAATGTCACTTAATTGGAATTTAGGTCTTTGTAGAGGATGAACTTGTCTCAGATTATCTGGGTAAGCCATAAACATAACCAAATGTATCCTTATAAGATAAACAGAAGTGGAAATGACACAGAGAAAAGGAAGAGAGAATGTAACCATGGTGACAGTAATTGGGTTTATACAGCCAGTATTTATTTCCAGTATCTGATCATTTTTCCCACCATTATTGAGGTGTAATTGACATATAAGTTTCTATAAGATTAAAGTATACAATGTGTTGATTTGATACATTTAAATATTGAAAAATGGGGGATTTTGTCATGATGGTGATGAGGCGGACTCTGAACTCCTCCCATGAACACAACCAGGTTACAACTATCTTGGAAAAAATAACCCTGGAGAGAGAACTGAAAACTGGATAAAAAGAACTCCCACAACAAAGGATAATCCTAACAGACGCAGAAGAGAGAAAAATTACTTTCTGAAGAGAAAAGAGCCACCTTCACATGCTGTGTAGCTTCACAGCTGGCCAGCCAGGAACAAAAGTAAGGTTTTCAGCCTTCCCTAGAGGAGTATGGGACCTGAGAAGGGGCATATTACTGCTATAAGCATACTTCAGACTCAGCACAACTGAGATGAGTGTCTTAATGTATGGTTTTGCTGGCTATTAACTACAATGGGAAATAACCCAGAAAAGCGATCAGACATAAATGGAAAAACTCAGCTCTTAAAGTGTCCATGCACAAATTCTCCTTTCTCCTAAAGCAACCTAAAATCACCAGAAAGAAAGAGATGTACAGTACTTTGGTGAAAAGAGACTCACCTGGTAGGCTCTGGGTGCATCTCAGTGAGAAATAAGACATCTCTGGCTCCCCAAACCCAATTTACAAACAGCCAGAGGGGGAAAGCCTAGACTCCCTGGATGCCTGCAGCAAGAGAAACCCTGCCACAGCAGAAGGACACAAGTAGCTATACAGGAATCACTCCTGGGATGTTCAGACTATTGATGAGAGGGAAGCACACTGCTGGGCCTCCAAAGACATCTCTTAAATAAGGCCATTTCTTCAAGATCAGGAAACATAGTTCACCCACCCAATACATATATATAAACACAAAGAAAAAGCAAAATGAAGAAGCAAAGGAATACGGTCCAAGCAAGGGAGCAGGATAAAACCCTAGAAAATGAATTAAATGAAAGAGAAATAAGTAATTTATCTCACAAAGAGTTCAAACAAAAAGTCATAATGATGCTCACTGACCTTGGGAGAAGACTGGATGAACACAGTAAGAACATCAACAAAGAATTGGAAAATATAAAAAAGAACCAATCAGAAATGAAGAATACAAGACTGGAAATAAAAATTTCACTACAGGGACTCAGTAGCAGAGTAGATGATAAAGGAGAATGGATCAGCAAGCTGGACAAAAGACTAGAGGAAATCATCCAAGCTGAACAGATAAAAGAAAAAAGAATTAAAAAGAATGAGAGTAGTCTAAGGGAACTCTGGACAACATCAAGTCACCAACATTCATATTATAGGTGTCCCAGAAGAAAAAGAGAGAGACAAAGGGGCAGAGAATCTTTTTGAAGACATAATAGCTGAACGCTTTCCAAACCTAAAGAAGGATACAGACATCTAAGTACAGGAAGCATAGAGAGCACCAAACAAGATAAACTCAAAGAGGCTTACACCAAGACACATTATAATTAAAATGTCAAAAATTAAAGATAAAGATAGAATCCTAAAAGCTGCAAGAGAAAGGCAAGAAGTGACACATAATGGAAATACCATAAGGCTATCAGTTGAATTCTCAGCTGAAACCCTACAGGCTTGAAGAGAGTGGCATGATATACTGAAAGTGCTGAAAGGAAAAAAAATCTGCATCCAAGAATATTCTACCCAACAAGGTTATCATTCAGAGTGGAAGGAGAGATAAAGATTTCCCCAGACAGCAAAATTTAAAGGAGTTTATCACCAAGAAACAAGTTCTACAAGAAATGCTAAAGGGACTTTTTTAGATGGTAAAGAGAAGGCCTCAAATAAGAATAACAAAATTACCAAAAAAGCAAAAGACAATAAAATAATAAGTAAAGGGGAAAATACACTAAAGGTAGAAGATCAACCATCTATCAAGGTAGTATGAAGTTTAAAAGGACAAAAATACTAAAATTACCTCTTTCAATGATAAGAGGGTAATGGTTACACACACACAAAATATGACGTAAGATATATCAAAAACACAAAATGTGGGAAGAGGGGAATAAAAGAGTAGAGCTTTTAGAAAGTAGTCAAACTACAGAAACTATCAACTCAATGTAGACTGCTATATACTTAGATTATTATATATGAACCTCATGGTAATTACAAGCCAGAAACCTATAATAAATACACAAATAAATCAGAGAAAGGAAGCCAAACATATTACTAAAGAAAGTCCTCAAACCATGGAAGAGAGTAAGAGAAGAAGAAAGAACAAAGAAGAACTACTAAAACACCCAGAAAATAAGTAACAAAATGGCAATAAATACATATTTATCAATAGATACTTTAGATGTCAATGGACTAAATACTTGAATCAAAGGCATATGGTGGCCAAATGGATAAAAAAAAGACCCAAAAAGTGCTGCATACAAGAGACACACTTCCAGCCTAAAGACACTCACAAACTGAAAGCGAATGGAGGAAAAGATACTCCATGCAAATGGCAAAGAAAATAAAGCTGGATAGAAATATTTATGTCAGACAAAATAGACTTTAAAATAAAAGCTGTAACAAGAGACAAAGAAAGGCACTAAATAATCATAAAGGGAACAATCCAACAAGAGGATATAACACTTGTAAATATCTATGCACCTAACATAGGAGCACCCAAATAGATAAAGCAATTATTGATAGCCATAAAAACAAAACTAGACAGTAACACAATAATAGTAGGGGACTTTAACACTCCACTTATACCAATGGATAGATCATCCAAAAATAGGATCAATAAGGAAACATTGGCCTTAAATGACACATTAGACCAGATGGAATTACTAGACATAGGTAGAATGCTCCATCCAAAAACTGCAGAATACACCTGCTTTTCAAATGCTCATGCAATGTTCTCCAGGATTCATCACATATTAGGCCACAAAACAAATATCAATAAATTTAAGAAGATTGAAATAATACTAAGTGTATTTTCTGACCACAAAGACATGGCAATAGAAATCAAATGCAGAAAGAATATCCGAAGAGCCACTAAAATGTGGAGATTAAACAAAGTGCTACTAAACAATGATTGGCCAATAAATAAATCACAGGAGAAATCAAAAAGCACTTGGACACAACTGAAAATGAAAATAAAACATACCAAAATCTATGGGATACAGCAAAAGTGGTCCTAAGAGGAAAGTTTATAGCAATTCAGGCCTACTTCAACAAAGAAGAAAAATCCCAAAGAAACACTCTAATGGTACACTTAAAGGAACAGGAAAAACAAGAAAAAACAAAGCCCCAAATCAGCAGAAGAAAGGAAAAATAAGAAATCAGAGCAAAAATAAATGAAATAGAGACTGAAAAACAATAGAAACAAATCAATGAAACCAAGAACTAGTTCTTTGAAAAGAAAAGCAAAATTGTCAGACCTTTAGATAGACTCACCAAGAAAAAAAGAGAAAAGGTTCAAATAAATAAGATCAGAAATGAAAGAGGAAAAATTACAACAGACACCTCAGAAATATAAAAGTCTATAAGAAAATACTATGAAAAGCTTACACGAATAAATTGGACAATGTAGGAGAAATGGATAAATTCTTGGAATCATACAACCTTCCATAACTTAATGAAAAAGAAATGGAGAATTTGAATAGGTCAATCACCAGTAAGAAGATTGAAACAGTAATCAAAAACCTCCCCCAAAATAAAACCCAGGACCAAATGGCTTCCCTATGAATTCTACCAAACATTCAAAGAAGACTCAATACCTATCCTTCTCAAATTTGTCCAAAAAATTGAAGAAGAGGGGAACCTTCCTAACTCATTCTATGAAGCCTACATTACCCAGATACCAAACCAGACAAGACCAATTAAAAAAAAGAGAAAATTACAGGCCAATATCAATGATGAACATCAAAGCAAACATCCTAGACAAAATACTAGCAAATTGAATACAGTAATACATTAAAAAGGTTATAAATCGTGATCAAGTTGGATTTATTCCAGGCATGCAGAGATGGTTGAACACATGCAAATCAATCAACATGATTCACCACACTAACAAAATGAAGAATACAAATCACAAGATCATCTCAATAGATGCAGAGAAAGCATTCGACAAGATACAGCATCCATTTATGATAAAAACTCTAAATAAAATGAGCATAGAAGGAAAATACTTCAACATAATAAAGGCCATATATGACAAACCCACAGCAAATATGATTCTCAATGGAGAAAAACTGGAAGCTGTCTCTCTAAGAACAGGAACCAGACAAGGGCGCCACTGTCACCACTCTTATTTAACATAGTATTGGAAGTCCTAGCCAGAGCAATCAGGCAAGAAAAAGAAATAAAGGGGATCCAAATTGGAAAGGAAGAAGTGAAACCGTCTCTCTATTTGCAATTGACATGATTTTATATATAGAAAACTCTAAAGAATCCACAAAAAAAACTTTTAGAATTAATAAATGAATATGGTAAAGTTACAGGTTATGAAATCAATGTACAAAAACCTTGACTGGAAATAGAGTTTCTCATATATCAAACACTGTGCTTAGTGATTTTGTCTACTCATTATTCAGGCTTGCAACATTCCCATAAGGTCTTTTGATGGTCTGTAATCCAAATGGGGAGAATGAGGCTTCTCACACAGTTAAAATGTTTTCTTGTTTAAAAAGCAAGTGATGGAGCTAGAATGAAATTCAGGTGTTTCTGAGTCAAATCTTGATTTGCATAGGTATGGTTACTTGTTTTCATGACTCTATGCTAATGGCACATGTTTTCTCATTGGTGAAGCAAAGTTTACCTAGAGACATTCACCTTAAACTGTGGTATACTAATGAGCTATTCACATTAGAGACTCCTTTACAGTCTTTTTCCAAGTCACTGGTTCGTAATAATAGTTGGCAGATACATTGACGCACCCAGAACACAGCCAATGACCTCCTCCCTGTTTTGGGTAATCCAATGACTATATTCTCAGTTACTCGTAATAATACAGGAAATAGGAGTGTCCTGGTGTTGATCCTGGTACGTAAACTAAAGATTCCTTTGGTAGCCAGTGACCAGACTGCCTGATCCAGATTTGATGGAGCCTATCAGAAGCAGAGGAGGATAATCTGAACTTTCATGATTGATTTTAAATTTTCTTTTCCTAACATTATCTGTTTATTATATAACTGAGACAAAGGTGTCAAAAATAAAAGCAATAGGGAATTGATTGAATTGCTGAGTGTTAATTATTTCCATAGTCTACCATAAAATGAGGGAATGAAGGAAGAAACAGATCTGAGTATGCTGCCTTGGAAGTGAGAAAAGTTAACTTATATTTGACAAGGGAGCCAACAATACTGAAAAAGGAGAGAATAGTCTCTACAATAAATGGTGTTGGAAAAATTGCATAATCACATGCAGAAGAATTAAATTGGAGTTTTATCTTATACCACTCATAAAAAATAACTGGAAATGGATTAATGGCTTAAACAGAAGACCTGAAGCCATAAAACTCCTAGAAGAAAACAGGGGAAAACCTCCTTGACATGGGTCAATTACGACACCAAAAACACAAGCAACAATTTCAAAAATTAATAAGTGGGTCTATCTTAAACTAAAAACCTTCTGTACAGCAAGAGAAACTAAGGACAAAATTAAAAGTTTACCTATGGAACAGAATACTTGCAAACTATATATCTGATAAGAGGTTAATATCCAAAATATATAAAGTCATACAACTTGATAGCAATAAAATAAACAATCTGATTAAAAAATGGACAACGGAATTGAATAGACATTTTTACAAAGAAGACATACAAATTGCCAATAACTGTATGAAAAGATGCTCAAAATCAGTAATCATCAGGAAATGCAAAATCACAGTGTCACATTGTTTCACATCTATTAGAATGGCTCTCATTAAAAAGACAAGAGATAACAAATGTTGGTGAAGATGTAGAGAAAAGGGAAGCTTGGTACATGATTGATGGGAATGTAAATAATTACAGTCATTGTGGAAAATAGTATAAAGACCTTCAATAATGTAATAACAGAACTACCATATGATCCAGGAATCCCACTTCTGGGAGTATATCTGGAAGAGAAGAAATCACTATCTGAAAGAGATAGCTGTACTCCCATGTTCGTTGTCACATTATCTACAATAGTGAAGACATGAGAACAACTTAAGATTCCATAAATGATGAATGGATAAAGAAAATGTGATGTATACATACAGTGGAATATTATTGAGCCATAAAAAGAAGGAAATCTTGCCATTTGAGAAAAAATGGATGGATTTTGAGGGCATTTTGCTAAGTGAAATAAGTCAGACAGAATGACAAATACCATATGATCCCACTTATATGTGGCATCCAAAACAAAGGAAAACAAAAACCTGAGCTCATAGATACAGAGAAGAGATTAGTGGTTTTCAAAGGTGGGTAGCCAAGGTGGGCAAAATGAGTGAAGGGAGTCAAAAGTTACAAAATTCCAGCTACAAAACAAATGTCATGGAGATATAATGTACAGTATAGTTATTAGAGTAAATAATACTCTAGGGAATAGCTGAAAGTTGCTTAGAGAGTAAATCTTAGAGTTCTCATTAAAGGAAAAAATGCAACTACGTATATTGTATATGGTGAACGATCTTAACTGGATTTATTTGGTGATCGTTTTGCAATATATATAAATACAGAATCCTTATGTTGTACACCTGAAACTAATATAACACTATACGTTAATTATATCTCAAAATGTTAAAAATAGAACTGCTATAGGATCCTGCAATCCTACTTCTGGGTATATGTGCAAATGAAACAAAATGGTATCTTGAGGGATATCTGCTCTTGCATGTTCATTTCAGCATTATTCAAAATAGCCAAGATATAGAAACAACCTAAGTGTCCATTGAGAGATGAATGGAAAAATATATATATATAATTATATACATATTATTTAGTAATATAAATATCATTATTTATTATTTAGTAATAAATTATTACACCACATCATTACATAGTATTGAAAAGGAAATTCTGGGGCTGGCCAGGTCGGATAGTGGTTAAGTTCATGTATTATGCTTTGGCAGCCTGCGATTCATGGGTTCAGACCCGAGGCACACACTGCTCATCAAGCCATGCTGTGGAAGCATCCCACATACAAAAAATAGAGAAAGATTGACACAGCTGTTAGCTCAGAGACAATCTTCCTCAAGCAAAAAGAGGAAGATTGCCCAGAGATGTTAGCTCAGGGCTGATCTTCCTCACCAACAAAAGGAAAGGAAATTCTGCCATTTGTGACAACATGAATTAACTTGGAGAACCTTATGCTAAGTGAAATAAACCCAAAAGAGAAAGACAAATATTGTATGGTATTACTAATAAGTAGAAATTTTTAAAAAGTCAAACTTATTAAAGCAGAGAGTAGAATGGTGGTTGCCAGATGCTGGGGTTGGGGCAATGGGGAGATGTTGATCAAAGGGTACAAACTTTCAGTTATAAGATGAGTAAGTTCTGGTGATCTAATGTCCAAGATAATGATTGTGCTTAATAATACTCTGTTGTGTATTTGAAATTTGTGAAGAGAATATATCTTAAGTGTTCTTATATCTTATATCTTAAGTGTGAAACAAAATGATAACTATCCAAGGTGATTGATGTGTTAATTAATTTGATTTTGGTAATCATTTCACAATGGATACATTTATCAAGTAAGTGTATTTTATACTTTAAATATACAGTTTTGGGGTTGGCCTCATGGCTGAGTGATTAAGTTTGTGCACTCCGCCTCGGTGTCCCAGGGTTTCTCTGGTTTGGATCCTGGGCATAGATATGGCACTGCTTGTCAGGCAATGTTGAGGTGGCATCCCACATGCCACAACTAGAAGGACCCACAACTGAAATATACAACTATGTTCTGGGGAGATTTGGGGAGAAAAAAGCAAAAAAAGTACACAATTTTGTCCATCAATTACATCTCAGTAAAGCTGGAAAAAGCAATTAAAATATTTTAAGAACTTTCAAAGTTTCCTATTTTTTGATTTAACCATACATAACATAAAATAGAGAGCATTGAAAATAAATAAATAACTGCTAAACTCAATAACATCATTGACTCTTGGAAGCACAATGAGAATAAAAACCAAAACAAAGAATTTATTAATTAATTTTAAATTTTAGCAAGATAAAAAGGAAGCAAATTCAATAAATTGTAAATCAGTATATGCTAGGGTCACAGAGAGATTCATCAGAGTCTAAAGATAAAAACTATCTTGTAAACAAGAATTATCAAATAATGACTGAATCAATGCAATTTCTGTCTACGTGGTTACACTGCCTCACGCTTTTCTCTGTATCTTCTCCATGTCTGCCTATTTCACAGGTATATATTTGTTTAAATTTACAGTCCAGCCAGATAATATGGAATAAGCTCCTCATCTGTAAATATTCTTCTCCAAATCGGCACAATCATCATTTTATCATCAGTTAATACTCACAAGTTAGGAAGATTAGAGTGTGGACATAATGTTTTGAGGGCCAACATTCAACTCATTACAGAGATGTCACTTGGTTGGCTCCACAGAAAAATCTATTAATGACATACCCAAAGAAGGACAGTCAGATTTTTGTCTCTGGGCATCATGTCTGAGTATGACACTTGCATTTGCTGCTACCACCTGGCGATGCTGACAAGAGCCAGACCTAAGTCAAAGACTCTTCACAGAGAAATGAATGAATCCCTACTCTTCCTGTACATTCTCTGTCTCTGAAGTCCTTATAATGAAAATAACTTTTTACTGTTTGGTCATGCTAGATTTGAAGTTTCTTCCTCTTTTTAGAACTGAAGCCTTTATCATGAGGTCAATTATGTCATAATCACTGCAGACCACTGAGAGAATCTAATTATGCCACTTTATAGACAATTAAACTCAATATGGTGGATGCTAATGTTGCCTCAGAAGGACAAGGTTTACCAGTGATAAGTCTCACTAATTACTCAATTGTAATTACTCACTAATTACTAAATTGGGGTATAAAAGGTCAGCTCCCTTGCCCAACCTTAGATCTAAGGTGCAATTGTTATGACCCTACCATGGGATCATGTGAAAGTTATCCTCTAGTTATGCCCACAGTCTTGTTTCAATTGTTTCCTGACCTATCCACCTCCTGCAAAATTCCTTTGACTGGAATCAAACAAAAATCACTAAAACTTGGATCCCTGCATCAATCTCTGCTTCTAAGGAACCTGAGCAAAGAAACTGAGTTTAGAGAACTGAAATCACTTGTCAAAGATCACAGAACCAGACTAAAAGCAAATTAATGACTCAAGGCAAAGTTGAAATGTTCTTAGCCATTAGATTACCTACTTATTTAATAAGAACTTACAGATGGACTAATAAGGCATTCTGCATCACCCAGTATTTCTGTCACTTTGACTCATTCATGGAACCCAGGTCCAAAGTAGGTGACACAATCACAGAATAGAAGGTATCCTTCTGATTAGTTTACACAAGGCTTCCTTCATTTCCTTGTTTCTAAGGCTGTAGATGAAGGGGTTCATCACTTGAGGGAGAACAATGTACATCACTGAAGCCACTGCAGTCTTCCTGGAAGAGTTAGTAAGAGCAGAACTAATGTACACTCCAACAGCTGTCCCATAGAACAAGGAAACAACTGAAAGGTGAGACCCACAGGTGGAAAAAGCTTTAAGTTTCCCCTGAGACGATGGTATTCTGAACACAGAGGAGAAAATTTGAGTATAAGAGAAAATGATCCCAGAGAGAGGAAGAACCCCAAATAAGCCAGTCACAATATATATCAGGATGTTATTGATGAATGCATCAGAACAGGCAAGCTTGAGGACCTGAGCAAGTTCACAGAAGAAGTGAGGGATTTCCAGGTCCTTGCGGAATGATAGCCGCAACACCATCAGACTGTGGAGCAGGGCATCCACAATGCTAAGAAACAATGAGAGAACAATCAGCAGGCCACAGAGTTGGGGGTTCATGATAACCAAATACCTCAAGGGGTGACAAATGGCCACATAGCGGTCATAGGCCATTGCTACAAGGAGAAAATTCTCAAACATGCCAAAAATCAGAACAAAGCCAATCTGGGTGAGGCAGCCTATAAAAGTGATGCCCTTATTCTGAGCTTGTATGTTCAACAGCATCTTTGGGATTGTAGTTGTACTTAAACAGATGTCAGTAAAGGACAGATTGGAGAGAAAGAAGTACATGGGGGTTTGCAAGTGAGAGTCAGAGCTGATTGCCAGGACTATGAGCATGTTTCCCAGGACGGTGACCAGGTACATGAACAGGAACAGGGTGAAGATGAGAGGCTGCAGTTTTGGATCATCTGTCAATCCCAGGAGAAGGAATTCTGGAGCATCTGTGTGATTTCTGGAGTCCAGATTATGGATGAATCTGATGGAAAAGATGGGGTGAAAATAAAATGAATGGTCACTGGATAGACAACAGAAACCTCAACGGGGAACGGATAAGAAACAAATAATGGTGGTACCACTACAGACTTACTGCTAATGTACTCTGGGTAAGAATCATCCATCTAAGTTTTAACAAACCCTCCAGATAAGTTGAGATCATGTAAAGTATGAGTCCTAGTGCTAGAAAAAGAAAAAAACTATATTGTGAACCCAAGAGAATATTCAAATCATTCTCTCTGTTAATTTCTCCCTCCATTATCATCTCTGACTCTTCCTATTCCCTCCACTTCATTTACTGGACCTTATTTTTATTGATCACTAATGTTTCCCACTTTGTGCCAAGTGCTGACATTGAAGCAAAGAATAAGACATGATGCAGCTTTCAGAAATATTCCTTGTCTTCAAAACAAACAGAAAGGTGAGGATGAAGTTATAAAACTTTCTTGTTGAGTGTGGTCCCCAATTTGGCATGCCTCAGAATTACTGAAGGGTTTGTAAAATTATAGATTAGTTATATTATGCAGTTGCTCCATATATTCACGGGGAAACTTAGGTAAGGTGACAGTACATCATGGATATGAAGTACAAGGTTAGTTCACGGCAAAGACTGGGTATGAGATCAGATCATCTGACTGCTGAATTGACTCACTTGACTAATCTCTGTTAATGCCTCTTGATAGCATAGAATTAGCATTCCTAAACCATAACTCAGATTTCATAGTTCCCCTTTAATATTGTAATATATTCATACCAGACATTGCCCAAAATCCTTTCGCTTCTCTCCAAGGTATGCCCACCTCTACCCATGAAGTATTGTGTGGCAGATGCATGGAATCCATCCAAGTATATGATCTGCACACGAGCAAAATTGGAAAATATTGCCTATAAACTTGAAGCTCTTTAGACTCTCCAATGGAAACACAGCAACTGCAATAGCAATGGATTGTAAGATAAGCTGGAAAACTATGTCAATCAGATTCTGTGTCTCATCCAATGGAAATTTCTTCCCCTAAGGTGGTTAGGTGGCATATCATTAGAAAAAAAAAACAGCCAAATGATACAAATAATGAAATGCATAGGCTTCTAAAGAAACAGATGAAAATAGTCTCAACTTTTGGACATTGGAAGACTGAGACTTACAAGATAAGAGAGACTTACGTGATACTTATAAGATAATCAAGTGTCCCAACAGGATTGTCTCTGTAAAGCAGTGGTCCTCCCTCTCAAGAGTGAAAAAGAAAGGGCCATGACAGCTTTTATCATTTGGTGTACTATTTAGACTCAAACACTCTGAATTTAATCCGGACTAGTTTTGCCTTTGTGAATGAGGGAAATTGTTCAATTGTTTTTGAACAATTTTTGTTTATAACTTTAAAAAGCCTGATATCCTCATTTGTATAAGGGGAATTGTCAGAAAATCTTATGGGGATGTTGCAATAATGAAAAATGAATAGAGGAAAAGCATCCAGGTCAGCACACAGCATTTGGGACTCTCATACTGATATTTCCGTTCACAGTTTTTTTTTTTTCTGCCACGAACAACAGCTCCTGGCAAATCTCACTCTCAGAAGAAAGCAATGGAGTTGGGCAAGTTAAGGAAAAAAAAACAGAAAGAGAGAATATCCCTCCATGGTAACTGCAAATTTCAGAAGTTTCTGAGCTGCAACTCCAGCTGGAAACCTTTATCATGTAGAAAAGGAAGGAAGGAAACATCAATAAGATCATTATTCTTTGAAATGGACATGTGGTGAAATATACAGCAACTAAGAAGAATGAAATAAAAAGAATCAGATACATGAATCAATACTAACAATGAAATCCTACAAGAGGAAAAAATTTTATGACAAAAAGTTTTCAGCATAAGAAAATTTTAAATACTTGATCCTACATAGGTATGTTTGTTTTTGTTACAGATTATTCAAACAAAAGTACTCAGTAACAATGAAGAGCTTGATACCCATCAAATTATCAAATTCATACTTTCTCTATTCTCATTAGCTGGTTTTATTGCAATAAATAATACAGGTACACGTGAATTGACCACATCATGTATTTGCACAGTCGTGATTCTTTTCCTTCCCCAAGGGAATCACTACGTCAACTTTATGTGTGTTATTCCCCTTCAAATTCTACTGTAATTAGTATTATTGTTTCATAACCAATTGCATTGGTTTGCATTTTGAAAGCTTTATGTATACTGAACCATACTGCACATGTCATTTACAATTAGCATTCTTATGTAATTTATTTTGAATATGTTAGATGTATTTAGTCCCACTTCATCAATTTTAATCACCAAAGAGTATTCCACTTTATTGGTATATCACGTTTTATCTATTCTCAAACTGATAGATGTTATGGTTACTACCTTTCATCCTATATGTGTTTATGAATACACGTACAATATAAAGCCATACATGGGGGATACCATCAAATTTAAGATAGTGTTGTCTCTACAAAGGGGAGAACAAGAAACCAAGGGTATATAAAAGTTCAGTCTTCTGTATGTACATGGTTTTGCTACTTTATTTAAAAAGGCCTTTTTTTTTTTTTTAAGGAAGATTAGCCCTGTGCTAACATCCACTGCCAATCCTCCTTTTTTTTGCTGAGGAAGATTGGCCCTGAGCTAACATCTGTGCTGGTCTTCCTCTATTTTATATGTGGGATGCCTGCCACAGCATGGTCTGACAAGCAGTGTGTTTGGATCCGCAGCTGGGATCCGAACCAGTGAACCCAGTGCCGCTGAAGCAAATGGTGAAAACTTAACCGGTGCGCCACCAGGCTGGCCCCTTTAAAAAAGCCTTAAATGGATATAGCAGAATGTCAGCATTTGTTAATTCTGGAATGAGTTGAAGGGTGGTCATATGTGTTTATTTTTGACACCATCTCTGCTGTTTTTATATAAAATGCATAAAGATTTTAAAAACAAAAACAGGTGTACCAGGAAGGCAGCCAGCCAAATCTCTGTGTCTCCACGTTCTCCTCTGTATCTTCACAGCCCAGCTACAGGAATACACACTCTTCTGTATAATGATGTAGAAGAACCAGAAAATGGGCAGTTAATTTTTGACAAGTGAACCAAGAACATACAATGGAGAAAGGAAAGTCACTTCAATAAATGGTGTTGGGAAAATTGGACAGCCACATGCAAAAGAATGGAAGTAGACCATTATCTTACACCATTCACATAAATTAACTCAAAATGGAGTAAAGACTTGAAGGTAAAACCTGAAACCATTAAACTTCTAGAAGAAAACATAGGCAGTACACTCTTTGACATCAGTCTTAGCATATTTTCAAGTACCATGTCTGATCAGGCAAGGGAAAGAATAGAAAAAATAAACAAATGGAACTATATCAAATTAAAAAATCTTCACAGCAAAGGAAACCATCAACAAAATGAAAAAGCAACCCGACAAATGGGAGAAAATATTTGCCAACCATGTATATGATAAGCGGTCAATATCCAGAATATAGAAAGAACACATACATCTCAACAACAGAAAAACTAACTACCCAGTTTAAAAATTGGCAAAAGGTCTGAGCAGACATTTCTCCAAAGAAGATATACAGATGGTCAACAGTCTCACAAAAATATGGTTAACATCATTAAATATCAAGGAAATGCAAATAAAAATTACAATGAAACTACACCTCACTCCCATCAAAATGGCTATAATTAACAAGACAGGAAACAAGAAGTATTGCAGAGGGTGTGGAGAGAAGGGAACCCTCATACACTGCTAGTGGGAGAGCAAACTGGTGCAGCCACTCAGGAAAACAATATGGAGATTCCTCGAAAAATTGAGGGCAGATTTACCATATGATTCAGGTATTCCACTGCTGGGTATTTATCCAAAGAACATGAAAACATGAATGCATAAAGATGCATGCACCCCTATGTTCATCACAGAATTATTCACAATAGCCAAGATTTGGAAGTAACCTAGGTGCCAATCAAGGGGCGAATGGATAAAGAACATATGGTATTTATACATAATGGAATATTACTCAGCCATAAGAAACGATGAAATCTGGCCATCTGTGATAACACAGAATGGACGTTGAGGGTGTTATGCTAAGTGAAACAAGCCTGAGGGAGAAAGTAAATACTGTATGATCTCACTCATAAGTAGAAGATAAAAACAATGGCAAACACACACATAGAAACTGAGATTAGATTGATGATTACCAGAGGGGAAGGCGGGAGGGAGGAGGGCAAAAAGGATGATTAGGCACATGTGTTTGCTGATAGATTGTAAGTAGTCTGAACATGATGTAATCTACACAGAAATCAAAACATAACGATGTACACTTGAAATTTATATAATGTTATAAACCAATGTTACCACAATAAAAAAAGAGAAAAGAACCAGAAATGGAAATGAAAGGAGAATCTGAGAAACCCCTTTGCCATGACTACACAAGAATTCAAGTAAAGGTCAGAGGGTCCTATAATCATCATCATGTTCGAGAACAGGCAGATTTCTGCTCAGGAGGAAAACAGGTTCTGCCAATTTAAGAGAAATTAGGAGACTAGCTGATTAAGAACTGGTTGAGTATTGGTATGTGTGTACATGGGAACTTGTCAACAAGAAGACAGTTAGGCTGCAGTCCCATGGACATTTGGAGCTAATAATTTCATGCATGTGCTATCCTTATTTCTCCCCACAAATTAATTTGTAGAAAAATACCTGTCCTCATTACCAAAGCTTTAACTAGGGGAATTTAAGTTACCTGGCTTCCATCACAGTGGAATGATGCTTACATGTCATCTGGATGTTGAAGACAGGAGATATGTCTTCAGGTAGGGCAGAGAGACCAAGTCAGGCAACTGGCTCCTGGCTAAGAAAGATCATCCCTCTATGGAGCCTCAGATGTGTTTCTTCCTGACCAGGAAAGGGCTGTTGGATGACGTTACACAGGCTGACTCTTTCTAGTCTCTACATCCCTGTGGGATAAATATCCAAGGCTCTTCATTAGACAAAATATTTTAGTGTCATTCTGATCCCCGAGCACTGCAAATCCTTAGTGACCAAAACTATAGAAGAGAAGAATTCCATGATGCCTAATCCCTGACCTTGTTAGGACAGATGTACCCCATCCAGTTCTCACTACCTGTTCATGTTTACCTCCATTTCACATACCTTGCCAACATGTACACACACTCCTTTTGTAATGACTTCCAGACTTCTTTACTTAATGTGACAAACACAGTATCTCTGTCTAATTAATGATATCTTGGGAACTGATTTCTATTTTAAGTGTGAAAACATAGTTCACGTATTGGGTAAAAATAACATATTTGTAAGTATAGCTAAGATACTGTAAATTCAAACTCTTATGGGCAATTCATCTTTAGAGTTGAATATTCATTGGAGTGTTTTCTGTATCTTAATTTTTATTCTTTATATTTAACACAAGAATGTGAAATGCCTGTGATTAATTGTGATCATGATCAATATACAAAGGCTTCATACTCTGCTTTTAGACTTTCATAACTACTTTTACCTATTTCACACAGTAGATTCAATGAACACTTTTCTTCATATTGGGAGACTTTCGGTTGCATTATGATTCTTCATTTTTAATTGTGTTGTGATAAAATGCAAAGTCACTAAAAGGCAGTAGTGCACAATTTTGTCTGCAATCTAGTCTATCTCAGGAGATTCCATCCATAATTTAATATGCGTGGATGATGCTCCAAGTTAATAACACTTAAAAATATTTTTCTTTAAGGACCTCAATATTTTCATGTGTTCATCAAATTATCTTACATTTTGACTTTTTCTATATGAACTTTCTTAATCTATATTCTTCCAGGTATGTTATTTGAAAATAAACTTGTGACAAGATGGCATAGTAATGTCAGTCTTCACCATCTTAACCTTACTCACTTCAAACTAACAAGAAATAAGTAAAATATACAAAGACATAGCCGAATTCAAAAAAGGATAAAGTTTTCCATGTATCACAATATACTAAAAATTGACTTGGTAGGTGGGCTGGAGCCAAGGGACTCTATGGATGTAAATTCACAGGTGAGAAGATACCTACTCTTTCAGGTAATGAGAATTGAATGTCCTAATAGAAGATTAGGTGCTTGAAGCCAAGGGCAGAAGTGGAACATCTTTATTTGAGAAAAGTGTGTCAACATAGAGTTTTGGACATCAGTGGGCACATGACTGTGGAAATAGAATATTCAAACTTTCAAAAAATCCTCCAGGGAAGAACAGAACTAACTAACCATGGACTTTATGGATGGTTTTATGATATTTTCAATGTTGCTGAGGAGCAAGAGTTAGTAAATGGAATTCAGGATTAGAGAACTGGTGATTGGTGAGCATAATTGTGAAGTTAGTGCACAAGGAAGAATGAACACATCAATAGAAATAGAAAGAGGGAAAAACATTCCCATTCAAATAAGATCTGCAAATCAATGTACTAATAGGTAGCAACAAATATAATCCAGAATGAAAAAAAACAAAAAATGAACAATCACAACTTACAGAGGCCAGCAGGGGAAATGGATAAGAGATGGGGAAAACATGATATCAAAAGAGAGTGTCAGACAAATTCTGTCAACATCCTACTGACTACAAAGACAGATACAGGGTAGCCAAAGAAAGGTGGTTTTTGAACAATTCTAAATTTCTAGTGGCTTCAATACATGTAGTAATGGTGGGAATGATAAGATTTGGCTAGATTCTGGATATATTTTAATCATGCAGACAACAGGGTTTTCTGGAAGATTAGACATAAGTTATAAGAGAAAGAATGGAATCAAGTGTGATGCTTAGTCAGAGAAAATTGCTCAGCGTCAAAAAATGGAGTAGTCATGTAAGAACTGAAACTGTAAAAATCCTAGAAGAAAATGTAGGCAGTACACTCTTTGACATTGGTCTTAGCCACATCCTTTTGAATACCATGTCTACTGGGGTAGGGGAAACAAAAGAAAAAGTTAACAAATAGGACTACATCAGACTAAAAAGTTTCTGCAAAGCAAAGGAAACCATCAAAAAAATGGAAAGACAACCGACCAAATGGGAGAAAACATTTGCAAATCATTTATCACACAGGGACTGATGCCCAAAGTATATAAAGAATTCACACTACTCAACAACAACAACAAAAAACAAGAAACCTGATCAAAACATTGGCAGAGGATATGAACAGACATTTTTTTCCAAGGAAGATATATAGATGGCCAACAGACACATGAAAAGATACTCAACATTGCTAATCATTAGCTAAATGCAAATCAAACTACAATGAGATATCACCTTACACCATTCAGAGTGGCTATAATCACCAAGACAAAAAATAGCAAAGGCTGGAGAGGATGTGGAGAAAAGGAAATGCTCATACACTGCTGGTGGGAATGCAAACTGGTGCAACCACTGTGGAAAACAGTATGGAGATTCCTCAAAAAACTAATAATAAAAATACCATATGACCCAGCTATCCCACTACTGGGTGTCTACCCAAACAACTTGAAATCAACAATCCAAAGTAACATACACACCCCTGTGTTCATCACAGCACTATTCACAATAGCCGAGACTTGGAAACAATCCAAGAGTCCATTGACTGATAATAGGATAAAAAAGATGTGGTGTGTGACACAATGGAATACTACTCAGCCATAAAAAAGACAAAACCATCCCATTTGCAGCAATATGGATGAACCTGGAGGATATTATGCTAAACAGAATAAGCCAGACTGAGAAAGACAAACACCATATCATTTCACTCATATCTGGAATATAAACAAACACATGGACAAAGAAAACAGTTCAGTGGTTATCAGGAGAAGGGGAGGGGGGCTGGCCACAGGAGGTGAAGGGGAGCACTTGTGTAGTGACAGACAAGAAATAGTGTACAATTAAAATTTCATAATGATGTAAACTATTATGAATCTCAATAAAAAATTGAGTAGTCATAAGTGATAGGAAAAATTGTGTGTATATCATATTTGTGGATTAATATTAGGATTTTGGTTTACAAAATGCTGAGTTTCATTTGCCTATTAGGCATCTACATGGGAATGTCCAGTTGGCAGTTGAATATATACTTCTGATATTTAAGGGAAAGTGTCTCTATGGAGACATAAATTTTGGAGTCCTTAGCATGTCAGTGGACTATCAACCATGAGTCTGAATGCTATTGCAAAGGAGTGATGGTAGCTATAGAGGAGGACTGAGTGCATATCCAAGAGATCCCCCAGATTAGGGGTTGGGGAGACAGGGAAGATGATAGTAGGAGATAGAGAAATAGTAGCCAATGAGTCATGATTAAATTGAAAATAATATACAATGCTGAAAGATGACAAAAGAAAGCATTTCAGTAAGTAATGAATGAGTCAATATTGCTTATAAGTTAATTAAAGGAATGATAGATAATTAAATAAAGGACTTAAGGTAGCTTTAAGAGTCCTTAATATGAGAGTCTAGGAGGAAGGACCTTACTGGTTTAACTTTAAAAAACAATGAGAGAAAAATTGAGCAGAGTGAGTAAAGACATCACTTTTCAAAAATCGTACTATAAAGTGAGCAGAAAATTGAAGATGTAGCTAGAACAAGAGTCCAAGAATGTTTTCTTCATGTATTTTTTTAAGAAATTCAAATATACCAGATGCTTTTGGAAATAAGTTAGTCAAAGCGTACAATGATGATGCAGGGGGATGATGGAAGAAGTATCAGAGTTGTAGCCTAAGGTAGGCAAGAGGTTTTTAGTTCTATGCACACGACAAAGTGTTGGTCTGATTAGGTGCAGATAAAACTAAACTTTAGACAAATCAGACCTAAATAAAAATATTTTTCTCATAAGGTGATATGTAGCACATTTTTTCTCTCCAAAACACGATTGGAGAAGGGGTGACATGCACTGAGTTTTTAATTAAAAAAACAAAACAAGAGAAAAGGCAACAATTTTTTAGTGTATCCTATGCAGAATTCTAAAACGAGAAAGACTCAATCTGCCAATGCAAACATCAGGCTACTTAACAGGAGAGTTGTTTCAGTAATAGGATAAGGGAGAAGACTATCGAGTCACCTTAGGAATTAAAAAGGAAATTGAGCAAAGTATACCTGGATACTTCAAAAACTTTTGTAGTTTTGTGATTTTTAAATATTTAATGTATTCTAATTGCTTAGCAGGGACCCTAGCACCTAGTAAGTGTGGAGTGATTGTTGTTTAAGATGATCATGACAACCAGATGAGAAAATGAGACTTTATTTTTAGAATTTTCTTTCATTTCCTACACACACAACAATATATGAAATAAAAACATGCACTCTCCTCTGGTGACTGGTTTGGCTACCAGTCACTTTTTTACTTGAAAGCAAATGGGAAAAGACACCATATTATTTTAAATTTTATACTAACCTAAGTCATAATTAATCTCCATTTATAGGTTATTGCTTCTAGATCTATTTTTAATTTTCTTTATTTTCTTCCTAGGTAGCGCACTAGGACCCATCCCATCTGTTATTTCTGAGGTCTAGTGACATGTTGTAAAAATAAATAATCCCTCAATACTCAGTAGCTTTATCCATTCTCTGTTTTGTCCATGTTTTGACACATCTGTCTCAGTAGTATAATTAGCATGTAATGTCAGAAAAGTAAGTATTGAAATTCATTCATGATATTTGGATTCTCTTCCCTTTCTTATGTTGGGTCTCATCAAAGGTGGGGTGCCTTGGGTACTGGAACCTTCAGGAATCCCTAGTTTATGAACCATGATCAACTCAAAGAAGCTACTATTTCCTTTGTTAAGATACACAAGAATATGGTCATTGGTTGCCCAAAACAAGCAAGAGTTGATTGGCTAAGTTCTGGGTGCACGCATACATTTGTCTATTGTTCTTATGAACGAGTGGTTTAGAAAAAGCCACCAAAGGGGTCAACAGCTCATTAGTGTCCCAAAGTTTAGAGCTGAATGGCCCTAGGAAATTTTCACTTCAGCAATGAGAAATTCTCTGTCCTGAGCTTGGAGTCATCACAACAACATTAATCATTTGGGGTAGGATTTTGACTCAGACACATCTAAGTTTAATCTAGGCTCCAGCACTTGCTTTGTAAATAAGTAAATTGTAATGACTGCAAGAAGCCTTGTACTATACTCATTTGTATAACAGGAACCATTGTAAAGCCTCATGGGAATGCTGAAAGAATGAGAAATTAATAAAGTCACCAAGCACAATTCTTGACATGTGAGACCCTCTCAATGTTTCCTGGAGTTATTTTTTGTTCCATAGACAGGACAGGACCAGCTAGCATGATTCACTATAGGAAGGAAAGTGTTGGATGGGACAAGGTGAAGGAAGAGAAAAGAAAGAAATAACATCTTCTGCATGACAACTGTAAATTTCAAGGCAGAATGGATGTTTTGATGCTCCCACTAGAGTCCTGCTTATATAGAGAAGCTGAGTGAAAGAAGTACCCAAATGAATATTAATGATGTCAATGATCATTTGTCATGGACATATGATAAAATGCATATAAATTAAAATAAATAACCTAAGCATATAGACACAAATAATGAAAACTCAAAAGAGAAAAGTAAGTTGGATAACAAGATATCTATATTATGAGAAATTTAAGGTTTTTAATTACACATGTTTTCTTATTTTGATGAAAAATATTTAAATATCAAAAATTGCACTGAAAACAGGGCTGGCCCCATGGCCGAGTGGTTAAGTTCACGTGCTCCGCTGCAGGCAGCCCAGTGTTTCGTTGGTTCGAATCCTGGGTGCGGACATGGCACTGCTCATCAAACCATGCTGAGGCAGCGTCCCACATGCCACAACTAGAAGGACCCACAACGAAGAATATACAACTATGTACAGGGGGCTGTGGGGAGAAAAATGAAAAAAAAAATTGCACTGAAAACAATAAAAATCCTGAGCATCAACCACCCAGCACCATCAAATAAAATATATTGCCATCTTACATTAATTTTTATAAAGAAATAAAACAATACATGTATACTTGAAATCCCTCCTCTCTTCACACTTTATTTTCCCCATTCTTGATTATGTTTTCCTCTTCAAAGGAACCATTACACTGAAGTTGATATACATTATTCCCATGTGTTTTCAATTTATTTACTGTGATATGATGGGGTTCATGAAGTGCTACCCCAAAATATGGTGCAGGGAATACTGAATATTAAGCTGAAGGAATTTGGGAAAACAGTAGAAGCATGATCACTCAGTTTCTCCATCTCTTTTCCCCTGAAACAAGTATAAAACTTTCATGTGAGCCCTGCCTATGCCCAGAGGAAAGGGGCATCCTTGTCTGCAAAAACAAAGAGCAAGAATTCCAACAACCAATACTTGCTAAGTGTCCACCAGTTTATACTACATTTAGTTCATACTCTCTAACCCATCATATTTCTACATGACTACCCACTCTTCATCAACCTTAGCATAAAAATACTCTGATTTAACTGTTTCTTCAGGTCTTCCTTCCTTATTAAGTCTCCCGCATCACATAAAATTAATTTTTTATTTTTGAGGAAGATTAGCCCTGAGCTAACTGCTGCCAATCCTCCTCTTTTTGCTGAGAAAGGCTGGCCCTGAGCTAATGTCTGTGCCCACCTTCCTCTACTTTATATGTGGGACGCCTGCCACAGCATGGCTGGTGGTGCCATGTCTGCATCCGGATCCAAACTGGTGAACCCCAGGCTGCTGAAGCAGAATGTGCACGCTTAACTGCTGCACCACCAGGCCAGCCCCATAAAACTAATATTAAATAAATATGTATACTTTTCTCCTGTTGATATGTCTTTTGGTCAGGTTAATTTTCAGTCCCAGCCTTGGAATCTAAGAAGGTCAAGGAAAACTTTTTCCTCCTCTATAGCACTATCTATAAACAACGTTATTATTCTGTGTTTTAATTTTTTGTATACTGTAAACGTCATTTTGAAATTCATGTCTAAAAACAATACATTTCAGGTTTTACCATCTTTGGTATATTTCATTCTAGTTCATTACATTTAACTATGTTACATATTTCACTGTCCATGACATAATTTTATCTTCTCAGTTAGGCATTTTGACTGTGGCATAAATATGCATGTGTATGCATATAATATATACACAATACACATATAAGGGTGTGCAAAAACAGTTTAAAATAATACCTGGAAACTTACCAAATTCAAAACTTCTTGCCTGGGAAGCAGAGGAGGGGAATGGAATAGAACATTAAGTATATATCATATTTATGTATGCTATTATTACTTTAAGAATATAATTCTAATGGCAAAATGTTGACATTTGTAAATTCTAAAATCTATCCCATTAATCTGTACTATTCTCACTTTAAAATATTTCATGCAAAAATAGAGATACCAGTAGGCTGTAGACATAGGTTGTGGAATTGAATTGGTTCTTCACATTCTCCCCAGCCTCATCATCACCAGGTAACAGGTAAAGAACAGAAAGAAATATACTCTACTTAGTTATATCAGGAAAAATGAGGGAATGGAAAAATAAGGAGAAAGTAACCAGTCTAACTTTGACTAGTAGACAAAAGCCTCTCCCTATTTGCAAAACATAAAGAGAGGGACTTCAGATAACCTGGGTGCTAATACTAAGCAGTGACTTTCAGTTCTCCTTTGGATGTTGAGAAATAATAATCAAGCTTTCTACTCAGGGACACAGAAATACAGAGTGAACCACTAGTTTTCTGTGCAAAGTGGTTTTTCCTGAAATGTGTCTCAGTAGTGCTGCCTACTGACCAACACATAAATGGACAGTTTAGTTTTTGCAGAATCAGAATTTCAGTGAATGAATGGACAAATTATTAACAGGTGCTGGACCATAATAATTAATTCAATTCGTGCCTCACATCAAAGGTAAAACTAAATTCCAGGTGAGTTCATGCCTCAAATATAAAAACCAAAACTACAAATTATTCAGATTCAATTAAGTAAGAGTTTCATAATCAATATCTACTGAGCACAAGGCATTATGGAAAGTTTTGACAAATTTCACTGTATTAAAACTAAGCACTTGTGTTCATTCATAAAACACTATAAAGTATATGTAAAAGCAAGCCACATACATAAAGAAGAAATTAGCAATGAGTATCACTCACAAGCATGAATATCCTGGTATTATAAAGATCCGTTGGGAATTAATAAGAAAATAATATACAGCTTGATAGAAAAACCGTGAACGGATATTTAACAGAAAGTAAAAATAAACGGCACATAATATGTGAAAACACTCTCAATCTTGTTAATCATAAGGGACATGCCAAATAGTGAAAATAATTTTCATGCACACTAGATTGTCAGTATAAATGAAAATGCATTGGTGATGATATGGATCACCAGGAAATTCCAGTGGATGTGTAGTGCTTCAATCACTTAAGAACAGTCTTTGGAAATATCCAAAGAATCAGTACTCCCATACACCAAATGATTCTATGCAAAGTACAAAATATTCTTCTTCTCACTAGGAAACATGTATGACAATATTTAAACAGGGACTCCTTTGTTTGCAAATGCAGAAAACTACCAAGCAAAATATCTTTCAACTTTACAAAGATACCTATATTATGATGTCAACATACATAATATAATAATAGAAAGCAATGAAAATAAATTACTGCTAAAACCAACAACAATTTTGAACCTCAAAAGCACAAAGGTGGAAAAACTATCAAGACATAAAAAGCATACATTCAACATTTGCAAAAGAAGGCAAATTATAAATTGGATAGAGATACATATGCAGTGATAAAACAATGACATTGACTCATAGAGCCCATTTCAGAGGGGAAATAGGATTGAATATTGGCAATTTCATAGGAATCAATATCATAGAAGAATAGCAAAGAAATTATAAATTGAGATTTCACTATAGTGCTTACTTGGAGAAAGAGAGAGTGATGTGACTGGGACACACTTCAAGTGGATTCTCTGATTATGGCATTGTTTTATTTCTTCACCCAGGTGAAGAATATATGTTTCATTATGTTACTGTTCTTTAAGAACTATAGATACATTTGTACACTATTTTGTATATATTTTAACAAGAAAAGTTTCTGAAAGGCCTTCATATTTCAGATTCTAAACACATTCTCCAAGAGGCTTCTAGTATTAAAGATCCTCATTTCAAACTTCAAAGTACAGCAGAATCCCATAAAATGTTTTAAAGTGTGAATCCTTTGATGTCTCTGCAGAGATTCAAAGTCTGTAGTTCTTGTGTGAGGTCCAGGAAACTTCCTGTCATATAAAAGCCTCAGCTGACTCAGTTTTGCAAGTGTTCTATGGAAGTCGATGCAGGACTCTCTGCGCTGCAAGATACGGTGACACCAGCCAGGGAGCTGTCCTCAAATTGTGGTGCTGAATATAATGCCTATCTCTCCATTCCGTGAGGACCACAACAGAAAGCAGCCTGGGCACTTTCTTGATTGTCCTGTGATACTTCCATCGTTTTCATCCACCAACAGACGGAAATGGTTCTGACTAACGGCCCTGCTTTTTTCTGCTTTGGGGAAAGATTCTCCTGCTAATCCTGACAGCTTTCATTTTCTCCTGTGCTGTTTTACACTCAATATTCCCTTCTAAAAGTAAAGTACATCTCCACAGAAAAAAACCGTTTTCTTCATAGACACATTAGAAAGTTTTGCAGGAGAGCCCAAAGACTACAAGAAATCCTTTAATAATTCAAAGATTTAATTCATTTTACCCAACCATGTTTCTCTGTTTGGACTCCAGCAGAGATGAATGAGAAATACAGCAAGATGAGGTGACCAAGGAGAAAGTAAAAACTCAGATACATTATTATAAATAAATCAGTAGAGAGGAATCACAGCTAGCAAAATGTGAGAAAAATATTACTAGTCTTTGATATTTCTAGACAATAATTATTCTCATGATTATGTTACTCAGACCAGAAAATGCTTCTGATGAATATTACAAAAATATTAAATAAATCTCATGTTGAAGTCAATGTGAATAAAATATGTGTGAGTAAAAGTTACTAGATTAATGGACATCAGCAAGATATGGAACACTTCTGTATATGGACACTGGTTAAATTTCATTGAGTATTTTTATCTGCCAGGCATCGTCGTGAAAGTTTGTAGTGGTTATGGGGATGGCTTCTTAACAGCAATTACGTTCCAGAGGGTGAGTTAGTCAAAGCCTCTCCTGGTAATAATTTTCCCCATCCAAGGAATTACATTCAGAAGAAGCTAATTTTTCTACTCTTAGTAATGAGGTGAAGAGATTGATTCCATAGAAAGAAACATTAATCACCAGATCCTCTATTAGCAATAGGCCCAGGGAAGGGCAGTTAATTTTCTGTTTCAAGAGATCATGTCTGGATATGACAGATCCATCTGTTGCAAACATCTGAAACATGAGTGGAACCAGACCTTGTTTGAAGACACCATGTGAAGGAATGAATGAAGCCTTACTGTCCAGGTCCTGTATTTTCCCTATCTCTGAACTTCTTATGGTGAAAGACAATTCTATTTTTTTTCACGATTTATTGAGGTATAATTGACAAAATTTTACAAATTTCAGCTGTTCAATGTGGTGATTTGATGTACTTGTATATTGTGCATTGATTACCACAAGGAAGTTAGTTAACACATCCGTCACCTCATAACTCTCTTTATTATTTGAGCATATTAGAGTCAGGGTTTCTTATCCTTATTACAAACAAAGACCTCCTCATTGATATAGCTCACTCATCTCCTATCACATCAAACCTCTAAGATAATCTAATTACACCATTCTACAGAAACTGGAATTAAGTTTAGTGGATGTTGATGTTACCCCACTCAGATACAGTTTCCCAGTGACTGGCCTCAGTTGTTAATGAATTGAAGCATGAAATATCAGCTCTCTTGTTCCACAGCACTTTTAACTCTGTCTGTCTTATTTCTTTTAGCATAACACCCTCAAGGTCCATCCATTTTTGTTCTCGTCTTTTCTAACACTGAATTGCAATTCTCATGATCTTAACAATAGAATCAGGCATAAGTCATCTCGAACGATCACCACAGCCTTGGTAAATCCTTTCCCAGCCCTACCCAGTTCATCCGCTTCACTTCTAAAAACATTTGCCCAAAAATCTCTATTAGAAGAACCTCTGACTCATTTTCTCCTCAGGGAATCTGACTCAGAAACTGAGATTAGAGATTGGAAATCACTTGACAAACATCACAGAGCTAGATAAAGTGCAAAGTAGGTTTCCACTCCAATTTAAAATGCTCTTGGTCCTTATGCTATCTGGTCATTTTAGAAGAAGTTGATGATGGAAATCAGGCATTCTCACTCACCCAATATTCTTTTCACTTTGACTATTCTAGAAACATCAGCCCAAAGCAGACGGGAAAGTCACTGAAAAGAAGGTACACTACCAATTATTTTTCTCAAGGCTCCTTTCATGTCCCTGTTCCTCAAGCTGTAGATAAAGGGGTTCAACATGGGAGTAACCATATTGTATATGACCGAAGCTACTGCCATCTTCCTGGAAGAGTGTGTAAATACAGAACTAATATATACCCCCACACCTGTCCCATAGAATAAAGACACAGCTGAGAGGTGAGACCCACAGGTGGAAAAAGCTTTATACTTTCCACCTACTGATGGCACTCTCAAAATAGATGATGCAATTTGAGTATAAGAGAAAATAATTCCAGAAGGAGGAACACAACCATATATGCTAGCTGCAAGATAAATCAGGATGCTATTGATGAGGGTATCAGAACAGGCAATCTTGATGACCTGAGCAATTTCACAGAAAAAGAGGGGGATTTCTGGGTCTGGACAGAAGGACAAACGCAACACCATCAGACTGTGGATGAGGGCATTTAAAATGCTAATGAGCAGTGAGAGTAGAATCAGCAGGCCACAGAAGCGGGGGTTCATGATGACTGTGTACCTCAGTGGGTGGCAAATGGCTATATATCGGTCATAGGCCATAACTGCAAGGAGAAAATTTTCTAAATTAGGAAAAGTCAGGGCAAAGGAGACCTGTGTGAGGCAGCCTGTATAAGTGATGCTCTGATTCTGCTCTTTTATGTTCAGCAGCATCTTTGGGATTGTGGTTGTGCTTAAACAGATGTCAGTAAAGGACAGATTGGAGAGAAAGAAGTACATAGGGGTGTGCAGATTGGAGTCAGTGATGATAGCCAGGATGATGAGCAGGTTTCCCAGGACAGTGACCAGATAAATGGACAGGAACAGGATGAACATGAGGGACTTAAGTTTGGGATCATTTGTTACTTCCATAAGATGAAATTCTATAACATCTGTTTCATTTGTGGGTTTCATGTTGTTGGCAAGTCTGATGGAAAAGATAGGATAGCAAAACAGTCAAATCTGTGCTCCACCATCAGGAGCATCACCAGTGGCAAATACTGTTCTGAAAGGAAGGAGACAAATGTAAGGAAACATCAAGGGAGTGTCTTCTGTAAGTTTATTTTTACTTTTTTAAAAAACTTCAAGCTGATAAAACAGAATGCCAACATTTCTTAATTCAGGAAATGGTTAAGGGTGAGCGTTTTTTAAAAATTAGCTATATTGTCCTGATTATTTAAAATTATGGTTACTTTATAAGAGAAATATATAGACTAGGGAGACAGCTTGAAGACTACGTCTGGATCCCTTGAGACCTCAGGTCCATGCAACAGAAATAGTACAAAGATATGTTAAGGAGGAGGAATGGGAAAATAAGCCAAAATTTGCCAAGCCTTCTGCACCCTACCATCACAGGAATGCAAGTAGATGTGACAGAATTTTATGACAGTCATCCTGTTTTAGAAGAGGCAGATTTCTGATCAGGAAGAAAGTGGTACTGGCCACAGTAGACTGAGTTACAAGTTAAGTGGACAAAAAGTTCTTGCATTTTGGTGCAAAGATACAAGAAAACATGAGAAGAAAATGACAGACATCTGGGTGACTTAATCATCTAACGTATTTACTTTCTTCATGGTTTCCCCTGAATGAACCGGTAGGAAAACACCTGCCCCCATTTCCAAACATTGACTAAAGGATATTAATTTACCAGGTTAGCATAAGAGCAAAACGATGTTTGATATGCTCTCTGCATGCAGCATCTGGGAGATCTTTCCTCAGGAAATGCAAAGAGATTGAGTGAGCCACTGGGATCCTGAGAAAGATGGAGCATCTATGGGAGGAAGCTCAGGTGCACTGCTTCTTTTCTGTGGAAGGATTGTGGAAGGAAGTGCTTACAGGCAGACTACAATCTCTGTATCCCTAGAGGCTCAGTTTCTGAAGCTCCTCATTAGCCAAGCAGTGTTATTGTCATTGAGGCAGTGCAAATCCTTATAGACCAAAACCCCAGAGGCAGGAATTAAGGATGGTTGCTTTCCTGACTCTGATGCATTGTACACCATTCTCAATCCAGTTTATAAAGAAATGGGGAAAAAAGCCTAAATTCATATGGAACCATATAAGACCCCTAGCAATCAAAGCTATATTGAGCAAGAAGAACAAAGCTAGAGACATCACACTCCATGACATCAAATTATACTACAAACCTATAGTAATCAAAACACTGTGGAACTGGCATAAACACAGACACATAGGCCACTGGAACAGAATAAAGGGACCAGAAATAAACCCATGCATAAATGCCCAACTAATCTTTGATAAGGTCTCCAAGAGTACACAATGGGGAAAGAATAGTCTCTTCAATAAATGGTGTCAGGAAACTGGATCTCCACATCCAAAAGAATAAAATTATGTGAATATCTTACACCACACACAAAACAATTTGAATGGACACAAAACTTAAACAAAATACCTGAAATCATAAAACTCCTAGGAGAAAACATAAGGTAACAGCTCCTTGACATTGGCCTTGGCAATGACTTTTTGAATATGACACCAAAAACACAAGCCACAGGAGAAAAAATAATAAAGGAGGATTACATCGTACTAAAAAGCTTCAGCATAGCAAAAGGAAACAAAAAATGAAAAGACGACCTGAAAAATGGGAAAAATATTTGCAAGCCACACATCTGATAAGGAGTTAATATCCAAAATATATAAGGAACATGCAAGTCAATAGCAAAATAGTAACCAAATTAAAAAGGGGGCAAAGGGGCTGAATAGACATTTCTTCAAAGAAGGCATACGAGTGGCCAACAAGTATATGAAAAAGTTCAACATGACTAATCATCAGAAGAAAGCAAATCAAAACCACAATATGAAACCATCTCACCCATGTTAGGATGCCTATTATTAAGAAAACAAAACCAAAAAATGAAAGATGATGAGTGTTGGTGATGATGTGAAGAAAAGGTAAGCCTAGGACACGGTTGTTGGGAATGTAAATTGGTGCAGCCAATACGGGAAACACTATGCAAGTACCTCAAAAAATTGAAAACAGAACTACCAGCAATCTCACTTCTGAGTATATATTCAAGGAATTAAAATCAGGATCTCAAATAAATATATGTACTCCCATGTCTACTGCAGCATTATTCCAAACAGTCAAGATATGGAACCAATCTAAATATCCATCAGCACATAAATAGATAGAGAAAATGTGGTGTATACATACAATGAGATATTATTCAGCCTTAGAAAGAGAAGTAAATCCTGCTATTTGTGACAACATGGATGAACCCAGAGGACCTTATACTAAGTATAATAATCCAGATACAGAAGGACATATATTGTATAATCTCTCTTGTATGTGGAATTGAATATAGTCAAACTCAAACACAGAGTCAAAATGATGTTTGCCTGGGACCGGGAAGAGGGGTAAATGGAGAAGTGATGGCCAAAGGTTACAAAGTTTCAGTTAAGCAAGATAAATAAGTTCTGGAAATCTACTAGAAAGCATAGTGCCTACAGCAACAATACTGTAGTGTACTCTTAAAATTGGCTAAAAGGGTAGGTCTTAAGCTATGCGTTTTGATCACAAATAACAATAGCAATAATGATGATGATGATGATGATGATGATGATGATAATAATGAACAGGATAAGAGGAAACTTTGGGAGGTTATGGATATGCCCACGATCTTAAAGGTTGTGATGGTTTCACAGGTGTATACTTATCCTCAAACGCAATGAGCTATATACATTAGTATGCACAGCTTTTTACATGTCAATTATATTGAAATAATGTGGTTTTTAAAATGTAATACTAATTAAGTAAGTGAAATCATGAGTGTACTAAAAAAATCAGTCTTAGAAGTTCAGGTCCTCTTCCTTTCTTTTTCTGGTTGGACCCCACTAAAGTATGGGTCAGCCAGCCTTCATTACTGCCTCTTGAGGATTTTCAGAAGACATGCACTAGCATAAACTCCAGGACACTCCTATTTCCTGGGTTAAGATGAGACGCTAGAGAATTTTGACATCGGATCCTTCCAAACTGGGAAGACTTAATTGGCTCAGTCCAGAGCCTATCAATGTATTTTCCATTATTCTTATAAAACAATGATTTGGAAAATTTCTTTAGTGATGTTTTAAAGGAGAATAGCTCATTAGGATCTTTTTTCCAATTATTTTATTGAGATCATAATGGTTTATAACATTGCGTAAATTTGGAGTGTACATTATCATTTATCAATTTCTGTATAGACTTTATCATGTACACCACCAGTAGTACTTATCCTTCACTGTACATATGTGACGCTTTACCTGTTTCACCCACTCGCAGCCCCCTTCCCCTCTGGTAACCACTAATCTGTTCTCTTTTTTCCTGTTTATCTTCCACATATGAGTGAAATCATACAGTATTTCTCTTTCTCTTGCTTATTTCGCTTAGCATCACAACCTCAAGATCCTTCCATGTTGTTGCAAATGGGGCAATTTTCTTTTCTTATGGCTGAGTAGTACTCCATTGTATATGTTTACCACATCTTCTTTATCCATTCTTCCATAAAAGGGCACTTGGGTTGCTCCCAAGACTTGACTATTGTGAATAACGCTGCAATTAATAAAGGGTGCATAAATCTGTTTGGATTGTTGATTTCAAGATTTTGGATAAATACCCAGCAGTGGGATAGCTGGATCATATGGTAGTACTATTTTTAATTTTTCAGGTAATATCCATACTGTTTTCCATAGTGGCTTCACCAGTTTGCATTCATGCACCAGGAGTATATGAATGTCCCCTTTTCTCCACATCCTCACCAACATCTGTTATCTTTTGTCTTGGTAATAATAGCCATTCTGACAAGTGTAACATGATATGTCATTGTAGTTTTGATTTGAATTTCCCTAATAATTAGTGATGTTGACTATCTTTTCATGTTTTTGTTGGCCATGTGTATATCCTCTTTGGAAAAGCGTGTGTTCATATTCTCTGCCCAAATAAATGCAGAGTGAACATTTGACAAGGTCCAACATCCACTTATGGTAAAATCTCTCAAAAAAATCACTCAGTAAAGTGGGTATAGAAGGAAAGTACCTCCACACAATAAAGGCCATATGTAACAAACCCACAGCCAGCCTCATATTCAACAGTGAAATATTGAAAGTCACCCCTTGGAGAACATGAACAAGACAAGGGTGCCCACTCTTACCACTCCTATTCAAATAATACTGGAGGCTTTGGTCAGAGCAATTAGGCAAGAAAAAGGAATAAAGGAATCCAAATATAAAAGGAACAAGTGAAACTCTCACAGTTTTCAGATGGCATGATTCTATATATGTAAAACCCTAAAGAATCCATCAGAAAACTATTAGAAATAATCCAAAACTACAGCAAAGTTTCAGGGTACAAAATCAACTTAAGGTTCAGTTGTGTTTATACTAAGGCAAGGGAAACAAAAGAAAAAATTAACAAATGGGAGTACATCAGGCTGAAAAGTCTCTGCAGGGCAAAGGAAATCATGAACGAAATGAAAAGACCCACAAACTGGAAGAAAATATTTGCAACATCGTATATCCAACAAGGGGTTAATATCCAAAATAGAAAAAGAACTCATACAACTCAATAATAAAAAAACAAACAAATTGATCATTAGGATCTTAATGTTTAAAGATAAATGGCAATATAAAAACTCTGCTTCCTGAATCATAAAATCTGAGCCAAACGTGGAGTTGTAAAAAGAACTATAGTGGAATTGATCATTTGGTGCAAATTTGGACTCAGATACACCTGAACTTATTCCAGCCTCTGGCATGTGCTTAAGGAACAGGGAAATTTTCACAACTATGTGAGAATCCTCTGTTTCCACACGTGTGAAGGGAACCATCATGAAAACTTATAGGGGATACATCAGGGATGAGAAATACATGGACAAAAACACAAAGCATAGTGCTTGACATATGGGCCCTTCTCAATATCACCTATAGTGATTTGTTTTTGGCATAACCATGATTTGACAAAGTGACAGGTTCATTATAGGAAGGAAAGTGAGTGGTGAGATAAGATGAAAGAAGAGAGAAAAAAAGAATGATCTTGGTATGGTAACTGCAAGTTTCAGAAAGGATTCATGTACTGACACTCCCACTGTAAATCTTGCTCATGTATAGAAGCAGAGGGAAGGAGGAAGCACTGGTACATTTCATTCTGGTTCATTAGCCTCTACTCTTTTGCTATATTCCCCTGTATTACAACATCACAATTCATTTTTTCTTGAAGGAATAGGCATTTTCTTTTCTTTTTTTGAGGAAGATCAGCCCTGAGCTAACATCTGCCACCAGTCCTCCTCTTTTTGCTAAGGAAGATTGGCCCTGAGTTGAAATCCATACCCATCTATCTCTACTTTATATGTGGAACTCCTGCCACAGCTTGGCTTGATAAGCACTAAGTAGATCCATACTTGGGATCAGAAACTGCAAATCCCTGGCCACGGAAGCAGAGTGTGTAAACTTAACCACTACACCACCAGGCTGGCCCTGGAATGAGCATTTTCATTGTGAGACATATGCACATGCGCGCACATGCACGAACACAAAGGTATGTGTGTGTAAGAGTAGTTTAAAACAATGCCAAGGAACTCAAAAAGTTCAAGACTGTCATCTCATCTTGGAATGGAAGGACAAGAATAGAGGAAAATAAAAAAGAATGTTGTCTCTATACAAAATATTTTATTACTTAAAGAGGAGAAATATAACAGCAAATGTCAAAATTTATTAACTCTGGAAACAGATACATGAGTACTTGTCCTGATATTCTGTGTTATTCTGTCTTTTAAAAGATTTCATTGGTTACTAAAGATATATTTATACAATGGATATAGCCTATGGGCTTCTTTTTATCCATTTCCTCTGCCTCCTAGAAAGGCAACAGGGTCAACCAATCATCATCACTACGAACGACTGTGAAGAATCATACACAGAACAATAAACATGAGATGAACATCCACCTTCATTCCCTGCCCGGAAATTAAGGAATACTTTAGAGAATTCTAGAAAACTCCACAAAATTGTGCAAGGGCAGATTTCTCCTGAGAAAGGAAAAAGATCCTAGAATTTTACTGTCACGGTAGAAGATTATCTGATTGATTATTGTTGCAAAGGTACAAGAAAACACGTCAGATGATAGATAGTTAGGCAAAATCTTCATCGATGAATAAGATCGAGTTATCTTCAGCATGTTCCCACTCATCCCAAGATGGAATGGTATACAAACACCTGTCTCTATTTGAAAAACAGACTAGGGAACTTCAGATGATCTTTGACCCAAACGTAAAGAAAGACATCTGGTTCTCCGTTTGATATTGAAGGAGAGAAATGAGCCCTGTTCTCATGGAAAATGGAAACATAGAGTGAAGGCTGGGCTGTTGTACAAAAGTGATGGTCCCTGGGAAGAGGCTCAAATGCACTGACTAGTGACCTGAGCAGGGCTATTGAGTCGGGTGGCCAGAGGTGGATACTTTGCAGTCTCTGTGGCCCTTGGGGCTTCAATATCCAAAGATCTTCATTAGTCAAACTCTTTTGCTATAATTCTGATCCCAGGGCAGTGAAAACCCTTTAAAGCACAGAAAAAGAACTAAAAAGTTCCCTCACCCTGGGGCCAAAGTATGCAATTCTCTTCCATTCAGCTATTTCTATTCACATCTATTTCAAGTACCTTTAACACATGGACAAAATTTCCTTCTGTAATTGGATTCTAGTCTTTTTTCCTAAGGTACATTCAAAGGTACCCTTTATAACAACAGTATGAGGAAGACTGAAGATACTTATCTTCAAAAATATAGTTTAATATGGCTATACATCTTATAAAATGCAAGAGATAATACAGCAAATATACCCTATAAAGAATATTCCAAAGACTAACTCTATTAATGGTTCATTGAATTCTCATTCTACAAATTATATTCAGCAGGGTCTAATATATTCCCTATACTAAATAAAAAGACTGTGCCTAAAAAAAGTCTGTGGCGTTTTGCCAGCGAAGTGACAAAATAGCACATGGGGCAGCTTAAAGTCTTCTCCTCTCAAGAAACATTGAAAAACAAGCAGTAACTGTCAGAACTAACTTTGTCAGAACTCCTGAAAAGAGTCAAAATACAGCAATCAAGTCAGTGCCAATCAAGAAAATAGCAACTTCAAACTGGTAGAAAAGTTTTGTGGCATTCTACTTGCCGTTACCCCACTCCTTCTCTAGCATGGCAGTAGTCTTAGTCTTAATATGGTCACATCCTGTGTTCTCAGTATGAGATGTCCATTGATTCAGAGAACTCAGAGTAGAACTTCCTTCTCAAATCATTCTGTATTTCTGTTCTAACCTGTCTGGAAGCTACCTGAGGAATTGGCACAAAGCACTCATCTCTCTTTTGCCTGAGAACTCAAGCTGGAAAAGCAGTGGGCATTTTTTGAAAAGAACACAAACCAAACTAACAGCTGATATATGTCTATGGTAAAAGATTAAAGTAAAAACATAAAATAGACCAGCTTAGACCTAGAGCAAAAACAGTGGAAATTTTCTTCAGGGAATTAGGACATTTAAAACCAGCCAAATATATGGGAGAATTTAGAAAGCCACATGCATGCCCATAGCAAGACATATACTAAGGAAATACCAGAGAAGATTCTAAACTTTCATACTGATTTCTAAGTTAAGTGCAAACCTGGGTAAGTGTTGAAAGAGTACTGTACCAAAGATCCAATCTGTAAAGACTGAGAGATGTATGTTTTTTCTTTTATTGTTTGTATCACTTATGCCGCTCAAGGAAATTTATCAAAGAATTAGCTGAACAAAGCCAAAGAACATAATTTCAGTGACCACATACAACAAGGATTACAGTCTCTGAGAATATATTTTTGGAAAGTCACTAAATGAATAGACTACTAACATGTTCAACTACTTTTTAAAAGAAACCTGTGGGGAAAATTCATATGTACAAAGCTAACACATTATAGTGTTGAGTCTAAGGAGTAGAAAAAAAAAGAATGAAGAAAAGTAAGTTTGCTCTAAGGAACCTATGGGACTCCACCACATGGAAAAAAAGGCATTATTGGAGTTCCAGAAGGAGAAGAAAAATAGAAAGAGATGGAAGGAGTGTTTGAACTAATACTGGTCAAAAACTTCCTAAATATGATGAAAGACATGAACCTACAAAATTAGGAAGCTCAATGAACTCCAAGGAGGATAACTGAAAGATATTAATGCTGAAACATATTATTAAACTGACAAAGCCAAAGGGAAAAAGAAAACCTTGAAAGGAACTCATCATGTACTAGAAATTTAGAATCAGCTCATCATATACAAGAGATTCTTAATAAGATTAACAACCAATTTCTCATCAAACCATGAAGACCATAGGATAGTGGCATGAGATATTTGAAGCTCTGAAAGAAAAAATTTTCACCTAAGAATTTTACATCTGACAAAAAACCCCTTCCAAAAATTAGGGAGAAATAAAACATGCCCAGATAAACAAAGATGAAGGAGTTCATTACCTCAAAGCCTGCTCTATGAAAATACCTAATGGATTCCTTCAGGTTGAAGTGAAAAGACACTAGACAGTAATTCAATGCTTCGTGAAAAAATAAAGATTTCTGGTAAAGGTAAATGTGTAGGAAAATAAAAGAGCCTGTATTTAATTTTTGGTTTATAGCTCCACTTTTCTATTTCCTACTAGATTTAAAAAAGTAATTGTAAAAATTTTAAAATCTTTGTCACTGGGTACAGTGTATAAACATTTAATTTGTGACAGTAACAACAAGAAGAAGAAAGGACAGAGCTGTATAAGAACAGAAATTTTGCATGCTGTTGAAGTAAAAGTGGTATGAATTCAAAGTAAATTGTTAAATTTAATGTCCATGGTAACCAGAAAGAAAATTATCTTAACATATTCTAAAAAGACATTAAGAGAAAATTGCAAAATATTGAAAACAAAAAATCAACCAAAAAATATAAGGCAGTAATTGAGGAAATGAAGTACAACAAAAAGAAGGTATTAGACATACAGAAAATAAAGTTTTGAATGGAACAATTAAATATCTCCTTATGAGTAAATACTTTAAAGGTAAGAGGATAAAACTCTCCAGTCAAAAGGCAGAGATTGGAAGAAAAATAAAAGAAACATTATGTGAATATAGAATGTTTACAAGACACTCATTATAGGTCCATAGACACAAATGGATTATAAATGAAATGAAAGAAAATATATTCCAGTCAAATAGTTACCAAAAAAGAACCAATTGTCAGAAAAAATTGATTAAGTCAAAACTTAAGTAGGCAGAAAGGATAGGTAGAAAGAAAGATAGATAGATAGATAGATAGATAGATGGATGGATAGACAATAGATAGAAGTAGACAGAAAAGGGCTGATAATCAAGATGATATAATGATTATCAACATATATACTTAAACAACAGAACCTAAAACTGCATGAAGCAAACATGACAGAAAGGAAGTGTGAAATACATATTTCAACAGTACTACTTAGAGACTTCAGCATAAAACCCTCAATAGTAGACAGTACCTCTGGATTGATCAAAAACAGTCATAGAAATTGAAAAATGGTATAAACAAACAAAACCTAACAGACATATATAAACACTCCATTTATCAACAGCAGAAGATGCTTCTCCATTGCACATGGAACATTCTCCAGGATAGATCATATGTTAGGCCAGAAAATAAGTTTCAAAAAATTTTTTAAAAGTTGAAATCATACAAAGTGTCTTTCTTGACTACAATATTGCAATGGTAGGAATCAATAAGAGAAGGACAAATGGAAAAGATTCAAAAATGTGGAAATTAGAGAATACACTCCTGAAAAACCATTAGTATCTTATCAATGAGTTTTCTCAAAGCTACTTTCATATCCCTGTTCCTCAGGCTATATATGAAGGGATTCAGCATTTGAGGGACAACAGTGTAGATCACTGAAGCCACTGCAGTGTTCCTGGAAGAATTAATTAGAGCAGAACTAATATACACTCCCAAACCTGTCCCATAGAATAGGAATACAACTGAGAGATGTGAACCACAGACGGAAAATGCTTTATACTTTCCACCCACTGATGGCATTCTTAAAACAGAGGAGACTATTCGAATTTAAGAGAAAATGATTCCACACACAGGAATACCACCAAATATGCTAGCTGCAATATATATCAGGATGTTGTTGATGAGGGTATCAGAACACGCAAGCTTGATGAGCTGAACAACTTCACAGAAGAAGAGGGGGATTTCCAGGTCTGCGCAGAATGTCAGCTGTAACACCATCAGACTGTGGAGGAGTGTATCCACAATACTAATGAAAAGGGAGACTAGAATCAGCAGTCCACAGAAGTTGGTGTTCATGATGACTGTGTACCTCAGTGGGTGGCAAATGGCCACATAGTGGTCGTAGGCCATAATTGCAAGAAGAAAATTTTCCGAACTAGCAAAAAACAGGACAAAGTAAATTTGTGTAATGCACCCTGTATAAGTGATGCTCTGACTCTCTGCTTGTATGTTGATCAGCATTTTGGGTATCGTGGTTGTACTTAAATAGATGTCAGTAAAGGACATATTGAAGAGAAAGAAGTACATAGGGGTGTGCAGGTGAGAGTCAGAGATGACAGTCAGGATGATGAGTAGGTTTCCCACGATGGTGACCAGGTACATGCATAGGAATAGAAAGACGAAGAGAGGCTGCAGTTCCGGATCATCTGTCAATACCAGGAGAAGGAATTCTGAAACATCTGTGTGATTTCTAGGTTGCATGTTGCTGATGAATCAGGTGGAAAAGATGGGGTGACAAGAAAATAAAATTAAAAATCCTTAGATAATCTGCAGAAGCATCAACTGGGAACTTGTTAGAAATCAATAATGATGGTACTACTCCAGAGTTACTGCTGAAGAAGTCGGATGAGGACCAAAAATCTCAGTTTTATCAAGCTCTTGATGTGAATTTGACATATGCTAAAGTTTGAGAACCAGTGCTTAAAATAAAAAAATTCTGTATAATGTGAACCCAAGAGAATATTCAAATCTCCCACACTGCTAATTTATCCCTCCATCATCATCATCTCTCACTCTGAGACTGAAACAAAGAATAAGACATGGTGTTTCCTTCAGAAATGTTCTTGCCTCAAAGAAATGGAAGGATGAGAATGAAGTTACCTAATGTCTCTTGTAGAATATGTTCCCCAAAACATCTAAGCATGCCTCAGAATCATCTGAAGGGCTTGTTAAATTACAGACAAGTTAGATCATGCAATCACTCTATGCCCATAACTTAGGTAAGGTGAGGTTACATAATGGACAGGATGTCTATGGGTAGTTCATGGCAACGACTATGTCTGAGATCAGATCATCTGACTGCTGAATTGACTAACTTGACTAAACTCTATTGATGCCTCTGTGCAGTACAGAATTAGCATTTGAAACCCCCGCTCAGATTTCATACCTCCCCTGCAAAATAGTTATATTTCATCCTGAAATGCCCCAAATCTCTTCACTTCCTACAAAGTATGTTTACTTCTACCCCTGATGTATTATGTGGCAGGTGTATGGCTTCCACCAAAGTCTTTGCTCCACACCTGAGAAAAGACTAGAAAATGTGTCCTATAAACTTGAAGCTCATAAGACTCTGCCGTGGAAAAGCTACTCAACTGCATAACCAATGGATTCCAAGATAAGCTGGAAAACGATGTCAATGAGATTCTCTGTTTCATCTGAAGGGGATTTCTTCACCTAAGGTTATAGGTGGCATATAATTTTAAAAAATGACTAGATGAGAGAAAGAATGAAATTAATAAGCTCCTAAGAAAACAGATGAAAATAGCTTCAATGTTCGGTCCTTGGAAGACAGAGACTTACAGATAAGGGAGACTTCTATGATACTTATAAGATAATCAAGCATCCTAATAGGATTGCCTCTGTAAAGCAGGGGTCCTCCCTCTAAAGGGGAAAAAAGAAGTGGCCATGACAGTCTTTATCATTTGATGTATTACTTATATTCAAACACTCTGAATTTAATCCAGACAAGCACTTGCTTTGCGAATGAGAAAAATTGTTCAATAGTTTTTGAACAATTTTTGTTCATAACTTTAAAAAGCCTGATGTCCTAATGTGTACAATGGGAATCGTCATACAAATTTATGGGGATGTTGCAATGATGAGAAATAAATGGAGGAAAAGCATCCAGCACAGTAGTCAGCATTAGAGACCCTCATATTGACATTTCCTATTGTGTTTTTTCTGCCATGAGCAACAGCTCCTCACTCATTTCCCTCTTCAGAATAAAGCAATGGGATGTGGCAAGTTGAGGAAAGAAAATACAAAGAGAGCATTCTTGGACGATAACTGCAAATTTCAGGTATGAGTTTCTGAGTTGAAACTCCAGCTGGGATCCTTTATCATGTGGAAAAGGAATGAAGGCAATATGAATGATATCAATATTCATTTGCCATGAATATACGCTGAAACGTATAGCAATTAAGATGAATGAAATAATAAAAATAATCAGATATATGAATCCACACAAATGATGAAACCCTACAAGAGAAGAAATTTTGTATAACAAGTCTACAGCATGAGAAAATTTTAAATATATTTTGGTCTTACATAGATACAGTTATTTTAATTATGGATTATTCAACTGAAACAAAAGTACAGAGTAAGAACAAAGAGCTTGGTATCCATCAGTCAAATTTATCTAACTAATAGATTTAACTATGCTCTCTGTAGGTGTTTTTATTGCAATATGTAATACAACTATGTGTTAAGTGCCTACATCATGTGTTTGAACAGTCTTTATTCTTTCCCTTCCCTGAGGGAAGCACTACGTGAAATTCATATACATTATTCTCCTGAAAATTTCACTATAATTAATTTTATTGTTCCACAAATAATTGCATTGTTTTGCATTTTAAGGCTTTATATAAATCAAAACATACAGTACATATCATTTACAATTTTCCTCCTTATGTAATTTATTTTTTATTAATGTTCATGTATTTCATCCTGCTTAATTTTTATCAGCACAGAGTATTCCACATTACTATTACATCATGTTGTATTTCTCCATTCTCAAACTGATAGATATTATGGTTCATGCCTTTCATCCTACAGATGTTTATTAATACACATACAATATAAAGCCATGCATGGGGGATACTATAACATTCTAGATGACGCTGTCTCTGGGATGTGCAGAACAAGAACTGAGGGGGACACAAAACGGATGTCTTCTATATGCATATTGTTTTGCTACTTTATATAAAGACCTGAAGCTGTTATAGCAGAACGTCAACATTTGTTAATTCCAGAAGGAGTTGAAGGATGGTCATATGTGTTTTTCATTATACTAACTCTGCTTTTCTTATATAGAATACCTGGTAACTTCATAAGGAGAAACAAGTGCACTAGGAAGGCAGCCGGCTAGTCTCTCTTTGTCTCCACTTTCTCCCCAGTGTCCTCGCAACCCAGCTGCAGAGATGATACAAACACTCTTCTATATGACGGTGTATCAAGAACCAAGAATAGAAATGACAGGTGAATATGACCAAACTCCCTCCCATGACCTCACTGAATTCGAGTAAATGTCTGAATGACTTATAAAAAGCATTATGTTTGAGAAGGGGCAGACTTCCTCAGAGGAAAACAGATGCTGCCATTTTTTAGATAAATTAGAACAGCAGACTGAGAACTGTCTGAGTACTGGCACATATGTACATGAGAATTTATCAACAAGAAGACAATTTGGCTGCAGTCCCACAGGACAGTTGGTTCTGATCTTTCCATGCATGTACCCTGCTCATTTCTTTACACAGATGAATTCATAGTAAAACACTTGTCCTCATGACCAAAGCATTAACTAAGAACTTTACTTAAGTCCTTAAGTGGCTAGCATCACTATGAAATGATGCTCAATATATCACCTGGATATTGAAGACAGAAGATGTGTCTTCAGGAAGGGCAGAAAAACCAAGTGAGGCAATGGGATCCTGGCCAAGAAAGATCATCCCTGGATGGAGTCTCAGGTGTACTCCTTCCTGAACAGGCAAGGGTTGTTCAATAAGGTTGTCACAGGCTGACTCTTTACAGTCTTTATATCCCTGGAGGATCAATAACCAAAATGCCTCATTAGACAAATATTTTTAGTGTCATTCTGACATCTGGGCCCTGGAAATCCTTGAAGACCAAGACTAAATAAGAAAGAAATTCATAATGTCTAATCCCTGACCTTGTTATGCCAAAAATACACCATTCACCTCTCTCCACCTGTTCCTGTTTACCTCCATTTCACATATCTTGCACACATGTACACACACCTTTTGCTAATGAATTCTAAGCTTCATATTTTTTAATGACAATAACATTTATTTTTTAAATGTTTTTGTTAATTGCAGTAACATTGGATTATAACATAATATAGCTTTCAGATGTACATCATAATATATTTCAAATTCTGTGTAGATTACATCATGTTCCCCACCCAAAAACTACTTATAGTCCATCCCCTCACATGTGAGCCTAATCACCCCTTTTGTCCTCCCCCTCCTTCCCCTATCCATTCTCCATGGCTATGTGTTTGTTTGTTGTTGTTTTTATCTTCTACTTATGAGTGAGACCATACGTTATTTGACTTTCTCCCTCTGACTTATTTCACTCAGCATAATACCCTCAAGGTCCATCCATGTTGTCACCAATGGCCGGATTTCATCATTGCTTATGGCTGAGTAGTATTCCATTGTGTGTAAGTGCCACATCTTCTTTATCCATTCGTCCCTTGATGGGCATCTATGTTGCTTCCAAGTCTTGGCTATTGTGTACAGTGCTGCAATGAACATAGGGTGCATGTATCTTTACGCCTTTGCGTTTTCAAGTTCTATGGGTAAATATCCAGAAGTAGGATAGCTGGATCATATGGTAGAGCTATACTTAATTGTCTGAGGATACTCCATACTGCTTTCCATAGTGGCTGCACCAGTTTAAACACCCACCAGTAGTTTACGGGAGTTCTCTTCTCTCCACATCCTCTCCAATGCTGGTTATTTCATGTCTTGTTGATTATAGCCAATCTGACCAGAGTGAGGTGACACCTCATTGTAGTTTTGTTTTGCATTTCCCTGATAGCTAATGATGTTGAGCATCTTTTCATATGCCTGTTGGCCATCCATATGTCTTCTTTGCAGAAATCTCTGTTCAGATCTTTTTGCCCATTTTTTAATTGAGTTGCTTTTATTTTGTTATTGAGCTAAATGAGTTCTTTGTATATTTTGGATATTAACCCCTTATCTGATATACGGCTTGCAAATACCTTCTCCCAATTGTTAGGTTGTCTTTTCATTTTGTTGATGGTTTCCTTTGCTGTGCAGAAGGTTTTTCGCTTGATGTAGTCCCATTTGTTCATTTTTTCTTTTGTTTCCCTTGCCCAGTTATACATGGGACTTGGGAATATGCTGCTAAGACTGATGTCAAAGAGCATACTGCCTATGTTTTCTTCCAGAGGTTTCATGGTTTCGGGTCTTAAATTCAAGTCTTTAATCCATTTTTAGCTGATTTTTGTGCATGGTGTAAGCGAATGGTCTACTTTCATTCTTTTGTGTGTGACTGTCCAGTTTTCCCAACACCATTTATTGAAGAGACTCTCCTTTCTGCATTGTATGCTCTTGGCTCCCTTGTCAAATATTAGCTGTCCATAAATGTGTGGGTTTATTGCTGGGCTTTCAATTCTGTTCCATTGATCTGTGTGTCTGTTTTTGTGCCAGTACCATGCTGTTTTGGTTACCATGGCTTTGTAGTATATTTTGAAATCAGGGAGTGTGATACATCCAGCTTTGTTCTTTTTTCTCAGGAATCCTTTGGCGGTTTGCTGTCTTTTGTTGTTCCATATAAATTTTAGGATTCTTTCTTCTATTTCTGTGAAAAATTTTGTTTGAACTTTGATAGGGATTGCATTGAATCTGTAGATTGCTTTAGGAAGTAAGGACATTTTAACAATGCTAATTCTTCCAATCCAAGAGCACAGAATAACTTTCCATTCCTTTGTGTCTTCTTCAATTTCTTTCAACAATGTTTTATAGTTTTCATGTACAGATCTTTCACCTCTTTGGTTAAGTTTATTCCTAGGTATTTTATTCTTTTAGTTGCAATTGTAAATGGGCTTGTATTCTTAATTTCTCTTTCTGCTCCTTCATTAGTGTATAGAAATGCAACCAATTTTTGTATGCTGACATTGTATATTGCAACTTGACTGTATTCATATATTGTTTCTAAAGGTTTTTTAGTGGATTCTTTAGGGTTTTCTACATATAAAATCATGTCGTCTGCAAAGAGTGACAGTTTCACTTCTTTTCCAATTTGGATCCCTTTTATTTCTTTTTCTTGCCTGATTGCTCTTGCTAGGACTTCCAATACTATGTTAAATAAGAGTGGTGACAGCAGCACCCTTGTCTGGTTCCTGTTCTTAAAGGGATAGCTTTCAGTTTTTCTCCATTGAGAATCATATTTGCTGTGGGTTTGTCGTATATGGCCTTTATTATATTGAGGTATTTCCCTTCTATACCCATTTTATTTAGAGTTTTTATCATAAATGGATGCAGTATCTTGTCAAATGTTTTCTCTGCATCTATTGAGGTGATCATGTGATTTTTATACTTCGTTTTGTTAATGTGGTGTATCATGTTGATAGATTTGTGGTTGTCGAACCATCCCTGCATCCCTGGAATGAAACCCACTTGACCATAATGTATGATCTTTTTAATGGATTGTTGTATTCGATATGTAGTATTTTGTTGAGGATTTTTGCATCGATGTGGATCAGTGATATTGGCCTGTAATTTTCTTTTTCTGTGTTGTCCTTGTCTGGTTTTGGTATCAGGATAATGTTGGCTTTGTAGAAGGAGTTAGGAAGCCTCCTCTCCTCTTCAAATTTTTGGAAGAGTTTGAGAAGGATAGATATTAAGTCTTCTTTGAATGTTTGGTAGAATTCACCAGGGAGGCCATCTGGTCCTGGGCTTTTATTTTTTGGGAGGTTTTTAATTGCTGTTTCAATCTCCTCACTGGTGATTGGTCTATTCAAATTCTCTACTTCTTCTTGGTCCAGTTTTGGAGGGTTGTATGTTTCTAAGAATTTATCCATTTCTTCTAGATTATCCAATTTGTTAGTGTATAGCTTTTCATAGTATTCTCTTATTATCTTTTGTATTTCTGAAGTGTCCGTTGTAATCTCTCATCTTTCATTTATAACTTTATTTATTTGAGCCTTCTCTCTTTTGTTCTTGGTGAGTCTAACTGTTTGTCAATTTTGTTTATCTTTCCAAAGAACCAGCTCTTGGTGTCGTTAATTTTTTCTTTTTTTTGTAAGTCTCTATATCGTTTATTTCTGCTCTGATTTTTATTATTTCCTTCCTTCTGCTGATTTTGGGGTTTGTTTGTTCTTCTTTTTCCACTACCTTTAGATGTGCTTTTAGATTCTTTGGGATTTTTCTTGTTTGTTGAGGTAGGCCTGAATTGCTATTAACTTCCCTCTTAGAACTGCTTTTTATGTTTCCCATAGATTTTGGCTTGTCATTTTCATTTGTCTCCAGGAATTTTTTGATTTCTCCTTTGATTTCTTCATCGACCCAATCCTTGTTCAGTAGCATTTTGTTTAATCTCGACATTTTTGTGGCTTTTCTGGTTCTCTTCCTGTAGTTGAATTCTAGTTTCATACCATTGTGGTCAGAAAAGATGCATGCTATTATTTTGATCTTCTTAAATTTATTGAGGCTTGTTTTGTGATCAGTCCTGGCGAATGTCCCATGTACATTTGGAAAAAATGTGTCTTCTGTGGTTTTTGGATGGAATGTTCTATATATATCTACTAAATCCATCTGGTCTAATGTGTCCGTTAAGGCGAGTGTTTTCTTATTGATCTTCTGTTTGGATGATCTATCCATTGGTGTAAGTGGAGTGTTAAAGTCCCCTACTATTGTTGTGTTACTATTTCTCCTTTTACGTCTGTTAATAATTGCTTTATATATTTAGGTGATCCTATGTTGGGTGCATAGATATTTACAAGTGTTGTATTTTCTTGTTGGATTGTTCCCTTTATCATTATATAGTGCCCATCTTTGTCTCTTGTTATAGTTTTTGTTTTATAGTTTATTTTGTCTGCTATAAGTATTGCTACCCCCACTTTCTTTTCTTTGCCATTTGCATGGAATATCTTTTTCCCTCCTTTCACTTTCAGTTTGTGAGTGTCTGTAGGTCTGAAGTGTGTCTCTTGTATGCAGCATATACATGGGTCTTGTTTTTTTATCAAATAGGCTACCCTGTGTCTTTTGATTGGAAATTGAGTCCATTGACTTTTGAAGTAGCTAGTGATAAATATGTATTTATTGTCATTTTGTTACTTTTTTCTGGGTATTTTAGGTCTCCTCTGTTCCTGCCTTTTTCTCTTGCTCTCTTCCCTTGTGGTTTGATGGCTGTCTTTAGTAGTTTGTTTGATTTCTTTTGTCTTACTTTCTCGCTTGCTTATTATGGGTTTCTGATTTGTGATTACCATGAGGATCCTATTTAATATTCTATGTATATAACAATCTATATCGAGTTGATAGACTGTTTAGCTTGACCTCTTTCTAAAAGGTCTACTTTTTCACTCCCCTCCTCCCACATTTTATGTTTTTGAAATCATATATACTGTCCTGTTTAGTGTGTGTCTATCCATTACCCTCTTATCATTGAAACAGGTGATTTTAATACATTTGTCTTTTAACCTTCATATTGTCTTCACAGGCAGTTGATCTGCTACCTTTAGTATATTTTTACCTTTACAAGTGATTTTATTGCCTTTTCTTTTTGGGGGGCTGACAATTTTTTTTATCTCTACTTGTGGTCATTGTTTTCCCATTTAAATAAGTCCCTTCAGCATTTCCTGTAGAACTGGTTTCTTGGTGATAAACTACTTTAATCTTTGCTTGTCTGGGAAGCTCTTTATCTCTCCTTCCATTCTGAATGACAACCTTGATGGATAGAGTATTCTTGGTTGTAGGTTTTTTCCTTTTACCACTTTAAATATGTCGTGCTATTCTCTTGTCACCTGTAGGGTCTCAGCTGAGAATTCCACTGATAGCCTTATGGGCTTTCCTTTGTATTTCACTTGTGGCCTTTTTCTTGCTGTTTTAGGATTCTCTCTTTTCTTTAATTCTTGACATTTTAATTATAACATGTCTTGGTGTGGGCCTCTTTGGGCTTATCTTGTTTGGAGCTCTCTGTGCTTCTTGTACTTGAATGTCTGTTTCCTTCCTTAGGTTAGGAACATTTTCATCTATTATCCCTTCAAATATATTTTCTGCCCCTTTGTCTCTCTCTTCTTCTTCTGGGAAACCTATAATCTGAATGTTAGTATGCTTGATATTGTCTCAGAGTTCCATTAGACTGTTCTCATTCTGTCTAATTCTTTTCTGTTTTTTCTGTTCAACTTAGGAGATTTTCTCTAGACTTTCGTCTAGTTTGCTGATCCATTCTGCATCCTCTACTCTGCTATTGGTCCCTCTAGTGAGTTTTTCATTTCTAGTATTGTATTCTTCATTTCTGATTGGTTCTTCATATTTTCCAGTTCTTTGCTGATGAGCTCACTGTGTTCATCCAGTCTTCTCCCTATATCTGTGAGCATCCTTATGATATTTTGTTTGAACACTTTGTCGAATAGGTCACTTATTTCTGTTTCATTTAATCCTTTTTGGGAGGTTTTGTCCTGTTCCCTTGCTTGGAAAGTATTCCTTTGTCTCCTCATTATGCCTCATTCTCTGTGCTTATTTCTATGTATTAGGTGGGTTGGCTATGTCTCCTGATCTTGGAGAAGTGGCCTGATGTATGAGATGACTTATAAGGTCCAGCAGTGTGCTTTCCTCTCGTCACCTGTCCAAATGATCCAGGAGTGACCCCTTTGTGGGCTACTTGTGTCCTTCTGCAGTGGCAGGGTTGCTTTTACTGCAGGAGCACAGGGAGTCTAGTCTTTCCTTCCTGGGCCAGCTGTTTGTAAATTCGGTTAGGGGAGCCTCAGCATTCTTGGCTACAAAGTCTATCAGCACACTCCTGTTGCAGTTCTCCTCTTAATTGGGTAAGTACCCAGTGTAGCTCATTGCTAGGCTCAGGGGCTTACTGTTGAGATAGGCCTCAGGCTTACAAGGCTGTTGTCAGTTCTCTTAGGAATGCAGCAGAGTGGGGCTGGCCCTAGGCAGGGTAGCACTGAATTATTTCAGGCTTTGGAAGGTGGGGCTGATCCTTTTTATGGCTATTTGTGAAGCACAGGCCTTCTGCCACTGATAAGCCTCACCCCCCACAGGACCACACACACCATCAACAGAGTCCTGCACACTCCCCAACCCCATGGAGTGTACCCCAATGCTGCACTGCAGAGGCCTCCAGCTCTCCACCAATGCCCCCTACAGTTCACCTGGTCCTCACACTGGCCCTGCCACACAGAGAAGGACACACTCACCTGCTTGTAGAGGATCAAGGCATCCAGCCAATGCAGGCCTAAAAGTAGCCTGATGGCTTGCTGTTGGGTGGGTCTGGTCCAGACAGCCCTGGTTGAACTGGATTAAATCTGTGCTCTAGTGGTTGTGGCAGATCCCTGGGCTAATAGGCCAGAGGAAGAACCTCAATGGCGCCCACTGCAGTCTGTGTCAGCATGCCTGGACCAGTTCAGAACAATGACCCCCACCAATGTCTCACTCTCCAGAGAGGTACCTCCACTCACCAAGATGCCCCCAGAGCCCACCAGGTGAGTTTTATTTCACCAAAGGACTGCCAGCCTTCTCTCTGGTGATTTTAGGTTGCTGCAATGAGTGAGTTTGTGCATGGGACCTTTATGATGTGTGTCATTTTGGCTTTCAGCCGATAGCTTTTCTGGGGGTATCCTCGCTGCAGTTAACAGCCAGTGAAACCAGACAATAAGACCCTTGTCTCAGCTGGGCTGAGTCTGAAGGATGCTTATAGCCCCTGCTTGGGACCTAACTCCTCCAGGAGGGCTGTGTACCTTAGGGTGTCTCCCACCTGACCAGCAGAGAAGCTCTGCTGCTCCCAAAGGTGGCTTTTTTCCTCTCCAGCAGGAATTTCTTCCTCTTCTTCCTTAGTCAGGACTGTCCCTTGTGGGGGTTCTTTTTATCCAGTTTTCAGTTTTCTCTGCAGGGTAATTTTTCCAAAAATAGTTGTACCCTGATTGTGTTTGTGGGAGGAGATGAGTTCAGAGTCTGCTTATGCCTCCATCTTGAGATCTCCGTGCTTCATTTTTAAGACTAAATAATATTCCATTGAATGTTTAGACCATATTTTGTTTATCCAGTCTTCACCATTGCCGACCCCAGTGCCATGCTCCACAGAGAAGCCTAAAAGATTTCATCACTGAGGAAACCAACAGCCAGCTCAGCTGCTACAGATTCCTCACAACTTTCATCATTAAGTGCCCTGCAGACTTTTTACTTCAAAGACTCAAACAGCTTGAGTCCCACCTCGTCTCCACCACCATGGTGACTTGGTCCTAGAACCCAGCATGGCCACTAAGCACATGCCAACAGCTAGCCCCAGCCCCCACAGTTGCACATGAACACAGAGCCAGCCTCATTTCCTGTCACCAGCCCTGACTCCCATCCACACCCAAGGATTTCCCTGCAGTGGCACAAATGTATAGCACTGGTCCCACAGAAGCCACAGCTGTGCATATGCAGGTAGACTGCCTCCACCCCGTTGATGGTCTCTGTTGTCATGCATGCACTAATAGCTGACCCATGGCAATGGGCCCAATGCTCATAACCATGTAAGTGTCCACAGATAGCTTATGCTACCTAACAGAAAACTGCTGCCAGCACCCACAGCAGAGTGCATGCACACGGCCAGCTCTGGCCATCAAAACCGCCTGTCCTAGTCCTTCATCTCTGGAGGTGCTGCAAGGAAAAAAGGTTATTCAAACACAAGGGAAATTCCATAAGGTAATCAGCCAAACTCCTTTAGGCCAGAAGAGAGTGGGATGATACACACAAAATATCAAAAAAAATAAAACTGCCAACCAAGAATACATTCCCCAGCAAAGCTGTCCTTCAGAAATTAAGAACATATAAATATAAAGATAAGAACAGAGAATAGAGATGAAATAGAGACCAGAAAACAATAGAAAATATAAACAAAACTAAGAGCTGGATTTTTGAAAAGATAAACAAAATTGACTAACTTTAGCTAGACTAAGAAAAAAAGAGAGAAAACAAATATAATCAGTAATGAAAGAGGAGACATTACAGCTATTACCACAGAAACACAAAGGGTCAAAGGAGACTACTATGAACTATATGTCAACTAATTGGATAACCTATAAGAGATGGACAAATTCCTAGAAACATACAACATGCCAAGACTGAATCATGAAGAAATAAAAAATCTGAACCAACGCACAATGAGCCAAGAGTTTGCTCAATAATCAAAAACATCCCAAAACAGAAAACCCCATGATTACATGGTTTCATTGTTGAATTATACTAAACATTTAAAGAAGAATTAACACCAATATTTCTCAAATTCTTCCAAAAAATTTCAAGAGATGGCAACAGTTCCTAAATCATCTCATGAAGACAGCAATACCCTGACAACACCATGTAAAGACATTACAAGAAAAGAAAATTACTAAGTAGTATTTCTGAAAAATATAGATGCAAAATTCCTTAACAAAATATTCCAAAATTGAATCAAACTCCACATTAAAAAGATTATTTGCCATAATAAAAGAGTATTTATCCAAGAACTGATGGGTGGTTCAACATAAGAAAATTAGTTATTGTAATATATCACCTTGATAAAACAAGGGGGAAAAAAAACACAATCAGCTCAATTGATAAACAAAGGGAATTTCATAAAATCCAAAACCCATTCATGATTTAAGAAAACACTCTCAGAAAACTAAGTATGCTAGGATAATTCCTTAACATGATAAAGGATATTTATGAAAAACCACAGCTAACATAATACTCTGTGGTGAAAGACTGAAAGCTTTCTTCCTAATATCATGAAGAAGGCAAAAAAGTCTGTTTCACCACTGCTGGTCATCACTGTACTGGAAGGTCTAGCCAGAGCTGTTAGTCAAGAAAATGCAATAAAATGCATCTAAATTGGGAAGGAAGAAGTAAAACTCTCTATTCACAGGGACATGATCCTATGTATAGAAAATCTTAAAGAATCCACAAGGAAGCTACTGAGCACAGAACTCCACAAAGTTGCAGGACACATGATCAACACACCAAAATCAGTCATGTGTTTATACATTTGAAAGGAATATAAGAAAGTAATTTCATTTAAAATAACATCTTAAAGAATGAAACCCCTGGGAATAAATTTAACCAAGGAGGTGAAAGACTTGTACATTGAAAACTAAATCATGGCTGAAATAAATTGAAGAAGACTTACATAAATGAAACAATATCCCATGTCGATTGGTAGAAAGGCTTCACTGTTAAGATAACAATGTTATTCAAGTAAATCTAGAGATTCAACACAATCCCTCTCAATATTATTTTTGTGTAGAAATGGAAAATGCCTTTTGTGCAGATATGAAAAAACTAATCATCAAAATCATGTGGAATTGCAGGGGGCTCCAAATAGGCAAAACGATCCTATAAAGAACAAAGAACAAAGATCCTATAAAGAACAGAAACTTTCTGAATTGAGATTTGAACAAGTTGTGGCAGTTCTTCAAAAGCTAACTGAGGAATGACCCTAAGACTCAGCAATTTCACTTCCAGGTATATTGCCAAAGAATTCAAAACAAGGACACAGACAGATACTTCCACATCAATGTTCAAAGCAGTATTATTCAAAATAGCCAAAATATAGGAACAACCCAAGTGTCTGTCAACAAATAAATGGATAAGCAAAGTGTGGTATGTATGTATTTACAATGGAATATTATTCAGCAATAAAAAAGAAAAGTTTTAAAACATGCTAAAACTTGCATGAATTTTGAAAAAAATATGCTAAGTGAAATAAGCCAGACAGAAAAGAATATATGTTATATGATTCCACTTTTATGAAATATCTAGAGTAGGAAAAATCATAGAGACAGAAAGTGGAACAGAAGTTGCCAAGTACTGGTTGTGTGGCATTAGAGTGAGGAGTTATTGTTAAACAGCTACAGATTTTCTGCTTGATTCTTGCAAACGTTGTGGAAGCAGATAGTGACAATGGTTTTGCAACATTGTGAATGTAATTTTGCCCCCACATCACACACAGAAATCATAAAATTGAAAATTTTGTTATATATATTTTATCACAATAAAAAATTAGACTAAAATGTACCAAGTATTTTAACACCTTTATGGAACATTACTATCAACTTTTCCCAATCTCAAAGAACTGGACTTGTTATATTTTTCCCACATTATGGACAATTTGTTGAAATTATGGCCATTGGTTATCAATGTTCTTACAGTAAACTGTGAGTTATCATGGAAGCAGTCAAACTGTATTATAATGTACTTATAATACTTGTGAGTGTAGTTAACAGAAGTTAGGACTTCTTGGTTACTGCAATAAACTTATTTTTAGCTGACTGGTGTGCTACATTAATTAAGATCACTTATATTGGTACAGAGTTTAAATACAAGGCCTATCGATCAGAAGATAGGGCCCAGAAAGAGACCAACACATAAATGAGAAGTTTATGCAAGGACATAACAATGAATTTAGATTCCTGCCAAACATCGAAGACAAAAGTAAATCCCAAGAAGGGTATTGTTTCAAATGTAAAATCAAAAACAGTAAAACCTTCAGACTGTAGTAGCTGAAGTTTCCTAAACAAGACCTATTGAAGACAAGCCATTATGAAAAGTATTGGCAAATTCAACTACATTAAAACTAAGCACTTGGGACTGGCCCCATGGCTGAGTGGTTAAGTTTGCACACTCTGCTGTGGTGGCCCAGAGTTTCACCAGTTTGGATCCAGGGCATTGACCTAGTATCATTCATTAAGCCATGCTGAGGCAGTGTCCCTGATAGCCAACCTAGAAGGACTTGCAACTAGAATATACAACTATGTATTGCAGTGATTTGGGGAGAAGAAGGAAAAAAAATGGCAATAGATGTTAGCTAAGGGACATTCTTTAAAAAAGAAAAAATAAAACTAAGCAATTGTGTTCATCAAAAAAATTAGAACTATAAAAGATAACAGAAAATAAGGCACACACCTAAAAGCAATTTTCAATGCTTATAACTAACCAAGAATAATATTCTTAAAATATAAAGAAATCATATGAAGCAATAAGAAAAAATAAGTACTAGGAAGAGATATTTAAGAGAGCAAAAAATACATATCTGAAAAGACTATCAACCACATATTCATGAGACATATCAATTAATGAAATTATTTTTGCAACCATTAAATTATCAGTATGCTTAAAAATACATTGGCTATGATGTGGATCACCAGGACTTTCTAATCTATCTTTAAATTTGTTCGGTGGCTTAGAAAAATTGTTTTGAACTACTGAAAGAGGAAAGGTACTCTCTTATATCCAATATTTCCAACAAAATGACAAAATGCTCTCTCATTTCCACCAGAGAACATATAAGAGAATATTTAAACAAGTTTATTCATAACAGCAGAAAATTGGTTATAAAGAAATGAAATTTCCATCAATATCAGATAGGACTTTTATTTTTAAAATATAACATAAATAATGTAAAAAGTCCAGAGTACCGGAAATGAATGAGTTACTGCTACCATCAACAGCACAGTTGAATCTCAAAAGGACTAAACAAGGAAAGCAATCAGGAACAAATGCTATTCATATACTAAGATTTAACAAGTTAGAAAACAGACAAATTTATGAATTTGACAGGAATACACACAGCGGTGATAAGTCAATGATGTTTAAATCTATTACCTTTTTTACAGAACAAATAGAATCAAATACTGGAAATCTTTGGAATTCAACCTAAGAGAAGAACTTAAATGAAAACGATAAGTACAGAACTCAGGATAGTATTTGCCACTTGAGGAGGCAGAGTGATGCGAGTGGGAGACACTTCCAGTGGATTCTATAATGATGGCATTACTCTATTTTTACCCCCTGGATAGGTATATATGTTTTCATTATGTTGCTATTCTTTCAGAAATACAGCCAGATTTGATGTATTATTTAGTATATATTATATAAACAAGTAAAGTTGAGGAAAGGCCTCCCACATTCTTATTCTAAATACATTCTCCCATATTCTTTTAACATTGAAGCCATGCATCCCAGACTTCAGAGGTCATCAGAATCTCATAGAGTGCTTATTTAAAAGTCTCATTCCTCACATGTCTCTGTAGAGATTCAAAGTCAGTAGTTCTTGAGTGAGGTCTGGAAACCTGACGTATGTGCAAAGGCCCCAGGTGATTCAACTTTGCAGGTGTTCTGTGAAATTCAATGCAGGAAGCTGTTCACTAGGAGGTACTATGATTCCCAGGCAGGAGCTATGTCCCAGATGTAGTGCTGAAAATAAATCAAGCCCCTCGACTTCCAATGGTGACAAAAATAGAAGGCACTCCAGTAACTTCTTTGATCCTCCTATGACACCTCCACTGTTTTCACCCAAGACACATAGAGATCATCCTTTGAAAATTTTGTGATTATGAGAAATGTGATCTACTTAATTTTGCTAACTTTCCTTTCTCCTCTCTTGCTTGGCACTCAGCATCTCTTTCTAACAGTAAAAGAGTTCTCCACAGAATAGGGACCCCACCAAAGGCAGCAAGCTTAGGGAATGGAGCTCATTTTTGAAACACCACAGAGCTATACAAACGGCAAGTTAGATTTCAGCCCCAAGTTAAAATTCACTCATCCACTATACTATCTAGTCATTTTAGAAGAAATGGATGATGCAAAAATCAGACATTCTGCTCACCCAGTATTTCTGTCACTTTAACTCATTCTAGAAACCCTAGTCCAAATCAGACAATACAATCAAAGAGAAGGCGTCCTGCTGATGAGTTTTCTCAAGGATCCCTTCATGTCTCTGTTCCTCAGGCTGTAGATGAAGGGGTTCAGCATTTGAGGGACAACAGTGTACATCATTGAAACCACAGCAGTATTTCTGGAAGAGTTAGTAAGAGCAGAACTAATGTATACCCCAAAACTTGTTCCATAGAATAAAGATACAACTGAGAGGTGAGATCCACAAGTGGAAAAAGCTTTATGCTTTCCATCGACTGATGGCATTCTCAAAACAGAGGAGACTATCCTAATATAAGAGAAAATGATTCCACACACAGGAATACCACCAAATACACTACTTGCAAAATATATCAGGATGTTATTGATGAGGGTATCAGAACACGCAAGCTTGATGAGCTGAACAACTTCACAGAAGAAGAGAGGGATTTCCAGGTTTGTGCAGAAGGTCAGCTGCAACACCATCAGACTGTGTAGGAGTGTATCTGCAAGGCTAATGAACAGGGAGACGAGAATCAGCAGTCCACAGAAGTTGGCGTTCATGATGACTGTGTACCTCAGTGGGTGACAAATGGCCACATAGCGGTCATAGGCCATTATTGCAAGGAGAAAATTTTCCAAACTAGCAAAAAACAGGACAAAGTAAATTTGTGTAATGCACCCTGTGTAAGTAATGCTCTGATTCTGAGCTTGGATGTTCATCAGCATCTTTGGGATCGTGGTTGTGCTTAAACAGATGTCAGTAAAAGAGAGGTTAGAGAGAAAGAAGTACATGGGGGTGTGGAATTGGGAGTCAGAGATGACATTCAGGACAATGAGCATGTTTCCCAGGATGGTGACCAGGTACATGGAGAGGAAGAAAAGGAAGAGGAGAGACTGAAGTTCTGGATCATCTGTCAATTCCAGGAGAAAAAATTCTGAAACATCTGTGTGGTTTCTGTGTTCCATGTTTCTGATGAATCTGATGGAAAAGATAGGGTGAAAAGACAGTAAAGTTAATGGGCCCTGATTAAGCAGCAGAAGCATCAACTGGGAACTTGTTAGAAACAACTAATTGTGGCAGTACTCCAGACTTACTATTGATGAACTCTGGGGTGAAGATCAGCAATTAGTTTTAATAAGACCTCCAAATGAACTTGACATTGTAAAATTTGAGATCACGGATGAAAATAAAGCAAAAATTTCTGCATATCGTGAACCCAAGAGAATATGCAAATCTTTCCCTCTGCTAATCTCTCCCTCTGTCATCATCATCTCTCAGCCTCCTCACCCTTCCCTTGACTTCCTTTATTGCCCATTATTTTTATTGATTGCCAACTCTGTTTCCCACCTTGTGTCAAGAGCTGAGACTGAAACACAGAATAAGACATGTGTTTCCTTCAGAAACAATCAAACAGAAGGGCGGGAATGAATTTATCAAATCTCTTTTTTAGAGTTTGGTCCCCAAACTTTGGCATGCCTCAGAATCATCTGAAAGTCTTGTTAAATTACAGATGAGTTAGATCATACAATCACTCCATGTATCATTGGGGAAACTTATGTAAAGCAATATTACATCATGGACACAAAGTACACGGTTAATTCATGACAACAACTAGCTCTGAGATCAGATCATCTGACTACTGAATTGTCTCACTTAAGTAATTTCTGTTAATGCCTTTGGATAGTACAGATTTGGCATTCCTAAACCATCACTCAGATCTTATAATCCCTCTTTAAAATTGTAATATTTCATCAACAATGCCCCAAATCTTTTCAGTGCCCTACAATGTATGTCCACCTCTACTCATGAAATATGTTGTGGCAGGTGCATGGCATCCATGCAAGTATACACTCTGCACCTCAGCAAAGGTTGGATAATCTTCTCCTATGGAAATGCTACTCAACTGCATTAGCAATGGATTCTAAGATAAGCTGGAAAACCGTCAATGAGACTCTCTCATTGTAAGAGAATTTCTTCACCTAAGGTAATAGGTGGCATGTTAATTTTAGAGAAGAAAGCAACTAAATGAGAGAGAGAATGAAATGCATAGCCTCTTAATAAAATAGATAAAACTAACTTCAATTTTTGGTTCTTGGAAGACAGAGACTTGAAAAATAAGACAGACTTTTATGGTCTTTATAAGATAATCAATTGTCCTAAAAGGATTCTCTCCCTCAAGGGGAAATAAAATGTGTCCATGACAGCCTTTATCACTTGGTGTATTACTTATAATCAAACACACAGAATTTAATCCACACCAGCACTTGCTTTGTGAAGGGGGATATTTTTCAACTGTATCAAAACCTAATGTCCTCATTGGTATAATGAAAACTGTCATAAATACTTATGAGAGTGTGGTAATGATGAAAAATTAATAGAAGAAAAGCATCCAGCCAACACTCAGCCTCTGGAATCCTTAAATTGACATTTCCTATTGTGTTTTTTTCTGCCATGAACTCTCCTCAGGAAATTTTTCCCTCCTCAGAATGTTTCTTCCTCAGCATGTTTCCCTCCTGAGAAAAAAGCAATGGCTTGGGGCAAGCTGAAGAAAGACCATAAAAATAGATAAATCCCTAGACAATAACTGAAAATTTCAGGGAAGAGTTTCTGAGCTGAACCTCCAGCTGGGAACCTTTTTCCTACAGAAAAGGAATGAAGGAAATATCAATGATATCAATATTCATTTGAAATGGACATATGATAAAATATATAGCAATAAAAATGAATCCAATAATAAAAAGAATCAGATATATGAATCAACACAAATAATGAAAACCAAAAAAAGAAAAAATATATATGACAAAAACATTTCAGCATAAGAAAATTTTAAATATTTTTTGATCCTCCATAGATACATTTCTTTTCATTATGGATTATTCAAGTGAAACAAAAGCACAGAAATAACAATGAAGTGCTTAGTACACGTCACTCAAATTTATCACATTCATACTTTTCCCTATTCTCATTGTAGATATTTTCACTGTAAAACAATACAGCTATATGTGAAGCTCCCACAATATTTGAATGATCTTGATTCTTTTCCTCCCCCGAAGGAACCACTACAAGAACTTCGTATACAGTATTCCCTTGCAATTTTCACTATAATTAGTATTATTATTCCATCATCAATTACATTGTTTTGCATTTTGAAAGTTTTGTTAAACTAAAACCTACTGTACATGTCATTTAAAATTTTCATCCTTGTGCAATTAATTTTTTTTATTAATTTTGATGTATTTAGTCCTGTTTCATAAATTTTAATTAGCAGAGATTAGTTCACTATATTGTCTAATCATGATTTATTTCTCCATTCATAAATTGATATGTATTATGGTTAATGCCGTTCTTCCTACAGATCTTTATGAATACACAAAAAATATAAAGCAATACATGAGGTATACCATCCCATTCTAGATAGTGTCTAAAGAATGGGGAGAACAAGAACTGAGGGGGATACAAATGAGATGTCTTCTATGTGCATATTATTTTGCTACTTTATAAAAAAGACCAGAAGCTCATATTTCAAAATGTCAACATTTGTTAATTTTGGAATGAGTTGAAGGATGGTCATATTTTTTTATGATACTATCTCTGCTGTTCTTATATAAAATACATGGTAATTTCATAAAAAGTCACCAGTGTAGTAGGAAGGCAGCCAGCTAAATCTCTGTGTTTCCACTTTCTCTACAGTATCCTCAGAGCCCAGCTACAGGGATTATAAAATCACTTCTCTGTACAATGGTATATCAAGAACGAGGAACAGAAATGAAAGGAAAAGCTGACCAAACACCTTCCCCATGATGACACATGAATTCAAGTAAGTGGCAGACATATTTATAACAGTTGTCATGTTCGACAAGGGGCAGATTTCTGCTCAGGAGGAAAAGGTTTCTGCCATTTTTCAGAGAAATCAGGAGGCCAGAAGATTGAGAACTGGCTGAGGACTTGTACAAACATACATGAAAACTTGTCAACAAGAAGGCAGTTAGGCTGCAGTCCCTTGAGACACCTGGTTCTGATCATTTCATGCATGTGCTGTCTTCATTTCTTCCCACAGATGAATTTGTGGTAAAATGTCCTCATTACCAAAGCGTTAACTAAGGGACTTTAAGTTACCTAACTGGTATCACTGTGTAATCCTGCTAGACATGTTACCTGGATATTGAAAACAGAAGATACGTCTTCAGGAAGGGCAGAGAGACCGAGTGAAGCAATGGGCTCCTGGCTCAGAAAGTTCATCCCTGGATGGAGCCTCAATTGTGCTTGTTCCTGACCAGGCAAGTGCTGTTGAATCAAGTTGTCACAGGCTGACTCTTTACAGTCTCTGTATCCCTGGGGGATCAATATCCAAAGCTCCTCATTAAACTAGTATTTTTAGTGTCATTCTCTTCCTTGGGCACTGTAAATCCTTAAAGACCAAGAAAATAGAAGAGAGAAATCCTTGATGTCTAATCCTTGACCTTGTTAAGCCAAATGTATACCATCCAGTTCTCTCCACATGTGCATGTTCACCTCTTTTTCACATACCTTGCACACAAGCACACGTACTCATTTTGTACTGAATTCCAGCTTCTCTTTTTAAAGTCAGAAACAAAAGCATCCATATCTAATTAATGATTTCTTGGAGCCTGATTCCAGTTTTAAGTGTGAAAACAGTCCATGTTTTGGATATAAAAAATGTTTTTGTAAATATAGGTGAGATACTATAAAGTTAAAAAATTTAGGGGTATTTCATCTTTAAAGTCAATGGATGTTTCCTGTATCTTAATTTATGGTCTCTATATTTCACACAGAATCTCATCTGTTCTCTGTCATCAGTATTGACCATGATCGATATACAGAGAGTTCATACTCCTTTTTCAGACTTTCGTAACCACATTTATCATGCAATAAATTCAATGCATATTTTGCTCTCCTTTGAGGACATTTGATTGATTTATATTTCTTTATTTTAGCTTGTCTTGTGATAAAATACAATGTCACTGAAAGGCAGTAGAGTGCAATTATGCCCATAAGTCAGAGAAAGACAAATACTGTATGATGTCTCTTATATGTGAAATCTAAAATAGTAAAACTCATGGAAATAGAAAGTAGAATGGTGGTTCTAAGAACTGAAAAGTGGGGGAAATGGAAAGATGTTGGTCCAATGGAGCAAACTTTCAGTTATGAGATTAATAAGTTTCAGGGATTTAATATACAACATGGTGACTGTAGTTAACAATACAATATTTTGTACTTGAAAGTTTCTTACATGTATCAAATAATTATATTGCATATCTTAAATTTGCACAATTTAATATGTCAATTATGTCTTAATTAAGCTGGAGAAAAAGAACACCAACAACCTACAGTATCTGCAGTATTCTATTCCAATACTGGTCTGCTTCTCCCTCAAGAGGATCCAATATTCTGATTATTAAAGTCAGCATTTCCTGAATTTTTTTGATAGTTTCTCTACTCTTCATAAACCTGAAAAAGGTACAGCTTACTTTTACTGGGCTTTGACCTTATAGCATTGAATTCAAAGTTATGTGTTCTTTTTGGTCTTACTTCTTCACTTTTGCAGGGAAAGAGTCTCCTTGAGCTAACAACTATTGCCAATATTCCTTCTTCCCCCCACCCCCAAGTATGGTTGTATATCCTAGCTGCAAGCCCTTCTAGCTCTTCTACATGAGCCGCCACCACAGCATGGCAACTGGCAGATGGATGGTGAGGTTCCATGACTGGGAAATGAACCCAGCTGGCTGAAGTGGTGAGAGAACCAATTTTTATCCACTAGGCCATCAGGGCTGGCTCTGGTCTTACTTCTTTTGTTCAATAAAATACTTGCAAATTAAAAATAAAAGCAGAGGAAAATTTGACTGCAGAAGAAGAGAAGATGAAATGATGACAGAAGCAGAGATTGGTGTCATGTGCTTTAAAGATGGAGGAATGGCCAAAAGCCAGAAATACAGGTGGGCCAGTAGAAGGTGAAAAAGGCAAACAATGAGAATCTCTCCTCAGAGACTCCAGAAGAAACCAGATCTGCCAATTCCTAGACTTTAACCCAGTGAAATATTCTGACTCCAGACTTCTGACCTCCACAACTATAAGAGAATAAATTTGTGTTGATTAAAAAGAAAGTCAAGTCATACTAGATTAGGATGGGCTCTAAATAAAAATGACTGATGTCTTCAATATAAGTTGTTATGGCAATTCTTTTACGTCTGGACTGAACAATAAAATTAACTTATTATGGATGGGCAGTCTAGACCATATTTGAAGGCTCTTATTGGGAGCTTATCTCTCCTACTGTACTACTTCTTGTTATATTGAGTGAAATATTCTGAATTTTTATTTTTGAGTCACATGCTTTGGTGCCTTACTGATTGGCTGACTATTTAGTTTTCAAAAATTGCGGTAAAATAAAAATAATTTAACTTACTGTTTTAACCATTTTTTTATTAATGTTATGATGGATTACAACCTTGTGAGATTGCAGTTGTACATTTTTGTTAGTCATGTTGTGGGTACACCACCTCCCCCTTTGTGCCCTCCCCCCACCCCCCCTTTTCCCTGGTAACCACCGATCAGATCTCCTTGTCAATATACTAACTTCCACCTATGAGTCGAGTCATATAGAGTTCATCTTTCTCTGACTGGCTTATTTCGCTTAACATAATATCCTCGAGGTCCATCCATGTTGCTGCGAATGGGCCAATTTTGTCTTTTTTTATGGCTGAGTAGTATTCCATTGTGTATATATACCATATCTTCTTTATCCAATCATCAGTTTCTGGGCATGTAGGTTGGTTCCACGTCTTGGCTATTGTAAATAATGCTGCGATGAACATAGGGGTGCAAGGGACTCTTGGGATTTCTGATTTCAGGTTCTTAGGATAGATACCCAGTAATGGGATGGCTGGGTCATAGGGTATTTCTATTTTTAACTTTTTGAGAAATCTCCATACTGTTTTCCATAGTGCCTGTACCAGTTTGCATTCCCACCAACAGGGTATGAGGGTTCCTTTTTCTCCACAACCTCTCCAACATTTGTCGCTCTTGGTTTCGGATGTTTTTGCCAATCTAACGGGTGTAAGGTGATATCTTAGCAAAAGATTGAAAATTGACCATTCTTTTTCACCACACACCAAAATAAATTCAAAATGGATCAAAGACCTAAAGATTAGAGCTGAAACAATAAGTCTTCTGGAAGAGAATATAGGCAGTACACTCTTTGACATCAGTTTCAAAAGAATCTTTTCCAACACTATAACTCCTCAGTTGAGGGAAACAATAGAAAGAATAAACAAATGGGACTTCATCAGACTAAAGAGCTTCTTTAAGGCAAGGGAAAACAGGATTGAAACAAAAAAACAGCTCACTAATTGGGAAAAAATATTTACAAGCCACTTATCCGACAAAGGGTTAATCTCCATAATATACAAAGAACTCACACGGCTTAACAACAAAAAAATAAACAACCCGATCAAAAAATGGGTAGAGGACATGAACAGACATTTCTCAAAAGAAGATATGAATATGGCCAATAGACACATGAAAAGATGTTCATCATCGCTAATCATCAGGGAAATGCAAATCAAAACTACACTAAGATATCACCTTATACCCGTTAGAGTGTTTTAACCATTTTAAGCGTACAGTCCAGTGGCATTAAATACATTCATATGGTTGTGCTTAATCACCGCCATCTACACATAAAACTCATCATCTCACAAAACTGAAATCTGTGCCTGTTAAACAGTAACAATCTGTACCTACTTGCCCCCAGACTCTGACAACCTCATTTTAATTTCTGTGACTGAATTGCACTACTCTAGAAACCTCATGTAAATAAAATCACAAATTATTTGTCCTTTTATGACTGGCTTATTTCACTTCTCTGAATGTCTTCAAGACTAATCCGTGTGGTAGCATGTTTCAGAATTTCCTTTCTTTTTAAAGTTGAGTAATGTCTCATTGTATGGATATATCATAATTATAATATTCATTCATCAGTCAATGGAATCTTGAGTTGCTTTCACCTTTTGAATATCATGAATAATGCTACTGTGAACATGAGTATACAAATACCTGTTTGAATTCCCGCATTCATTTATTTTGGTAATATACCCAGAGTTGAAATAACTAGGTCATATAATAATTCTATTTTTAGTTTTTTGAGGAAATACTATTTTGATAGCAGCTGCACTATTTTACATCCCCACCAACAGTGCACAAGAGTTCTAATCTCTCCACATCATTGTCAATACTTTAATCTGTTTTTCTTTTCTTTTTATAGTAGCCATCTTAATGCATATCAGGTGGTATCTCATTGTGGTTTTGATTTGCATTTCCTTAATGATTAGTGATGGTGAGCATCTTTTCATGTGATTCTTGGCCATTTGTATATCTTCTCTGGAGAAAGTCTATGTAAGTCCTTTGCCCTTTTTTTTTTTTTTTTTTTGGTGAAGAAGATTCACCCTGAGCTAACATCTGTGCCAATCTTATTCTATTTTGTATGTGGGACACCACCACAGCATGGTTTGATGAGTGGTGGATAGGTGCATGCCTGGCATCTGATCTCATGAACACTAGGCCACTGCAGCAGAGTGCACTAATTTAAACTTAACCACTACCCACTAGGATGGCTCATTGTTTCATTCTATTTTTTGCAAACTTGGAAAACTTTGTCCTTGCAGCAATGGAATATGAGGATTATGTGGCCATCTACCATCCACCGAGGTACATGATCACCATGAAGTTCTTCATCTGTGGTCTGCTGATTCTACTATCCCTGATCATTAGCATTGCAGATGCCCTGCTCCACAGTCTGATGGTGTTGCCACTGTCCTTCTGCACAGACCTGGAAATCCCTCATTTCTTTTGTGAACTTGCTCAGGTCATTAAGCTTTTTTATTCTAACACTGTCATAAAAAACATCCTGGTATATTTAGTGACTGGTATACAGGGTAGTGGTCCTCTCCCTGGGATTATTTTTTCTTACATTCAAATTGTCTCCTCCATTCTAAGAATAGCATCCACCAGGGGAAAATATAAAGCCTGTTCTACCTCGAGATTTGATGTCTCTGTTGTTTCCTTATTCTATGGCACAGCTTTAGGGGTGTACATTAGTTCTGCAGTTACTCACTCTTCCAAGAAGACTGATAGAGCCTCAATTATGTACACCATGGTCTCTCCAATGTTGAATCCCTTCATCTACAGCCTTAGGAACAGGGACATGAAGGAAACCTTGATGAAACTCATCTGAGGAACATTTTATTGGTTATTGTGCACCTACCTTGGGTTTGGGCTTCTAGAATGAATCAAAGTACAGGAATACTGGGTGAGTCAGAATCTTGGACTCTTCATTCACCAAGTTCTTAAGCTAAATGGTTAAATACCGAAATAACTAAGGGTGGTTCAACTGAAGTTTGAACACTGAAGTTTTGGTCTTCTCTAACATCGGGATTTTGTGAACTCCCTGAGCTTGACGTTTTTTATCAGTTTCCATGGAAGTACAACTTGAGTAATGGATTCTTTGCATAGTGATTTTGAGGGGAATGTTCTTAGAAGGAATGTTAGTGACTGAAAAAGGATAGGACAGGATAAGAAGCTAAACAAGGGCATCATCCTTGCCAGAGGACTAGCCTCAGTGTTTATTTCAGGTGCTCTTAACACACACACAAGATAATGTCAATTATGTGTGGAGATGGATATGTTAATTTGCTTAACCATGGTAATTTCATTATGTGCATATATAGAATCATCATGCTGTATACCTTAAAAGTAAAAAAAAAAATGTTAAAGAAGTGGAGAGAAAGGTGTAATATTCTCTTGGTCTTTCAAGGTGAGTCAATCAGCCAACGTGAATTCAGCAAAGAGAATGAATTTCTCAAATTAAGGTCTTTCTGTTGATGGTTTCCTTTCCTATGCAAAAGCTTTCTAGTTTGATAGAGTTCCAGCTACTTATTTTTACTTTGTTTCCTTTGCTTTCAGTATCAAATCCAAAAACTCATTGCAAAAATCAACATCAAAGAGGTTACCCTCTACATTTTCTTCTACGAATTTTACTTTCATATCTTACATTGAAGTCTTTAATCCGTTGAGTTGACTTTTGTGAGTGGTGTTAAATGGGAGTCCAGTTTCATTCCTTTTTATTTTTAATTTTTTATTGAGGTAACATTAGCTTATAATTGTGTAAATTTCAGGTGTACATCATTATAGTTCAACTTTTCTGTACATTCTTGAATCCTCCTTACCTGAAAGAGTATCTACTTATCTATGAACAGAAATCAGCAGAGCCATTTGGCTCGAGCCTATTTACCATTTTATGTTTCAGTTCTTTTTGTGGTTTGTGGAAACTTATCTTTTGTTGAGCCTGGGTTCTTCTGTCACTAAATTCTTCTAAAATGACTAGATAACATAATGGCTAAATACATCTTAACTTGAGATTGAAACCTGACTTAATCTGAATTTTGTTTTGTGTAGATCTGTGTTGTTTGACAAATGATTTAAATTCTTAACTCATTCTCTTTTCTCAGGTTTCATATAAGGAGAATCTGAAGTAGTGTTAAAGTTGCAGTAATATTTTCATGGTGACTCTCAGAAGAAGGAAAGGTGTAGAAGATGGATAGTGCAGGGAAAGAATGATGGCAGGAAGAACAGCTGTGGTGACTTCTGGAGCTGGCTTCCACCTGCTCCCATGATATGAACATGTCAATTGAAACATAAACTTAGGCCTACAGTGAGACAGGGAGCTTATCCTTCATACCGTAATTTAGGTAATTATTAGGACCAGTCACTGGCAAACTATATTCTTTTGAGGCAACATTAGCATCCATTATAATCAGTTTCATTATCTACAAAATTGGCACAATGATATCATCTTAGTAGTTTGAGATGAATGTGAGATATTTGAACTTCATCACTGAGGAAACCTTCAGTTCTAATAAGAAAAAAACAATTCCTATTTCTAGTATGGTCAAACAGTAAAGAGAATTACCTGTCATTACAAGACTCCAGAGGTAGGGGGAGTGTACAAAAACAACAAAGTATAGATCATTCATTCCTCCATTTGGTAGCTTAATCCTAGGGCTGGTTCTCCTCAAGATCACAAGGTTGTGCCAGCAAATGCAGTATCATACTTGAGCATGATGGCCAGAGTCAGAAAACAGTTCTCCCCTGCTTCAGATAAAAATGTGTCTTTTGATTGAGACAAGAAGAAGACATCTGTAGTTGGTGAAATGGTGGCCCTCAATAAAATATATCCACGTATTAACTTCCCTAATATTTGGAAGCATACTAAGTGTCCATGGATGGGTAATTGGATAAAGATGATGTGACATATATATGTATACATATATATATAATATAGATTGTACACTATAAATGTACAATGGAATGTTGTTCAGTCATAAAAAAGAAGGAAATCCTACCATTTGTGACAACATGGATGGACCTTGAGGGCATTATGCTAAGTGAAATAAGTCAGATGGAGGGGGACAAATACTACATGATCTCACTTATATGTAGAATCTAAAATAAAACAAAACAAAATCCCGAGCTCATAGATATAGAGAAAAAATTGGTGGTTGTCAAACAGGGGAAGTATGGTGGGAGAAATTGGTGAAGGGAATGAAAAGGTAAAAACTTCCAGTTATAAGATAAATATCATGAGGATGAAATATACAGCACTGTGACTATAGTTAATAATACTGTATTACATATTTGAAAGATGTTAAGAGAGTAAATCTTAAAGTTCTCATCACAAGAAAAACACTGTAAATATGTATAGTGACAGATGATAACTATACTTATTTTGGTGATCATTTCACAATATGTACAAATATAGAATCATTAAGTATATGCCTGACACTAATATAAATCTATATTTCACTTATACCTAAATTAAAAAATAAAAATAGAACTACTATACGATCTTGGAATCCTACTTCTAGGTGTCTGTGCAAAGGAAACAAAATCAGTATCCTAGAGTGATATTTGGCCTTGCATGTTCATTTCAGTATTATTCACAATAGCCAAGATATAGAAACAACCTAAGTGTCCATTGATGGATGAATGGATGATGAAAATATGGTACACACGTACAATGAACTATTATTTAGCTACAAAAAAGAAGGAAATTCTTTCCTTTGTGACAACATGGTTGAACTTGGAGGACATTATGCTAAGTGAAATAAGCCCACCAGAGAATGGCAAATACTGTATGGTATCACTTACATGTGGAGTCGTAAAAACAAGTCAAACAAGCCAAAACAAGAGAGAGTAAAATAGCAGTTGCCCAGTGCTGGAGTGGCCGGAGAAGTCGGGAGATGTTAGTCAAAGGGTATACATTTTCAGTTATAAAATGAATCAGGTCCAGGGATTTAATTCACAGCGTGGTGACTAAACTTAAAAATACTCTACTGTATATTTGAAATTTATGAAGAGGGTGTATCTTAAGTGTTCTAAACAAAATAAATGGTAACTATGTGAAGTGATTGATTTGTTAATTAATTTGATTTTGGTAATCATTTCACAATGGATGCATACATCAAGTCATCACATTTTAAACTTTAAATATATAGTTTTAACTGTCAATTATACCTCAATAAAGGTGGAAAAAAGTCCAGTTTTAAAAACTTGAAAAGTTTCCTATTTTTTAATGTCACCATACATAATATACAAATAGAAAACACTGAAAATAAATAAATAGCTGCTAAATCCAACAACATAATTGAATCTCAGATGCACAATGAAGAGAATAACAACAAGACAAAGGATGCATTCATTAATTTCAAACTTTAGCAAGTTGAAAAGAAAGTGAATTTATTCAGTAAACAGTAAATAGATATATACTGGGATCTTAGAGATGCATCAGAGTCTTAAGATAATGACCATCTTGTAAGACAAGAATGATCAAATACTGGCCAAATTAATCCAATTTCTGTCTCCATAGCTACATTGCTTCCTCCTTTTCTGTGTGTCATCTTCATTTCTGTCTATCTTAAAATTATACATGTAGGGCCCACCCAGATAAGACGGAATAAACTCCTCCTCTGTAAATATCCTTTTCCAAATCAGTACAATCATCCTCTTAGCGTAAGTTAATACTCACAAGTTAGGAAGATTAAAGTGTAGACATAGCATTTTGAGGGTCAACATTCAACTCACTACAGAGAGGTCATCTTGTTGACTGCTTGGAAAGCTCTGTTAACAGCTTCCCCAGGGAAGAGCAGGCAGATTTCTGTCTCAGGGCACCATGTCCACATAAGACGCCTGCATTTGCTACCACCAAATGCTGACACTGACAAAGACTCTTCATGGAGATCTTAATGAATCACTATTCTTCCTGTACATTCCCTATCTCTGAAGTCCCTGTAATGAAAGATAACTTTTTTAATTGTTTGATAACTTGAAACTTAGAGCTTCTTTTTCTTGTTAGAAATGAAGTCTTTCTCATGGATGAAGTCAATTATGTCACAATCATTTCATACCACAAAGGTATTCTAATTATGCCAATTTTATAGATAATGACATAAGTATGGTGGACGTTAATGTTGTCTCTGAAAGATACAGTTTACTAGTCACTTGTCTCACTACTTTCTAAATTAGGATATGAAAGATCACCTCCCTTCCCCCACTGTTAGCCTAACACTGGGGTGCAAATTCATACATTTCACTATTGTCATTGTAAGTGTTTTTATTGAAATAAATAATGCAGATATATGTGAATCCCCCACATCATGTATTTGAACAATCTTAACTTTTTTTGCTTCCGCAGGGGAACCACTACATGAACTTCCCATATTATTCCCTTGTAGCTTTTGCTATAACTGATATTATTGTTCCATGATCAACTTCATTGTTTTGCCTTTTGAAAGCTTTATATAAACCAAACCATATAATACATGTCATTTGCAATTGGCATTCTTATGTAATTTATCTTTATTTTAAAATATTTAAATCCACTTTATTAATTTTAATTACCAGAGAGTATTTCACTACATTTTATTTTCCTACTCCCTAACTGATAGGTATTATTGTTAATGCATTTCATCCTACTGATGTTTATGAATACACATGCAATATAAAAACGTATATGGGGATACTATCACATTCTTGATGCTATTGTCTCCAGGAGGGGGAGAAGAAGAACTGAGGGACATACAAAAGAAATGTCTTCTATTCTATCCTATTTTGTTACTTTATACAAAAAACCTGAAGCTGACAAAGCAGAATGTCAACATTTGCTAATTCTTGGATGACTTGAAGAATGGTCATTTTTTAAATTATAGTATTTCTGTTGCTGTTATATAAAATACATGGTAATTTTATGAAGAAACATGTGTACTAGAAAGAGAGCTGGCTGAGTCTTTCTGTTTCTACTTTCTCACCAGCATCCTTACAGCCGAGCTACAGGAATAATACAGACACTCTTCTGTACAATGGTGTACATGGACCCAGAGTTGAAAATGAAAGGCAAAGCTGACCAAACCTCTTCCACATGACCACCACAAGAATTCAGGTGAATGTCAGAATGTTATGTAACAGCCATCATGATTGAGAAGGGGTGGATTTCTGCTCACGAGAATAACAGGTTCTTTCTTTTAGTAAGTAAATTAAGAGATTAGCAGATTAAGAACAGGGTGAACATAGGATCTTGTCAACAAGTAGAAAGTTAGGCTGCAGTACAATGGGCACTTGGTTCTGATCATTTCATGCATGTGATCTCCTCATTTCATCCCACAGATGAATTTGTAGTAAAATACCTGTTCTCATTACCAAAGCATTAACTAAGCGACTTTAAGTTACCTGAGTGGCATCACTGTGGAATGAGGCTTGACGTGTCACCTGGATACTGAAGACAGAATATACCTCCTTAGGAAGAGCAGAGAAACTAGCTGAGGCAATGAGCCCCTGGCCAAGAAAGATCAACCCTGAATGGAGCCACATGTGTTCTTCTTCCTGACCAGGCAAGGGCTGTTGAATTAGGTTTGTCACAAGCTGACTTTTTGCAATCTCTAAATCCCTGAGGGATAAATATCCAAAGCTCCTCAAAAGATAAATATTTTTAGTATCATCCTGCTCCTTGGTCACTGCAAATCCTTAAAGATCAAGACAATAGAAGAGTGAAATTCATGATGGCTGTTGCGGACCTTGTTGGGCCAGCTACAGCTCTGTAGCTCTGTACAATTGGGTGCAACGTTCAGCTCTCTCCACATGTTCTTGTTCACTTCCATTTCACATATCTTGCACACATGTACACACACTCCTTTTGTAATGAATTCCAGTCTTCGCTTTTTAAAGTCACAAACAGAAACATCTCTATCTAATTAGCGGTATCTTGGAGCTTGATTCAATTTTAAGTGTGAAAACATAGTTCATGTATTGGGTGATAATAATATATTTATAAATACAGCTAAGATATTATAAAATTCTAATACTTAAAATTCTTGCACTTTTATAGTCACTGAACGTTTTCTGTACCTTAGTTGCTGTTCTCTATTTTTTTACACAGAAGAATGTGAAATATCTCTATGACCAATTGTGACTGTGATCAATATACACAGACTTCATATTCCCCTTTCAGACCTTCATAACCACTTTTTCCTACGTCCACACAATAGATTAAATGTACATTTTTATTCACATTGGGAGACTTTGGCTTGTCTTATGGTTCTCTATTTTTACTTGTGTTGTGATAAAATGCAATGTCACTGACGGGCGGTACTGTGCAATTTTGTCCTTTATCTAGTGGATCTCAAGAGATTTAATCCATAATTGAACAGATGTGGATGACTTCCCATGTTACTATTCACCGAAAATATTTTTCAAGGACTTCACTATTTTTGGGGGGCGTTAAACAAGATATTTTGCATTTTAACTCTTTCTATATGAACTTTCTTATTCTCTATTTTTTCAGATATATGATTTGAAAATGAACTTATGAAAAGATGGCATAGTAATGTCACTCTTAACCCTCTTAACTTCATCCAATACAACACATGAGAAATAAGGAAAATATAGGAATACATAGATGAGCTCAAAAAAGGATAAAATTTTCCATGTATCACCAAAGAACTGAAACATCAAGTGGTAGCTGGGCTGATGCCAAAGACCTTACAGATTTAAGTCATAGGTGAGAAGATATTCATTCCTTCAGGTACTGAGGATTAAACATCCTAAAAGATGATTAAGGGCTTGAAGCTAAGGGCAGAAGTGGAACTTATTTATTTGAGAAAAGTGGGTGAACGTAGGGTTAAGGCCATGACTAAGCCCATGACTGTGGATATAGAATATCCAAAATTGGAGGGAAAAAAAGCTCTAAGGAAGAACTAAACTAATCTGTTGGTTTGGTGGACGCATTTGTGATCTTCTCAATGCCCTGAGTAGCAAGTGTCAGTAAACGGAATTCAGGACCAGAGAAGTGGTGATTGGTGAGTGTAATTGTGAACTTGCTCCATAAGGAAGAGTGAGCACATTCATAGTGAGAGCGAGAGAAACTTTCTCATTCAAGTAAAGTCTGCAAATCAAAATACTAATTGGTTGCGATAAAAATAATCCCGAAACAGAAAACCAACAAAATGAATAATCATAACACGAAGTCCATTAGAGCTGAACAGACAAGAGATGGGAAAAATATTAAAGATCATATCAATGAGGTAATGTCAGACAGATTATGTCAACATCCTACTGACTACAAGGACAGACACTGGGTAGCCCAAGTAAGGTGGCTTTTGAATAATTCTAAAGTTTTAGTTACTTAAATCAAGGTGGTAATTGTGGAAATGGTAAGATTTGGCTGAATTCTGGATATTATTTTGATGGTGCAGAGAACAGGGTTTTCTTGTACACTGGACACAGGGTAGAAGAGAAAGAAGAGTATCAAGGGTGGTGCTTAGTGGGAGAAAACTCAGCACCAGAAAAATGGGATTTGTCATTAATGGTCATAGGAAAAATTGTCTACATATCATATTGTGGATTAATGTCAGGATTTTGGTTTTCAAAATGCTGAGTTTCAGTTACCTCTTAGGCATCTACATGGGGATGTCAAGTGGGTAACTGAATGCAAACTTCTGGAATTCAATGAAGAGCATCTCCATGGAGACAAAAATTTAAGATTCCTTAGAGCGTTGAAAGCCTATCAACCATGAATGTGGATGCTATTGCAAAGGGGTAATAGTAGTTAGAGAGGAGGACTGAGTACTGATCCAAGAAGCCCTTCAATGTTGGTGGTTTGGGGATATGAGGGAGATGATATTTGGAGATAGAGAAATTTCAAGTAGTGAGTTAGAAGTTAATCCAAAAAGAAATATGATATTAAAAGACCATAAAAGAAAGCATTTCAGTAAGCAATAAATGAGTGGTTGTTGATAAGTCAACTAAGGGAAAGACAGAAAATTAAACAATGGACTTAAAGGAAGGAACCTTGATGCTGTTTCAGAGTGGGTAATGAGAAGATCTAGATGCAAGACACTGAACAGATTCACTTCATAAAACAATGAAAGAAGAGTTGAGTAGAGTGGGTATAGAAAGCTCTTCTGAGAAGTTTTGCTATAAAGGGAGTGGAAAATTGAAGGTGTTGATAAAGCAGGGGTCCAGAGGGATTTTGTTGTTCTTGTGTTGTTTGTTTTTTTTTGGGGGGGGGGAGAAATTCAAATGTACTGGGTGATATTGGAAATGAATTCATGAAAAGGGAAAATTGATGATGTGGCAGAGAGATGGAGGAGTTATCAGAGATTTGTCCTAAAGTAGGCAAGAGATTTTTTTTAGTTCTATGTAGAAGTAGAGGTGTACGTTTTCCTTAGGTGCAGATAAAAATAAACTTTAGACCACTTACACCTAACACACATACAGAGCACTCCAACCTACAACGGAAAATACATTCTTCCCAAAGGAGCAGAGCACATGTTAAGCAACAAAACAAGTGCTAACAAATTCAAGAAGATTGCAATCATACAAAGTATCTTTTTCTGATCATGGTGTAATGAAACAATAAATCATTTGGAGCAGGATAATTGGAAACTCCACCAGTATGTGGACAGTAACAACACATTCTTAAACAACAGAAGAGTCAAAGAAAAAACTTGTGAGGGAAATACAAAGTAACTTGGGGTAAATTAAAGGAAAAAAAATAAATGCCTCAAGGAACTAGAAAACCAACAAATTAAATCCAAAACTATCAGAAGGAAGGAAATAATAAAGATTAGAGAAGAGACAAACAAAATAGATAATTGGAAAATAATAGAATAAATCGACGAAACTAAGAGTTGGTTTATTGAAAAGATTAACGAGACTGACTAGTCTTTAGTAAGATTTATTAAGAAAAAAAGAGAAGTTTCAAATAAGTAATATCAGAAAGAAAGAAATAGGAGACATTACAACCAATGCCACAGAAATAAAAATATTAGAGAATACAATGAACAATTGTACACCAAAATTTAGATAAGGTAGAACACATGGATAAATCCCTTCAAACACACAAAATAGCAAGACTGAGTCATGAAGAGATGGGAAATATGATCAAACCAATAACTAGGAAAGAGATTGAATCAGTAATTTCAAGCCTCCCAACAAAGAAAATCCCAGATGGCTTCACTAGAAAATTCTACCAAAATTTAAAGGAGAACTAACAACTCTCCCGAAAATATTACGAAAATTTGAAAATTTTTACATATTCAGCACATTTCTTGAGTAAATAGTGACCCTGATCATCAGTGCTCTTCAGAGAGGGCTGGGTAAGAGTTCCATCCCATGAGTCAATTATGCCTCTTCATTGTCAATGGATTCATAAGAACCTGTTCTTTTAATTCCTGCTTTCATTTCTATGTCCTATCATTTGAGTTCTTATCACAAAATCATTTCCCTAAATATTCTAATTAGTCTGAGTATTAATAGAAGTTATATCACTAAAATAATCATTATTATAAACTCCTGCCACAACCACTGATGGAACTCTGACTATTACTAGGCATGTATGTTGGCAGTTTGCTTATATTACCTAATTTCATTCTTTCAACAGACCTATAAGTTGGGTACTTTTCTTATTCCTCATTTTCCCTGATGTCACTTAGGGAACATAAGTTTAAGTTTTAGATACATGGATTCATGACGCTCTTGTTAGATGTGATGAAGGGATTTGAATGCAGGCTGCAAGACTTTGGAGTTGGCCTCACACCAAGACGTGATATGATCTCTGAGTAGTAAAGTAATAGGTGTCCTGAGAGTCAATCAGATTCCATCACTTGCCTTTTCAAAACTTCCAACTGAATAAAGCCCCAATTTCCCTGATTTTCAAGAACTCATCCCTGAGTACATAGATACTGAGATATTCAGCTTATAGCATCCAACAAAATTCACTCCCAGGACCTTACTCCAAGATTAGAATATACTACCTCATAACCCAAGGTATAATGACTATGGCTATTGACATATGTGCACTATATAACCAATATGACTGTGTTGATGAGACTCGCTTTTCCTCCCAATTATTTGAAGATAAAAACGTTTCTCATAAGGTGATAAGTAGCACATTTCTACTCTCCAAAACAACACAATTGAAGAAGAGGTCACATGCGCAGAGTTTTGAAGGAAAAAAAAAAACTGAACAAAAAGGGCTACAATTTATTAGTGTGACCTAAGTAGAATCTTAAGTGAGAAAAACTCAATCTTCCAACACAAATGTCCAGGGTACTTGACAGGAGAGTTGTTTCTGATTGAGGAAAAGAAAAAAGACTGTCCAGTCAGCCTTAAGAAGTGAAAAGGAAATTGAGCAAAGTATACCTTGACACTTCAAATGCTTTTGTAGTTGTGGGATTTAAAAACAATAATCTATGCTAATTGCTTAGCAGAGAATCTAGCATGTAGTAAGCATGAAACAGTTGTTACTTAAGATGATAATGACAACTAGATGAGAAAATGAGACCTTATTTTTATAATTTTCTTGCCTTCCATACCACACACACAGCAGTGTACAAATAAACACATGCACACTACTTTCTGTTTAGCAGTCAGTCATGTTTTTACTTGAAAGCAAATAGGAAAAGTCATTCTAGTATTTTAAATTTTAAACTAACTGGAGTCATAATTAATCTCCATTAATAGGTTATTACTTCTAGATCGATTTTTCCTTTTAGTTCTTTCCTTCCTGGGTAGCCCATTGGGACCCATCCCATTCTTTATTTCTGAGTTTTTATGGCATATTATGGAAACAATTAATCTCCCAATACACAGAAGTATGCTCCATTTCCGATTCCTTCGTTGTTTTGACACATCTCTCTCAGTTGTATAATTAGCAGATAATGTCAGAAAAAGAAATATTGAAAATTATTCATGACATTCAGATCCTCTTCCTTTTTCCTTTGTTGGGCTTCTTCAAGGGTTGGGTTCCTCTGGTACTGGCCCCTACAGGAATTAGTAATTTATGAGCCAAGATCAACTCAATGGCAATCCTACTGCGTGTGTTGAGATAAGATACCTGATAATATGGTCATAGATTGCTCAAAAAAGTGTACATTTGTTTTGCGAGGTTCTGGGTGCATCAATGCATTTGCCCATTATTCTTTCTTTTTTTTTTAATCTCCCCAAACCTCCAAGTACATAGTTGTATATCTTAGTTGCAGGTCCTTCTAGTTGTGGGATATGGGACGCTGCCTCAACGTAGCCTGACGAGCAGTGCCATGTCCGCACCCAGGATCCGAACCCTGGGCCGCCGCAGCAGAGCTCGCGAACTTAACCACTCAGCCACGGAGCCGGCCCCTGCCCATTATTCTTATGAACCCATGGTTTAGAAAACATCCCACCCATGTGAACAGTTTATTAATATCCTAATGTTTACAGCTGACAGTCCCAAAACTTTGCTTCACCAATGAGAAACTCTGTGCCCTGAGCATAGCGTCATCACATCAATCATTTGGGGTAAGATTTTGACTCAGCCATATCTGATATAACCCAGGCTCCAGAACTTGCTTTGTGAACAAGTAAATTGTAATGACTAAGCAAGAAGACTTCTACTATATTCATTTGTATAATAGGAATCATAGTAAATCCTTATGGGATTGTTGCAAGGATAAGAAATGGATAAGCAAAATCACCAAGCCCAGTGCCTGACATCTGGGACTCTTTCAATGGTCCCTGCAGTTATTTTTTGTTCCATGGATAGGATCACCTGGCATGATTCACTGTAAGGATGAAAGTGGTGGTGGGGCAAGGTGAAGGAAGAGAAGAGAAAGAAAGAACATCATTGGCAGGATATGTGTAACTTTCAAGGGAGAATGGACTAACATTCCCACTGGGAGACTTGCCTGTGTAGAGAATCTGAGTGAGGGAACCACCCAAATGAATACCAACGATATCAACAATGGTTATTTTGCATGGACATAGGATGAAATATATAGAAATTAAAATAAATAAGCAGTGTGTCAACACACAAAAAGGAAACTCAAAAGAGAAAAGTGATTTGGCTAAGAAGATATCTAAATTATGAGGAATTTAACTAAGTTTTTAAATTACACAGATAATACAAATTTTCATTTTTGATGATGAAACATTTAAGTATATCAGAAAATGTACCAAAAACAATAAAGACCTGAGTATCCACCGCTTAGCACCATCAAATAAAAATGTCATCTTACGTTTAGTTTTTATAAAGAAATAAGATAATACATATATATTTGAAGTCCTTCATGCTTCCCCACTTTATTTCCCACCTTGGTCATTTTTCACTCCACAGAAAGAGCCACTGCACTGAACATGGTATGCATCATTCTCCTGTGTTTTCAATACATTTACTGTGAAAATGATGAGGTTCCAAACAAGCTACCCCAAAACATAGCAGCTTGGTGTATTGAATATTGTAGCCTGAAGGAATTCGAGAAAACAGCAGAAGCAAGAAGATCACTTGGACTTTCTCCCATCCTTTTCCCCTGAAACAGGTTATAGAACCTTCATATGAGGCCTCCTTGTACCCAGAGGAAAGGAGCATTTTTATCTCCAAAAAAGGGACACTGAAAAGAATTCTAACAAAAAAGCCTGGCTAAATTTCCACCAATTATTACTATATTTACTTCATATTCCATGACATCGCATCTTTCTACACAACTGTACATTCTTCATCAATCCTAGCATGAATACACTCATGTATAACTGTTTTTTCAGGTCTTCATTGCCTTGTGAAGGCTTCCACATCACATAAAACTTATATTGAATAAAAATGCATGCTTTTCTCTTGTTAATCTGTCTTGGTTAGTTTAATGTTTAGACCCAGCCAGGGAACCTAAGACGGCCAAGGAAAACTTTTTCTTCCTCTATAATAATAAGAATAAACAATGTTATTATTTTGTGTTTTAATTCTCCATATGCTGTAAATGTTGTATTGAAACAGGTGTTTAAAAGAAAACCTTTCATGGTTTACCAGTCCTGGCATATTTCACTCTGGTTCATCAAGTTTAACTATGGTACATATTTCACTCTCTTATGACATAACAATTTTCTCTTCTCAATTTGATGGGAATTTCCATTGTGGAGTGTATATGTATGTTTATGCATATGGACATACATTAATATATACACACATATACATATGTGGAAAACAGTTTAACATTACCCCTGGAAACCTACCAAATTCGAGACTGCTGACCTGGGAAGCAAAGGTGGGGAACAGTGTAGAATATTAAGTGTATATCATCTTTATGTATGCTACTTTTACTTTAAGAAGATAATTCTGATAGCAAAATGTTGGCATTTGTGAATTCTGGAATAAGTCTTATTATGTGCACTATTATGACATTAAAATACTTCATACATCAGTAGAGACACCATATTGTTGGAAAATCTGATGGAAAAAATAGGGTAACAGAACTGTCAAATCTGTGGTCCAGCTCCAGAAGCAACTCCAATGACAAACACCATCTGGGAAAGGAAGTAGACTAACACATAGAAATATGAGGGTGATTTCCGTAAGTACATTATTTGTTACTTTTCAAAAAGACCTGAAGTTGATACAGTAGAGTGTCAACCTTTGTGAATTCAAGAAAGCGTTAATTTAAGTGTGGTGATTTTTTTAAAATTACACTATATATCCTATTTTAACTACTTAAAATGTTGGTAATTTTATGAGATACATGTAGATTATAGTGGAAATTTGAAGATTCTGTCTGGATCCCCTGAGACCTCAGTTCCATGCAAGATGAATAATACAAACATATGTCAAGAACCAGGAATGGGAAAATAAGGTGAAGTTTCCCAAACCTACTGCACCATACTACCACAGGAATGGAAATAAACGTGAGAGAAGTTTATGAGTTATCCGGTTTTAGAAGAGGCAGATTTCTGCTCAGGAAAGAAGTGATACTGGTCATAGTAGACTGAGTACAGGTTAAGTAGATAAGAAGTACTTACATAATGGTGAAAGGTATAAGAAAACATGTGAAAAACACGGCAGACAATAAGGGAGTAAGACCATGGGTGACAGTTCTAATAATCTTATGAAGAAACTCTCTTCACAGCTTCTCCTAGATGAAGCAGTAGCAAAATAATGGCCCTCATTTCCAAACACTGACTAAGGGACATTAGGTTACCTGGTTGGCATCCCAACAAAATCATGCATGACATCTTCTCTGAATGTACCATCTGGGAAATATGTCCTTAGGAAATGCAGAGAGATTGAATGAGCCAATAGGCTCCTGAACAAGAGGGACCATCTATAGGAGGAGCCTCAGGTCTGCTACTTCTTTTCCAAGGAAGGATTATCGAAGGAAGTAGTTACAGGCAGATTATAATCTCGGAACCCCTAGAGCCTCAATTTCCAAAGCTCCCCACTAGCCAAGTAATCTTATTTTCACTGAGATGCTAGGGAAGTTTAAGTCTTTAAAGACTAAGACTCCAGAGGGAAGAATTCAGGATGGCTGATTTTCTGATTCTGAAGTCAGGTGCATACCATTCACAATGCAATTTACCAAGAAATAGAAAAAAACAGTCCTAGAATGCATACTGAATCTTAAAAGACCCCAAACAGTGAAAGCAATCTTGAGCCAGAAGAGCAAAGCTGGAGACATCACCGTCCCTGCTGTCAAATTATATTACAAATCTATAGTAATCAAAACAGTATGGTACTGGTGTAAAAACAAACACACAGACCAGTGGACCAGAATAGAGAACTCAGAAATATGCCCACACATATATGGTCAACTAATATTTGATAAAGGATCTAAGAATTCACAGTGGGGAAAGGATGATCTCTTTAATAAATAGTATTAGGAAAACTGGATATCCTCATGCAAAAGAATAAAATTGGATGTTTATCATACACCATACAAAAACAATGTACTTGAATGGAGCAAAGACTTAAATGTAAGCCCTGAAATCAGAAAACTCCTAGAATAAAACAGTTTAAAACTTCCTTGACATACACCTTGGCAAAGAATTTTTGAAAACAGCACCAAAAGCAAAAACAAGAAAAGAAAAAATAAACAAGTGGTACTACATCATATCAAAAAAACTTCTAAACAGCAGAAGGAAAGAAACAACAAAAATAAAGACAACTTGCAAATTGGGAGTAATATTTGCAAAGCATACATCTTATAAGGAGTTAATACCCAAAATATATAAAGAACTCATAAAACTGATTAGCAAAAGATATGGAACCAATCTAAATGTCCATCAATGGATGAATGAATTAAGAAAATGTAGCATAATGTAAACTTATTCAGCCTTAGAAAACTAAATAAATCTGACATTTTCAAACAACATGGATGAACCTAGAGGATCTTATATTAAGTACAATAACCCAGATATACAAAGACAAATATTTATGATCTCACTTGTATGTAGAATCTAAGATAGTCGAACTTATAGAAGCATATGAGTCAAATAGTGTTTGTCAGGGGCTGGGAAGAGTGGTAAATAGAGAAGTAGTGTTTAAAGGGCACAAAGTTTCAGTTATGCAAGATAAATAAGTTCTGGAAATCCACTAGACAGCCTAGTGCCTACAGCTAACAATACTGTATTGCACGATAAAAATTTGCTAAAAGAGTAGATTTTGTGTGAATTGTTCTGGTCACAAAATAATAATAATAATAGTAGTAGTAGTAGTAGTAGTAGTAGTAATAAGGATGGGAGGAAACTTTTGGAGGCGATGGATATGTCTATGGTCTTGATGGTTGTGATGGTTTCACAGATGTATACTTATCTCCAAACTCATTGAGTTGTACACCGTAGTTTACACAACTGTTTTGCATGTCAATTATACTTAAATAAAGCGATTTTATAAATAAATTTAAAGCTATAACAATAGTAAATTGATTAAGTAAAATCATGAATAGACTAAAAAATGTCAACCTTGAAAATTCAGCTCCTCCATCTTTCTTTTTTTGGTTGGGCCCCACTAAAACCGGGATCGGGCAGCCTTGGTCACCACCTCCTGAGAATATTTGAAAGATATGCCACAACATCAGTTCCAGGATACTTCTGTTTCCTGGATTAAGGCGAGATCCACGAGAATATTGACATTGGATCCCTCCAAACAGGGAAGAAAATTGGCTCAGCCTTGTGTGTATCAATGTATTTCCCTTTATTGTTATAAAACAATGATTTGGAAAATTCTGTAATAACATTTTAGGGGTGAATATCTCATTAGGATCTTAATGTTTAAAAATCAATGGCAATATAAAAACTCTACTTCCCAGATGATAAAATCTGAGCCAGGCATGGAGTGTAAAAACAGGCAACTACATCAGAACTGATCATTTGGTGTACATTTGAACTCAGACACACTTGAGTTTATTCCAGGTTCCAGCACGTACTTCAGGAATGAGAAGATTTTTACAACTATGTGAGAAGTCTCTGTCTCCACATTGTGTGATGGGAACCATCGTGAAATCTTATAGGGATATGATGAGAATGATAAATAAATAGATAATATCACCAAACACAGTGCCTGACACATGGGGCCTTCTTACTATTGCCCATAGTGATTTGTTTATGGCATGACCATGAAGGGACAATCTGGCAGTGTTCCTCATATGGAGTAAAGTGAAGGTTGGGACAAAATGAAAGAACAGGAGAGAAAGAAAGAACAATTCTGATATAGTAACTGCAAATTTCATGAAAGAATTCATGTGCTGGATCTCCCACTGTAAATCTTGCTTATCTATAGAAGCAGATGGAGTGAATAAGCCTTGGTAGTTTCATTCGGGCTCATTAATTGCCATTCCTTTGCTATATTCCCATGTCTTACAACATCACAATTTATTTCTTCTTGAAGGAATGTGCATTTGCATTCTGACACACAAACACACATACAAACACATGCTAACAAAAAGACATGCACATATGTGTGTTAAAACAATCCCAAAGGGCCCAATAAATTCAAGACTGTGGTGTCTCTTGGAATGGAAGGACTGAAATGGAGTAAAATAAAAGTGAAAGTCGTCTCTATAGAAACTGATTTTTTTACTTTAAGAAGAGAACTTTTACTGCAAATGTCAAAATTCATTAATTCTAGAAGAAGATACATGAGCACTTATCTTGATATTCTGTGTTATTCTGTCCTTTAAATTTTTCAAAAGTTACTAAAGACACATTCCTACTGTGCATGTAGCCTATGGACTATGCGTAATCCTCCATCTCCTGTGTGAGAGTCCTCATAGACAGATACCAGAGTCAAGGTTATCCCTACAAAGGAATCTAAACCACCAGACATGGGAGGATAAATATAAGATGACTATCCATCTGAATACCCTTCCCAGAAATGAAGGAATACTTGAGAGAATTCTATAACATCCCACAAAACTCTGGAAGGGAAGGCTTCTCCTGTGGATACAAAAAGACCTTAGAACCCTAGGGACAGAGTAGATTAGCAAATTGATTAGTATTGTTGCAAAAGTACAAGAAAATATGTCAAATGATGGACAATGAGGCAGGCATTGTATAGATTAATACGAATAAGTCATCTTCAGTGTGTCCCTGCTCAACCAAGACACACTGGTAGAAAAACACCTTTCCTTATTTGAAAAACGGGCTAGGGAACTTCAGATGACCTGGGTACCTACTCTAAGAAATGACATTCAGTTCTCCCTTTGATACTGAAGGAGAGTAATAGAAGTCCTATTCTCAGGGAAAATAGAAACAGAGAGAGAAGGGCTAGGCTGTGGTGCAAATTGATGGGCCCTGGGAAGAGGCCCAGGTGTGCTGCCTAGTGACCCAAGCAGGGCTATTGAGTACATTGGCCACTGGAGACTATGTTCTCAGTCTCCATGGCACTTGGGGGTTCGATATCCAAAGTTTCTCAATAGTCAAACTCTTTTGTTATCATTCTGATTGCACCACGGTGAGAATGGGAAGATCTCATCAAGATGGCGCTGTGAGCAAATGTTGAACTCGCCTCCTCCCACAAACACAACCAGGTTACAACAATTTTGGGAAGAATCACCCTGGATTGAAAACTGAAAACTGGATAAAAAGAACCCCCACGACAAGGGACAGTCCTGATGAAAGTAGAAGAGGCAGTAACTCCAGCAGGAGAGGAAAAAGGCCACCTTTGAGAGCAGCAGAGCTTCTCAGCTAGCCAGGCGGGAGCCAACCTAAGGTACGCAGCCCTCCCTGGAGGAGTGAGGTCTGGAGTGGGGGCAATACTGCTATAACCATCCTTTGGACTCAGCCCAACCGAGAAGGGGGTCTTACTGTCTGGCTTTGCTGGCTATTAACTGCAGAGAGGACACCCCAGAAAATCTATCGGCCGAAAGCCAAAAAGATCCGGGTCTTAAAGGGCCCACGCACAAACTCACTCATTGCAGCAACCTAAAATCACCAGAGAGAAGGCTGACTGTCCTTTGGTGAAACAAGACTCACCTGGTGGGCTCTGGGGGCATCTTGGTGAGAGGAGGATCCTCTCTGGAGACTGAGACATTGGTGGGGGCCGTTGTTCTGAGCTGGTCCAGATGTGCTGATATGGACACTGGTGGGGGCCATTGAGGTGCATCCCTTGGGCTGTTAGCCCAGGGGTCTGCCACACCCACTAGAGCACAGATTTAATCCAGTTCAGCAAGGGCAGGCAACCTGCCCTAGGGACTGGCCCCACCTAACAGCAAGCCCTCAGGCTACTTTTCAGCCTGCATCTACTGAGTGTCTTGATCCTCTACAGGCAGGCAAGGGTGTCTGCCTCTGTGGGGCAGGGCTTGTGTGAGGACCAGGTGAACTGTGGGGGGCACTGGGGCAGAGATGGGGGCCTCTGCAGTGTGGCGTTGGGGTATGCTCCAGGGGGTTGAGAAGTGTGCACGGACCAGGACTGTGCTGACAGTGTATGTGGTCCAGTGGGGGGGTGAGGCTTATCAGCGGCAGAAGACTTGTGCTTCACAAATAGCCATAAAAAGCATCAGCCTCACCTTCCAGAGCCTGAAACAACTGAGTGCCTCCATGCCAAGGGCTAGCCCCACTCAGCTGCACTCCTAAGAGAACTGACAACAGCGTTGTTGGCCTCAGGCCTATCACAACTGTACGCCCCTGAGCCTAGCAATCAGCTCCACTGGGTACCAACCCAATTAAGAGGACAATTGCAATAAGAGTGTGCTAATAGACTTTGTAGCCAACAGTGCTGAGGCCCCTCCAAACCAGATTTACAAATAGCTGGCCAGGGAAGGAAAGATCAGACTCCCTGGGTACCTGCAGTGGGAGCAACCCTGCCACAGCAGAAGAACACAAGTAGCCCACAAAGGGGTCACTCCTGGTTCTTACAGTCTGGTGACGAGAGAGAAGCACACTGCTGGGCCTCATAAGGCATCTCATACATAAGGCCACTTCTCCAAGATCAGGAGACATAGCCGACTCACCTAGTACAAAGAATATACCACAGAGAAAGAGGCATAATGAGGAGGCAAAGGATTACTTTCCAAGCAAGGGAATGCTACAAAACACCAGAAAAAGAACTAAGTGAAACAGAAACTAGCAACCTCCTTGACAAAGAATTCAAACAAAATATAATGAGGATGCTCAAAGATATGCAGAGAAGAATGGATGAACACAGAGAGCACATCAGCAAAGAACTGGAAGATATAAAAAAGAACCAATCAGAAATGAAGAATACAATACTCGAAATGAGAAATTCACTAGAGGGACTCAATAGCAGAGTAGAGGAAGGAAGAGAACGGATCAGCGAGCTAGATGAAAGATTAGAGGAAATCACCCAAGCAGAACAGAAAAGAGAAAAAAGAATTGGACAGAATGAGAACAGTGTTAGGGAACTCTGGAACAATATCAAGCGTGCTAACATTTGGATTATAGGAGTCCCAGAAGAAGAGAGAGACAAAGGGGCAGAAAATTTATTTGTCGAAATAATAGAGGAAAATTTCCTCACCTGAGGAAGGAAACAGACATCCAAGTTCAGGAAGCACAGAGAGCTCCAAACAAGAGAAGCCCAAAGAGGCCTACACCAAGACATATTATAATCAAAATGTCTAAAATTAAAGACAAAGAGAGAATCCTAAAAGCAGCAAGAGAAAGGCCAGAAGTGACATATAAAGGGAAGCCCATCAGGCTGTCAGCAGACTTCTCAGCTGAGACCCTACAGGCGGGAAGAGAATGGCACGACATGTTTGAAGTGCTAAAAGGAAAAACCTACAACCAAGAATACTCTATCCATCAAGGCTGTCATTCAGAATGGAAGGAGAGATAAAGAGCTTCCCAGACAAGCAAAAAGTAAAAGAGTTTATCACCAAGAAACCAGTTCTACAAGAAATGCTGAAGGGACTTATTTAAGTGGGAAAGCAATGAGCACAAATAGAGATAAAAGAAAAAAAATTGTCAAAAAACCCCCAAAACAACAACAAGAAAAAACAGGGAATAAAATCACTTGTAAGGTAAAAGTATAGTAAAGGCAGCAGATCAACTACCTGTGAAGATAATATGAAGGTTAAAAGACAAATGTACTAAAACTACCTATTTCAATGATAAGAGGGTAATGGATAGACACACACTAAACAAAAGACTATATACGATGTGAAAAACATATAATGTGGGAGGAGGGGAGTGAAAATGTAGAGCTTTTAGGAAGAAGCCAGGCTAAAGAGTCTATCTACTCAATATAGACTGTTGTATGCATAGTATATTAAATAGGATCTTCATGGTAACAACAAACCAGAAACCTATAACAAGCAGGAAAAAAAGTAAGACAACAGAAATCAAACATATTACTAAAGATAGCCATCAAACCACAAGTGAAGAGAGCAAGGGAAAAAGAAAGGAACTGAGAAGAACTACTAAAACTAGAAAAAAGGAAAAGTGACAAAATGGCAATAAATACATATTTATCAATAGCTGATGTAAAGGTCAATGGACTAACTGCTCCAATCAAATGCCATAGGGTGGCCAACTGGATTAAAAAAACAAGATCCATGTATATGCTGCATACAAGAGACACACTTCAGACCTACAGAAACTCACAAACTGAAAGTGAAAGGAGGGAAAAAGATATTCCATGCAGATGGCAAAGAAAAGAAAGTGGGGGTTGTAATACTTATATCAGACACAATAGACTTTAAATCAAAAACTGTAATAAGAGACAAAGACGGGCACTACATAATGATAAAGGGAACAATCCAGCAAGAAAATATAACACTTGTAAATATCTACGCACCCAACATAGGAGCACCTAAATAGATAAAGCAATTATTAACAGACATAAGAGGAGAAATAGACAGTAACACAATAATAGTAGGGGACTTTAACACTCCACTTACAACAATGGATAGATCATCCAAACAGAAGATCAATAAGGAAACACTCCCCTTAAAGGACACATTAGGCCAGATGGACTTAGTAGATATATACAGAACATTCCATCCAAAAACCACAGAATACACATTCTTTTCAAATGCCCATGGAACATTCTCCGGGACTGATCACATATTAGGCCACAAAACAAGTCTCAATAAATTTAAGAAGATCGAAATAATAGCATGCATCTTTTCTGACCACAAAGGTAGGAAAATGGAAATCAACCACAGAAAGAAAATGAGAAAAGCCACAAAAATATGGAGATTGAACAAAATGCTACTGAACAATGATTGGGTCAATGAAGAAATCAAAGAAGAAATAAAAAAATTCCTGGAGACAGATGAAAATGAAAACACGACATGCCAAAATCTGTGGGATACAGCAAAAGTGGTTCTACGAGGGAAGTTTATAGCAATTCAGGCCTGCCTCAACAAACAAGAAAAATCCCAAATAGACAATCTAAAAGTGCACCTAAAGGTACTGGAAAAAGAAGAACAAAAAAAGCCCAAAATCAGCAGAAGGAAGGAAATAATAAAAATCAGAGCAGAAATAAATGAAATAGAGACTAAAAAAAACAGTAGAAAAAATTAATGAAACCAAGAGCTAGTTCTTTGAAAAGATAAACAAAATTGACAAACCCTTAGCTAGACTCACCAAGAAAAAAAGAGAGAGGGCTCAAATAAATAAAATCATAAATGAAAGATGAGAGATTGCAATGGACACCTCAGAAATACAAAAGATAATAAGAGAATACTATGAAAATCTATACGCCAACAAAGTGGATAATCTAGAGGAAATGGATAAATTCTTAGAAACATACAACCTTCCAAAACTGGACCAAGAAGATGTAGAAAATTTGAATAGACCGATCACCAGTAAGGAGATGGAAACAGCAATTAAAAACTTCCCAAAAAATAAAAGCCCAGGACCAGATGGCTTCCCTGGTGAATTCTACCAAACATTCAAAGAAGACTTAAGACCTATCCTTCTCAAACTCTTCCAAAAAATTGAAGAGGAGGGGAGGCTCCCTAACTCCTTCAAACATTATCCTGATACCAAAACCAGACAAGGACAACACAAAAAAAGAAAATTACAGGCCAATATCACTGATGAACATGGATGCAAAAATCCTCAACAAAATTCTAGCAAATCAAATACAACAATACATTATAAAGATCATACATCATGATCAAGTGGGTTTCATTCCGGGGATGCAGGGATAGTTCAACATCTGCAAGTCTATCAACGTGATACAGCACATTAACAAAATGAAGAATAAAAATCACATGATCATCTCAATAGATGCAGAGAAAGCATTTGACAAGATACAGCATCCATTTATGATAAGAACTGTAAATAAAATGGGTATAGAAGGAAAATACCTCAACATAATAAAGGCCATATATGACAAACCCACAGCAAATATGGTTCTCAATGGAGAAAAACTGAAAGCTATCCCTCTAAGAACAGGAACCAGACAAGGATGCCCACTGTCACCACTCTTATTTAACATAGTATTGGAAGTCCTAGCCACAGCAATCAGGCAAGAAAAAGAAATAAAAGGGATCCACATCAGAAAAGAAGAAGCGAAACTCAAAATGGATTAAAGACTTGAATGTAAGACCCGAAACCATGAGACTTCTAGAAGAAAACACAGGCAGTACACTCTATGACATTGGTCTGAGCAGCATATTTTCAAGTCCCATGTCTGACTAGGCAAGGGAAACAAAGGAAAAAATGAACAAATGGGACTACGTCAAACTAAAAATCTTCTGCACAGCAAAGGAAACCATCAACAAAACGAAAAGACAATCTAAGAATTGGGAGAAGATATTTGCAAATCACATATCAGATAAGGGGTTATTGTCCAAAATATACAAAGAACTCATACAGCTCAACAACAAAAACACCAACAATCCAATTAGAAAATGGGCAAAAGATCTGAACAGAGATTTCTCCAAAGAAGATATACAGATGGCCAACAGGCATATGAAAAGATGCTCAAAATCATTAGCTATCAGGGAAATGCAAATCAAAACTACAATGAGGTATCACCTCACTCCGGTCAGAATGGCTATAATTAGCAAGACAGGAAACAACAAATGTTGGAGAGGGTGTGGAGAGAAGGGAACCCTTGTTCACTGCTGGTGGCAGTGCAAACTGGTGCAGCCACTATGGAAAGCAGTTTGGAGTATCCTCAGAAAATTAAGGATAGATCTACCATAGGATCCAGCTATTCCACTGCTGGGTATTTATCCAAAGAACTTGAAAACACAAAGGCATAAAGATACTTGCACTCCTATGTTCATTGCGGCATTATACACAATAGCCAAGACTTGGAAGCAACCTAGGTGCCCATCAAGGGACAAATGGATAAAGAAGATGTGGTATTTATACATGATGGACTACTACTCAGCCATAAGAAATGACAAAATCCAGCCATTTGTGACAACATGAATGGACATTGAGGATATTATGCTGAGTGAAATAAGTCAGAAGGAGAAAGTCAAATACCGTATGATCTCACTCATAAGTAGAAGATAAAAACGACCAAAAAAAAACACATAGCTTTGGAGATTGGACTGGTGGTTACCATTGGGGAAGGGCGGAGGGGGGAGGGCAAAAGGGGTGATTAGGGTCACATGTGAGGGGATGCACTATAATTAGTGTTCGGGTGGTGAACATGATGTAATGTATCCAGAATTTGAAATATGATGTACATCCGAAAAAAATAAAAATTAAGAAAAAAATTCAGAGAATGAATAACGTAAAACTTGCTGATTACCTCAGCCTCAGATGCCAAAAGTGTGCGCAATTCTCTTCCATCCACCTATTTCTGTTCCCATGCATTTCAAGTGCCTTTCATAGGTGGACAAAATTTCCTTCTGCAACTGGCTTCTAGTCTTTTTCCCTAAGGTATAGTCAAAGGCAGCCTTTATAACAACAATCTAAGAAAGACTGAAAGGACATTTTGGCTCAAAAATATAGTTTATTATAGATACATATCTTACTCATAAAATCCAATGATAATATTGCAGATATACCCTACAAAGCATATTCTGAGGAGTAAATCTATGTTTGGCTCATTGTATTCTGTTTCTACATATTATTTTAAGCCGTTTCTAATATAGTCATCTAATCAAAATGGACTGTGCTTGGAAGAATCCATGGCCTTTTGCTGGCAGAATGGCAGACTAGGCAGCTTCAAGCTCTTGTCCTCTCAAAAAAACCAGTAAAAAAACAGGCAGAAACTGTCAGAACTGACTTTATCAGAACTCCTGAAAACAGTCAAAATACAGCAGTGAAGTGAGTGCTGAATAAAGAACAAAAGGAACTTCAAGGTGATAGAAAAAGTTTCTGGCATTTTTACTAGCCTTCATCCCACTCCTTTCCAGGCATGGCAGTAGTCTTAGTCTTCACATGGTCATAGCCTGTGTTTTCCATATGAGACTCTTGTCCATTGATTCAGAGGAAGCACAGTAGACCTTTGCTGAAATCATTCTATGTGTCTGATCTGACTTGCCGGGGAGCTACCTGAAGGCCTGAAACAAGGCATTTATCTCTGTTTTTCCTAACGCAGAAGTCAGGCTGGAAAAGCCATGGCCATCGTCCAAAAACACTGCAAACCAAACCAACAGCTCACATACACCTATGACAAAGGATTAAGATCAGAACAGAAAAAAGCCAGCAAAGACCCAGAGCAAAAACAGAGTAATTTTCTTTAGGAAATCAGGACATTTAAAAGCAGGCAAGTAAATGGGAAAATTTAGAAGCCATGTGCATGTCCATGCAAAAACATATACTCAGAAAAGACCACATAAAATTCTCAACTTTCATCTTCATCTCTAGGCTCAGTGCCAACCTGGGTATGTGTTGAAAGAGTGCTGCAGCACAGATTCAGTCTGTGAAGACTGAGATAGGCATGTTATTTCAATGTTTGTTTGTTTGTATCACTCCTGCCATTCAAGGAAATCTATCCAATCACTAGCTGAACAAAGCTAAAGAATATAAATTTTAATGACCACATACAAAAAGAATTACAATTGTTGCAAATATATTTTGGGAAAATACCACCTTTAACTATGTTTTTGAAAAGAAGGTAAACTCTGGGGTACATTCTCATATACAACACTATGACATTATATTATTGAGTTTAAGGAGCAGAGAAAAATGAATAGAAGTGAGTAGACCCTAAGGGACTGATGTGACACCATCAAGTGAAAAAATGCATTATAGTAGCCCCAGGCAGAGAAGAGAAGAGAAAGAGATGGAGAGGGTATTTGAAAGAAAAATGGTCAAAAAACTTTCCAAATATGGTGAAAGACGTGAACCTACAAAACTAAGAAGCTCAATGAATTCTTAGGAGGATAACTCAAAGTTACTAACACTAAGACACATTATCACCAAACTGACAAAGCCAAAGGGAGAGAGAGACTCTTGAAAGGAGCTCATCGTGTACAAGAGATTGTCAATAAGGCTAGCAACCAATTTCTCATCACAAACATGGAGGCCAGAGTAGAGTGGGATGACATATTTAAAGTGCTGAATGAAAAAGAATCATCAACCAAGAATTTTATATCTGACAAGTTTTCTGTCCAAAAATGAGGGAGGAATAAAACATTCTCAGATAAAGCTGAAAGAGTTCATTAACGCTAATCCTGCTCTGTGAAAACATCTAAGAGATTCCTCAGGTCGAAAGAGACACTAGACAGTAATGCAATGCTGTAGGAAAAAATAAAGATGTCTGGTAAAGATAAAGATAAATGCTAAGGCAGATAAAAGAGCCAGTGATTTCTTTTTGGTTTATAACCTTGCTTTTTATTTCACACTGGATTTAAAAAGAAAAATAATTTTTTTTTAAATCTATGCTATTGGCAACAATACATAAAGATTTTATTTCTGACAGTAACAACATAAACGAAAAAGAACAAATTCACCTAAGAGAAGAAGCTTTGTGTGCTATTGAAATAAAAGTGGTATAAATTCTAACTAGATCATTAAATTCAATGCTCATGGTAATCACAAAGATAATCATCTGGGTATATCGATAAAAGGCAATGAGAAAGAAATCTAAAATGTTAACACAAAAAGTCAACTAGAAAATATATAATGCAGTAAAGGAGTAAATGAAGAACAAAAAAAGATAGACATACAGAAAATAAATTTTTAAGTGGAAGAATTAAGTATCATCTTATCATGAAGTACTAATCTTTGATCTCAGGTTCTGACATGGATCCTCTTTTGATGCTGTCACCTGATAGATATTACTTATGTGATCAGAAATTAGAAGACCTTCACAATCAGAGAAAGCATTTGTGGCTTTCTTCAGGCGGAAGTTTTCAAAAGGCAAGTGTTGGAATCCAATCGAGTTTTCAGGATACCTAAGTCTGTACTACTCAGAGTTTGCGTCACGTGGTGATGAGTTCAGCTTGAAACGCTGCAAGCTTGAATTCAAGTCACCTCACCACCTCTTACTAGAGTGTCAAGTATTTTGTATCCATAACTTCACTAAACCCCTATTTTCACACAAGGTCGTAGGTAAATAAGAGCATGGTTGGCATACTTGACTCATAGGTCACTAGAAAGAAGAAAATTAGTTTAGTATGAGAAAAATGCTGACAACTATGCCTGTCAGTAGAGCCCTATTAGTGGCAGCGGGAGTGAGAGCAGTTAATAATAATTATTATATTTATTTTTATGATGTCTGTTAATCCCGTTGTTAATTACAACAATTATAGCAAAGGTTTTGTGATAAGAACTCAACAATGAAACACTGAAATGGAAATAGAGAATTAAAAGGACAGATTTTGATAACCCATTGAAAATGAAGAGGTTTAATTGAGTCACAGGCTTGAGTAGAACCAGCCAGCTCACTCTGCAGAGCACGATGAGTCAGGCCATCAGTTTCTTCGTTAACTATACTGGTTCAGCTCCAACCTGTGGGGGAAGTGATTTTCCATGCCCACAGTGATCTCTACTCAAGACCAATGGTTCTCAGTTAAAACCAAACCAGCAGCAACATTTGGAAATGTGTTAGAAAGGCAAATTTTCAGCCTCATGTCCAATCTCCTGAATCTCATATTCTGAGTGTGGGGCGCAGCAGTATGAGTTTTAAGAAACCCACCAGTTGATTAGGATGCAAGTACAGTTTGAGAAACTCTGCTCTAAAACCCAGATTTCATATGCTTGGTTTTGATTTTCCTGCTTGTTAATTTGAAAATTTGGAGAATTCTCAAGGAAAATCCATGTGTTGTTTCCTATTTTGTTCCCATTATTTGACACAATGTGGGAAGAAAATTAACAATATTTGAGTAATTGGGTAGTCCAGGAGAAAGGATAGAAATAAATTGCTTGAAGAAGGGAGAGAGACTAAGAGAGAGGCAGAATGGAAAGGGAAAAATGAGTAATATTCACTTTACTTCACAATGTTTATGTCAGGGTTTTCTAAAATAAGTGATCCTTGTATATCTGTTATGCGTCTTAGCACCTGTATTTTTTCCATCAGACTCATCAACAACGTGGAATCAGTAAACCAAACAGGTGTAGCACAATTCCTCCTCCTGTGTTTCTCTGAGGATCCAGAACTGCAGCCCCTTCTCTTTGGACTTTTCCTAACCATATACCTGGTCACGGTGCTCAGGAACTTCCTCATAATCCTGGTCATCAGCTCTGACTCCCACCTCCACACACACATGGACTTCTTCCTCTCCCGCCTGACCTTCACTGACATCTGTTTCAGCACCATCACAGTACTCAAGGTGCTTGTTAACTTTATTAAAGAAGTGGAGAGATGATCGATGATTTCTTTTTCCTATGCAAAAGCTTATTAGTTTAGAGTCCCACATGCTTAATTTTGCTTTATTGCCTTTGCTTTAAGTTTCAAATCCAAAAAAATCATTGCCAAAACCAATGACTAAGAGCTTAATCCCCACAGTTTCTTCTAGGAGTTTTAGTTTCAGATTTTACGTTTATGTCTTTAATCCATTCTGAGTTGACTTTTGTGAGTTGTGTAAGTTGGGGGTCCAGTTTCAGTCTTTTTTGTTTTAAAATTTTTTACGGATGTAACATTGGTTTATAACATTATGTATCATTATATTTTGACTTCTGTATCCATTCTTGAATCTTCCTTATCTGAAAGAGTAAGTATCAATTTACTTATGGATAGAAATCAGCCCACCCACCATTTTATGTTTCAATTCTTTCTTTGGCAGACAGGAAACTTTATCTCTTTTTGAGCCTGGTTCTTTTGTTACCAAATTTTTCTAAAATTACTGCATAACACAAGGGCCAAACCCTTATTAACTTGACATTGAAACCTAGCTTTTCCTTTGTGTAGTTTTGTGTTTGACAGATGATTATAATTCTTAATGCCATCTCTTTCTTCAGTTGTCATATAAGCAGAACCTGAAGTACTGGTTAAAGTTTTAGTAATGTTTTGTGGATGACTCTCAGAAGAAGCAAGGGTGTAGAAGATGGATAGTGCAGGGAAAGGATGGAAGAGGGAAGCATGGCTGTGGTCATATCTACAGCTGGCTTCCACCTGTTCCCATGACAGGAACATGTCAATTGAAACCCAAAGTTTGGCCTACACTGAGGCATGGAGCTTACTTTTCACACTCCAATTTAGTAATTACGGAGACAAGTCACTGGTTAACCATATGCCTTTGAGGCAATATTGGCATCCACTGTACTCAGTTTCATTGTCTATAAAACTGGCATAATTATATCATATCACTGGTTTGAGATGATTGTGAGATATCTGAACTTCATAGGTGGGAAGCCTTCAGTTTTAATAAGAAAAAAAAAACCCTTTCTGTTATAGTCAAACAATAAAGAGAGTTATCTGTCATTACAAGGACTCCAGAGGTAGAGAATGTACCAGAACAGGAGAGTAGAGGTCATTCTTTCCTCTATTTGCTAGCTAGACCTAGAGCTGGATCCCCTCAGGTTCACAAGGTGGTGGTAGAAAATATAGGGGTCATACTTGAACATGATGGCCAAAAAAAGAAAACTGTCCTTCCCTGGGTCAGATGCTAATAGCCCTTTTGATGGAGTCAACCAAGAGGACATCTGTAGTGTGTTAAATGATAGCTCTCATGACAACATCAGGCCATATTGTATGTAGAATATGAGGCCACCTCCACATCTTAAAACCTCTAATTTGTGATTACTAACTTATATGATAAAAGGATAAATGTTACTTTCTTGGGAAAACGTCTTTGCAGAGGATACACTTATCCTGGATTAGTTGGGTGGCTCTAAATATAATCACATTTATCCTTAAAATAGATAGCAGTTGAGGAGACACAGAGAAAAGAATGAGGCAATGTGACCACAGAGAGATATATTAGATTGATGCAGCCAGTATTTGATTTCCAGTATTTGATCATTTTGCCCTATAAAACAGTCACTTTCATAGAATTCTCCTGGATCTTTTTAACACTCCTTTTTATCTCCCAATACTGTACATTAAATAAATTTGACCTAATGTTGAACTCGTTAAAAGTTTAAACTTAATTAATGAATTCTCACTGATGTCAGCAATATAGCAGCATAGGGGGTTCCTGACTTCCCTCCTCCCAGAAACACACTGACCATGCAGGTACACACAGATCAATTCCCTTTGATAAAGTTAAGAAACTGGGGCTGGCCCTGTTGCTGAGTGGTTAAGTTCGCGCACTCCGCTCAGGCGGCCCAGTGTTTCTTGGTTCGAATCCTGGGCACGGATGTGGCACTGCTCATCAAACCACGCTGAGGCAGCGTCCCACATGCCACAACTAGAAGGACCCACAACGAAGAATATACAACTATGTACTGCGGGGCTTCGGGGAGAAAAAGGAAAAAACTAAAATCTTAAAAAAAAAAAAAGATCTACTCTCTTAAAAAAAAAAAGTTAAGAAACTGGTTGAATGACTCCTACATACCTGGAGCCTGAGAGTATACCCACATTGAAATAGGTAGGAAAAGCTAAGATATGCTCACCCCATAAACCCCATCCCTGGTACAGTGCCTTACAACCAGGAGAGAATCCACAGCTTTCAGATTATCCCTGAGGAGTGAAGAGTTTGGAATACAAACTTAGGGCCCCAGCTTTTGTGGCAAAGCTGAGGGACTGGCACCCAAATAATCTAGCTCTGAGAGCCAGCAGGGCTTGGCATTTGTGAGTCCCCTAGTACTACAGAAAACAAAGAGCCAGGTTTTAAATGGGTAGCACTTGCCATGGCTATTCCTCTGGATTCAGAGTAGAAGGAGGAGACAAAAACGTGAAGCTCCCACTTTCTCCATGGAAGGGGCTTGACGGCATATGTTCTCAATTCTTGCTCAAAGGTTGGACTCTAATCAGCCTATATCTGTGATTTAATTTGGATTCTCTGAAATCCTGAAATGACTTCTGGAAACCTCTGATGGAGACATTACACTCCTGATTTCAAACTACACTACAAAGCTATAATAATCAAAACTGCAGAATACGGGCATAAAATCAGACAATAGACAAGTGGAACAGAATGAAGATACCAGAAATAAGTCCTCAAATAAACAGTCAACTTATTGACAAGGGAGCCGAGGATTTTCAAAAAGGATAGTCTCTTCAATAAACGGTGTTGGAAAAATGGCAAAATCATGTACAGAAGAATGAAATTGGACCCCTTTCACACACTATTCAAAAAATTAAGTCAAAATAGATAAACGATTTAAACATAAGACCTGAAGCCACAAAACTCCTAGAAGAAAGTAAGTAAAAAGCTCCTTGACATGAATCTTAGCAACAATTATGACACCAAAAGCACAAGCAACAATGGAAAAAATTAATAAGTAGGTCTACATCAAACTAAAAAGTTTCTGCACAGCAAAAGAAACCATCAACAAAATGAAAAACCTATCTGTAGAATGGAATAATTGCAGCCATATATCTGATAAGAAGTTAATATCCAAAATATATAAAGAACTCATGCAACTCAATAACAAAAAAATAAACAACCCCATTAAAAAATGGGCAGAGAAACTGAATAGTCATTTTTCCAAAGGAGATATACAAATGGCCAACAGGTACATGAAAAGATGCTCAACATCATTGACTATTGGGAAATTCAAATCAAAACCACAATGGGATATCACCTCACACTGATTAGAATGACTCTCATCAAAAAGACAAGAGATAACAATTGTTGATGAGGATGTGAAGAAAAGGGAAGCCTGGCACACTGTTGGTGGGAATGTCAATTCGTACAGCCATTTTGGAAAACAATGTAAAGTTTTTCAAATATATAAAATAGAAGTACCATACGATCCATCAATCCCACTTCTGAGGATATATTTGAAGGAGATGAAATAACTATCTCCAAGAGATATGTGTACTCCCATGTTTACTGAAGCATTATTTACAATAGTCAAAACATTGAAATAACTTAAGAGTCCATCAACTGATGAAGGAATAAAGAGGATGTATATATATACATATATACACATACAATGGAATAGTATTCAGCCATAAAAAGGCAAATTCTGCCATTTGTGACATCGATAAACTTAGAGGACATTATGCCACGTGAAATAAACTCAACAGAGAACCAAATACTATATGATATCATTTATATTTGGTATCTTTTAAAAAAAAGTCAAACTCATAGAAACAGAGTATGATGGTGGTTGCCAGGTGCTGAGGGTCAGGGAAATGGGGAGATGTTGGTCAAAGAGTACAAACTTCCAGCTTTGAGATGAATAAGATCTGAGAATCTAATGGACAGCATGATGACTATACTTTATTCTCTACTGCCTATTTGAAATTTGTGGAGAGTATATCTTAATTATTCTTAAAGTGTACCAAAATCTTAAGTGTGCCAAAATAAATGGTAATCATAAGAGATGATAGATGCTTTAATTAATTTGATTCTGGTAATCATTTCACAACAGATACATAGATCAAGTCATCACATTTCACACCTTAAATATTTAGTTTTACCTGTGAATTATGCTTCAATAAACTGGAAAAACAATTAAAATATTTTTTAGAACTTCAAAATGTTCCTATTTCTATGTCACCATACATAATTTAAAAAAGAGTATTAAAAATAAAATAACTGATAAACTAAATAACACAATTGAAACTCAGAAGCACAATGGTGAGAATAACAACAAGATGAATAATTTATTCATTAATTTCAAACTTTAATAAGGTTAAAGGTAAGCAAATGTATTCAATAAATTCTATATAGACGTATACTGGGATCATAGAGAGATGCATTACAGTCTTAAGAAAAAGACAGTCTTATAAGACAAGAATGATCAAACATCAGCTGAATTGATCCAATTTCTGTCTCTGTGGCTATACTGCCTCCTCCTATCTTCTTGACTTCTGTGTATCTTAAAAGTGTATATGTGATTAAATTTAGGGCCCACCCAGATGATATAGAATAAACTCCTCTTCCGTAAATATGCTTTTCCAAATCAGTACAGTCATTATTTTATCATATGTTAATGCAATGTAGGAAGATTAGAGTGTGGACATATCATTTTGAGTGCCAACATTCAACTCACTACAGAGATGTCATCTGGTTGACTCCAAGAAAAAAGCTATAAATATCTTACCGAGTGAGAAAAAGGTCAATTTCTATCTCTGGGCATCATTTCCAAATATGATGCCTAAATTTGCTGCCACTGCCTGGTGACCCTGACAAAAACCAGTTCTATGACAACAACTCTTCATGGAGAACTGAATGAATCCGTATTCTCCCTATACATTCCCTATAGCTGAAGTACCTTAATAAAAGATAACTCTTTATTATTTGGTCATATTAAACATGGATTTTATTTTTATTTTTAGATCTGAAGGCTTTCTCATGGATAAAGTTAATTATGTCATAATCATCTCAAACCACTGAGATAATCTAATTATGCCAATTTTATGGATAATGAAAGTGAGTATGGTGGATGATAATGTTGCCTCAAAAGGATACAGTTTGCCAGTGACTTGTCTAATTACTAAATCGGGGTATGAAAGGTCTGCTCCCTTGCCACACTGTAAGCCTAACTCTGGGGCTCAATTGACATGGCTCTACCATGGGATCGAGTGGAAGCTAAACTCTAGATATATCCACAGTCTTCATTCAGTCTGTTCCCTGCTCTATCCACCCTCTACAAGTTTCCTTCTAATGAAATCATTGAAAAATCACTAAAACTAGAGCCCCACATCAATCTCTGTTTCTAAGGAAATTGAGCAAACACATTGAGTTTAGAGAATTGAAAAAGCAAAGTCATGATTAAAGGCAAAGTTGAAATGCCTCAGCATTAGGTTATCTGCTCATTTAAGAATAACTTGCAGATAAAAGAATGTGGCATTCTTCCTCACCCAGGATTTCTGTCACTTTGACTTATTCTAGAAATCCCTGTCCAAAGCAGATGGCAAATCATCGAAGAGAAAGTTTCCTTCTGGTGAGTTTCTTCAAGGCTCTCTTTACGTCCCTGTTCCTCAGGCTGTAGATGAAGGGGTTCACCATTTGAGGAACCACAATGTACATCACTGAAGCCACTGCCAGCTTCCTGTGAGAGTCAGTAACTGAAGAACTAATATACACTCCAAAACCTGTCCCATAGAATAAGGAAACAACTGAGAGGTGAGACCCACAGGTGGAAAAAGCTTTATGCTTTCCTCCTGCTGATGGCATTCTCAAAATAGAGGAGACAATTTTGGTATAAGAGAAAATGATCCCAGAGAGAGGAATACTGCCAAATATGCTAGCCATAAAATATGTCAGGATGTTATTGATGAGTGTATCAGAACAGGCGAGCTTGAGGAGCTGAGCAAGTTCACAGAAAAAGTGAGGGATTTCCAGGTCCTTGCAGAAGGACAGCTGCAACACCATCAGACTGTGGAGCAGGGCATCCAAAATGCTGAGGAACAGAGAGAGTAGAATCAGCAAGCCACAGAGGTGGGGGTTCATGATAACCGTGTACCTTAAGGGATGACAAATGGCCACGTAGCGGTCATAGGCCATTGCTGCAAGGAGACAATTTTCAAAACCAGCAAAAACCAAAACAAAGCAGGTCTGTGTGAGGCAGGCTATATAAGCGATGCTCTTATTCTGTTCTTTTGTGTTCAGCAGTATCTTTGGGATTATGGTTGTGCTTATACAGATGTCAGTAAAGGACAGATTGGAGAGAAAGAAGTACATGGGTGTGTGCAAGTGGGAGTCAGTGATGACAGCCAAGATGATTATCAGATTTCCCAGGATGGTGACCAAGTACATGGAAAGGAACAGGTAGAAGATCAGGGGCTGCAGTTCTGGATCATCTGTCAATCCCAGTAAAAAGAACTCTGGAGCATTTGTGTGATTTGTGGGTTCCATGTTGTTGATGAATCTGATGGAAAAGATGGGGTGAAAAGACAATAAAACGAATGGTCCCCGGATAAGCAGTAGAAGCATCAACAAAGAACTTTTCAGGAATGAATAATGGTGATAATGCTCCAGACTTACTGCTGATAAACTCCGGAGTGAGGACCATCAATCTGTTTTAACAAGCTCTTCAGATGAATTTTGTACATTTTAAAGTTTGAAACAAGTGCTTAAACTAAAAGAAAGCTTCTCTATGTATATTGTGAAGCCAAGAGAATATTCAAATCTTTGCATGTGATAATTTCTCCCTCCATCTTCATTTCTCACTCTTCCTGTTTCTTCCACTCTCTTTATTGGCCCTTGTTTTTATTGATCACTAACTCTTTTTTCCACTTTGCATCAAGTGCTGAAACCGAAACAAAGAAAAGATATGGCATTTCCTTCTGAAATGTTTATTCACTCAAACAAACAGAAGGATGTGAATGAAATTATCAAATCTGTCTTGTAGAGTATGGTCCCCAAACTTTGGGATGCCTCCAAATCATCTGAAGGGCTTGTTAAACTACACATGTGTTAGATCATAGAATCACTCCATTTGTTCTTAGGGAAACTTAGGTAAGATGAGGCTACATCATGGACATGAAGTATATGGTTAGTTCACAGCAAGCACTAGGTCTGAGATCAGATCATCTAACTGCTGAATTGACTCACTTGACCAATCTCTGTTAATGCCTCTGGATAGTACAGAATTAGTATTCCTAAATGATCACTCAGATGGCATACTTCCTCTTTAAAACTGTAATATATTCTTCCTGAACAGAGCCCTAAATCTTTTCACTTCCCTACAAGATGTGTCCACCTCTACTCAAGAATATTGTGTGGCAGGTGCATGGAATTCATCCAAGTATACTCTCTACACCTGAGTAAAGATTAGAAAATGTTGCCTATAAAACCGATGTTCAGAAGACTCTCCTGTGGAAATTCTGGTTAACTGTGTTAGCAATGGATTCCAAGATAAATTGGAAAAATACATCAATGAAATTCTCTGTCTCATCCTAAGAGAATTTCTTCCCATAAGGTGATAGGTGGCCTATCATTAAAATAAAAACAGCTAAATGAGAGAAAGAATGAAATGCATAGGTTCCTATGAAAACAGTCTAAGTTTTTGGTCCTTGGAAGATAGGGACTTGCAAGATATTAGAGATATATGTTACTTATAAATAATCAAGTGTCTCCACAAGATTGTCTCTGTAAAGTGGTACTCCTTCCTCTCAATGGGGAAAAATAAGTTGCCATGGTAGTCTTTAGCATTTGGTGTATTTCTTAGACTCAGTCAGAATTTATTCCAGATCAAGACTTGCTCTATGAAGGAAGAAATTATTTACCTGTATGAAAAGCCTGATGTCCTCATTTCTATAGTGAGAACTGTCATAAAAACTTATGGGGATGTTACTGTGATGAGAATTAAATGGACAAAAAGAATCCAGCAGGCACTCAGCATTTGGGACCCTTGTACTGACATTTCCTATTGTAGTTATTTTTCTTCCATGAACAACAGCTCCTTGTATGTTTCATGCCTCAGAAGAAAGCAAAGGGGTGGGACAAGTTAAGGAAAAACAATAGAAATAGCGAACATCCCTAGACAGTAACTGAAAATTTCAGGCAAGCGTTTATGAGCTGAAACTCCAGATGGGAATCTTTATCATGTAGCAAAGGAATGAAAGAAACATTGATGATATTAATATTCATTTGAAATGGACACATGATGAAATATATAGCTAGTAAGATGAAACAAATAATAAAAAGAATCAAATATATGAATCAATACAAATAATGAAAACCTACAAGAGAAAAAATTTTGCATGACAAAAACTCTATGGTATGAGAAAATCTTAAAATTGTCTGATCCTACATAGATATATTTATTTTTACTACAAATTATTCAAGTGAAAAAATGATATAGAGATAACAAGGAAGAGCTTTGTACCCAACAGTCAAATTTATCAAATTCATACATTTCACTTTTCTCATTGTAGGTATTTTTATTGCAGTAAATAACACAAGTACATGTGAAGTGCCCATATCATGTATTTGCCCAATCTTGATTATTTTCCTTCCTCAGGGAACCCACTACATGAAGTTCATATGTGTTATTTCCCTGCAACTTTTACTATAATTGGTATTACTGATCCAGAAAAAATGGCATTGTTTTTCATTTCAAAAGCTTTATATAAACCATACCGTACATGTCATTTACAATCGACATTCTTATGTAATTTATTTTTTAATATGTTGATGTATTTAGTCCTGTTTCATTAATGTTAATTAGCAGAGAGTATTCCAATATATTGTTACATCATGATTTATTGCTCTATTCCTTAACTGATAAGTATATGGCTAGTGTATTTCATTCTGTACGTGTTTATGAATATACATACAATATAAAGCTATGAATGGCATTACCATTACATTTTATATGGTGTTTTCTCTATGAAGGGGAGAACAATAACTGAGAGGGACACCAAAAAAGGGCCCTTCTGTATGTATATTATTTTGTTACTTTATAAAAAACATTAGAAGCTGATATAGCAGGATATCAACATTTGTCAATTCTAGAATGAGTGAAGGGTGGTCATATGTTTTTTATTTATTATACTATTTCTGCTGTTGTTATATAAAATAGATGGTAATTTAATGAAGAGAAATGGGTGTACCAGGTAGCTGGTTGAGTCTCTCTCTGTCTCCTCTTTTGCCCATGCATACTCACAGCCCAGCAATGGGGACAATAAACTCTTCTGTGTAATGGTGTACCAATAATCAGGAACAGAAATGAAAGGAGAAACTGACCAAACACATTTGCCATGTCGGCACAGGAATTCAAGTAAAAATCATAAAGGTTAATAGCAGACATCATGTTTGAGGAAGGGCTGATATCTGCTTTGGAGTCTAATGGGTTGTTCAATTTTTTAGAGAAAATAGGAGACTAGTAGATTGGGAAATGGCTGAGTACTGGTATATAAGTACATGGGAACTGTCAACAAGAAGACAGTTTGGCTGCAGTCCCAGGGGACACCTGGTTCTGACGATTCCATGCATGTACCCACCTCAATTCTCCCCACAGATGAATTCATAGTAAAACAACACATTAACTAAGAGAGTTAAGTTACCTGACTGGCATCACTGTGGAATGATGCTGAAATGTCACCTGGGTATTGAAGAAAGAAGATATGTCTTCAGGAAGAGCAGAAACACAAAGTGAGGCAACAGGCTCATGGCCAAGAAAGATGATCCCTGAATGGAGACTCAGGTGTGTTTCTTCCTGACCAGGCAAGGGCTATTGAATGAGGTTGTCACAGGCTGACTCTTTACAGTCCCTATATCCCTCTGGGATCAATATCCAAAGCTCCTCATTAGACAAAAATTTTTAGTGTCATCCTGACTCCTGGGAACAGCAAATACTTAAAGACCAAGACTATGGAAGAGAGAAATTCATGATGGCTAATCCCTGACCCTGTGAAGCCAGGTGTACACCATACAGTTCTCTCCACCAGTTCATGTTCAGCTCCATTTCACATATGTCATGTACATGTACACATACCTTTCTTTTACAATGAATACCAGTCTCCTCTTTTTAAAGTTACAAATAAAAGCATCTCTATCTAATTACTGGTACCTTGGATCCTGATCCCAGTTTTAAGTGTTAAAACATAGTTTACATATTAGGTATAAATAATATGGTTATAAATATAACAAAGACATTGTAAAATTCAAACAATTAGGAGTATTTCATTGTTAGAGTCATTGAATGTTTTCTGTACTTTAATTTCTGTTCTCTGTATATCACACAGAAGGATATGAAACATCTCTGTGATCATTGAGTGTAATCAATATACATAGACTTAATTCTTCCATTTTAAACTTCATAACCACTTTTCCCTATTTCCACACAGTAGATTCAATGTACATTTTTCTTCACATTGGGAGACTTTGGGTTGCATTATGGTTGTTAATTTTTAATTGTATTGTGATAAAATATTATGACACTGAAAGGCAATAGTGTGCAATTTTGTCCATTATGTAATGGAAGTCATGAGATTCCATCTATAATTCAATAGATGGGGATGATGCTCTATGTTAATATTCACTTTAAAAAACTTTTTAAGAGCTTTAATATTTTCTTATGTTCATCAATTTATTTTGCAATTTCGTTCTTTCTATTATTAAATTTTTAAATCCATTTTTCCAGATATATAACCTTAAAATAATATTATGACAAGATGACATAGTAATGTCATTCTTCACCATCTTTAACTTCATTCACTACAATCACATGGGAAATAGGTAAAATATAGAGAGACATCGCTGAGTCAAAAACATAGTTTCCCATGTACCACAAAAGAACTGAAACATAAAGTGATAGTTGAGCTGGAGCCAAGTGCTTTACAGATTTAAGTCCATAGGTGAGAAAGTACTTACTCTTTAGGCAATGAGGATTGAATGTCTTAGAAGAGTAAGTGCTTGAATCCAAGGTCAGAGGTGGAACTTACAACTTAAACATAAATTTACAAGATAGGTTATTACAATGCCTTGTAAAACCCCTACCCAAGAAAATACTAAAAATCATTTTACTAGGCAGGTGAAGTTGTTCCATTCCGTGGCCCCCTTGTGATGCCCCCATTCAGCAGGAAGAAGCCAGACTTGAGATAACACCCTTAATCCCGTGAGATTGTGGAAAGAACAACTGACAGTGGGGGATTAAAACCAAGAACTAAGAGGTTAGAAAATCTTCCCTAGAGCAAAATCTTGAGATAAGTGTTGCTAACTGCAGCTGTGCATGTTCAGCATAATCAACTGCTGTTTAAAACTCTCCAGGTCTTTCTATCCCTTTTTACTACATGAGTGAGCTGTCTTTCCCAGAAACTCAAGGTCAGACGTCAAGATTCAGTCTTCATGGCCAAACACAGGCTGGTTGGAAGGCACAAACAGCAAGGAGACATGCTGCCCCTCCCCGATCTAACAGTGGAAACACGGAACAACCAGAAAGCAAGAGACAAAATGGCAGCATTAAGCCCTCAAGTAACAATAATCTTGGTTTCCTTATTAAGGCTCCTGTGTCACATAAATCTTATGTTAAATAAGTGTCTATGCTTTGCTCCTGTTCATCTATCTTGGTCTCTAATTTTCAGACCCAGTCAGGGACCAAAATACAGTCAAGTGAAAGTTTTTCCTCCTCTAAAATACTATTCATAAACAATGCTATTGTCCTGTGTTTAATTCTTTATATACTGTAGTGTCATTTTTAAACTGGTGTTTAAAAACAACACATTTCATGATTTACCACTCCTGGTACATTTCACTCTGGTTCACTAAATTTCATTATGTTATATAATTCACTGTCTTATGACGTAACAATTAATTTTTTCTTCTCAATTTTTTGATCTCCTTGATTGTGATGTATATATGTATACACATGTAATATATACACAGATATACATTTGTGAAAAAATGGTTTAAAATAACAGCTGGAAACTGAGCATATTCAAGACTACTTGCCTGGGAAGCAAAGAAGGAGAATGGAGTAGAATATTAAGTGTGTGTCATCTTTATGCATACTACTTTTATTTTAAGAAGATAATTTCAATGGCAATATGTCCACATTTGCAAATTCTGGAATCTGTCCTATTCTCTGTACTAATTTGCCTTTTAAAATATTACATACATAAGTAGAGACACCAGTAGACTGCAGACGGAACCTGTAGAATTTACCTGGTTTTTCACATTCTCCCCAGCCTCCTCATCTCCCCTACCTAGTTATATCAGAAAAAAAAAGGAAAACAAGGAGAAACTGACCAGTTTAACTTTCACTGGTAGACAGAGACCTCTCCCTATTTCCAAAATATAAACAAGTGGTCTTCAGATAGTGTTGGCACCCAACAATAAGGAATGACATTCGGTACCAACAATAAGGTATGACATTCAGTTCTTTTCTGGATGTTGAGGAATAAAAATCAGACTTTCTACTCAGGGACACAGAAGTACAGAGTGAACCGCTAGTTTTCTGTGCAAAAGTAATTTTTCTGGGGATGTGACTCCATTGTGCTGCCTACCGACCACACAGATATTAACAGTTTATTTATTGCAGAAGCAAGACTGCAATGACTGAATGGACTATTTATTAAAAGGTGCAGGATCTTAAAAATGAATCTGATTCCTGCCTCACATCAAAGGCAAAACTAAATTCCAGGTGTGTTCATTCCTCAAATATAAAAATCAAGACTACAAATTCTTCAGACCCAAGTAAGTAAGGGTTTCATAAATAAGACCTATTGAAAAAAAGGCATTATGGAAGGTATTGACAAATTCAACTAAACTAAAACCAAGCACTTGTGTTCATTCATGAAATTCTATAAAGGATATGCAAAAACAAGCCACACACATAAAGAAGAAATTAACAGTGGCTATCACTGACAAGGATTAATATCCTGGTTTTATAAAGGACTCTTAAGAATTAATAAGAAAAAAACAAGCTCAATATAAAAACCATAATTAGATAAGTAACAGAGACTAAAACTGAATGGGACATGAATATGTGAAAAGACCATCAATCTCATTAATTATAAGAGAAATGCCAAATACTAAAATAACTTTTTATGCTCAGTAGATTGGTAGCACAAATGAAAGTGTGTTGGTGATGATATAGCTCACTAGAAAATTCTAGTGGGTGTGTAAAGTGGTTCAACCAGTTAGGACAGTCTTTGGAAACATCCAAAGAACATGCACTCCTGTATACCCAGTAATTTTGTCCCAAGAATAAAACACTCTTCTTCCCATCAGGAAACAGGTTTGACAAAATTTACACCTATTTGTTTATTCATAATGCAGAAAACTACCAACCAAAACATCTTTCAACTTCACAGGGATACCTATCTTGTAATGTCACCATACATAACATAATAATAGAAAGCATTGAAAATAAATATATTACCACTAAAACCAACAATGCTATTGAACCTCAAAAGAACAAAGATGGGACTGGCCCTGTGGCCTAGTGGTTAAGTTCAGTGTGCTCCCCTTCCATGGCTTTAGGTTCACAGGTTCGGATCCTGGGCACTAACCTACACCACTCATCAGCCATGCTGTGGTGGTGACCCATATGCAAAATAGAGGAAGATTGGCACACGTTAGCTCAGGTCTAATCTTCCTTAAGCAAAAAAAGAGGAGAAAAAAGAGAAGAATTGACAACATATGTTATCTCAAGCCAAATTTTCTTCAGCAAAGAAAAAAGAAGAACAAAGATGGAAAAACAGTCAAGACATAAAACACATACATTAAGGTTCAACTTCTTCAAAAAAGGGTAATTTACAAACTTGAGAGAGATACATTTGGGGTGATGAAAGAGTAACATTGAATTCTATTGCCATTTTGGAGGGCAAATAGGATCAAATATAGGCAATTTCCTAGGATTCAACCTCATAGAAGAACATCAAACAAATTATAAATTCAGAATTGAGTATTGCATTTGCCATTGGGGGAGAAGGTGTGATATGACTGGAGCATCTTCAAGTGGATTCTCTGGTGGTAGCATTGCTTTATTTCTTTATCCAGGTGATAGATATATGTGTTCCATTATGTTGCTGTTCTTTAAGAAGTATAAATACATTTTATACACTACTTTGTACATAATTTAACAGGAAAAACTTAGGAAGGGACTTTATATTCCAGATTGTAGACAGTTTCTCCCATAGGCTTCTAATATTTAACTTATGCATTTCAAATGTCAAAGTGCAGCAGGATCTCAGAAAGTGCCTATTGAAGGTGTGAATCCTTTCACATTTCTGCATAGATCCAAAGTCTGTAGGTCTTGTGCAAGGTCCGGTAAACTTCCTGATGTACAAAAGCCACAGCTGACTCATTTTTGCCAGTGTCCTGTGGAAGTCAATGCAGCAATCTTTAAATTACAAGATACGGTGACACCAGTAAGGGAGCTGACCTCAAATTATGGTGCTGAACGTAATGTCTCTCTCTCTTCCTTCCAAGATGACCATCAGAGAAGGCTCCCTGGACACTTGATTCTCCTGGGAGACCTCCATCATTTTCACCCACCAACCCACAGAAATTATTCTAATGGCCCTGCTTTTTTCTGCTTTTGAAAAAAATGACCCTCCTAATTCTGCCAGCTTTCATGTTCTGCTGTGCTGTTTTAAACTCAACATTTCCTTCTAAGTCTGAAGTCTACCTCCATAGAAAATAATTTTCTTCATAGAGACACATTAAAAGTTTTTTCAGGAGAGGCCAAAGACAAGCCATTCTCTAAAAATTCAATGATTAATTCATGTTACCCAACCATGTTCTCTGTTCTCCAGCAGAGATGAATGAGAAACACAGCAAGATGAAGTGACTGGGGAGAAAGTAAAAACTCAGGTATATTATGACAAATAAATCAATAGGAAGGAATTATAGCAAACAAACTGTGAGGAAAATATTACCAGTCTTTGCTCTTCCAAGATAATAATGCTTCATATGATCATGTTATTCATACCTGAAAAGGCTGCTGATAAATATTACTAATATGGTAAATAAATTTCATTATTGAGATCATTATTCATTATTGAGAAAACTATATGAGAGCAAAATAGTAACTAGATTAATGAATATCAGCAAGATATGGACCACATATGCATATGGATAGTAGTTAAAGTTCACTGAGTACTTTGTATGTGCCAGGCATTGTTGTGAGCATCGGTAGCGGTTATGAGGTTGACTTCTTAATACGAATTACATTCCAGAAGATGAGTTAGTCAAAACCTCTCATAGTAATAATTTTCCCCAGTCAAGGAATTACATCGAGAAGGAACTGATGATTCTACTCTTAGTGATGAATGGAAGAGATCGACTCCATAGAAAGATACATTAACAGCAGATCATCTATGAACCACAGGCCCTGGGAAGGACGGTCAGTTTTCCGTTTCATCTGGATATGTTTGCTCCATCTGTTGCAACCACATGGACCACGAGGAGAACAAGACCTAGGATGAAGCCACCACAGAGAGGAATGTATGAAGCCGTACCTTCCAGTTCCTGTATGCTCGTTAACTCTGAAGACCTCATAAGGAAAGAAAACTTTACTTTTTGCTAGATTTATTGAGGTATAATTGACAAAATTGTATAAAATTAAGGTGTTCAATATGGTGATTTGATATATGTGTATATTATGCATTGATTACCACAAGAAAGTTAGTTAACACATCTGTCACCTCATAACTCTATTGTTTGAGCACAATAGACTCAGAGTTTCTTTTTTTTAATACAATGAAAGGATTCCTCACTGATAAAGTTCAATTACCTCCTATAACATTAAACCACTAAGATAATCCCATAATGCCATTTTATACAAGATAAAGTGTAGTGGATGTTAATGTTTCACCCAGTTACTGGACTCAACGGCTACTGAATTGAGGTATGAAATATTAGCTTCCTTGCCTCATAGTGGTTCGAACTCTGAAGGGAAATTCTTATGGCCAGAACCATGGAACAAGGCAGTAGCAGCCTCTGACAGTCACCGCAGCCTCGATTAGATCTTTTCCCTGCCCTATCCACTTTGCCGAATTCTCTTCTTCTAAAAACGTTCCTTTCAAAATCACTATTACAATCTGACTCAGGTGCTCCTTCTAAGGAATCTGACTCAGAAACTGAGATTAGAGACTGGGAATTACTGAACAAGCATCACAGATCTATATAAAGTGCAAATTCGGTCTCCACTCCAAGTGAAAATGTGCCAGGCTATTATGCTGTCTGGTCATTTTAGAAGAAGGTGATGGAAGTCAAGCATTCTGGTTCACACTGAATTCCTTTCACTTTTATCATTCTAGAAATGGCAGCCAAAGCAGATGACAAAATCATTGAAAAGAAGGTACACTCCCGCTGATTTTTCTCAAGGCTCCTTTCATGTCCCTGTTTCTCAGGCTGTAGATGAAGGGGTTCAACATGGGAGTGACCACAGTGTACATCACTGAAGCTACTGCCATATTCCTGGAAGAGTGTGTAAATGCAGAACTAATGTACACCCCCACACCTGTCCCATAGAATAAGGATACAACTGAGAGGTGAGACCCACACGTTGAAAAAGCTCTATACTTTCCACCTGATGATGCCATTCTTAAAATAGAAGAAGAAATTAGAGTATAAGAGAAAATGATTCCAAAGGGAGGAACAGCACCAAATATGCCAGCTGCAAAATAAAGCAGGATGCTATTGATGAGGGTATCAGAACAGGCAAGCTTGATGACCTGAGAAATTTCACAGAAGAAAAGGGGGATTTCCATGTCTGTACAGAAGGACAGTCTCAGTACCATCAGACTGTGGAGGAGGGCATTCAAGATGCTAATGAACAGACACAGTAGAATCAGCAATCCACACAGGTGGGGGTTCATGATAACCATGTAGCTCAGTGGGTGACAAATGGCTATATAGCGATCATAGGCCATAACCACAAGGAGAAAATTTTCTAAATTAGCAAAACTCAGGACAAAGCAGGCCTGTGTGAGGCAGCCTATATAAGTGATGCTCTGATTCTGAGTTTGAATGTTCAGCAGTATCTTTGGGATTGTGGTTGTGCTTAAGCAGATGTCAGCAAAAGACAGATCGGAGAGAAAGAAGTACATTGGGGTGTGCAGATTGGAGTCAGAGATGATAGCCAGGATGATGAGCAGGTTTCCCAGGATGGTGACCAGGTACATGAACAGAAACAGAATGAAGATGAGGGACTGCATTTCTGGATCCTCTGTCACTTCCATTAGAAAGAATTCTAGAACATCTGTTTGGTTTCTGGGTTCCATGTTTTTGATCTGCTGGAAAAGAGAGGTTCAAAAAACAATCAGATCTGTGATCCGACACCAGGAGCATCACCAGTGGCAAACACACTCTTGAGAAGGGAAGGAGATGAATGGATGGAAATGCCAAGAGGGTGCCTTCTGTAAGTATATCGTTACTATTTTAAAAGACCTCAAGATGATATAGCAGAGTGTCAATATCTGTTACTTAAGGAAAAGGTTAAAGATGGTCATTGTTCTATTTTTTCTTTTTAAGGAAGATTGGCCCTGAGCTAACATCTGGGCCCATCTTCCTCTGTTTTTTATATGTGGTACACCTGACACAGCACAGCTTGATAAGCAGTGCGTAGGTCAGTGCCCAGGATCTGAACTGGTGAACCTCAGGCCACCGAAGCAGAGCACACTAACTTAACCACTACGAACGGTGGTCATTTTTTAAAAATTACTTTATCTATACCATTCTTATTATTTAAAACTTTGGTAATTTAATAAGCAAAACTTATAGACTAGGGAGGCACCTTGAAGATTCTGTCTGAATCCCCCAAGACCTCAGTTCCATGTGATAAAAATAACACAAAGATGTGTCAAGGACCAGGAACGGAAAAATAAAGTGAAAAGTAGCAACCCTTCTGTAACCTACCACCATCACAGGAATACGAGTAAATGTTCGAGAATTTTAGTAAGACTCATCCTGTTTTAGAAGAGGCAGATTTCTGCTCAGGAAGAAAATGGTGCTCGCCATAGTAGGCAAGTTGAGTAGATAAGAAATACATGAATATTGGTGCAACGGTATAAGAAAACATTTAAAGAAGATGACAGACAGGCAGGAAGACCGCAGGCAAGTCAGTTCTAATCATGGCATGTATTCACTCTGTTCACAGCTTCCCTGGATGAACCTGTAGTAAAACATCTGCCCTCATATCCTGACACGGACTAAGGGACTTTTAGTTACCTGGCTGGCATCACAGCAGAATGGCGCTCAACATCCCCTCTGAATGTACCATCTGGGAGATCTGTCTTCAGGAAATGCAAAGAGATTGAGTGAGACACTGGGCTCTGACACCTGAGGGGCCATCTATCTGAGGAGGCTCGGCTGTGTTACTTCTTTTCTGTGGAAGGATTGTTGAAGAAAGTGGTTACAGGCAGACTGCAGTCTCCGTGTCCCCAGAGGCTCAATTCCCAAAACTCCTCATTAGCCAAGCAATTTTATTGTCCTTGAGATCCCAGAGCAGTGTAAATCCTTAAAGACCAAGATTCCAGAGGGAGGAATAAAAATAGCTTCTTTCCTGACTCTGAGGCCAGCTGTACACCATTCACAATACAATTTATAAAGAAATAGAATAAACAGTCCTAAATTGCCTATGGAACCACAAAAGACCCCAAATACTCAAACTGATCTTGAGGAGGAAGAACAAAGCTGGAGACATCACACTGTCTTATATCAAATTATATTACAAAGCCAGAGTAATCAAAACAGTACGGTACTGGTTAAAAGCAGACAAGTAGACCAGTGGAACAGAATAGAGAGCCAAGAAATAAACTCACTTGTATATTGTCAACTAATCTGTTCTTTTTTTATTGAATAACATTGCTTTATAACATTATACAAATTTCAGTTGTGTATGTTTAAGTTTCAGTTTCTGTGTAGACTACATCATATTCACTTCCCAAAGGCTTATTACCATTCATCAACGTACACATACGCCCTATCACCCTTTTTGCCCTCCTCCCTCCCCACTTCCCCTCTGGTAGCACCAGTCTAATCTCTGTATCTATGTGTTTGTTTGTTGTTGTTGTTTTTATCTTCTACTTATGAGTGAGATCATATGGTATTTGACTTTCTCTGTCTGATACCCTCAAGGTCCAACCAGGTTGTCACAAATGGCAAGATATCATCTTTTTTATAGAAGAATAGTATTCCATTGTGTGTATATACCACTTCTTCTTTATGTGATCATCCATTCATGGGCACTTAGGTTGTTTGCAAGTCTTCACTATTGTGAATAATGCTGCAATGATCATAGGGGTGCATATATCTTTATGCATTCATGTTTTCATAGTCATTGGATAAGTACCCAGAAGTGGAATAGCTGGATCACATGGTAGTTTTATTCTTCATTTTTTTGAGGAATCTCCATACTGTTTTCCATAGTGGCTGCACCAGTTTTCATTCTCACCAGCAGTGTAGGAGAACTCCCTTTTCTCCACATCCTTTCCAGTGCTCATTATTTCTTGTATTGTTAATTATCGCCATTCTGACAGGCATGAGGTGATATCTCATTGTAGCTTTGATTTGCATTTCTCTAATTATTAGTGATGTTCAGAATATTTTCATGAGTCTGTTGGCCATCTGTATATCTTCTTTCGAAAAAAAGTTTGTTCAGATTTTTTGCCCAATTTTTAATTGTGTTCTTTGTTTTTGTTGTTATTCGGATGCATGAGTTCTTTATATATTTTGGATATTAATCACTTATCAGATATATGGTTTGCAAATATCTTCTCCCAATTGTTAGGTTGTCTTTTCATCTCGTTGATGGTTTCCTTTGTGGTGCAGAAGCTTTTTAGTTTGTTGTAGTCCCATTTGTTTATTTTTTCTTTTGTTTCCCTTGCCTGGTGAGACATGGTATTTGAAAAAATGCTGCTAAGACCAATGTCAAAAAGCATGCTGCCTATGTTTTCCTCTAGAAGTTTTATGGTTCCAGGTCATACATTCAAGGCTTTAATCCATTTTGAGTTAATTTTTGTGTATGGCATAAGATAATGATCTACTTTCATTCTTTTGCACGTGGCTGTCCAGTTCTCCCAGCACCGTTTATTGAAGAGACTTTGTTTTTCCATTGTATGTTCTTGGCTCCCTTGTCAAAAATTAACTGTCCATAGATTTGTGGGTTTATTTCTTGGCTCTCAATTCTCTTTCATTGGTCTGTGTGTCTGTTTTCACGCCAGTACCATGCTGTTTTGACTACTACGGCTTTGTAGTATATTCTGAAATCAGGGAGTTTGATACCTCCAGCTTTGATCTTTTTTTCAGGATTCCTCTGGTTGTTCGGGGTCTTTTGTCGTTCCATATAAATTTAGGATTCTTGTATTTCTGTGCAAAATGTCATTGGAATTTGATAGGGATTGCAATGAATCTATAGATTGTTTTAGGAAGTATGGGCATTTTAACTATGTTAATTCTTCTAATCCAAGAGTATGGAATACCCTTCCGTTTTTTTGTGTGTCATATTCAATTTCTTTCAATAATGTTTTGTGGTTTTCTGCATACAGGTCTTTCACCTCTTTGGTTACATTTATTCCTAGTTATTTTATTATTTTTGTTGTGATTCAAATAGGAATATATACTTAATTTCTCTTTCTGCTACTTTGTTAGTGTATAGAAACACAACATTTTTTATTGAGTTAATGATAGGTTACAATCTTGTGTGATTTCAGTTGTACATTAATGTTTGTCATTCGTGTTGTAGGTGCACCACTTCACCCTTTGTGCCCACTCCCCACCCCACCTTTCCCCTGGTAGCCACTAATCTGCTCTCTTTGTCCACATTTTTAAATTCCTCATATGAGTGAAGTCATACAGAGATTATCCTTCTCTAACTGGCTTATTTCACTTAACATAATTCCCTCAAGGTCCATCCATGTTGTTGCAAATGGGATGATTTTGTCCTGTTTTGCAGCTGAGTAGTATTCCATTGTATATATACACCACAACTTCTTTATCCATTCTTCTGTTGATGGGCACTTAGGTTGCTTCCATGTCTTGGCTATTGTAAATAATGCTGCAATGAACATTGGGGTGCATAGGACTTTTGGAATTGCTGACTTCAAGCTCTTTGGATAGATACCCAGTAGTGGAATGGCTGGATCATATGGTAGTTCTATTTTTAATTTTTTGAGGAATCTCCATACTGTTTTCCATAGTGGCTGCACCAGTTTGCATTCCCACCAGCAGTGTATGAGGGTTCCATTCTCCCAGCAACCTCTCCACATTTGTTACTATTAGATTTAGATATTTTTGTCATTCTAATGGGTGTAAGGTGATATTTTAGTGTAGTTTTGATTTGCATTTCCCTGATGATCAGTGATGATGAACATCTTTTCATGTGCCTGTTGACCATCCATATATCTTCTTTGGAGAAATGTCTGTTCATGTCTCCAGCCCATTTTTTGATCGGGTTGTTTGATTTTTTGTTGTTGAGTTGTGAGAGTTCTTTATATATTATGTATATTATGCCTTTGTCAGATATATGACTTGCAAATATTTTTTCCCAGTTAGTGGGTTGTTTTTTTGTTTCAATCCTGTTTTCATTTGCCTTGAAGAAGCTCTTTAGTCTGATGAAGTCCCATTTGTTTATTCTTTCTATTGTTTCCCTTCTCTGAGAAGACATGGTGTCTGAAAAGGTCCTTTTAATACTGATGTCAAAGAGTGTACTGCCTACGTTTTCTTCTAGAAGCCTTATGGTTTCAGGTCTCACCTTTAGGTCTTTGATCCATTTTGAGTTTATTTTGGTGAATGGTGAAAAACAATGGTCAATTTTCATTCTTTTACATGTAGCTTTCCAGTTTTCCCAGCACCATTTGTTGAAAAGACTTTCTTTTCTCCATTGTATGCCCTCAGCTCCTTTGTCGAAGATAAACTGTGCACAGAGGTGTGGTTTTATTTCTGGGCTTTCAATTCTGTTCCATTGATCTGTGCATCTGTTTTTGTACCAGTACCATGCTGTTTTGATTAATGCAGCTTTGTAGTAAGTTTTGAAGTCAGGGATTGTGATGCCTCCCGTTTTGTTCTTTTCTCTCAGGATTGTTTTAGCAATTGAGGGTCCTTTGTTGCCCCATATAAATTTTAGGGTTGTTTGTTCTAATTCTGTAAAGAATGTCATTGGGATTCTGATTGGGATAGCATTGAATCTGTAGATTGCTTTAGGTAGAACGGACATTTTAACTATGTTTATTCTTCCAATCCATGTACATGGAATGGCTTTCCACCTCCTTATGTCGTCATCCAATTCTCTCAGAAAGGCCTTGTAATTTTCATTATATAGGTTCTTCACTTCCTTAGTTAAATTTACCCCGAGATATTTTATTCTTTTTGTTGCAATTGTGAATGGTATTGTGTTCTTGAGTTCTTTTTCTGTTAGTTCATTATTAGAATATAGAAATGCTACTGATTTATGCAAATTGATTTTATACCCCGCAACTTTTCTGTAGTTGTTGATTACTTCTAAGAGTTTTCCAATGGATTCTTTGGGGTTTTCTATATATAAGATCATGTCATCTGCAAACAGCGAGAGTTTCCCTTCTTCCCTCCCTGTTTCGATTCCTTTTATTCCTTTTTCTTGCCTGATTGCTCTGGCCAGGACCTCCCGTACTTTGTTAAATAAGAGTGGTGATAGAGGGCATCCTTGTCTCGTTCCTGTTTTCAGGGGGATGGTGCTCAGTTTTTGCCCATTGAGTATGATGTTGGCTGTGGGTTTGTCATATATTACCTTTATTATGTTGAGGTAGTTCCCTTCTATGCCCATTTTGTTCAGATTTTTTATCATAAATGGCTGTTGGATCTTGTCAAATGCTTTCTCTGTATCTATTGAGATGATCATGTGGGTTTTTTTCCCCAGTTTGTTGATGTGGTGTATCACGTTGGTTGATTTGCGGATGTTGAACCATCTTTGTGTCTCTGGTATGAATCCCACTTGATCATGATGTATCATCCTTTTGATGAATTGCTGAATTTTGGTTGCCAAAATTTTGTTTAGAATTTTTGCATCTATGTTCATCAGTGATATTGGCCTATAGTTCTCTTTTCCTTGGTGTCCTTGTCAGGCTTTGGTATCAGCATGATGTTGGCTTCATAGAATGTGTTAGGAAGTGTTCCATCCTCCCTAATTTTTTGGAATAGTTTGAAAAGGATAGGTATTAAATCCTCTCTGAAAGTTTGGTAGAATTCCCCAGGGAAGCCATCTGGCCCTGGGGTTTTATTCTTTGGGATGTTTTTGATTGCTACTTCAATCTCTTTCCTTGTGATTGGTCTGTTCAAATTGTCTGCTTCTTCTTGAGTGAGCTTTGGGAGATTGTAGGAGTCCAAGAATTTATCCATTTCCTTTAGGTTATCCATTCTGTTTGCATAGAGTTTTTCGTAGTATTCTCTTATAATCCTTTGTATTTCTGCAGAGTCTGTTGGTATTTCTCCTCTTTCATTTCTGATTTTGTTTATTTGAGCTTTCTCCCTTTTTTTCTTTGTAAGTCTGGCTAGGGGTTTGTAAATTTTATTTATCTTCTCAAAGAACCAGCTCTTTGTTTCATTGATCCTTTCTACCGCCTTTTTCATTTCAATTGTGTTTATTTCTGCTCTGATTTTTATTATTTCTCTCCTTCTGCTGACTTTGGGCTTTATTTGTTCTTCTTTCTCTAGTTCAGTTAGGTGTAGTTTAAGATTTCTTATTTGGGATTTTTCTTGTTTGTTAAGATGTGCCTGTATTGCGATGAATTCCTCTTAATACAGCTTTTGCTGTATCTCATATGAGTTGGTATGGCATGTTATCATTTTCATTTGTTTCCAGGTATTTTTTTTATTTCTTCTTTAATTTCTTCAATGATCCATTGCTTGTTCAGTAGTGTATTGCTTAGTCTCCACATCTTTGTACCTTTCTCAGCTTTTTTCTTGTAATTAATTTCTAGCCTTATAGCATTATGATCAGAGAAGATGCTTGTTATTATTTCAATGTTTTTAAATTTGTAGAGGCTTGCCTTGTTCCCCAACATATGGTCTATCCTTGAGAATGTTCCATGTGCACTTGAGAAGAATGTGTATTCTGCTTTTTTAGGATGAAGTGATCTATATATGTCTATTAAGTCCAATTGTTTTAGTTTTTCGTTTAGCTCCACTATTTCTCCATTGATTTTCTGTCTGGATGATCTGTCCATTGATGTGAGTGGGGTGTTGAGGTCCCCTACTATTATTGTGTTGTTTTTAACATCTTCCTTTAGGTCTGTTAACAGTTGCTTTATGAACCTTGGTGCTCCTATGTTCGAAGCATAGATATTTATAAGAATTATTTCTTCTTGATGAAGTGTCCCTTTGATCATTATATATTGTCCCTGTGCGTCTCTATTTACCTGTCTTATTTTGAAATCCACTTTGTCTGATATAAGAATTGCAACACCTGCTTTTTTTTCCTTGCTATTAGCTTGAAGTATTGTCCTCCACCCCTTCACTCTGAGCCTGTGTTTGGCCTTGGGGCTGAGGTGTGTTTCCTGGAGGCAACAAATTGCTGGATCTTGTTCGTTAATCCATTTTGCCATTCTGTTTCCTTTTATTGGAGAGTTCAATCCAGTAACATTGAAAGTGATTATTGATGCATGTGGACTTAAAACTGTCAATCTGTTGCTCATTATCTGGCTTTCCTGCTTTTCTCTTCCTCTGTGCTTTATTCTACTCATTTGATACTGCAATTTCTTATGCTGGGTTTCTTAGATTTTTCCTTATTTATGTTTTGTGGCCCTGTTCTGTTTTTTAGTTTAGTGGCTACCCTGAAGTTTGTATTTAGAATCTCGTGTATAATATAGTCTATTCTCTGGTGGTCTCTTACTTACTTGGCCTAGACTAATTTAGTCCCTTTGCTCTTCCCCTCCTAAATTATTATTTTCATTTCTTATTCCACCTTGTTTTATGAGTTTGTAGCTAGAGTGACAAGATCGTCTTTGCTTTGGTAGTTTCCTTACCTTTATCCTAATGCTATAGTTGAATATTTGCTGTCCTATTCTGGTTCTATTTATCTGTCTCCCTACTCTGTGGTTTGTGACCCCTTTCTCCCTTTTCTTTTTTCAGGTATGAGAGCCTTCTTGAGGATTTCTTGTAGCTGAGGACTTTTGGTTACAAATTCCCTTAACTTTTGTTTGTCTGAAAAAGATTTAATTTGTCCCTCATATCTGAAGGATATTCTTGCTGGATAGAGTATTCTTGGCTGAAGATTTTTATCTTTTAAAGTTTTGAATATGTCACTCCATTCTCTCCTAGCTTGTAAGGTTCCTGTAGAGAAATCCGCTGAAAGTCTGATGGGAGCTCCTTTGTTGTTATTCTCTTCTGTCTTGCTGCCCTGAGTATTCTTTCTTTGTCATTCACTTTTGCCATTTTTACTACTATATGCCTTGCAGTAGGTCTTTTTACATTGACAAATCTAGGAGATCTGAAAGCTTCTTCTACACACATTTCTCCCTCAATCCCTAGATTTGGGAGGTTCTCTTCTATAATTTCATTAAGCACACTTTCTGCTCCATTTTCCTTTTCCACGTTCTCGGGAATTCCTATGATCCTTAAATTCTTTCTCCTCATTGAATCTGCTATCTCTCTAATTCTTTCCTCATTCCTTTTAATCCTTAGTTCTCTTTCTTCCTCTGTCTGGAGCCATTCAGCCTGTCTATCTTCGATTATGCTAATTTGCTCTTCTACGGAGTCTACCTGGGCATTCAGGGAATCTGTATTCTGTTTTATCTGGTCCATTGTTTTTTTCATCTCTAGTAATTCTGTTTGATTCTTTTTTATAATGTCAATCTCTTTTGTGAAGTAACTCCAGGACTCAGCTTGTTTCTCTATCTTTCTCTCTACCTCATTGAGTTTTTTCATTATAGCTGCAATGAACTCATTTTCACTTAGTTTACCTATTTCCAAGTCCTCAGAACTTAATTCTGTGTTTTTATTGTTTTCCTTCTGGTCTGGGGCTTTTATAAATTGCTGGATGTTAGAGGAGCGGTTTTTTCGCATGGTGGTATAATTTGGTTGCAGTTACAGCCTGTCGCCACTAGGTGGGGGTCGAGCGCCTCACATTCTGAGCTCTCCACCTTCAGGCAAGATGGCGGCACCCAGTGCGGTTTGCCAGGGCAAGGAGGGGCGGTTTCTCTCGCACACTGATCTGGATTCAGATCAGTTCTGTTCTCTAGTCTCCCGCGGCCATGGGTTTATGGGGTCCCCAGGCACAGAAGCTTTTCCCCCGTCAGCAGGTTTCCACTGTACCAGCAGTGGGAGTCCTAGACGATCCCCGAGTCGCCCGGCCCCTCCCCTGCTCCCTCCCGGACCTGCGCAGCAATGCCAGTTTCTAGGGGAGGGAGCAAAGTTCTCTCCTACCCGGTTCCAGCTCCTCTGAGGTGGGCAGCAGGGGCTGTGTCCTCTGTCTTTTGATACTGTAGCTCTCTGAGTCCTGGCATTAGGTTCATTAGCTGAAATTCAGGGTTTTTTTTACACTCCTTTGTTGTACTTTGGAGGGGAGAGAGTTAGAAACACAACTTATATTTTATGTTGACTTTTAATCCTGAAGCTTCACTGTATTCATTTGTTATTGTTAATAGTTTTCTGATGGATTCTTTAGGGTTCTCTATATCAAAAATCATGTCATCTGCAAATAGTGACAGTTTTACCTCTTCCTTTCCAGTTTGGATCCCTTTTATTTCTTTTACTTGCTTGATTTCTCTGCCTAAGACTTCCAATACAATGTTAAATAAGAATGGTGAAAGTGGGCATGGTTGTCTGCTTCCTGTTCTTACAGGGAGAGATTTCAGTTTTTCACCCTTGAGTATGATATTACCTGTGGCTTTTTCATATATGGCCTTTATTATGTTGAAGTTCTTTCCCTCTATACCCACTTTATTGAGAGTTTTTTTTATCACAAATAGATGTTGTATCTTGAATGCTTTCTCTGCATCTATTAAGATGATCATGTGGGGGCTGGCCCCGCAGCTGAGTGGTTGGGTTCGTGTACTCTGCTCCAGCAGCCTGTGGTGTTGCTTGTTCAGATCCTGGGCACAGACATCGCACTGCTCATCCGGCCATGCTGAGGCAGCATCCCACATATCACAACCAGAAGGACCTGCAACTAGAATATACAACCATGTACTGGGGTGCTTTGGGGAGAAGAAGAAGAAAAAAAAGAAGATTGGCAACAGATGTTAGCTCAGGTGCCAAACTTTAAAAAAATATATGATCATGTGATTTTTACTCTTCACTTCATTAATGTTAGAATCACTTGATTGATTTGTGGATGTTGGACCATCACTGCATGCCTGGAATAAATCCCGCTTCATCATGGTATTATGATCTTTTTAATATATTGTTGTGGTTGGTTTACCAGTATTTTTACATCGATGTTCATCAATGATGTTGGCCTTTAATTTTCTTTTCTTGTGTTGTCCTTGTCTGGTTTTGGTGTCAGGGTAATGTTGGCCTCATAGAATGAGTTAGGAAGCTTCTCTTCCTCTTTAAATTTTTGAAAAAGTTTGAAAATGATAGGTATTATATACTCTTTGAAATATTTAGTAGAATTCACTAGGGAAGGTGTCTTGTCCTGGACTTCTATTTTTTGGAAGTTTGTTGATTACTGTTTCACTCTCCTTACTGGTGATTGGTCTGTTCAAATTCCCTATTTCTTCTTGATTCAGTTTTGGAAGGTTGTATGAGTCTAAGAATTTATCCATTTCTTCTAGATTATTGAATTTGTTGGTGTGTAGCTTTCCGTAGTATTCTCTTATAATCTTTTGTATTTCTAAAGAGTCCATTGTAATATATCCTCTTTTGTTTCTGATTTTATTTATTTGAGCCTTCTCTCTTTTTTCTAAGTGAGTCTAACTAAAGGTTTGTCAATTTTGTTTATATTTTCAAAGAACAAGCTCTTAGCTTCACTGATTTTTTCCTAATATTTTTCAGTCTCTATTTCATTTCTTTCCACTCTAATTTTTATTACTTCCTACCTTCAACTGATTTAGGATTTGTCCTTCTTTTTCTAGTTCCTTCAGATGCAGTCTTAGATTGCCTATGTGAGATATTTCTTGTTTCTTAAGGTAGGCCTGTATTGCTATAAACATCCCTCTTAGTACCCCTTTTTCTGTATTCCATAAATTTTGGCATGCCATATTATTTTCACTTGTTTCCAGGTATTTTTCACATCTCCTTTGATTTATGCAAATAGCCAATTGTTGTTCCGTAGCATTTTGTTTTATCTCCACATTTCTGTGGCTTTTCCAGCTTTCTCCTTCCAGTATTTCATTTCTAGTTTTACACTGTTGTAGCCATAAAAGATGCTTGGTATTATTTTAGTCCTCTTAAATTTATTGAGACTTGTTTTGTGACCTAAAATATGATGTATCCTGGAGAATGTTCTATTTGTATTTGAAGAGACTGTGTATTCTTTGGTTTTGGGGTGGAATGTTCTGTATGTATCTACTAAGTCCATCTGATCTAATGTGTTACTTAAGGCCAATGTTTCCTTATGGATCTTCTATTTAGATGATCTATCCATTGGCGTAAGTGGAGTGTTAAAGTACCTTACTATTATTGTGTTACTGTCAATTTCTCCTTTTATCTCTGTTAATAATTGCTTTATATATTTAGGTGCTCCTATGTTGGGTGTGTAGATATTTACAAGTGTTATATTTTCTTGTTGGATTGTTCCCTTTATCGTTATGTAGTGCCCTTCTTTGTCTCTTGTTACAGTTTTTGTTTTAAAGTCTTTTTTGTCTGATATAAGTATTGCTACCCCATCTTTCTTTCCATTTCTATTTCCATGAAGTATCTTTTTCTGTCTCTTCATTTTCTCTTTGTGAGTGTCTTTCGATCTGATGTGTATCTCTTGTATTCACCATATTTATGGGTCTTGTTTCTTTTTTTAATCTGTTCAGCCACTCTAGTCTTTTGATTGGAGCGTTTAGTCCACTGACATTTAAAGTAGATGTTAATAAGTATGTACTTATTGCCATTTGGTTACTTTTTCTGTGTGTTTAAAAAATTCTTCTCTGTTCCTGCCTTCTTCTCTTGCTCTCTTCCCTTGTGATTAGATGGCTTACTTTAGTATTATGTTCAGTTCATTTATTTCATTTTTTGTGAATTTATTATAGGTTTCTGGTTTGTAATTACCATGTGGTTCATATATTATAACTTATGTAAGTAGCAATCTATATAAAGTTGATGGTGTCTTAAATTTGACCTCTTACTAAAAGCCCTACACATTTACTCCCCTCTCCTCACATTTTACACTTTTTGATATCATATTTAACCTCTTTTTGTGTATATATATGCCTTAACCTCTTCTCATAGAAATAGATAATTTTAGTGCTGTTGTCTTTTGACCTTCATATTTGCTTTATAGGCAGTTGACCTACTACCTTTACTGTGTATTTGCCTTTACCAGTAATTTTTTCTTTGATGATTTTCTTATTCTATTTGTGGTATTTTATTTCCCACTGAAATAAGTCACTTTGACATTTAACAGTAAGGCTATTTAGTGGTCATAAACTCCCCTGGTCCTCATACACAGAAACCAGGGTCAAGACCAATGGTTATCCCTACAAATGAATCTAGAGAAGCAGATATGGAAGTTTAAATGTAAGATGACGAACCACCTTAATCCACTGCCCAGAAGTTAAAGAATACTTTAGAGAATTCTAGAATGTTCCTCAAAATTGTGCAAAGGATGGTTTCTCCTGTGGATACAAAAGCCTCTAGAACTTTAGGGTCAGAGTATAAAATTAGCAAATTTTAATATTGTTACAAGGTACATGAAAACATTTCAGATGACGAACATTTAGGCAGGCACTTCAGAGATGAATAAGGTCAAGTCATCTACAGCCTGTTCCCACTCAACCACAGAAGGCTGGTAGCCAAACACGTTTCCATATTTGAAAAGCAGACTAGGGAACTTCAGATTACCTGGGTGCCAACACTAAGAAATGACATTCAGTTCTCCCTTTGATATTGAAGGAGAGAAATGGAAGCCCTGTTCTCAAGGAGCATGGAAACATAGAGTGAAATGCTTGGCTGTTGTGCAAAAGTGATGGCCTCTGTGAAGAGGCTCAGATGTGCCATCTATTGGCATGAGCAGTGCTATTGAGTAGGGTGGCCATAGGCAGGCTATTTGTGGTTTCTGTGGCCCTTAGGGGATCAATATCCAAAGTTTCTCATTAGTCAAACTTTTGCTATCATCCTGATTCCAGGGTAGTGAAAACCCTTAAAAGTTCAGAGAAGGAAAAGCTTAAAACTGGAAAATTCCTCATATTGCAAGGTCAGAAGTACGCAATTCTATTCCATCCATCTATTTCTGTTCACATCGATTTCAAGTGCCTTTCACACACAGACAAAATTTCCTTCTGCAATTAGATTGTAGTCTTCTTTCCTAAGATACGTTCAAAGACACCATTTACAACAACAATCTAAGGAAAACTGAAAGGATAATTAGGCTAAAAAATATAGTTTATTGCATGGATATATATATATCTTACTTATAAAATGCAAGTGATAAAATAGCAAATATACCCTAAAAAGCATATTCTAAGGACTAACTCTATGCATGGCTCATTGCATTCTATTTCTATCTATTATATTCAGCAGTGTCGAACACATTTCCTATAATCAAAAAAGACTGTGCATGGAAAAATCCATGGCATTTTGCTGGAAAACTGGCAGATTAGGCAGCTTAAAGCTCTTGTCCTCTCAAAGAAACATTGAAAAACAGGCAGAAAGTGACATAATTAACTTTTTCATAACTCCTGAAAACAGTATTTTTACTGCAACCAAGTAAGTGCTGACTCAGAAAAAAGCAACTTAAAACTGATAGAAAAGTTTTGTGGCACTTTTACTTTCCCTTGTCCCTCTCCCTCCATGAAATGTCAGTGGGCAGTCTTAAAATGTTCACAGCTTGTGTTCTCAGTATGAGACCCTGGTCCGTGGATTCAGAGGAAGCATAGTGGACATTTTCCCAAATCATTCTGTGTGTCTGTTCTAATCCATCTGGGAGCGACTTGAAGGACTGAGACAAGGCATTCATCTCTGTTTTTCCTAACTCAGAACTCAGACTGGTAAAGCAGTGGGAATTTTTCAAAAAATGCCACAAACCAAACTACCAGCCCCCAAATGCCTATGGTAAAAGATTAAAGTCAAAACATAAAATAAACTAGGTAAGCCCCAGAGTGAAAACAGGAACTTTTCTTCAGAAAATTAGGACATTTAAAAGAAATCAAGTGTATGGGAGAATTTAGAAAGCCATGTGCATGTCCATGGCAAGACATATACGCAGAAAATCCTAAACTATCATATTGAACTCAGTGAAAACCTGGGTAAGTGTTGAAAAAGTCCTGCAGCACAAGTCTAATCTGTAAAGACTGAAAAGCATATATTGTTTCTTTAGTTTTTTGTATCACTCCTGACATTCAAGGCACTTTGTCAAATCACTGGATGAACAAAGCTAAAGAACACATATTTTAGTGACTACATACAACAAGAATCACTCTGCTTGCAAATATATTTGGGGACAGTCACTAAATGAATAGACAACTACCACCTTCAATTTTGTTTTCACAAACAGAAAACTCTGGGGAAGAGTCTTATATATACAGCTACCACATTATAATATTGAGTCTATGGAGGAGAAAAAAAATAATGAACAAAACTAAGCAGACCCTAAGGGACTTACAGAACATCATTGAGTGTAAACAAATGCATTATATGAGTCCCAGAAGGAGATAAGAAACAGACAGAAAGAGTATTTGAATGAACTATGGTCAAATCTTCCCATATATGGTGAAAGACGTGCACCTACAAAACTAAGAAGGTAAACGAATTTCAAGTAGAATATCTCAAAAACACTAATACTAAGACACATTATCATCAAACTGAGAAAGCCAAAGGGGAAGAGAATCTTAAAGGAGATTATCATGTACAAGATCTAAAGAGATAATCAACTCTTCACAGAGAAGATATCCTCAATAAGATTAACAATTAACAACTTTTCCTCAGAACCATGGAGGTCAGAAGACAGCAGGATGACATGTTTAAAGTGTTAAAGGAAGAAATGTCAACTAAGAATTTTATATTTGATGAAAGCTTCCTTCCAAAAGTGAGGGAGAAATAAATATTTCCAAACTAACAAAGTTGAAAATGTTCATTACCACTAAGACAGCTCTATGAAAATACCTAAGGGATTCCTTCAGGTTGAAATGCAGAGACGCTAGACAGTAATTCAATGCTGTGTGAGAAAAGAAAGATTTCTGGTAAAGATAAACGTGTAGGCAAATAAAAGAGCTGGTATTTTATTTTTGGCTAACAACTCCACTTTTTATTTTCTACTGGATATAAAAACAAATGTAAAAAATTTTAAATCTATGCTATTGGCAACATAGAAAGATTTATCTTGTGACAGTAGCAACATAAGGAGAAATAACAAAGCCATATAAGAGCAGAGGTTTTGCATGCTATTGAAGTAAAAGTCATATGAATTCAAACTAGATTGTTAATTTTAATGCCTGTGGTGACCACAAAGAAAATTATCTGGATATCTTAAAATAAAAAAGCAAAGAGATCAAAATCCAAAATGATCACAAAAAAATCAACAGGACAAAATATAAGACAGTAATGGAAGAAATGAAGAACAAAACATGGCATTAGACATACAGAAAATAAATTTTTCAAAGGAAGACCTAAGTTATTCTCAGTAAATGAGTGAAGAAACTCTCCAATCAAAAGGCAGAAATTTAAAGATAGGTTAAAAAACATGATGTGAATACATGCTATTTACAGGAGACTCACTATCGATCCACAAACACAAATAGACAGTGAATGAAAGGGTAGAAAATATACTCTAGGCAAATTGTTATCAAAAGAGAACTAATATCAGAAAAAATATACTTTTTAAAGATTTTATTTTTTTCCTTTTTCTCCCCAAAGCCCCCTGGTACCTAGTTGTATATTCTTAGTTGTGGGACCTTCTAGTTGTGGCATGGGTGATGCCACTTCAGCATGGCTTGATGAGCTGTGCCATGTCTGTGTCCAGGATCTGAACCAGCGAAACCCTTGCCTGCTACAGTGGAGTATGTGAACTTAACCACTAGGCCACAGGGCCAGCCCCAGGAAAAAAATACATTTTAAAATGGGAATGATACAGAGAAGATTAACGCGGCCCCTGTGCAAGGATGACATCTAAATTTGAGAAGACTTCCATGTTTTCACTTCCCAAAATTGGAGAAGGAGCTGGAATTACATGTAAATGAAGACAATAGAACTACTAATTACATCAATGTGGAAAGACCTTCTCCAAGGCATATATTAGTAAAGCTGTCAAAAGTCAATGACAAAGAAAAAATATTAAGTGTATCCAGGCAAAAGAAAATAACCTACAAACGAACTCCTATCAGACTTTCATTGGATTTCCCAGCAGAAAACTTACAGGCTAAGAGAGTGGAATGATCTATTAAAAATTCTGAAAGATAAAAACTTTCAGCCAAGAATACTATACCCAGTGAAAATATCCTTCAGATATGATGGAGAAATAAAAACTTTCCCAGATAAACAAAAGCTGAGGGGTGTTCATCACCATGAGATCTCCCATAAAAGATTTGATTAAGATGGTCTTTATACCTGAAAACATAAAGGAAGAAATTGTTTATGAAGCCTTGAGCAAGGAGATAAATAGGTGGACAAAACAATAAAGTTGCAACTCTGTACCAGAACAGATTAGCAAACAAGACAGAAAACAACAAGTGCTGGAGAGGATGTGGAGAGAAGGGAACCCTGGTACACTGCTGGTGGAAGTGAAAACTGGTGCAGTCACTATGGAAAACAGTATAGAGTTTCCTCATAAAATTAAGAATAGATCTAAGACATGATCCAGCTATTCCACAGCTCGGTATTTATCCAAAGAACTTGAAAACACAAATGCATAAAGATACATATGCCCTTATGTTCATCACAGCCTTATTCACAATAGCCAAGACTTGGAAGCAACCTAGGTGCCCATGAATGGATGAAGGGATATAGAAGATGTGGTATATATACACAATGGTATACTACTCAGCCATAAGAAATGATGAAATCCAGCCATTTGTGGCAACATGGATGGACCTTGAGGGTATTATGCTAAATGAAATAAGTCAGAGGGAGAAAGGAAATACCATATGATCTCATACATATCTAGAAGATGAAAGCAATGACAAACAAACATATAACAACAGAGATTGGATTGGTGGTTACCAGAGGGGAAGGGGGAGAGAGGAAGGCAAAAGGAGAGGTTAGGCACACATGTGTGGTGATGCACTGTAATTAGTCTTTGGGTGGTGAACATACAGAATTCAAAATATATTACAATGTACACCTGAAAGTTATATAATGTTATAACCCAATGCTACTGCAATAAAAAATAAAGAAACAGAAAGAAACAGAAAGAAAAAAGAACAGGTTAGTAAATAATTGTAACTCTAAAGATAAAGGGAAGGAAAACATCAAAAATAAATATCGTCACTTCATTTTAACCACAAATTCACAACACATAATGGAATAATTTGTGACAACAGCAACAACTTAGAAAAGGAAGAGAAAAAGGGCCAAAACTTACTTAGACTAAAGGAATAAGAGGCCATCAGACAATGGACTATACCATCTATGGTTTTTATAAAAACCTCACAGTAACCACCAAACAAAAAATCAGAACAGAGACACAAATGATAAATAAAGAGGAAACTGAGAAATCTATCCTAGAGAGCCACCAAACTGAACTGACAATCTGAAATCCATGGGACAAGAAACAAGAGAAATGCAAAACAACTGGAAAAAAAAAGACAAGATGGCAGAATTAAGCCCTCACATATCAATAATCACTCTAAATGTTAATGGATTGAATTCCACAATCAAAAGACACAGAATGACTGGATAGATTAACAAACAAGACCTAACAATTTGTGCCCTCCAGGAAACACATCTCAGTTCTAAATACAAAAACAGGCTTAGAGTGAATGGATGGAAGACAATACCCCAAGCTAATGGCAAATAAAAGAAAGCAAGTATTGCCATACTTGTATTAGACAAAGTAGACTTCAACATAAAAATGACAAAGAGAGACAAAGAAGTGCAGTATGTAATGATGAAAAGGACACTCCACCAAGAGGAAATAACACTTATAATTATATATGCGCCTAACACAGAAACAATGAAATACATAAAGTGACTATTAATTGACCTAAAAGTAGACATTAACAGCAACACAATAATATAAGGGCACTGGGCACACCAGTGTCATCAATGGATAGATCAACTGGACAGAAGTCAACAAGGAACTAGTGGAAATAAGTGAAAAACTAGAGCAGATAGACTTAATAGATATATACAGAACACTGTGTCCAAATCAGGAGAATACACATTCTTCTCAAGTACAAATGGAACATTCTCAAAGATGCACCATATGCTGGGAAACAAGGCAACCTCAATAAATTTAAGAAGACAGAAATCATATCAAGCACCTTTTCCAACCATAATGCTATGAAAGTAGAAATCAACTACAAGCAAAAAGCTGGGAAAGTGACCAACATGTGGAGACTAAATAACAAGCAACTGAACAACCAATGGATCATTGAAGAAATTAAAGGAGAAGTAAATATCTACAGAAAATGAAAATGAAAATACACCATACCAACTCAAATGAGATGCAGCAAAAGCAATCCTAAGAGGGAAATTCATAGCAATACTGGCCCATCTTAAGAAACAAGAAAAATCTCAAATAAGCAATCTTAAACTACTACTAACAGAACTATAAAATGAAAAACAAAGCTAAAAGTCAGCAGAAGGGGAAAATAATAAAAAATTAGAGCAGAACTAAATGAAACTGAAATTTTAAAAAAAACAAAAAACAGAAGAACCAGAAGGACCTACAACTAGAATATACAACTATGTATTGGGGGGCTTTGGGGAGTAGAAAGAAGAAAAGAAAAAGAAATATGATTGGCAACAGATGTTAGCTCAGGTGGCAATCTTTAAAAAAAAAAAAAAAGAACTGAAAAAAAGACCCAGTAGAAAGGATCAATGAAACTAAGAGCTGATTCTTTGAGAAGATAAACAAAACTGACAAACCCTTAGCCTAAAAAGTCTCTAAGAAAAAAGGAAAAAGCCTCAAATAAATAAAATTAGAAATAAAAGAGGAGAAATCACAACAGATACCACAGAAATACAAAGGATTACAAAAGAACACAATGAAAAACTATATGCCAACAAACTGGACAATCTAGAAGAAGCAGATAAATTCTTAGACTCATACAACCTCCAAAAACTGAACCAAGAAGAAACAGAGAATCTGAATAGACCAATCACAAGTAAAGAGATTAAAACAGTAATCAAAAACCTCCCAAAAAATAAACGTCCAGGACCAGATGGCTTCTCTTAACAATTCTACCAAAAATTCAAAGAAGATTTAATACCCATCATTCCAAACTATTCTGAAACATTGAAGAGGACTGGATCCTTCTTAACTCATTCAAAAGGGCCAAAATTGCATTGATACCAAAACCAGACAAGGAAAATACAAAGAGTGAAAATTACAGACCACTATTGCTGATGAACGCAGATGCAAAAATCCTCAACAAAACATAAGCAAATGGAATACAACAATACATTTGATGGATCATGTTCCTTGATCAAGTGGGATCAATTCCAAGGATGCATAGATAGTTTGAATATCCTCAAACTGATCAATGTGATACACCACATTAACTAAATAAAGAGCAGAAATCACATTATCGTCTTAATAGAGGGAGAGAAATCATTTGACCAACAATGATAAAAACCCTCAATAAAATGGGTATACAAGAAAGTTACTTCAACATAATAAAGGCCATATATGACAAACCCAAGCCAACTTCATACTCAATGGTGAAAAACTGAAAGCTATTGCTCTGAGAACAGGAACAAGACAAGGATGCTCATTCTCACCAGTCTTATTCAACGTAGTATTGGAAGTTTTAGCCAGAGCAATCAGGCAAGAAAAAGAAAGAAAAGGGATCTAAATAGGAAAGGAAGAAGTAAACCCATCGCTATTTGTGGATGACATGATTCCATATATAGAAAACCCTAAAGTATCCACCAAAAACCTCTTAGGAAGAATAAGCAAATACAGTAAATTTGCAGGTACAAAATCAACATACAAAATTCAGTTGCATTTCTATACACTAACAATGAAGCAGCAGAAAGACAAATAAAGAATACAATCATATTTACAATCACAACAAAAATAATAAGATACTGAGGAATAAATATAACCAAGCTGGTGAAAGACCTATCAACTGAAAACGATAAGACACTCTTGAAAAAAATCGAAGAAGTCATAAACAAATGGAAAGATATTCTATGGTCATGGTTTGGAAGAACATAATTAATATGTCCTTTTTACCTAAAGAAAGCCACAGATTCAATGCAATCCCAATCAGAATACCCATGACATTCTTCATGGAAATAGAACAAAGAATGCTAAAATTTATATGGAAAAACAAAAGACCCCAAACAGCCATAGCAATTGTGAGAATAAACACAAAGCTGGAGGTATCACACTGCCTTACTTCAAAATATACTACAAAGCTATAGTAATCACAAAAGCATGGTACTGGCACAAAAACAGACACATAGATCAATGGAACAGAATTGAGAGCCAAGAAATAAAACCGCGCATCTATGGACAGCTAGTATTTGACACAGGAGTTAAGAGTAGTCGATGGAGAAAGGAAAGTCTCTTTATTAAATAGTGTTGGGAAAATTGGACAGCCATGTACAAAATAATGAAAGTTCACCATTATTTTACACCACACACAAAAATTAACCTAAATGGTATAGAGATATGAATGTAAGACCTGAAACTACAAAATTACTAGAAAAAAAATATAGGCAGTACACTCTTTGACATCTGTCTTAGCAGTATCTTTTTGAATACCAGGCCTACTCAAGCAACAGAAACAGAAGAAAAATAAACAACTGGGGCTACATCAGACTTAAAAGCTTCTGCAAGGAAAAAAAATCATCAACAAAATGAAAGGACAACCCACCAAAGGGGAGATCATATTTGCAAATTATATATCCAACAAGGGGTTAATTTCCAACGTACATAAAGAGCTCATACAACTGAACAAAAACAAAATGAATAACCCTATCAAAAAATGGGCAGAGGATATGAACAGACATTTTCCAAAGAAGATACACAGATGGCCAAGTGGCAAATGAAAATATGTTCAATGCCACTAATTACTAGGAAAATGCAAATCAAAACTGCAATGAGATATCACCTCACACCCATCAGAATGGCTAAAATTAAGAATACAAGAAATAACAAGTGTTGGAGAGGACGTGGAGAAAAGGGAACCCTCATATACTGATGGTGGGAATGCAGACTGGTGCAGCCACTATGGAAAACACTATACAGATTTCTCAAAAAATTAAGAATAGAAATACTATACAATCCAGCTATCCTGCTACTGGGTATTTATCCAAAGAAAATGAAATAAACAATTCAAAATGATATATGCACCCCTATGTTCATTGCAGCATTATTCACAATAGCCGAGACATGGAATCAACCCAAGAGCCTATCAATGAATGAATAAAGATCTGGTGCATATATATACCATGCAATACTACTCAGCCATAAAAAGGACAAAATTGTGCCATTTGCAACAACATGGATGGAACTTGAGGGCATTATTTTGAGTGAAATAAGTCAGACAGAGAAAGGCAAATACCATATGATTTCACCCATACGTGGAAGATAAACAAACACATAGATAAGAATAGATTCCTGGTTATCATAAGAGAAGGGGGGGGAGGAGGGTGAAAGGGGTAAAAAATCACATACATAGGGTGACAGATAAAAACTGTACCGTTGGTGGTGAACATGATGCAGTCTGTACAGAAACTGAAGTATAGTGATGTGCACCTGAAATTTACATAATATTGCAAGCCAATATAACCCCAATAAAATAATAAAAAGAGAAAAAGAAGCCTAGATTTCATTAACAAAGGAGTGTATGTACATATGTGCAAAGTATGTAAAATGGAGGTGAACATTGAATGCTGTACACATGGACTCACAGGATCAGGGATTAGCCATCGTGAATTTCTTCTGCAATCTTGGTCTTTAAGGATTTTCAGTGTCCAGCGATCAGAATGACAACTAAAAATACTTGTTTAATGAGGAGCTTTGGATTTTGATTCCCCGAGGATATAGAGACTGTAAAGATTCAGCCTGTGAAAACCTCATCATACAAGAGCTCTTTCCTGATCAGGAAGAAACACACCTGAGGCTACATCCAGAGATGATCCTTCTTGGCCAGGAGCCCATTGCCTAACTTGGTCTCCCTATCCTTCTTGAAGACATATCTTCTGTCGTCAATATCCAGGTGACATATCAAGCATCATTCCACAGTGATGCCAGTCAGGTACTTAAAGTCCCTTAGCTAATGCTTTGGTAAGGAGAACAGGTGTTTTACCACAGATATATCTATAGGAAGCAATGAGAATACATGCACGAAATGATTAGATCCAAATGTCCATTGGACTTCAACCTGTCTTCTTGTTGACAAGTTCCCATGTATGTTTGTACCAATACTCAGCCAGTTCTCAATCTGCTAGTTTCCCAATTTCTGTACAAAGCAGAGTAATCCTTTATCCTCCAGAGCAGATATCTGCCCCTTCTCAAACATGATGACTGTTAGAAATTTTCCTGACATTTACTGGAATTCTTGTGTGGTCACGGGAAAGGGATTTGATCAGATTTTCCTTTATTTCCATTTCCTGGGTCTGTGGAGACACAGAAAGACTTACCTGGATGCCTTCCTAGCACACCTGTTTCTCTTTATGAAATCACCATCTGTTTTATACAAGAAGAGATAGTATCATAAAAATTATGTGTATGATCGTCCCTCACTTATTCCAGAATTAACAAATGTTGACATTCTGCTATATCTGCTTCAGGTCTTCTTTATAAACTAACAAAATAATATGCATATAGAAGCCATCTCTTTTGTATTCTCCTCAGTTATCATTCTCCCCTTCCTAGAGACAACATCATCCAGAGTGTGATGGTATCCCCCATGCATATCCGTTGTATGAATATTCATAATCGATATTAGGATGAAAAGAATTAACCATAATACTTATCAGTTAGGGAATGAGGAAATAAAGCATGATGTAACAATATAGTAGAATACTCTCCAGTAATTAAAATTAATAAAGCAAAATTAAATATTTCAACAATAAAGAAAAGATCAATCACATAAGAATGCCAAATGTAAATTGCATGTATTATGTAGTTTGGTTTATATAAAACTTTCAAAATTCAAAACAACACAACTATGCATGGCACAATAATACTAATTATAGTAAAAATTGCAGGAGAATAATATCTGCGAAGTTCTTGTAGTGGTTCCTCTGGGGAAGGGAAAGAATCAAGATTGTTCAGATACATGATGTGGGGGCTTCATATGTACCTGTATTGTTTACGTCAATAAAAACACCTAGAATGAAGATGGTGAAGTGTGCACAGTTTATACTGTTGATTGGCAGATACCCAGTCCTTCATTGTTATCTCTGTATTATTTTTATTTGAATAATCCATAATAAAAATAAACCTGGGTAGGTTTTTATTATGAATTATTACTTGTGAAGGTTCAGAATATATTTAAAAATTTCCAATGATGTACACTTTATTTCATTTGAAAATATTTCTCTTAGAGTTCTTCATTATTTTTAGTCATAAGTATGTCTAATTTATTTTATTATTTAATTCATTTAACTACTATATTTTTCATTATGTGTCCATTTCAAAAGAATATTGATATCATTGATGTTTCCTTCATTCCTTTTCTACATGATAAAGGTTCCCAGCCAGAGTTTCAACTCATAAACATTTCCCTGAAAATTTCAGTTATTGTCTAGGGATGTTCTCTCTTATTTTCTTTCCTCAACTTGTCCTACCCCATTGCTTTCTTCAGAGGAGTGAAATCTGCCAGGAGTTGTTATTCATGGCATTAAAAAATAACACAATAGGAAATGTCACTACAATGGTCCCATATGCTAAGTGCTCTGTTGGATGTTTTTGCTCCATTCATTTCTCACCATTGCAACATATTATATGATAGTTTCCATTATACAAATGAGGACATCAGGTTTCTGTACAGGTGAATATTTTTCCCCCTTCACTAAGAAAGTGCTGGTCTGGATTAAATTCAGGGTTTGAGTCTAAGTAATATACGAAGTGATAAAGACTGTCCTGGCCTTTTCCGTCTCCCCCAGGTCGTGGAGACCCACTGCTCTACAGGGACACTCTTGTTAAAATACATGATTATTTTATGAGTATCATATAAGTCTGTCTTATCTTGTAATTCTCTGTCTTTCAAGGGCCAAAAATTTCTGCTAGTTTCATCTATTTCTAGAAGCCTGTGTGTTTCATTCTTTCTCTCATTTAGCTGTTTCTTTTTTTTTGTTTTGTTTTAATGATATGCCATCTACCACTTAGGTGATTTCCCTTAGGTTGGGTCAGAGAATGTCATGGGCGTTTGCCCAGCTTCTCTTAGAATTAATTGTTAATGGAGGTAATTAGCTCCATGGGGGAGTCTTATGAGATTCAAATTTATAGGTAACAGAGCATATACTTGGATGGATGCCACACACCTGCCACACAATACATCCTGAGTAGAGGTGGACATATCTTGTGTTGGGACGTGAAAAGATTGTGGTCATTTTTCAGGATGAAGTATTACAATTTTAAGGAATAATTATGAAATCTGAGTGTTGGTTTAGGAGTTCTAATTCTGCATCACCAAAAGACATTAGCAATGATTGGTCAAGAGAGTCATCTCAGACTTCAGATGATCTGATTTCAGACGTAGTCTTTGCCATGAGCTACCATGTACTTCTTATCCATGACGTTACCTCATCTTACCTAAGTTTCCCATGAATAAATGACTGATAGTATGATCCAACCCATTTATAATTTGACAAGCACTTCTGATGTTTCTGAGGCATGCCAAATTGGGAACCATCTCTACAAGATTTATAACTTCATTCTTGTCTTTGTGTTTGTTTGAAGGCAAGGAAGATTTTTGAAGGAAACATCATACCTTATTCTTTATTTCAGTCTCAGCACTTGGCACAAGGTGGAAAACAGAGTTGGTGATCAATAAATATTTGATGCAAGAAAGGGAGTGGAGGGAAGAGGAAGAGTTAGAGATGATGATGGAGGGAAAAATTAGCAGTGGGAAAGATTTATATATTTTCTTGGGTTCTCAACATACATCGTTTTTTATTTTTATTTAAGCACTAGATCAGAGGCTTTAGCATATATTAAACTCATCTGGAGGGCTGATTAAAACAGACTGCTGGTCCTCACCCCAGAGTTTATCAGCAGTAAGTCTGGAGTGATGCCATGATTATTCATTTCTAACCAGTTCCCAATTGATGTTTCTGCTATTTATCCAGGGACCATTCATTGTATTTTCTTTTCATTCCATCTTTCCATCAGATTCATCAACAATGTGGAACCCAGAAATCACACAGATGTTCCAAAACTTCTCCTACTGGGATTGACAGATGATCCAGAACTACAGCCTCTCCTCTTCTGCCTGTTCTTGTCCATGTACCTGGTCACCGTCCTCGGAAACCTGTTCATCTTTCTGGCTGTCATCTCTGACTCCCACCTCCACACTCCCATGTACTTTTTTCTCACCAATCTGTCCTTTACTGACATCTGTATAAGCACAACTACAATCTCAAAGATGCTGCTGAAGATACAAGCACAGAATCAGGGCATCACTTATATAGGCCTTCTCACCCAGATTGGTTGTGTCCTGGGTTTTGGTGGATTTGAAAATTTTCTTCTTACAGCAATGGCCTACAATCGCTATGTGGCCATTTGTCATCCCTTGAGGTACACGGTCACCATGAACCCCCGACTCTGTGCTCTGCTGATTCTCCTCTCTCTGTTCCTTAGCACTGTGGTTGCCTTGCTCCACAGTCTGATGGTGTTGCAGCTGTCCTTCTGCAAGGACCTGGAAACCCCTCACTTCTTCTGTGAACTTGCTCAGGTCCTCAAGCTTGCCTGTTCTGATACACTCATCAATAACATCCTGGTATATTTTGTGGGTGGTCTATTTGGTGGTATTCCTCTCTCTGGGATCATTTTCTCTTATACTCAAATTGTCTCCTCTGTTTTGAGAATGCTGTCAGCAGGCAGAAAGCTTAAAGCTTTTTCCACCTGTGGGTCTTACCTCTCAGTTGTTTCCTGGTTCTACGGGACCGTTTTTGGAGTGTACTTTAGTTCTGTAGTGACTGAGTCTTCAGGAAGACTGCAGTGGCTTCAGTGATGTACATTGTAGTTCCTCAAATGATGAATCCCTTCATCTACAGCCTGAGGAACAGGGACATGAAAGGAGCCTTGAGGAAACTCATCAGTGGGATACCTTCTTTTCTGATATTGTGCCATCTACTTAGGGCTAGGGTTTCCAGAGTGAAGCAAAGTGATAAGAATCCTTGGTGAACTATAAGGCATGTTTCTTTCATCACCAACTTCTTCTAAAATGGCTAGACAACATAATGGCCAAGTTATTTTTAACTTGTGGTTGAAACTTGTCTTTACTTTTTGTCTAGATCTATAGTGTTTGACACATGATTTCAGTTCTCCAAACTCAATTTCTTTGCTCAGGTTCTAAAGAGGCAGAGCCTGAGGCAAGAGTTCTACTTTTAGTGATTTTTTTTAACTTTTTATTAAGATTATGATAGTTTACAACCTTGTGGAATTTCAGTTGTACATTATTGTCAGTCATGTTGTAGGTACACCACTTCACCCTTTGTGCCCTCCCCCAACCCTCCTTTCCTCTGGTAACCACCAATCAGTTCTCTTTGCCTATATGTTTAACTTCCACCTATGAGTGGAGTCATACAGAGTTCGTCTTTCTCTATCTGGCTTATTAGTGATTTTTTTTTTCGATCGCTCAAAAGAAGGAAAGTTGCAGAAGGTGAGCTGGACAAGGAAGGTATTGAAGCAAGGCTGTGGTCATTTCTAGAGACTAGCTTCCACCTGATCCCATGATAGCACTGTGTCACTTGCACCCTGGAATTAGTCCTACAGTGGAGCAAGGGAGCTGGCCTTTTACACATCTATTTAGTGATTAATTAGATTGTTCACTGGTAAATCATATCCTTATGAGGAACAATAGCATCTACTATACTCAGTTTCATTATTTATGAAATTTGCATAATTAGATTATCTCAGTGGTTTGAGATAATTTGAGATATTTGAATTTCGTCAGTGAGGAAGCCTTCAGTTCTAATAAGAAAAGGAATCTGTAACTCTAATATGCCCAAACAATAAAGAGAGTTATCTTTCACTATAAGGACTTTAGAGGTAAGGGATGGATAGAAACAGGTGAATAGGGATTAATTCAATCCTCCATGTGTTGTCTTGTCTTAGGACTGGATCTCCTCAGAGTCACAAAGTGGTGGCACCATATGGAGATGCCATATGTGTACATGATTCTCAGGTACCAAACTCTGACTGTCCTTTGAGTCAGATGACTATAAATTTTCCATGGTGTCAACCAGAAGATATCTCTTTAGCAGGTGAATAATGGCCGTTAACACAATTTGTCCCTATCCCATTTCCACTAACTTATTAGTATCATATGATGAAAGGGTAAATGTTACTTAGTTGGAATTAGGGTCTTTGTAGAGGATGACCTTATGTCAGATTATTTGCTTAGTCCCTAATTATGATCACATGCATCTTTATAAGACAGACAGAAGTGGAAATGACACAGAGAAAAGGAGGAGGCAATGTAACCATGGTGACAGTAATTGAATTAATGCAGCCAGTATTTGATTTTCAGTGTTTGATCATCTTTTCCCATCTTTATTGATATATAATTGACATATAAAATTGTGTAATATTAAGGCGTACAATGTATTGATTTGATACATTTATATATTGCCAAGTTATTAACACCATAACGTAGCTAAAACCTCCATCCTATTGTGTAGTTAGTACTTCTTTTTAGTGGTGAGAAGATTTAAGATCTACTCTCTTATCAATATTCAAGTATATAATACAGCCTTATTAGTTATAATCATCATGTGGCACATTAGATCCTCAGAACTTAATCTTGTAACTGGAAGTTTGTACACTTTGACCAATGTTTTCCCATTTCCTCCACCTCTGAGGTCCTGGTAACCACCATTCTACTCTGTTTCTATGAGTTTGACTCTTTTAGATTCCACATGTAAATGATGTCATACAGTGTTTATTTTTCCCTGTTTGACATTTCACTTAGCGTAATGCCTTCAAGTTTCATCCAAGTTGCCTCAAATGAAGGGATTTCCTTCTTTCCCATGGATATACAATAAGGTATTCAATGGAATAATATTGTATTATTCCTTTATCCATTCATGTGTTGACAGACACTTAGGTTGCTTTCATAACTTGGTTATTGTGAATAATGTTGCAATGAACATGAGAATGCAGCTATCTCTACAAGATTGTGATTTCAATTCCTTTGGATATACACACAGAAGTAAGGTTGCTGGATCACCTGGCACATTGTCATAAAGTGCCCAATGCCTCCTCTGTCCTCAATAAAATTTTCATATAGGTGAGTCATCAATTAGTACTATTTTTCTATGTGTTTTAGAACCATACCATTTTAGTTACTATAGCTCCATAACATTTTGATATTTGATAAGGCAAGTACTTCACTTTGTTCTTATTTGCCAAGTCAAATGATTTTCTTCCAATGCTCTGTCATATAAATTTTAAAATCAGTTTCTCAAATACAATAAAATCCCAGATTTGCCTTAAATCTATAAAACTACTTGAGGAAAATTGACATCTCTATGATATTGTGGTTATCTGTCCAAAATTAGAATATTCTTTCCATCTTTTGGTCTTCTTTATTCTCCTTCAGTGAAATGTTAAAGATTTTCCCACAATGTGCTTTCACATGTTTTTCTTAGAACTCTTTCCAGGTTTTTATCTGATGTTTTTCTAAAAGTGTCTTCTAGAAATTAAACTTTCTAAATGGATTTTGCTTTGTAAAGACATGCAATTGATATTCGTATAGTGTTTTGATTCCAGCAACCTTACTACATTCTGTTGTTATTTTAATAAATTATCTATAGATTCTTTGGCATTTTTTACCTAGATGCTCTTATTATCTGTTGACAGTTATATATGTATTTGTTCTCAATATCTCAAACCTGCACTATCTTGTTTAATTGAAAGCAGTATTAGCATCTGCTAATATTGTTCTTGATTTTAAAGGGAATGTTTTAAGTATTTGACTATTGGGTATTTCATTTACTGCAGATTATTTCTGAAACACCCTTTTTGGAGTTAAAGTAGCTTCTTCTATTGTTACATCTCTATTTTTATCATCATGGAAGGATGTTGCATTTTATTCAAGTGCTTTTTCTTCATCTATTGAAAATAGCCATGTTTTGCTCTTTACCCTGTAAGTGTGTAAAATCATATTCAGGAGTTCTGATACATACATTTATTTATTCAACAAATATTAGTTGAAATCACACTGTTGCCAGGCCCTGTCATAAGTGCTGATGATGAAACTGTGCACTAAAAGAGAAACCCCAGTGCTCATAAAGTAATCATCCATGAGAAAAGAAGCAAGTGATATACAAGAGAGATAAGTTTGTGGCACACTTCGATGTGTCATCTCTATCCTCTTTCATGAAGGAGGCAATTATTACCACCGGCTTCTAGGAGTGCTGCTGGTAGACAGACTTTCACTGTAAGTCCCCTTTGGGATGACCCCTCAGATGAGAGTCACTGCACCTAAGGTAACTCCCTCTTCCCAGGGCTGCATCTAATGACTGATCAGAGCAGGTATTTAAAGACCTGGTCTTCTGGCCCCAACTTGGAACAACTCAGAAAGGACATTCCAGTTTATGGAACTCCCTGCAGGATCAGGGGAGTTTGACATTGAGATTCCATTGTATTTCCCTTTCTCTCTGCCCAATCCCACATTCTCCTTTTCCACAGGGGCTAATCCAGGGAGAACCCCCAATAAACCTCTTCATGCTAATCTCTGCCTCTGTGTTTACTTCCTAGTAGCCTACTCTTATGCCATAAGAAAAATATTGACTGATAGATAGTGAAGATACCTCTCTAAGAGGGCAAGAATATGTAAAGGTGATGCAATTTTACACAGCAGAGCAAGAAGACTCGCTGAGAAATTGATACTCCAATAAAGGCTTGAAAGAACTGTGGCAGTGAACACTGTAGTCACGTGGAACAAAAGCAATCGTGTATTCCTGGGGTAAAAGTGAATTTGGCAGAATGCGTCATCCATTTTCATTCTTGGTTATATTCAGTTTTGTGAAATTTTGTGAGTTATGTTGCAGGAATGAGAGTGCCTTGTGATTTTCCTTTCTTCTGCTAAACTTGTGTGCTTTAGGCTTCCATGTTGTGCTGGCCTTACAAAATGAGATAGAGAATATCCTTTTCCTTGTATTTTCTAAGTAAATTCATAGAGCCCCTTGGCTTTGGTTCACTCACCCTTTGTGTTTTTGGTGGTCTATGGAAAGCTTTCTCTTGTTTTATGAGAGCAGATATGTATTTTTATACTTTCTCTATAATTTAGTGTGTTAAAGTGAATGGGTAACATTTGAATACCATCTTGCTTCATGTTGATTTCAAATACTATATGAAGAACTCTACTGATTAAAAATCAAAGTTCATTTAGAAAGCATTAACGTGTGCAAATTAAATTGATAAACACATTGACATATTAAATTCATTAATGATGAAAATTTTGTAGCTATGTGTTAACCGGGAGCACCATCTTCACCTGTTAGGTTATAATTGAAATGTCACTCATTCTTCTGAGAGTATGGATGAACTAGTATACTATGGCTTTGGCAGTGATGTTGTAATTTTTCATAACTCTATTAAAAATGAAGTGTCATAATTTCAACCTACAATAAACTAATGTAAAATTAAAATGTACACTGAAACTACTGTGATGAAATTGGAAAGGATGCTTATAAAATTCTAAAGTCTGTCTACAATGATCACAGAATTAATTACAGATTATAGATTAGAATCTGCTGTATAAAATACATAGAGTGAAGATTAAGATTCAGGAAATATTCAATGACTCTTTGAAGGAAAGATTTTTGAGTGTTTGCATTTTACAATAGCTTAGATTTATTTATAAATATATGTTTTCTACCCAAATACATAACTGTGTTTCACACTGAAAGTTAGAATCCAATTTGCTGATATCATTAATCAGATAGAGATGTCATTGATTGTACCTAAAAAATGAAGATTGGTATCCAGTTAGAGAGGGATGGTGTGTCCATGTGTGCAAGGTATGTGACATGGAGGTGAGCAGAAACAGGTAGAGAGAGCTGGACAGCGTACACCTGGTCTTGCAAGATCAAGGAATCAGTCATCTTGAAATCCTCCCTTCTATAATCTTGGTCTATAGGGATTTACGCTGCCCTGGGATGTAAATAACAATAAAAGTGTTTGTCTAATGAGGAGCTTTGGATATTGAACCCCCTGGGTTTCAGAGACTGAAAAGAGTCTGTGAGTCTCACCTCACTCAACAGCCCTGCCCAGCAGGAAGCAACACCTGAGCCACCTCCCAGTGATGATGCTTCTTGCCTAGAAGCCTGGGACTTCACTTGGTCATCTTGCCCTTCTTAGAGACAGATCCTCTATCTCCGTCATTGAATATCCAAGGAAAATTCCAAATATCATCCAACAATGATGCCAGCCAGGTTACCTAAAGTCCCTTAGACAGTGCTTTGGACATGAGGGTAGGTGTTTACTACAGTTTCATCACTGCACTGTTGTAAAGAGAATCCATTCCTAAGATGACCAACGCTAAATGCTCCACTGAATTCCTGCCTGTATGCCATAATTTTGACATATTCTTTTGTACCTTTGCAACAATACTCACACAGGTCTCTTTCTGCTAGTCTTCTCTCCATCTATATAATAAGAGGAATCACTTCACTTTTGAGATTGAATTCTCCCCTTCACAAACATGACTGTTATAAAATTCTCTGACATTAACTTGCATCTTTGTGGTGGTAGAGGGAAGAGATGTTAGTCAGCTTCACCTTATCTTCCCATTATCTTCCCATACATCTTTGCACAGAAAGGCTTTAGTGTCATCTTTGTTGCCTGGCCGTGAGGACTCTGGAGAAGGAAGCGTAGACCCAGATGGACAGAGCAGACTACTTCTTTTATCTACATGTTCCTCTTTATAAAACTACTGAATATTTTAAATTATAAGAACAGCATAGATATAGTAAGAATAATTTTAAAATGCCACCATCCACCCCTTTCCAGAATTAACATATGTTGGCATTCTGCTATACCTGTTTTGTATAAAGTTACAACATAGTATACATACAGAAAACTCAGAAGTTCACCTTCATTCCCCTCATTCCGTTCACAGAGGCAACACCAATGTGATGGTATCCTCAGGCATGGTTTCATATTGTATTTGTATCCATAAATATCTATCAGCTAGGGAATGGAGAAATAAATTGTGATGTAACAATGTAATGAAACACTCTCTGGTAGCTAAAATGAATGAAGAAGAACTGAATGTATCAACATTAATAAAAATATATTAAGTACAAACTCCATTTGTAAACTGACTTGCACAGTATGATTATGCTAATATATGCCACTTTTAAAATGAAAAAAAATCATTTTCTTACGAAAGAATAATAGCAAGTATAAAAAAATTGCAGATGGATAATGTATATCCAGTTAGTGTAATGGTTTCCTCAGGGAAGGAAAAGAATAAAAATTGTACAAATGCTTGATGTGGGGTCTTCAATAATATGTATTGTTTATTGCAACGAAGATGCCTAAAGAAAGGGTGGTGAAGAGTGTGAATTTGATAATATTGACTGGTGGGTACCCAGTCCTTCATTATTATTCTCTATACTTTTTGTTATGCTTGAATAATCCATAATAAAAATAAATATACATATGTAGATTAAAAAGTATTTTAAAATTTCTCATGCTGTAGACTTTGTATCAAACAATATTTTCTCCTGTACTTTTTCATTGCTTGTACTGATCCACATATCTAATTTATTTTATTACCTAATTCATTCTAATTGCTTTATGTCCATGCCAAATGAATATTGATATCATTATCATTTTCTTCACTTTCCTGTATAACTAAGGTCCCTGAAATTTTAATTATCGTGCTAAGGATGTTCTCTCTTTCTTTCCTCTTTGATCAACTTACCCCACCAAACCACTTCACTCCTAGGAGCGAAACATGCCAGATGCTTTGTTCATTGCAGAAAAAAAAATCACAATAGTAAATTCATAGTAAGGCTCCCATATGCTGAGCACTGTGCTGGTTGCCTTAAGCCTATTCATTTATCATTGCAACAACACCACAAAGTTTTATGATTGTTCCCATTATACAAACAAGAACACTGGGCTTCCCATACAGTTAAAGATTTTTCCCCATTCAGAAGGCAAGTGTTGGGGCCTGGATTAAATTCATAGTGTCTGAGTCTAGTATTACACCAAGTAATTGATCCTCTGATGGCCACTTGTGTGTCCTTCAGGGGAAGGAGGACTACAACTGCACAGGGACCTGGCTGTTAGGACACACAGTTCTAGTGCTATCTTACAAGTCTCTGTCTTCTGAAGACAAACAAATTGTTACTTTTATCTGTCTTTTTAAGAGCCAATGCATCTCATCCTTTCTCCCATTCAGCTGGGATCTTTGTTTGATCTTTTGTTTTTGATCATATGTCACTTATCACCTTAGGGGAGCAACATCCCTAAAGATAAAACAGATTTAGTAATTTTATTCTTACATTTCTGATTGTTTGAAGATGTGGAATAATTCTGGTGGAAGAAAGCCATGTCTTCTTTATTTCATTCTCAAAGCTCGCCCAATGTGTTTGTCATTGCTCAATAAAGTACTGGCTGATTAAGTGAGTACAGGGAAGAGGAAGAGGGAGAGAAGAAGGATGGAGAGAGAAATAAGTGGAAAGAAAGATTTGAATATTCATTTGGGTTCATAATATAGATGAGCGCTTTTCTAGAGCAGCAGTTCTCAAACTTCAGTGTATCTTAGAATCACCTGGAGAGCTTGTTGGAAAAGACTGCTGACTATTACTTCTGGAGCTTTTATCATCAGTAAGTCTGGACTGTGGACCCAGAATTGGAATTTCTAACAAGTTCCCAGGTACTGCTGCTGCTGGTCCAGGGACCATTCATTTTAATTTCTTGTCACCCATGTTTTCCAACAGATTCATCAACAATAGAAACCAAACAGATGTTTCAGAATTACGTCTCTTGGGATTGACAGATGATCTAGAATTGCAGCTTCTACTCTTCTGCTTGTTCCTGCCCACATACTTGGTCACCATCCTGGCAAACCTGTTCATTGTCCTGATTGACCTCTCTGACTCCCACCTCCACACCCCTATATACTTCTTTCTCTACAATTTTTCCTGTACTGACATCTGTTTAAGCACAACCACAATCCCAGAGATGCTGCTGAACATCCCAGCACAGAATCAGTACATCACTTATACAGGCTGCCATAGCCAGGTCTGCTTTGTCCTGGTTTGTGTTGTTTTGAAAATTGTCTCCTTGCAACAATGGCCTATCACCACTATGTGGCCATTTGTCACCCCCTGATATACACAATCATCATGAACCCCTGCCTCTGTAGATTGTTGATTTTACTCTCCTTTGGCATTAGCATCGTGGATGCCCTGCTCCCCAGTCTGATGGCTTGGCAGCTGTCCTTCTGTGCTGACTTGGAAATCCCCCACTTCTTCTGTGAACTTGTTCAGGTCATCGAACTTGCCTGTTTTGATTACTACATCAATAACCTCCTGGCTAATTTTATGGCTAGTGTACTGAATGGTATATCTGTCTCTGGGATCATGTTCTCTTATATTCAAATTTTCTCTTCTCTTTTGTGAATGCAAACTATTGGCAGAAGATATAAAACCTTTTCCACCTGTGGATCTCACCTCTTGGTTGTCAGCTTATTCTGTGGCACAGGGTCCAGGGTATATATTGGTTCTCAGTTACTGACTCTTCCAGGAAGACTGCAGTGCCTTCAGTGATGAACGCTGTGGCTCCTCAAATGGTGAACCCCTTCATCTACAGCCTGAAGAACAGGGACATGTAAGGAGCCTTGAGAAAAATAATCAGTAGGATGAGTTTTCTTTAATGATTTTTTTCATCATATTTGGATTGTGTTTCTATATTTAAGCCAAGTGAAAGGTGTTTTGTTGTTTCAGAATACCTAATTCTTCTATCATCAAGGTCTTCTAAAATCATTACACAACATGATGGCTAAGTGCATTTCAACTTGAGCTTGAATTGTGATTTTGCTGTTTGTCTAAATTTAGAATGTTTGACAAATGACTTCAACTGTCTCACCTCAGTTTTTGGGGGTCATGTTTCATACAAGGAGAACGTGAACCCTGGGATCTTGTTGTATAACTACTTTGTTGACAAAAGTTGACAAAGTCAAGTTTTGTTGACTTTCAGACATGGCATTATCAGAACAAAGTGAGAGAAGGTGAATAGGGCAGGGAAGGAAGTTAATCAAGTCCATGGCTATAAGTAGAGACTAACTTTCACTTTATCCAATGGTTAGGACCATGTGAATTTTACCCCAGCCTTTGGCCTCCTGTAAGGAAATGCAGCTGACCTTTAACATTCCAACATGATAATTACTGGCAGTTATCTTTATTAAAATGTAGCTCCCTGGCGGAATATCAGAATCCACCAAACACAGTTTCATCATCTATAACATTGTTATAATTAGATTATCTCAGTGGTTTTTTTAGATGATTTTGAGATATATGAACTTTAAGCTGAAGAAGTCATAAGTTAAAATAAGACAATAAAATCCTGCCACTTATATTCTCAAACAGGAAAGAGAATTATTTTTCATTACAAGGACTGCAGGGGTAGGGAATGTCTGAGAATAAGAGGGTAGGAATTAATTAGCCCTAGGACTGGTGGTGGCAGCAGATGCAAGTGTCATACTCGGTCATCATGCTCAGAGACCAAAGCTTGACTGTTCTTCCCCGGGTGGGTTGATAACTGATGTTTTCATGGTGTCATCCAGAATATATCTCCTTAGTCTCATCATTGAGAATAGGATCATATGCCCCTTCTTAATCTAATTACTCATGTGGGAAAAATAATTTCTATAAAAGCCATAGACTGATCATTTAGAGTTAAATCCCACTGGACAGTCAACTCTCATAAACACTAAAAACACTTAATACAATGCCTGACATATATTAGTACTCAATAACATTTAACTGACATCATAGTATTCTACTTCTTGCTTATAGTCATAAGTCTTACAATCCTTTTGTACTCATATATTTTTCCACCTGCTTTGCATTTATATTTGTTAACCTGTATTGTAATATCTATTGGCAGCTTCTTCTTATCTGAACAGTAGAATAAAATCACTAATTATTGGGTAAACAGAGTAATGGCTTTTAATATTTTCTGACACCTTTTTGCTTTGATTTCTTCTCATTAATTTATGGACACGAATGTATCTTAGTTTCTACTTATCTCTTTAGTTACCTCTTCTTGCAGTTATTTCTTACTCATCTGAGGTGTTATCCTCACCAAGCAACATTGTTGAGTAAAATTCACTGAATGGCTGAATTAGGGTTCTTACGAACTGCTTTATAATGTGCCTTTATGAAAGAAACAGTGTTTCTGTGGAGGAAAGTTTAAGTGTAAAATACAACAGGAGAAAAGAGAAGCAAATAGAGTTAAGGGCCATCACTTTTTCCACAAGTACAAAAATGTGAAGCCATCAGACAAAGGCATCTATTTAGATGTGTGTGTTAGGGGAAATGATGGCAGTCTTACAGGAGAATCAAGGAGGTGCCCTTCATAAGTGTGGAGGCGGAGGGTGGGGGTGGGGAGGGGATTGTATCAGCACCACAACTGGAGGACAGCTCCCTGCCTACTGCCCAAGGCGTCTTCAAGGGTAGAGCTTTCTCCATTGACATTCACATAATATTTGCAGAGATGGATCACCTGAGGCCCTTGTTCATACTGCTGATTTCCAAATCTCACTTGAGAACTATTGACTTTGAATCTTTGGGAGACATCCAAATGAGAGTTTTATAAATAAGCACTTTATGAGTTTTTGATGCACTCTAAAGTCTAAAAAACATGACTTTAATATTCAAAGAACATGAGAGAGCGTATTTTTGAATATGAAAATCCTTACCTCAATTTTACTTGTTAAAATATCAGAGATGAAGTGGTGTATAAAACGTATCTATAGTGCTTAAAGAGTAGTAATATGATGAAAACACACATATCTATTACCAGGTAAGAATAAAACACAGATTGTACTAGGTGTCCCTGTTACATCACATCTCCCATCCCAGTGGCAACCACTACCGTGAATTCTATATTTATCATTCATTTGATGTTCTATTCGATTGAATACTGTGAAATTGACAGTATTTGATTATGTTTGCTCTACACACTTGCATTTTAATAGGATTCATCTGCAACCTTTTTTCACCTCTGTATGTGTCCCTATACAATTCATTAATTGCATTTTTTCAAAATTTGCTTTTCTTTGAAAGTGTTTAAAGCTTAATCTTACTATATGAATTCTGTGTCTTTGTTATTTTTTGCATCGTTGTGCTTTTGCAATTTAAACCTGTTGTTGAGTGTAGCACTAACTTATTCACTTTCTATGCCGTATAATTTTATATTGTATATGGCAATATCACAAAATAGTTATCCTTTCTGATGTGGATGGAACTTTTGTTGGCTAGTTTTCTGCTATTATGAACAAAGTTGTTTGAATAATCTCATGCGTGTCTCCTGGTATAAATGAGGGAACGTTTTATATTAGGAGTGGAATTATTGGGTATAAGAGTGTGCCAAAACTGCTTTGAGTAGTTCCCAAAGAGTTTTCCTAAGTGTTTGTACCAGTTTTCATTCCCATAAGAAGTTTCTTCAGACCCAAGTCACCTCCAACACAGTTTCACTTATTCTGAAAACTGAGTGGGTATAAAATATCATTTAAATAATTTTCACTTCTATAAGTCAGACAGAGAAATACAAATACTGTATCATTTCACTTACATGTGGAATCTAAAAAACAAATGAACAAACAAAAGAGAAACAGACTCACAGATACTGAGAATAAACTTGTGTTTTCCAGAGGCGAGCATATGGGGGTTGAGTGAAATAGGTGAAGGGGATTAAGAGGTACATACGTCCAGTTAAAAAATAAATAAGCCATGGGAATGTAATATATAGCATAGGGAATATAGTCAATCATATTGTAATAACTTTATAGGGGGACAGATAGTAACTAGATTTACTGTGATGATCATCTTGTAATGTTTATAAATATTGAATCACTAGATTATGCACTTGGAACTAACGTAAAGTTGTATGTAAATAATGCTTCAATAAAAAAGGAAGAAAAAATACATTTCTCTTATTATGAGAGTGAGTCTTCTCACATATTATAGGTCGTTTATTTTTCCTCTTTTGTAAAGTATCTGTTTATGGTATTTCTATTGAACTGCCACTTCATAACATTCTTTATTTAATTGGGATAGTAATATTTTGTCAGTTACATGCATTGGTATTTATTTAATAAGTGTGTGGTTTGCCTTGCACGTCATTTGTAATGTGTTTTGAATGAACATAAATGCTTAGTTTCATTAGAGTTGAATTTGTCAATATTTTCTTTAATGGTTTGCTCTCAATAGGTCTTGTTTCTGTATCCATAATTACCTCAAAATAAAGGATTTACACTTTGCCTAGTACATTTGAAGCATGAACCCACAAAGAGTTTAATTTTGACCTTGAAAAGAGATAGGAATCCAAATTCATTTCATGTCCCTGAACCATTTTATTAGTTTATCCAATCATTGTAATCCCACTTCTGTAATAAATAAACTGTCTATTTATGTATTGCTTTTTCTCTGGGCTCTTCCTTCTGATCAATAAGTCTATTAAATCTATCCTTGTATTAATAATTTAATGATAACAGTCAAATAAAATAAAATTTGCTGTTATAACAAGCAAGCCCCAAACCTTATGTTCACATCCTTAAAGATATGTTGTGTCACAAGTTGAATGCTACTCTGATAATTTCTAATTTACTGCAACAATACTGATAACCAAGAACCATTATTTCAACACATGGACTATAATGTGGAAAAAAAAGGATTTTAAAGCTACTAATATTAAACTGGGAAAATCTGGTAGTGAAGTTCTACAGAGAGAATAAATGCCTGTTACATTTGAGTGTGCAGAATATATTAGAATGTGCTAAACATAATTTGCACAAACAACAACATTCAACAAGGTATACATAAAATTAGCACTTAGTGTTGCATTTATATATTATATTATATATTATATAATACTTATATATATAATATATAAATAATTATATTATATTATAATGATATATAATATTATATATTATCACATGTATTTACACAGGTAATATACATCTACTCATATAAAGAAACTGTATTTATGAGCTTAAATGTAGTGTCAGTGTTCTTGTTTTGTTGTTAGGACATGTTGCTTTTAAATATACCTAAAAAAATAAGACCAGAACCCAATAACCAAAAGAAGATGTGTGGAGGTGTGCAATGTACTTGAAATGGACGGTAGCCAAGAAAGGTGTAGGGAAGATGGTGGCATACATTTGATCTCTCGAAGTGAGAGAATCAACCAAAGCAAAGTTTTTCATCTCTGAGCCTTGCTCAATAAGGATTTCTGCTTCCTATGATCACAACAGAGGAAAAAAGTTTGACTAATGAGGATCTTTGGATACTGAAGCCCCAAGGGATGCAGAGACTGCAAATAGTCTGCCTGTGACCACCTGCTCAACAGCAATGCCCAGATACCTATGCAACCCACCTGAGCCTAGTCCCAGGGACCATCATTTCTACACAGGAGCCCAGTGCTTCACTGGCTTTCTGTGCTTCCTGAGTTCAGAGCTTCTATTTTTCTCCTTCACATCTGGGTAAGAATGGAGTGTCATTCCTTTGTGTTGGTATCCAGATAATCTGAAGTCCTTCAGCTTCTGTTTTGCAAATAGGCACACATCTTGCTGAGCAGTCCATCTGGTAGCAGCTGTTGGGAGAGTCCTTGCAGAAGGTGAGCAGAAGTCCTTGCAGAAGTCACCTTTGAGGTGCCTGCCTAATGGTTTGTCATCTTCTCCTGAACTTGTTTACCTCTACCTTTCCAGCAATACTTCAGCATCTCTCATTCTATTAATCCTACTCTGAAGCAAAAGTCCTGGAAATTTTTCCATTGTCAAGAGCAATCTGCTCATCCTCAATTTTGAAGAATACTTTAGAATTCTCACACATTTTCTTTAATTTCTTTGACAAGGGACAGAGATGTGTGGCCAGCTTCTCCTTTCTTTTTCATTCCTGGATCACAATTCCACTTTCTAGAAGAGATCTCTGATTTTGACATTGTTTCCTGGTTTTGAGTATTCTGAGAGAGAGGAGATGGAGAATTAGGCATCCAAAAACTACACCCCAGTCTACCTGTCTCTTTAGTAATAAATGAAATACTTCAAATGGCAGAACAGCATAAAATAATAGATCAGATAAACATATGTATCCACACTTCCAGAATTAGTAAATGTTGATATTTGCTATCAGAGTTCTTTTATTAAAGTAATAAAATAATATGAATAAATACAGCATGGCCTTTATGTTCCCTTACATTCCCTGAGGCAACCACAGCCTTAAGTTTGGTTGTTCTCCACATGTTATTGAATATTGTTTTGCACATCATGTCTGTGTGTACAGATGCATGTGTGTGTGTGCGTAAAAGGCAGTCATGAAAATGCCCCTCAGTTGGAGAAGGGATAAATAGTTAGGTAATAAGGCATCAGAATAAGGTAAGATAGTTAAAGTTAATGAACTATCGAAAAATGTACCAAGACATTAAATGTACTACTTTTAAAAACCAAATGCAAAATGCCATGTACTATATGTAAAGTTTAAAATGCAAAACAAGAACATGGTTTACGGAAAGAATCATACTCAGTTATTACAACCACAGGGGAATAATGCACACCAAGTTCACTATAGTCGTTTCTTTGAGGAAGGAAAAGTGATTGAGGATATGGAAAATAACTGTATTATTTTATTTCTTTAAAGAAATTTAATGCAAAGAGGGCAGTAGATTTTAATTTATTGGTGCTTAGTGGTGCATATTGAGTGCTTTATTGCTTTGTCTGTACTTTTGTATGCTTGAAAGTTTTAGAAGTTCTGGCCTGGTGGTGCAGCAGTTAAGTTTGCACTTTCCACTTCAGCGGCCCAGGGTTTGCCGGTTCAGATCCCAGGTGTGGACCTATACACTGCTTATCAAGCCATGCTGTGGCAGGCATCCCACATATAAAAGAGGAAGATGGGCATGGATGTTAGCTTAGGGCAAATCTTCCTCAGCAAAAAGAGGAGGATTGACAGAAGATGTTAGCTCAAGACTAATCATCCTCAAAAATGGAAAAATAAAACAAAGTTTTATAAAAACTAAAGGAGTGCTAAATACTTAATGAAGAGATTAAATAGAAAGGTATTTAAGAAATAGGTGAGTCACCTTGGGCATTTTGATAAGCCATGTGTCTTGGGAAGTTTCTCAGTTGTCCACTCATCTCTGTGGAATCCAGGTACCTCTCCTCTAGATGGATTTGCATAGCTCTGCAAGTGTTAAATTCTGATTTGCATTTTCCTCTCCTCTTTGATAATGCCACATGCTTTGTTTATTTTCCAGAGTTTATAAACATTTTTTTCTCTATAAAAATAAAATTAAAATGATGTCAGCATCCTAGCAGAATGAGTAGTTCCCTTCGTTTCTCCCTTCTAAGTTACAACCAATCGGACATCCATCGACCAATAGAGGATTCCCTACACAGCACAACAAGATGAATAAGAGATCCAAGCATCTGTACATCTGAAGGTGAGTGGATTGAACCCCTGGGAGACAAAGAAAATAGGGGAGCATTCCCTCCTACCTCAGCAGCAGGGATCCAGGACACAGAAGAGAAACTGTGGGAACCACCGCTTGCATGACTATGAGTGGACACAGCAGGAGCAGAAAAAACAGGTATGACTTGCTCCTTGCCCATCTCCAAGCAGATCTGGCCCACATGTCTCCAAGTGGTCATAGTGGGGGCAGACTTGCTCCCTGCTTCTCCCAGAAGGACCAGTGTTCTTGCCCCCTCTCACTCACTTGACAGTGGCCAGGGCTTTCCAACAGTGCAGACAGTATACAAAATGCAGATTTTCCAAGATGGGGTGGGGTGCCCTACCTTGAATTTCCAAAACACACCAGCTAGCACCAGAGACCAAAGGCTGCACAAGGGAGCAGCAACAATGTCTCCTGAAAAGCTGCTGCTCTCCTTCAGTGGTGGCAGGTGAAACCAGCAACAAGAAGCTTCAGGAACCACAGTAGAACAGATGACCTAGCCCCCAGTGGCAGCACCCTTGACACCAGCTTCACCAGCAGCAGGGGCTGCATACAAGTCTGGGTCCCTGCCAGGAACAGAAACACCCATGAACCCAGCACCCCTTGCACCAGTGCAACTGGCACACACAGGCAATCTTGGATCAGCAACATTATTGGTATATGGGGCAGCATCATTCAAGCCCCTAGAGAGCCATAGAAATCCAGTGGAGGAATAAGATATTCAGGTGACCATGGAAGAAGCAGAAGTGTTTGCAGCTAGTGACCATACTGGCAACACGTGAGACTGCTGTGACATTGTAAGCAACAAGTCACCAGCAATGTCAGAGACACAATTGACACAAGGAAGGCACTGATGATGCTCTTGACAGAAGCAGTGGAGGGTGGAAGGTGCAGGCTCTCAAATAAAACCAAAAACAGCTCAGAACCACAGTAACAAAAGCTGTACCCAAATAAGAAAGGTAGCTACTACCACAAATGCACCTGGAGAGGATCAATTCATCACACACCATGAAGACCTACAGTAATATAAAAGAAGAGAAGGAGAATGGCAGCTCTCCAGAAACCACACTTGAAGTTACAGAAGACTACAATCTAACCAACAAAGAATTCAAAATATCTGTCATAAAGAAACTCAATAATTTAAAAGATAACACATAAAGACATTTCAGTAAGCTCAGAAATAAAATTAATGAAGAGAAGGAGTACTTCATCAAAGAGATGGAAACTCAAAAAGCAAACAAACAAACAGAAATCCTGGAGATGAAGAAAACAATTAATGAGATGAAAAATAATGTATAAAGCATTAAAAATAGAGCAGACCATAAGGAAGCGAGAATTAGTGAGCTTGAAATAGAAACCTAGAAATGATTCAGGTGGAGGAGGAGTAAGAACCAAGATTTTTTAAAAATGAAGAAATCCTTTGAGAAATATCCTACCTAATTAGGAAAAGTAACATCAGGCTTATAGGCATCCCAGATGGAGAATAGGAGAAAGGTGAAGAGAGCTTATTCGAAGAAATAGTAGCTGAGAACTTCCCAAACTTGGGGAGGGAACTGGACATGCAAATACTGAAGTTAATAAGAACTCCTATTTACCTCACTGCAAAAAGACATTCTCCAAGGCGTATAATATTAAAACTGTCAAAATTCAATGATAAAGAGAAAATATTAAGGGCATCACGACAGAAGAAGATAACCCACAAAGGAACCACCATCAGGCTTTCAGTATATTTCTCAGCAGAAACCCTACAGGATAGGAGAGAGTGGAATGATGTAATCAAATACTAAAACACGAAAACTATCAGCCAAGAATATACTCTATCCAGCGAAGCTATCCTTCAGATACAATGAAGAAATAAAATCTCTCTCAGAGAAACACAAACTGAGGGATTTCATTGCCACTAGACCAGCCTCATAAGAAATGTTGAAAATAGCCGTCTCATCTGAAACAAAAAAGCAAAGATTTACAAAACCTTGAGCAAGGAGATAAATAGACAGAATCAGAAAATTACACCTCTATATCAGAATAGGGTAGTAAACAAATAATTATAACATGAAAGCTAAAAGGAAAGAAAGTATCAAAAATAATTATAACTATTACAAGTTGGTTACTAATCTGTGATAACAAAAATAGAAGGAGAAGGGCAAAGGACTGGAACCTGTGTGGGCTAATGAAGATAAGAAGCTAACATAAAAAAGACTATCTCACCCATGATATCTTTCATACAAATCTCATGCTAACCACAAAACAAAAAAAACAGAGCAGAGTCACAAACCAGAAATAAAGAGAAAATAGGTAACCATTACAGAAAACCACCAGACTAAAATGGCAGTTGGAAATATAAGGAACAAAAAACACTGGAGATGTAGAGCAAGTGAAAAATAAAAAATACAATGTCAGTATTAAGCCCCTACATATCAATAATCACTCTAAATGTAAATGCATTGAATACGCCAATCAAAAGACATAGAGTGGTGAGATTGATTAAAAAACAAGACCCAACAATATGCGGCCTCCTGGAAACACATCTGAGATCCAAACACAAGCATAAGTTTAGAGTGAAGGGATGGAATATGATGCTCCAAGCAAATGACAAGAAAAAGAAAGTAAGTGTAGTCATACCTATATTAGAAAAATCAACTTCAAGATAAAAAGGAAAGCAAGAGACAAAGATGGCCATTATATAATGATAAAAGGGACATTCCACCACAAAGACATAACACTTATGAATATATTTGCACCTAATATAGGTGAAGCAAAGTATATAAAGCAAATATTAACAGACCTAAAGGGAGAAATTAACAGCAACACAATAATAGGGGACCATAACATCCCACTTATGTCAATGAGTAGATCATCCAGATAGAAAGTCAGCAAAGAAACAGTGTGGCCTTAAGTGAAACACTAGACCAGATGGACTTAATAGATATATAGAGAGAAAATTCTATCCCCAAACTGCAGAATACGCATTCTTCTCAAATACACATGGATCATTCTCAAAGATAGGCCATATATTGGGACTCAAAGCAAGCCTCAATAAATTTAAGAAGATTAAAATCATATCAAGCATCTTTTCTCACCATAATGCTATGAAACTAGAAATCAAATGCAAGAAAAAAGCGGGGAAAGTCACAAATATGTGGAGAATACACAACATGCTATTGAAAAGCTATTGAATCAATGGGGAAATCAAAAAACACCTGGAGACAAATGAAAATGAAAACACAACAAACCAACTCTTATGGGATGCAGCAAAAGTGGTGCTAAGAGGAAAATTTATAGTAATACAGGCCTACCTCAAGAAAGAAGAAAAATCTCAAACAAGCTTCACTATACTTAAAAGAAATAGAAAAAGAAGAATAAACAAATCCCAAAGTCAGTAGAAGGAAGGAAATAATAAAAATCAGAGCAGAAATAAATGAAGTAGAGGCTAAGAAACAGTAGAATGCATCAATGAAACTAAGAGCTGTTTCTTTGAGAAGATAAACTTGACAAACCCTTAGCCAGCCTCACCGATAAAAAAGAGAGAAGACTCAAGTAAATAAAACCAGATATGAAAGAGGAGAAACTGCAGTAGACACCACAGAAATACAAAGGATTATAAGAGAATGCTATGAAAAGCTATATGCCAATAAATTCTAAAACTAGAAGAAATGAATAAATTCTTAGACTCATACAACCTCCCAGAACTAAATCCAGAAGAAATAAAGAATCTGAATAGACCAATCACAAGTAAAGAGATGGAAGCAGTAATCAAAAATCTCCCAAAAAACAAAAATCCAGGACAAGATGGTGTTCTGGTGAATTCTACCAAACATTCAAAGAAGATTTAATATATATCCTTCTCAAACTATTCCCCAAAATTGAAGAGAACAGGATGCTTCCTAACTCATTTTATAAGGTCAACATATGAAAATCAGAGGACAGTGCAAAAAAGGAAAATTACAGGCCAATGTTGCTGATGAAGATAGATGCAAAAATCCTCAACAAAATATTAGCAAATTGAACACAACAATACATTAAAAGAATCATACACAATGATCAAGTGAGATTTATTCCAGGGATGCAAGGATGGTTCAACATCCACAAATCAATCAATGTGATACATCTCATTAACAAAATGAAGAATAGAAATCACATGATAATCTCAATATATGCAAAGAAAGCATTTGACAAGATCTGACAATGTTTCATGATAAAAATTCTCAATAAAATGGATATGGAACGAAAGTATCTCAAGATAATAAAGGACATATATGACAAACCCACAGCCAACATCATACGCAAAGATGAAAAACTGAAAACTATTCCTCTTAGAAGAGGAACAGGACAAAGATGCTCACTCTCACCACCCTTATTTAGCATAGTACTAGAAGCTTTAGACAGCACAATTAGGCAAGGAAAATAAATAAATCTAAATCAGAAATGTAGAAGTAAAACTGTCACTACTTCCAGATGACTTGATTCTGTATATAGAAAACCCTAAAGAATCCACCAAAAGACTATTCAAGTAATCAATGAATACAGTGAAGTTGCAGGGTACAAAATCAACATACAAAAATCAATTGCATTTCTATGCACTAACAACAAACTAACAGAAAGAGAAATCAAAAACACAATGCCATTTACCATCACAACAAAAAGAATACAATACCTAAGAATAATTTTTTTTAAAGATTTTATTTTTTCCTTTTTCTCCCCAAAGCCCCCTGGTACATAGCTGTATATTCTTCATTGTGGATCCTTCTAGTTGTGGCATGTGGGACGCTACCTCAGTGTGGTTTGATGAGCAGTGCCATGTCAGTGCCCAGGATTCGAACCAACGAAACACTGGGCCACCTGCAGCGGAGTGCGCGGACTATGCCACTCAGCCAGGGGGCCAGCCCCCCTAGGAATAAATTTAACCAAGGAAATGAAAAACCTATACACTGAAACTCTAAGACATTATTAAAAGAAATCAAGGAAGACATAAATAAATGGAAAGATGCTCCATGCAAATGGATTGGATGAATAAGCAAAGTTAAGATGTCTGTATCATCTAAAGCCATCTACAGATTCAATACAATCCCAATCAGAATCCCAATGACATTCTTCCCAGAAATAGAATAAAGAACGCTAAACTTAATATGGAACAACAAAAGACCCCAAACAGCCAAAACGATCCTGAAAAAAAGAAGAAATCTGGAGATATCACACTCCATGACCTCAAAATATATTACAAAGCTATTGTAATCAAAACAGCATGGTACTGACACAAAAAAACAGACACACAGATCAATGAAACAGAATTGAATGTCCAGAAATAAAACCACACATCCATGGACAGCTAATCTTCAAGAAAGGAGCCAAGAACATACAATGGAAAAATGAAAGTCTCTTCAATAAATGGTGTTGGGAAAACATGACAGCCATGTGCAAAAGAATGAAAGTAGACCATTTCCTTAAGCCATGCATAAAAATTAACTCAAAATGGATTAAATAGCTGAATATAAGACTTGAAACCAGAAAAAAATATATGCAGTATATTCTTTGACATTTGACAATGTTGTAAACCAAATATCATGCTTACTCAGGCAAAGGAAACAAAAGAAAAAGTAAATGAGACTTCATCAAACTAAAAAGCTGCTGCATGGCAAAGGAAACCATGAACAAAACAAAAAGACTATGCACCAAGTGGGAGAAAATATTTTCAGATTATATGTCTGACAAGGGGTTAATTCCCAAATACATAAGGAACTTATACAATTCGAGAACAAAATGGACAAACCATAAAAAAATGTGCAGAGGATATGAACAGATATTTTTCCAAAGAAGATATACAAATGGCCAACAGGCACATGAAAAGATGTCCAACATTACTGTCATTAGGGAAAGGTAAATCAAAACTGCAATGAGATATCACCCCATACTCATCAGAAATGCTATAATTAACAAGACAAGAAATAACAAGTGTTGGAGAGGACGTGGACAAAAGGGAACTCTCATACATTGCTGGTAGGAATGCAAATTGGTTCAGCCACTATGGAACACATTATGGAGGTTTTCAAAAAATTAAAAACAGTAATACCATATGATCCAGCTATCCCACTACTGGGTATTTATCCAAAGAACATGAAATAACAATTCAAAAAAATATATGCACCCTTATGTTCATTGCAGCATTGCTCACAATAGCCAAGTCGTGGAAGTAAACCAAGTGCCCATTAACAGAGAATGGATAAAGAAAATGTGGTATATATACATACACAATAGAACACTACTCAGCCATAAAAAAGACAAAATTGTGTCATTTGGGACAACACAGATGGACTTTGAGAGTATTATTTTGAGTGAAACAAATCAGATAGAAAAAGTCAAATATCGTATGATTTCACTCATATATGGAAGATAAGCAAAACAACATATAGGTAAGGAGAACAGATTAGTGGTTACCAGAGGAGAAGTGTGGAAGGGGCTGAAAGGGATAAAGGGACACCTATGTTTGGCAGTGGATAAAATCTGGACTGTTGTTGGTGAACACAATGCAGTCTATGCAAAACCTGAAATACAGTGATGTACACCTGAAATGTACACAATGTTGTAAGCCAATATAACCTCAATAAAATAATTTTTTAAAAAATTCCTTGTAGTGGAGAATGATGGCAGCATGATGGCAGTATAAGAGTTTCCAGCACTTGTCCCCTCCTAGAAACACCTATTTAAACAACTATCCATGCCCAAAAATACCTTCACGTGACAGAAGGATTCTAGGTGAGGGATTACAGCACCAAAGTAGAGCACAGAAATAAGATTCATTGAAGAAAGTGGCAAAGAGAGTTTTGCATTATCCCTGTCAACCTTGCCTGAAGACCAGGCAGCTCAGCCTGAACAGAGACAGCCTCTCTGTGGCAGAGGGAGAGTGAAGTGGGCACCCAGCTTCACTGTGAATGCCAGCACTGGCCAAGCACCAGAGCCAGGCCATCTCTTTCGGCCCAGGCTCTCAGCCCACTTCAGTGCCAGGCCGGCCCCTGTGGACCTAGATTCTAGACTGGATGCCACAATCCCAGGCTCCTAGCCCACCACACCACCAGGTTGGCTCCAACAACCCCGAGCTCCAGGCAGATTCCCACAAACCAAAGCTCCTGGCCAGGCCCAGTGCCAGGCAAGATAAACACAGACCCAGGCTCCTGGCTCATCCCAGGCCTGGGCTGGCTCCCATGATCCCAGGTCCCTGGCCTGCCCCAGCACAGGGCCCACCTCTGTGGACCTAGAATCAAGACAAGCTCCCACGGACCCAGGCTGCTGGCATACACTAGCACTGGGATGGTCTCCATGGCCCCAAGCTCCAGGCAGGCTCCCACAGACCCAGGTTCCAGGCCAGCCCCAGGCTTCCAGCTTATCTCAGCACCTAGCTGATCCATGCCTTGTGGCCTCAGCTCCAGGTGGGCTCCCATAGACTCAAGCTCTGGGAGGGCTCCCATGGACCCAGCTTCCAGGTGGGCTCACATGAATATGAGCTCCAGGACTGCCCCCACAGACCCAGGCTGGTCCTCTTGTATCCAAGCACCAGACCTGCCCACCTGGTGACCCAGGCACAAGACTAGCCTGCTGAAGGACTCCAGTAGCAAGCATGTGAAAAACTGCCAGTTGGTCAAAAATGGTGGAATACTGGCAATTTCATATGACTCAGCCTGGTACTATTTTCTCTGTTTTTCTCTATGTGTGGGTAAAAACTGGCACTGAATGTATTCATAAGTTCCAGAGTGTTTATTGACTGAACACATGACCCAATAATATGGAAGCCACCTCATAAAACTGAATTCCTAAAAATGCAAAGGTACAAACTCTCACTGATGCCACTTTGGTACCAATAATCAGAGCAAGGATCTGCCTGCAGATCCCCTCAGCCAGTCTCTCTCTTTGTGTATGCCCATCAGGTTAGATTCTACTTGCTCCATTAGCAGTGCTGGAAGAAAGCCAGTATGTCTTTACAGAGAGTTGCCCTCCTGAGGGTAAGTGGGGTTGGAAAGCAGCCTTGTTTCTTGGTGTGACATCACTGGGCGAGTGTAGGGAAATGTTTCTTGGTTCTTAAAGTGATGAGGAATGCTGGCTTCAGAGGAGAATGGAGGGGATGGCCCTGTAGCTGAGTGGTTAAGTTTGCACGCTCCACTTAGGCAGCCCAGGGCTTTGCCAGTTTGGATCCTGGGCACAGACAAGGCACCACTCATCAAGCTATGCTGAGGCAGCATCCCACATAGCACAACCAGAAGGACCTACAGCTAGAACATACAACTATGTACTGGGGGACTTGGAGAAGAAGAAGAAGAAACGAAGAATGGAAACTCCCTCTATGAGAAGCCCTAGACATTGGGGAGACAAAGTTCAGGAGAGTAGGAAATCTGTTCCCTGAGGACAGGGTACAGAGCAAGTCGGGAAACATACAACTTGCCCCAAGTTGCCTCCTGGAGACCTAAAATAGTCAATATAGGCTTCTTACTGCCATGGCTCATCCCTCATGGGAAAGTGAGCTATTCAGGGAATAGAGGTAAAGTTGGACAATTTGTCTAACAAGGAGACTTGGGAATTGACTTCTTATTGGCCTAGAAATTGAAAATATTCCCCCTGTTCCTACAATTTATCCTCCACTCCAGATCTTCTTCTTTGGGCCAGGAGGATGCCTACTTGTGCCTCTATGAGGCATCTTTTTGTGAGGCAACCTAACTTCATCATTCTTGTCCTTTCTTGGAAGCAGAGCCAGCATTTTTATTGTCCATCACCAGGACAGGAGCTGAGCCTTAAGTTTGACTCATGCCTCAGTAGTAATGTCTAGAAGAGGAAAGATAGCCTAGTAAGTTGACTTTGAGGACAAGGAGGGAGGGAGCAAAAGAAGGAGGGGTGGAGGAGTAAGAGAGAGAGAGTTTATATTGGCAAAATAAGTAGGTGGCAGCCTTTGTGTTCTTGGAGACACTGGGAGATTCTGCTTGGCCCAATCCAGCACCCAGCCCAGAATCTAATAACTACACTTATCTACCTAGTTCAACCTAGTCCAAATGTGATGCCATCAAGCCCTTTCCAAAGCCTGCAATTTACAGCACAGTTCTCAGTATCTGGACCTGTTTTCCTAAGCCCACTTGAGCACCTCAAAGAACAGAGGCATTCCCTCAAAGATGTTTGGATTATTCCTACTGTTGACTCCCTGAAGCCATTGGATTTCCTGATCTTTCCAGGCTGAAAGACCTGGAAACAGAGTCCAAGGTTTCATCTGGAATAGGATTTGTGCTTCCTTGAGTACAGGGTGACAAAGAAGATTCAAGGAACATGATTTGTCTGGTTGCTGAGACTTAAACTTTTCCCGAGAGCCGAGACAGGGAGAGAGGTGAGAGAGTAAGTGGGCAGAAGTTCAGGTGTTCAAGGTAGGAGGATGTTTTAAATGAGCTCATTGATTCAGTTAGAAATTTCATCAATAGAGTACTCACCAGCTCCTTTTGGGTTAAAAAAAACTTAGCCTTTTGGACAAATTATAATATTATGAGGTAGAATATTGTCAGTGCCACAGAGTGGCGTAACCTCTGATCTGATGTCAGGACACAGAGTAAGAAACCAGCTTTGACATAGGGGCTCCCTATAGGTGGAATTGGATGGACGATGGTATGGGGGCCAAGGAGCTCTGGAAAGAGGGAATACAGAAGAGCAGCGTGTCTCAGTGGAAAGGTTGGGAGCTTTGGACTCAGGCAGACATGCATTTGGAACCAAGCTCACCATTTAACAGCTGTGGGAGCTACACATCCTTTCTCCTCTTTGAGCCTCAATCATTCATCTCATCTAAAAATGAAGAGCATAACCCCTACCTCACGGTGTGTTGTTTGGATGATATGTCACGTATGTAAAATGTCTATTATTGTGCTTGGCACATATTGGGAATTTATTAAGTAATATGAAATGTGAAGAAGCGTGGAGACAGGAAATGACAGAGAAAGATGGGTTGCGAGGGGGATTGGCAGATTTCTCCCAAAAGTTTGGTGTAAACATATTTTAGGAGGACAGTAGTAAATAAATCAGGAAGTATAGATTTTCAGAGGTTCCTGAACCTTGCAAAAAGCAGCCACCTCTTCCAGACTTTATGGATTTATTTCAGTAAGGAAAGACTTTCACTTGTTGGTGGGGCACACTGGAGCATGTTGTGACTAAGGGTGCAGGGCGCCAAGTGCAGGGGTTTGTGGGGGCCCCAGGCCCAGCAGGATGTGATGTCTCCTGGTTCAGGCTGCTGGGATCTGAAGCCTCGATAACTATGTGTTCCTTGGTGAACACTGCAGGGGGTCCATAGTAGCTATAAGGGCTGTTGGGGTCATCAATGGTACCTCTCGGTCCATCTGCTAGGACCAGGGAAGGCAGCAGTAGTGGCCAGAGCTGGTGATGTGCACACACTTGCAAGTGGGGACCAGCTGGAGGTGCCTATGTAGTGGCAGGGGCTGTTTCCAGACACTCAGGTGCAAGGACTGGGGCTGACTAAGGATTCATTGATGGAAGTGGGGGCACTCGCTGTCAGCATGCTGTGTCATGGCTGCACACTCTACCCCTGGGCATGTGCATTGCAGTGGAGCCCAGTAACAGGGGTCAGGCCAGGGGTGTGCAGGTGCACAGTTGGATGTCCTAGCTAGAGGTGAGGGTAGTGGTACCTGCCAGTGACAAAAGACAGGGTCTGACCTGAGCCCACAAGCAGCTGTGGGGGCCCTGGCTGTTGGAATGCCCTCCTGTGACTGCTCACTTTCCCCCCAGGCATGTACACTTGACTGGAGACTGATAACAAGTGTTTGGCCAGGGGCCATGCAGCTGCACAGCTGGAGCGGCTAGCCCTGAGCATGTGTACCGTGGTGGTGGTGGTGATGGTGGTGTCGTCTAGCTGGCTTCTTAGATTCACGCAGCCCCAGAGACCTGATCTGGCTGCTAGTGAAATTGTAGGGGCTAGAGTGGTGTCTCAGTGGTTATGCTGACTGTTTGTTCCTTCTTCAGTGGTGAAATCTCCTGGGTTTATCTGCAGATCAGGTCACCGGGAACCATGATCACTTCTGCTGTGTGGTTGCTACTGATAGCCCCTGCTTTTCTTCCTTATTCTTAGCCATCTCTATACCTATCAGCTTTGCCAGTCTGGATGGGGTAAAATCGAATCTGGTTCTTTGTGGGATGCCCCAAAAGGCTGGAGAAGTTGGGGCAGACCCTGATGCTGGGCCGAGTTTGGATATGAGTTGGTCTGGGATACTCCTGCCAGCCTGAGGGCCAACACCAAAGGAAACACTTGTGCTGAATTGACAGATAATGAACAAGTTTAAGATGATTAATTAATGAATTAGGAGAGAGAAAGGAGAGAGTCACAGGGCTCAACCCAGCAGGATGGAAATCCTTAAATGGATATTGAGAAATAGGATAAATAAAGTAAAGATTAATAGGGGCAAAACAAAGGTCTTAATGCAGCACTGTTGGAGGTTGGGTGGACAAATGGGAGCCCCTGCTGTTCCACCAACAGTGAAGGATCCTAAGTAAATCTACCGAATTAGCCCTGCTTTGTAGGAATTTAAAAAGCCAGAATGCAAAGATGGCAATAAAAACCTGACGAATCACCTGAGATGATGCTATCAAAAGATGCTTGGTGCTCTCTCTGGCTGGAGAGCAAAGGATATGTGTGCATAAGTGAGTAAAATACTCCATGGTTCCAAAATCTTTTGGGGAATCCTAACAGGGCTATAGTTAGATTGAGAGGATATGGGGCTACAATGGTTGATGGGATTAAGATGAAAGTTTGGATGAAAATTGGAATGTTTGAATGGATTTCATGTGAAGTGATTGTGCTTCCTTTAGCTGAATGTATTATGGGAATGGATAGTATGTCTGACTGAAGAATCCTTCCCCTACTTAGTATTGTAAACTTTTTGGGAAATATTGATTGGACTTACGTAAAGGGAAGCAATAAGTTTACTGAGACCACACAAGGTGTAAATCTGAAACATCATAGGGTTCCTGATGGACAAAACGTGTTAGAAAACCAGCATTTCATTGGTTTATTTGGATTTTGGAGTACGCATAGTCCACATCTAGGAGAATTGCTAGCTCCTACCCATAAAACTTCTTGAAAGAAGTGTGGAGTCTACACAAACTGGCTTCTGGCAAAAGCCCGTGAGTGTCATCCAGTGACAACCGCCAGAATTTTAGACTAGAAAATTTCCTTTTGAGAGACAATTATTTGCTAGATATCAAACATTGATTGAAACTGCCCCATGACTGACAGACAGAAAATAATCTTGAAACCTGAAATCACCATAATGTCTTGGGTGATATCAAAGAAATGCTCTAATGGTGAGGGCAGTGCCCAGAAGAGTTCCATAATGACATGGAAATTACTGGCACAGGAACATGTTACCAGGGGACTGAGAATAGATACTCATTGTATTCATGAGCAGATAGCTTCTTTTCACCTAGGACTGACTTTGGAACAACCTGAGAGGCTGCTGGATTCTATTGACACGAGCTCAGAGCAAAAGATGATTTTGTCTCTTAGCTCAATTATACTAAATGCCTTAAAGAGTGAAGCCATAAGTTGCTGAGACAACTCCTGCTTTTGGAAGCTGACCAAGTAAATAGAAACCTGCAACTCCAAGTGGCGATACTCTGGGTGACATCTCAGTCTTAGGATATGACACTGGACCAGACTAATTGTCAACAACTGAATTGTTCATGACTGAGAGTCTTTAACTCTTAATTTTCAGGTTACATCTACTACCATACTGCAATATGGTGTAACACTGGCATTGTTGGTAAGATTAGATTACTAATAATGACGGTCTCAGATGTTGGGAAATGGAATTAAAGCCTCTTCATTATGTAATACTAATGGAAGATGCCTCAACCAAGGAAGAGCTGAATTTAGTTAACCATCAGTTACTTTCTATGCTAAATTACTCTGCACAAGTTTATCATAACGTATAAATAGAATTAGATAAAGGGACAAAAATACAAAAACATATGTAAAGGCTTTATAAGGTGGATTGGTTGTTCCTTTAAATCTATCCCTACTCCACACTGACAGCATCAAATTTTAGGCATATGATCATTTTGCTATAAAAGAGCTTTAACCCAGGATGGGGGGAGGGAGGTGGTTGCTTGTGTGGTAAATAATTTATCCTTGATTAAAAAGCTTCTAGGAGGTAATCTCTAAACCCTTGGAATGCCGTGGCTGATAGGAATGTCTTAGTTTGCCTGGAAGTCTTGCATCACACTAGATGTGATTTGGGTAGGGATTGGCCATGTCAGATAGCCTTAGTGAGGAAATGGCCACAAGAGGTTAAGTAATAATGCAATTTCAGGTGGAGGATTTGGGTCACATGGCATCAGTTGACATCCAGAGGACTGGAGCTTGAAGACTGACATGAGTGATGTGGACAACCAATTATGCCTACGTGATGGAGCCTCAGCCAAAATTCCAAATATGGAGGCTCAGGAGAGCTTCCCTGATTGGCAATATTCTGTGTGTATTGAAAGTAATGCTGTCTACGACTCCAGGGAGAGATGAGAACACAGGCTCCGTGTTTGGTATTTTCTTGGGCTCTGCCCTATGCACTTCTTCTGCTTTTTTATTTGTTTTGTTTTGGCGCTTTTTTGGTGAGGAAGATTGGCCCTGAGCTAACACCTGTTGCCAATCTTCCACTTTTTGCCTGAGGAAGATTGTTGCTGAGCTAACATCTGTGCCAATCTTCCTCTATTTTGTTTGTGGGACACTGCCACAGCATGGCTTGGTGAGTAGTGTGTTGGTCCGTGCCCAGGATCCGAGCCTGCGAACCCCAAGCCACCGAAGTGGAGCATCCAAACTTAACCACTATGCCACCAGGCCAGCCCCCTAAGTGCTTCTTCTATTGGCTGATTTTAATTTTTACCCTTTAGCTGTAATAAACTTTAAGTGTGAGTATAACAGATTTAACCATGGGTATAACAGCTGTGTGTCTTTCTAGTGAGTTATCAAATTGGCATTGTTAGGGGAAACCCCTAAACATGCAATGGGTGTCAACGTGAGTGAAGTCTTGTGGACTGTGTGTCTTCTAACTTTGTAGTGGGCCAACTCTTACCTTATTCATAGCATTTACTTATTCCCATGGTGTAGATATTCTCACAGTGACCAATTTTAAGCTACCAACATTTTATCAAAATTTATTGAAGTTTAAGTATCTCTTTTGCAAGTCAATGTGAACAAACTTCAACACACTTTTCCTGTTCCAAATTGTCTGATCAAAATCTCTTGTGTACTCATGGCACCAATTTAGATTCTATGTCCATTATTTTGGTGGTTACATGTAATCTTTTATCATAAATGCTTGACATAGAACGCCCAAACTACTCAATATTTTTATTCTCCCACAAATCAATACAAGAAACTTACAATATTTTTATTCTAATTAACTTTTGGATATTCTCTATTATTGTTCCCTAGTATTTTAATCCACCATGTTTACATGCATTTTACAGTTATTACCTTTTATAGACTCAGTGTTTGTTTAATTTTTTTTACATATATACATATTTCATAGTTAACTATTTCTTCTTGGACATCATTTACTCTGTCTGGGTGCAATTTATTTTAGCCTGAAGTGTATCCTTTAGTACTTCTTTCAGCAAAGATCCATGCATGGTGTACTCTCTCATACTTTATCTGAAATGGCAAGATTCAGTCAAGGTCCCTTGAACTGTCTTGAAACCTGTGTTGCTACACTTTATCAACGGCTTAAGATACAAAGTATACATGAGATAGTGCTGTAATTAGCACAGATAAGAAATTCGGTGTAAACTCCTCTAAACTTCCAGAATAATCTGCATAGTGTTAATGTAGCTTCCTCCTTCAATATTTCCAGAAGAATCATACCCATGGAACCAAGAAACCAAACCAGTGCATTTGAATTCATCCTGTTGGGGCTTTCAGAATATCCAGAACAGGAGACTCTCCTCTTTGCTCTGTTCCTCTGCATGTATGTGGTCATGGCTATGGGAAATCTCTTGATCATCCTCGCCATCAGCTCAGATTCTCACCTCCACACCCCCATGTACTTCTTCTTAGCCAACCTGTCCTTGGTTGATTTTGGCCTGGCCACCAACACTGTCCCCAAGATGCTGGTGAACATCCAAATGAAAAGCAAGTCAATCTCCTATCAGTGTTGCCTAACCCAGATGTACTTTTTCCATTTTTTTGGCATCATTGACAGCGTCTTAATTGCTGTGATGGCTTATGACAGGTATGTGGCTATATGCCACCCCTTACACTATACAACCATCATGAGCCCACGCCTCTGTGGCCTGCTGGCTGGTGGCCCATGGGTGTTTTCCTACTTTATCTCCCTCACTCACATCCTCCTGATGGTGCGCTTGGTTTTCTGTGGTAGCAACAAGATTCCTCACTACTTCTGTGACCTCACTCCCCTTCTCAGGCTTTCTTGTACTGACACGTCTGTAAACAAGATCTTTGTGCTCATTGTGGCAGGATTGGTGATAGCCACACCTTTCATCTGCATCCTGGCCTCCTATGTTCGCATCATCGTGGCCATAATAAAGGTCCCCTCTGCAGGTGGCAGGAAGAAAGCCTTTTCCACCTGCAGCTCCCACCTATCTGTGGTCGCCCTCCTCTATGGGACCACCATTGGGGTTTATCTGTGTCCTTCATCTGTCCGCACAGCCGTGAAGGAAAAAGCCTCTGCTATAATGTAGACTGCAGTCACCCCCATGCTGAACCCTTTTATCTACAGCCTGAGGAACAGAGACTTGAAGGGGGCCCTAAGGAATCTCATCAGCAAAAAAATCACCTCAGCTTCCTGACCATCAAGACGCCTGGAAACTTCCAAGAAGTAAGACCTCAACATCTAAGGTCTTTGGCAAAAGTATGGAATTACATGGTTTCGGAGAGTAGCCACATTGAAGTTTGAATTGCGGAAGTTCAAAAGGACACCTCAAGGTGACCCTGTCATTATTTTCTCAAATATTGGGACTACTAAGGGTCCTTTTAGGTATGTGTCATGCTGTCTCCCAAGAAAAATTAGTCTAGTCCTACCAGATTGAATTTACCCTCGTTCATAATCCATTTAGCACTCACCAAATATTTATTGAGTACTTAATCTGGACTTGATGTTAGATACTGGCCATAGAGTTGTGAGCAGGAGAGATGTGATATTTACAAATTGGAATTTATAGTTGAGTGTGGGAGAAGATATTGGACATATAATTACAAAAGAATGAAATATGAAAATATGAATATGGGAAAGGTAAGATACAGTATGAACACCTGGAAAGGAGAATCAAGGAAGGTTTCTTAGAAGATGCAGTCTTAAACCTCAAAGGATAAGAAGATGTAATTCAGAAAATATGAGGAGAAAGAGTGTCAAACAAAGAAACCAGCATGTGAAAAGTTGGGGAAGAGAGAAAACAAAGCATTTGTGAAGTGGAAAATCCAGTCATGGTGAATGACTTGGGGAATGTCAGGTCATGAAGGGCTTTAGGACCAATCTAAGAGTTTGGCCTTTCTCCAAAGAACCTGGAAGTTAACTTGAATTCCATGGACCAAAGGCAGGAAGCACATGGATGAATTGCACAGCCTCCTACACTCACCCCTATCCTGTCTTCTGGAGGAGCAAGATGGCATGTGCTAGATAAAAGTTGTGGAAGTCACGGGGAGAAGGAGATTCAAACCATGCACTAAGACAGGAACCATCACTTAATGGCACATAGCTTATGCCATTAAGTATCAATCAACTGAATCATAAGTCTCTAAACCAGAGGGAAGCTGGGATAGGTCTCCATCTCCATATATGTCTACGGGATGCATATAAGTAGTAACACTGCTTATAAAAGAAATGAGAGCTGTCCATTATGAGTTTATCTGGTGCCACATACCACAATATGCTTCTTTGCACTGTCTCATTTAGTAATTCTAAAGCCCCTATGAAGGCAATAAATGTAATTATTTTATTGGGGAGTAATCCTGATACTCATGTGGAGATTTACAACTAAAATGAAATGAGCAGTGACTTTGCAGGGGCCAGAAATTTTCAAAAGGTGCTAAGGATCTGATTATACTAAGTAGAATGCTTTGAATAATCATTTGGTTTAGTGCTTTCCTTCCATGAAAATTAAATTAGAGTTTTTTAGTTAAACAAACAGACCTCCAGACCTAGTCTTGTGTTAACACCCAGTCAGTAAGGGTACATGTGGAAAAGGTGAAATATCCACTTTGTGCTAATGTTCTAATGGATCATATTCTAATGGATATTTATGAGTAATAACCTAGTGGACAAAATCCAGAATTTAAGAATATTTGAGTTTGCCATGGGACACTCCTGTGTCTGGTCATGCCTCTTTAGAATAACCAAAAAGTAAGTGAAATTTGAACCATAGCACTCTCTCTTCCTAAATCCCCTCCATTCTCTTGCCGCATGCATGGAAGTAGTTACAGTGTTGGTGGGGAGAGAGTTGGAATTGCCAGTGACTTGGAAAATTATTACAATGTGAGGACTCATAAAATCTTTGTAAATACGTCTCTCTCTGGTACAGACAGATACGACTTGAGCTAAAGCACTGATTTGACCACCTCATCCTCAATGGAATGAGAGATTCCTTCAGCCAATAAAAATTTCTTAAGATTTTTTCAGTCAAGTTATTTTCATCTTGTTTTCTGTAAAGAAATAAAGACCACCGATCCAGGAGACACTTGCCTTGTCAGTTCTTGTAGTACCAAATCCCACCATTTGTTGACTTTGATATATGTTTCATCCATTCATACAACAAACATTATCAAGTTCATATTCAATGATAGGTATTTTTCTCAGCACTGGGAACTGGGCATTAAACAAGTGAGAGTAAAATCCCCTCCCTGTGTCTATAAAGAGATAGCATGAGGGAATTTGGGGGCTGATGGAATGCTTCTGTTCTGATTGTAGGGTAATGACTTTTAGGGGCCAGAAATATCCAAGTGGTGCTCTTCCTTTCAATTACCATAAACCTATAAATGGGATATAATTCCAAGCACTGTACACAAAAAACAAAGCAAACACATCTTTCACTGATGTTAATTTTAAAATAAAATTAAATAATACAAAGCAAAACAACCGTTATTAGTCTGGCAGGAAAATAATAATTAAAAAATTAATTAACTAAGTACTAATGGTGAGAAGGACCTCAAAGTTATAATGAAGGGACAGCATGCCAGATGCAGGAAGCTAAACATGCATGTTAGGAACAAGTTTGCATTTGAATAAGTTTTAAGGAGCTTTCCATGTGTTTTTGATTTAGATTTTTTCCCCTTCTCAATCTTAGAATACGTTCTGCGAGTATTATAAGGCTATCATATAGTCCAGCTTAAAACAATGCATGTTTACTACCTCACAGTTTCTGTGGATCAAGTATTTGGGTGTGACATAGCTGGGTGTCTCTGCTTCAAGGTGTCTAACAGGCTGCAATCAAGGTGTCATGAGTGGGATTAGTGCCCTTATAAAAGAGACCCCAGAGAGTTCCCTTGTCCCTTCTGCCACAGGAGGACACAGTGAAAAGTTGGCCATCTAAGAGTGAGGAAGTGAGCCCTCATCAGACACCCAATCTGCTAGTGACTTGATTTTGGACGTTATCAGCCTCTAGAACTGTGAAAAATAAATTTATGTCATTTATAAGCCACCTGGTCTTTGGCATTTTGTTGGAGCAGTCTGAACAGACTAAAACAATTGCTAAAGAGGGAAATTTATACCTGTAAATACTTACATTACAAAAAGTCTCAAATTCTCAATCTAACTTTACAGTTTAAGTAACTAAAAAAAAAGAAGATTAAACTAAACCTAACACTAGCAGAAGGAAGGAAGAAAAATAAAGATAGTGGAGCAGAGATAAATAAAATAGAGAAGGGAAAATCAACAAAACCAAGTGTTGGCTCTTTGAAAATATGAACAAAATGAGTAAATCTTTAGCCAGCTTGACTAAGAAAAAAGAAAGAAAACTCAATTAAAATCACAAAAGAAAGATGACTTCAGCACTGATTTTACAGAGATAAAAAGGATTATAAGAGTGCTATGAAGAATTGCATGCCAACAAATTGGGTAACCTAGGTGAAACGGACAAATTCCTGGAGAAACACCACCTACCAACACTGAATCATGAAGAAATAGAAAATCTGAATAGGCCTATAACTAAAAGGAGATTGAATCCGCAATCCAAAACCTCTCAACAAAGAAAAGCTTAGAACTAGATGGCATCAGTGGTCCAAACATTTAAAGACTACCAAATTTTTAAAGAAAAATTAGCACCAATACTACTCAAACTCTTCCAAAAAGGGGAGAAAATACTTCCATGTTATGTAAGGCCAGCATCATCCTGGTATGAAAGTCAGACACAGAAGCTGTAAGAAAAGAAAATTACAGACCAATATCCTTTAGGAACATGAATGTAAAAATCCTCAACAAAATACTAGCAAACCAAATTCAACAGCATAGTAACAGGATTGTACAGCAGGACCAACTTGGATTTATTCCTGCAATGCAAGGATGATTCGATATAAGAAAAAAACAATCATTGTATACATTGTATCCAAAGAATGAAGGGGAAAAACATTTGATCATTTCTATTGTTGAAAAACTCATTCAACAAAATTTAACACCCTGTTATCATAAAAACACTCAAGAAACTAAGAATGGGAAGAACCTACCTCAATACAATAAAGGCCATAATGAAAAATCCACAGCCAGCAGCATGCTCAATGTTGAAAGCCTGAAAGTTTTTCCTCTAAGATCAGGAACAAGACAGGAATGTCTGATTTTACCACTTTTTTGCAACATAGTACTGAAAGTCCTAGCCAGAGCAATTAGGCTAGAAAGAGAAATAAAAGGCATTCAAATTGGAAAAGAAAAATTAAAATTATCTCTGTTCACAAGTGGCATGATCTTATAGGTAGAAAACCCTAAAGATGACACCAAAGGACCTGTTATAACCAAGCCAAATTCAGCAAAGCTATACTAAATTGTACGAAGGATATAAAATCAGCACACAAAAATCAGTTGTATTTCTATATACCAACAATGAAATATCTTCAGAGGAAATTAAGAAAACAATCCCATTTACAATAGCACCAAAAAAGGATAAAATAGTTAGGAAAGAATTAACCAAGGGAGCAAAACACTTGTATACTAAAAATTACAAAATTTTGCTTGAGGAAGTGAAAGAAGATACAAATAAGTGGAAAGACATCTTGTGTTCATGGACTGGAAGACTTCAGATTGTTAAGATGTCAGTACTATCCAAAGCAAGCAAGAGATTCAATGAAATCCCTATGCAAATCTCAAAGAGGTTTTAGGCAGAAATAGAAAAATCTATCATAAAATTCATATAAAAAATGTCAAAGACTCTGAATGGCCAAGTGATTCTTGAAAAACAGGAGCAAACTTGGAGATCTTACACTTCTTAATCTCCAAAAATACTGTGAAACGACAGGAATCAAATAGCATGGTACTAGCATAAATACAGACCTAAAACCAGTGTAATAGGACAGAGAGCCCAGAAATAAACCCTCGTATATATGGTCAAATGATTTTTGACAAACATGGCAAGACAATTCAGTGGGGAAAGGACAGTGTTTTAAGCAAACAAGTGTTGGGAAAAATGTACATCCACATGCAAAAGAAATGAAGTTGGACTCCTATCTTATACCATGTACAAAAATTAACTTAAAATGGCTCAAAGACTTAAACCTAAGAAATAGAATTATAAAATTCTTTGAAAGAAAACATAGAAGGAAAACTTTATGACATTTGATTTGGGAAAACATTTCTTGGATTTAACACAGGAAACATAGGCAACAAAAGAAAATATAGATAAATTGCCCATCATCAAAATTAAAAATATTTGCACATCAAAAGATACTATCAACAGCATGGAAAGGCAACTTGTGGAATGGGAAAAAATATTTGCAAACCATATATTTAATAAAGGATTAAAATCTAGAATATATAAAGAACTCCTACA